>NW_027072089.1:71950552-72550552 GCF_038088225.1 Cyrtonyx montezumae | reverse complement strand
TTTTAACCTATTGCCTCGAAGGCTTTTTAGTGCTGGTATTGACGTCCTGAGGAGAGGTAAGGAAACTGCCCATATAAATTAGTTTAGGATTTCTATGTTTAAAATGGCTTATGTACGACTACAGGTGATAAATATCTACTTATTTTATAGGCAGTTGGTTTTTTTATTCAGCAGAATGTGATTATCATTAGGGTACTTCACATTCAAAAAATAGGAAAGGGATAGAAAATGAGATTATATTTTGCGGCATTGTATTGAAATTCTAAAATGTATTCTGTACTGAAATAGAAAGCTGTTGCATATCAGCAAGTAGTATCACGGTTTATTATTGTATATCCTATTTAAAACGTGTTGGCAGTTCCCTAGTCAGACTTGTCAGTAAGATATTAAACACTTCATGTGAAGCCTTCATTTTATCAGAGTATAACATAATGATTTAAGGAGCAGTGGCATTCAGCATCACAGATCTTAGGATCATTTTAATAATTCTCTTTGTCGTGCTAGGAAACTTGTTAACTTTATTAATATATTGCAGATTTTTCCTGGGGATCTGATGTTTTATGCAAAGTAACTCATTAAAATTGTCCATTTTTATTTTTTCCTCCTTTGGGTATAATAGATACAAACTATAATGTCATATTTTTAATGGCGGAATTTGGTTAAAGAAGAATTCTTTAAGACTCTATTCATTAGTTATTAGCATGCTGGGTTTTTTTTGTTTGTTTTTTTTTTTCTCCAGTTATCTCAATTTCTTAAGCTGATAGATGGGAATAAATAGATTGGAAGCCCAGCAGAATGAAAGATTCTGAAATGAAACAATCTTGTATAGGAGGAATGAAGGATCACATCTTGAATTATGATGTGAATTCTTTGTGTGTATGAGTGTGGCTTAATGGAAATGTGATATTTGATAAAGCAAACCGTCTTTGTGATTTGTGATGGCTAGCTTTAGTTTGACACAGCCTTATTCTCTGCTTTAGGTAGGTGTGATGCTTTTTCCCCAAGAGAAGCATCATCTAATGTGCTTATTTGAAATAAGTCATAGGTTATATAAACTATTTTCTCATCAATTGAAAATAACTGATGTCTTTCACACTTACTCTTAGTGTAACAAGGCGTAGTTAGGACATTACATCAGTAAGCTACAAATTTTTAGATACCTGCTTGTTTCATTTACAACTTTGAGATATTTTAAGAAATAAGAGAGTGTGAAACAACCTTGTGAAGTTTCAGCTAGTTAATATTCACTAGCTCTCATTCTGCTTTTTGCTCTGGACAATGCAGAGATGGGACACAAGAGGACAGAGGGAGTTGAGGGTGCTTTCATACAGGATGGTGTTTGACTGAAGTCAAGCAATATAATACTTGATCCCAGTTCAAGAGCTTTATTGAGTTGGTTTGCTGTATGCTGTCCTACCACAGATGCAGCAGGTCTGCTCACAACTGAAATCTGCTTTGGGGAAGGAGGGTGGACAGACAAGTCTTGTCAGTTGAACTGGCTCATGGGGGGTGAAAAGTATCTCATTGCTGAAGAACTGATAGTAATATTTCTTTTTTGTATGTTTATCCTGTCAGTTTTTTCATCTGCCATAGGAAATGATTTTGCAGGAAATTGTCCCTGCTCTTAAGCCTCTAACAATTATGTTTCATTGATGAGGAAGAATGACAAGAATATCTTTCTCAAAGCGTTTTGGTGTTTCTCAAATGCTACACTACTATGGTGGAACTGCAAGAGCTATATGAGCAGTGCTTCAAGTATGGCAGGTAATGCCACCACCAACAGATGGTAAAGAAACTGATCCTACAGCTGAAGCAGGATGTGTTCTTAAAGAATGCTCTAAAACAGTGGCGATTATCCATAATATTTCTAATATGCAGAAACCTGATTCAAAGTCATAACATTTTTCTCTTACATTTTTCAAGGATTCTCCCATGATAGATGCATATAGCTCTTGAATTTCCCCTTCCAGCAGGGACTTTGTTCTTTCATTCCCTGTAACGTCTCTTTGCAATATTAGGAGACCAAACTGCATTTTTCTAAATAATTACTCTTGTGTTCTACACAACCCTGTGGCAGTAAATTTCTTACTAGTATTAGTGAATGTCTATAACTTGAGGGGGGGAGGAGGGATATTGAGGGATCAAAAACAAACCACACGTATTGCAGTAGGCTGGAGAGAGTGAAGGTAGGCTGCCTTTGAGAAGCCTTCACTGCTTGATACCAGCTCATACATCTAATTGCTAGCTCAACTGCTGGAGGAGGGGGCTCCGAAGTCAGGAATTAGCTTTTTCAAGCAGTATGCCTTACTGGAACAGCTGATTGCTCTCTCCTTTGTTGTGGATAAAGGTGACAGCGACCAGCCCTCGCAGCTTTGTACCTTCACTTTTTATATTATATTTACACATTTTTTTCTTTTTGTTCAAAATAATCTTTGGATTTTAGGTTTTCTCATGTATGCTACTCTGACTGCTATTCAGACCACCTCTGTGGAACAGAAATCCCCTGCGTGCAAGTAATTTGAAATGTTAAGTGCTGAAGCCAGCAGAAAGAGATTAGCACTACTGAAATCATATAGCACAGAATCAAGTCCTTAGCCAGACTAGCCTCTCTTCTAATGTCTTTCAGGTTGTCAGCTTAGCTCCTAAACAAGTAGAGTATTTCCCTAGGACAGCACTGGCATGAGATTTTCACATGAAGCAATACGTTCTGTTGTGTTTTGAAAACATGCCGTTATTTTTCTCCTTAGAATTCTGTAGTTCATGTGCTCTGAGATGAATTTTTTTTTAATGAGGATATATTTATATTGCAATTCTGTGTGAATAAAAGCAGCAATAAGCATTTTCCTTGTATCTTATTTGTATGTTCACAGTGTTAGTCTGCTATATTGGAAAGTAGGAAGACCCACAACAAGTACAGAGTTCCCAGAATCTGCAATTCTACTGTTTTTCCTCAGTCTTCTTCAATTTTTTGTTCTCTTCTACTTGTTATGAATAATGGATTTTTGTAATTAAATAGTGAATGTAGTCCTTATCAATTCCACAAAATAAATACTCCATTTAAATGTAGATGTTAGGAAGAAATTCTTCACTCAGAAGGTGGTAAGGCACTGGAACAGATTGCCCAGAGTAACTGGATGCCCAATCCCTGAAGGTGATAAAGACCAGGCTGGATGGACCCCTGGGTATCCTGATCTGGTGGGTGGCAGCCCTAATCATGGCGGGGGAAAGGGACTGGGTGATCTGGCTCAAACTATTCTGTGAAAACATAATGAGTTTTATTTCAGTAGATTTTTGGTAGCTTACAGCATTAGATAGCTGAACTTCCTGTGCAAGCTGTCCGTCTGAAACATATTTATTTTCACTTAGGAATTATATTCCTTATGTGCTTTTAAAATATAGATTTTTCTAATTTGTTCAATAGAAATTCAGATCATACAGAATGCTTAACCAAAGTCATGGTGTTATGTTGATGTTTTGGCCTTCAGTAGAATTGAAGGCATTAGACTTGAACACTTTCTCTTGAAAATGCTTTCTCTAATTGAATTATGCTTGGACACAAACTAATTTTGTTCCTGTCAAGTCTTTCTCATTCCTATCCATGTAAAACTGGTGTACAACAAAAACAACAGTTAACATCAAAGCATTTGGTGGAACCAGTTTGATGAGAGTGACACAAACAGATCTAGACAAGTTGAACAAATTAACAGAAAACAAAATGTGATTGCTGGCGCTTGCGTCAAGCACTGATGGCTCTGGGATAAAAAACAGTCATACATTTGATTTTAAAATCATCCATGGAAGAGATGCACTCATCTTTGTTTCCTGGGGATTAATTTTTAAAAGTTCTGAAGTGGATAACTATCTGAAGGAAACAGTAGTGGTTTTGTGAAATTGTTTATAAACACCACCATGTCTTTAAATTTTGGGAAACTGTATTGTTGGCTGATTTTATGGGGTGGTTTCCGCCTTTATAAACTGAGTGCAGATATAAATTTACCATGGAAAAAAAACAATCAACAGTTTGGTGTGTGTTGTGGTGGTCGTGTTGTTTTTCTTTTTTCTTTTTTCCCTGACATATAATTATTTCATTTGTCATTGTATTAAGATAACTTGTTTAGTGTACAGCTCAGGCATAGTGAGAAGTAAGTGAAATTGCTTAAAAAGCTCACACACACAAAAGAAAGTGAGACTATCTGTGAAAGCTCAGCTTGGGTTTGAAAGGAGGAAAGGAATGAGAAAATAGAGTACTTCTGAAAATAACAAAACAAACAAGTAAATTCTCTCATAAGAGACTGCTTAATCGAAGCAGCTAGATGGTCAGATGAGGTAGGTGGTCAGCTTTGCGTACTACCTACAATATCCCAAGAATGTTGTTAGAAATATTAACATATTTACTGTATTTCTACCCTTTGGGAGAATCGTGAACTTGCAGTTTGTGTAAAATGCTGAACTGTAGAATCATTCAGATTGGAAAAAGGCTTAAGATCAGTAAGTCCAACTATGCTAATAATGTTAAAGGTCTACTGTTACACAATGTCCTTAAGTTCCCCATTATCTTAAATACCTCCAAAGTGTTAGGGTACTTCAGCTTGCACTTTACATTCTCTAGAAAGTATATCAGAAGTAAATAGCTGAAATTGTCTGACACGCTGTATAAGTTAGAAGAGATGTGTAAACTTTGAACTAACATGCCTTTTCAGATAGAAGTAGCTGCTGTGCCTAGCATAGTGCCTTACATGGGGTGTTTAAATAATGGAAGTGCTAGAGACAGTAACTAGCTGCCATTACATGCAGCATTCACTTGCTTATTCAATGCACCTTTAAGCATTTTCAGCATGCTTAATTGATACATTGATATTTATCCCTCTTAAATTGACTTGATCAAATGAATTGTGGACAGTGTCTTTAATTTTTTGAATGTGAAGTTTTGTTTTTTAGTATATTCCCAAGTTACTGAACTCTTGAGCACTTGGAAACTGATTTTATATTTTTTCTTTTCTTTTTTCACTACATGTATTTTAGTCTGTGAACTTTTGAAACTAATCAAGGATAAACTTTTCAAACAAGAATAAATGACATAATTTAAAGTTATGGCTGTGTTGGTGTAACCCAGGAGCAGCTCAGTACCATGTAGACATTCCGTCACTACTCTCCAAGTATGATGAGGGAGAAAATTGGAAAAAAAAAAATAGAATTCCTGAGTTGAGATAAAAACTATTCACTAAAACAGAAGAAGAAAATAAAGAGACAATGACAACTACATACATACATACATACATACATACATACATACATATATATATATATATGTAATTAAATTACTTGTCATGGATGCCTGGCCACCTCTTGCTAACTGCCACAATATTATGTCTTTCTGCATGGTATCATGTGGTATACAGTAACCCTTGGCCTCATTCAGGCCACTTGTCCTATCAAAAACGGTGGCAGTAGGGAGATGCTTTATTAAAGATGTCATTGAGCCTATTCAGAATTGCAGCCTAGAATACATAAGGTGTTAAAGTGAGACTTTTGTTACTTATGTAAAGTTTTGGAACATTACTCTGCTCCTAACTCAGTGGTTTTTTTTTTTTTTTTTTTTTTTTTTTTTTTTTTTTTTCTGGTGATCTCTGTGATGAAATATGAGAAAAGACCTAATCTCACTAAAATTAACAAGACTATACATTTGAGAACTGATAGTGTCCTTGCAAAGTTGAAGTTACTAAAAATATGAAAATGAAAAATACGCAAAATATGCAAACATAGAGGGAAATGGGTTAAAACAGGAATTAAAAATAATAATGCTGAAGTACAATATGTGTAATAAATTTCCAGATGGCAGATATTCCCAAATCAGTAGTGCCTATCTAGCTGAGCCATTACTCAATCAAATCTTGTTGTGTAGAGGGAGGAAAAAGGAGCTGCTCTATTCTGCTCTAAGTAAGCTTACTGGTTTGTAAGGACTTTTGAAGCAATCTTTCTCCACTCAGTATTACCAAGGTCTTGGCTTCTGTCCAGTTCTGAGCTTTGCACTGCACAAATGAAGAAAGCTCAGAGGGGATAATAGGAATGATCATAGGTCTGCATAATGTAGCTTACAAGAAAAATGATTTAATTCGTGTTATCTTGTCTAAGAAGAGAGTATTAAATATGTAAAACACTTGCAAAGAGGGCTGGGATAATCCCTTTCTTCATCCATAAGATGAAAGATAATGAATTCATAAGACAGTAAGGAAGATTCAGGTTGAATATTTCTAAATTTCAAAATGAACAAGTAGGGAAGCAGTTGAACAAGTTGCTTGGGGACTGAAGCCTCCAACAGTGGTGAACAAGTAGATAAGAAGATCAACGATGATTCAGATGAAGTTGTGCCTTAAGGCAGGGGAATATATAAGTGCTCATGCAAGGTGTATTTGAACCCTAATTCCATGTGCCACTACTTTAAAGTCACTTGAGTCAGCACCTACTTGATATCAACAAATGATGGTTGTCTTGTTTTATAAAGATACATAGAGATAAATATATATGTACAGAGATAAATGGCTCTCCAGTCTCTGCCCAGCCATCCAGTTGTCCTTTGGTCTATAATAATATGGCAGTCACAGTACTTCAGTCTTGCGTGTACTTGGGGTGCACAGAATAGAGGCTTTCCATTGGTAAAACATTAGAGAACTTCCCTTAAATTCTCCATTAATAAAGGGAAGTCTTCTGGATGTGTTTTTTTTTGTTTTTTTTTTTTTCATTCCCATTTCCTCTACTTACTTTTATTTCCTCCTTGACCATGAAGTTAGGATGAATATGAATACAGAATACTGATTGATTTGGTTAAACCTCGTTTGACGTGTCATTGTTTTGCTTGTTAACATGGTAAATGTTTGTCAGTTTAAGGCTGCTTATTCTGCTTTTAACACAGCTCCTCAACTTTCTTACCTGGAAGGTGGTTTTTTGGCAGTAATAGTGTCCATCCTGCTGATAGGAGGAAAACTAGATGGAATGTGCACAAGATGAATAAGTTTCTAGAGCAGAAGATTTGTGTTTGTTGTAAGGCATTCTACTATCAGTTCTTATTTAGAGGTGATAATTAGATGTTCCAGATCATCTCTTGCTCTTCGAGGAAGCTTTTTTTTTTAACAAGACTCATTCTTGTCTATACTTGAAATAGTACTAAATTATATGAATAAATACAGGAGCACCTATTTCAACTGTATCCAAGTTTTGTATACTAGAAAAATGCTTCTTTCTAAAGTCTGCTGTCCAATAAGGTTTATTAAAATACCTTAACCTCTTTTATTGCAAATATAGTACTTCATAAGATTAAATTGCTTCTGGAGCAACTGTTCTTCCTCATCAAATAAGATGAGGAAACTGGAGTTTTTCCTTCAGAAGCAGCTTACTTTATCAATTCTGAACACGTAACTTTAAGTAAAACTATACTTTGAAGACAGCCAATGTTCACTGTAGATTCTAATTGCATGGTGAGTTATTTCTGAAATTGTTTTATGCCTTTCAGAGTTGTTGCATCGGTTTACACTGAAGACTTAATGAAATTATTTCATACCTACTAAAAAGGAGATCCTTTGTGTATCTGTTTCCTAAACTAGTACTGCAAGAGCTCATGAAGAGCTAACTTGTAAATTTCAACTGGAGAACACGGTTAATGCTTCTTAGCAGGAGATCTGCTGACTAATCTGATCTAGAAACTCAAATTTCAAACACTTTAAACATCTGTCTTTAAAAGAAAAAGGCTCTGGTTCTTCTCTGAGCACTGGTGGGTGCTTAGTGGTGCTGTATTCTGTGAATAGTTCTTTTGACTTCCTTAAAAATTGAAAGACTTCTGTAAGAAAATGTTGGCTTCTATAAAACCGACGCCTTGTTCTCTCCCCTGCCTTTTATAAATCTTAGATTTAGTCATTTCAATCTGTTAGAGTACTGAATGACATCAAAATGGTCATGATGACCAGTCCTCGTATTTAAATATAGAAGCATAGATCCTCAATAATAATATGCTAGGAAAATCTTATCAATTGGTACACAGCAAGTTCTTGTCCTATATCTCAAATAATTCCTTTCTTATTAATTTAGCTTCTTGGTAGTGGAGAGCAAAAAATATTTATCTAGTTCTTATTTTCTAGTACTGAAATTGCTCCAGGGTAGTCTATGTTTCTATGAACTTATCTGTAAAGAGAAATAGCTGTGCTTAGTTAGCTTGAAAAGCATCATATTTTTATACTCACTTACCCTCGTTATTTTCGGAGAATAACACTACCTCAAGTTTTTTATTTCAGCTTTCAACTTCAATGTCCTTATTTAAAATTATAACATTTACATTCTGGGCAATATGAGGGGCCTATCATTATCTGGAAAAGGTTCTAATTAACTTATTCTCCAACTTCATGATCATATTAAGTACACAGAAGCTAATTATAAGCTTGTTGCAATATAATTAGTCTCACTCAGTTTGAAGGAATCTCTTCAATTTGAAAGAAGACTTCCTTTGCAGCAGAGGTATTTCAGTAAAGATCAGTCATGTTTAAAACATATATATATATTTATATAATAAAGCACCTTGGTAAATTCTCTGGAATAAGTCACCTGAACATTTCACAGCTGTGGTTTGTCCTTGTGTCCGTCTTCAGATCTTTTTATTGCAAAATTAAAATTTTAAACTAAAAATATAGATGTAACATCTACATTTATGCAAAGGTCATATAAGTATTGCAACATAATTTTGAGTTTGAATTTTATTTGTATTGCAATAACTCTGTCCACTTATGGTTTTCTTGATGAGCTCTTGCTGACATTTTTCTGGATAGAAACTACAATATAAACATGTGTAGGTTTATATATATATATATATAGGTCAGAATTCAAGGACAAATTTAACTGTTGGCTTCATTCCAGAAACAAAAAGAATAATTCCTGCTTTTCCAAAGAGTTTGCAGTTGGCCAAATATTTGGTTATTACAGTAAATAAGTGGTCTGGAGGCCCTTTACTGTGATGTGAATATTAATTTGGTTTCATACTTTGTCCCAAGAAACTTCAGCTGTTAAACATTCTCGGAGTACAGCTAAAGAAACTTGACCAAAGAAATAAGTGTCAGTGATTTCTATTTCATAAGAAAACAGTAATTTGAGATCCTGAAATTTAATTTACAAAGGTTGGCTACAGTCTGTAAGCTTTGTGACTGGAAGTCATAGATTCAGAAAAAAAAGAATAGCATCGTTTAAAACTTTAAGAAGTGGCAGTCAGGCAAAGTGCATCTCCAATTAGGTTTGTGCAGCCTGAAAAAGGAACTTTAAATGGAAATATTTAAATGGCAGTGCTAAAACATGTTCCTACTATTTTGAAATAAACACAGTATATAAACAGGACTACTTTTAAGTCTTTCTGTAGTGAATAAACTTACTTTTTACCAGTTCAGTTTCCTAGTGGAAATTTACATTTTTGATCTGTGATACTTGATGAAAATAACTTACTGGTATTTGTAGTCTGAAACACAAGCTGAGGATCAGGTACCCTTAATTTGGACACCACTTCCATGTTACTGATAATTAACCAGTATTTATCTAAAACAATGCTTATATCATGTATACTTTTGATGCTCTTTTGATTTTCAGTGTAAATTCCAGTGACATATGCATTACACACAATTTTTTTAAGTAAGCACTGAAAGGTGAAGAGTTTTACTCTTCTTTAAAGGTGTTTTAGTTCCTTTAGGAGAGGATTGCCAGCCCAACCAAACCCTATAGATAGTGTACACTTGAGATCTTATATTTACAATATTTAAAAATGTTATCAGTATGATTATTAGTTTTGTATAAGTGAATCACTTCCTCTTCATGATCTGTTTCTCTTATCATAGTGAGGTCTAGTGGAGTCATATCCAAAAAGTGTAAAAATCTAAGAACCATTGAGTTGAACTGGGGGTTGTCAGCATCCTGAGACAGTGTGAGCCAAGCTGGTGTGGTACACTGTGCAGGAGTATATAGAGAAATAGTCACAGGTTTTGAATTTGTTAATATTTAGTCTAAAAATTCAGAGGATACAGAAGTTCAGCTTCTGTTGAAGCAGCTACTATTACTATGCAAATGCCCATTTTATTTTGTAATCTGTAAAAAAACTGTTAATGAAAAATCATTGTGTTCTGAAACATGTAATTGACAATTAAGCCATTGTTTCTTTCAGTCATCCCTTAGCATGTCCTCCTTAAACAATGTTTGTTCTCTACTCTGATGCCCGAGTCATCTCTGTTTAAAAAATGCTTACATATGGAATCATGATTCATACCAGTGAAGGACAGCATTTGTAGAAAGCTGTGTTCAAGTTGCTGCAGGCAGAAAGCAAGAGAATTTACAGTTCTACCTTTCCCAAGAAATGGTATCGTCCTCGCTGTATAATTTAAGTAGTAAAATCAGGGTTTGACAGTCTTCTGTCTTTGTCTGGGCCAGGAAGCCTCAGGTGTGTTACAGTGGCTGATAGGAGGGCCTGACACTGAGAATATGCTGAAATGGATGAAAATGTTGCTGTCTGCCGATGCTGCACAGCTTGCATGGTGTGGTAGATAGAGTGCAGAATTACATGCTCCTGTGGAGTCTTTCCTCTTGATGTTATGGACTTCTGATATTCTCAAACTAGCAATACATGACTTTTGCAATGAAAGCTGAATCTACTGCTGAATTAATTGGAAGATTAATACAGGCTAAGGCCCAGTTCAGTTCTTGGGAGACAGTTTAAAGAATGGTAGCTGCTGATGACTCCTGATTAACCTCATATGGTAAATAATCCTTAGGCTAGTCCTACTTTGTGATTTCATTTCTGTTGCTAATTACTTTTTCAAATTATTAGCCACCTCATGTAAGTTTTTGAAAGCTTCAATCATCCCATGCTATATTAACAGGCTATGACAGATCTTTTGGGATAGGTTTCTGGTTCTTGACTCATCAGGGAAATGAAGCAATCATTCCTTAGCTTTTTTTTTTCTTTTATTATTATTATTTTTAAGGCAACTCACTGCCAAACCTGATAGCTAATGGCAGTTTGGATCTACCCAGCTAGATGTTTTTTGAATGCATCAGCACACAATTTACTATCCCTCTTAAGCTTCACACAGATTATATAAGCAGTTTCTCCCCATTACTGAAGAATTTACTGGGGCCTGAGACACAAATAAATACTGCACATTTATGGAATATGACTGCCAGAAGCAGGCACTGTCTTTTAATTGCTGTTTTGCATGGAGATGGCAGAGTTTGCTCTGAAATTTGGTTTTGTTAATAACTTGCAGTTTATTTCCAGAGGAAGGTAGTGAAAGAGCTGATTGCCAATAGCTAGACAATCCTTGAAAGGCCATGGAGAGCTGAAACAATCTGAGGATCATGTAAAATGGTGTATAATGGCTGAGTATGCAGATAGTGGTTTTGTAGGGAACTCAAACTCACTTTGATATAGAATCTGATACATCACAGTGATGTTCTCTTAAGGAAATATTTGCTGATAACAGCCTGCCTCTAATTTTAGACATACTGTGACAAGAGAGGACCTAACTAATATTCTTCTAGCCTTTCTGATCTGAGCATGAATAAAAATTGGAGTTCAATTTCAGTGATTGTAGTGGGGCAAAAGGGTAAGGTAAATAGTAATTACATGTGTAATACTTCCTGGATTTATATATATATATATAATTTTCATTCAGAAATTAGCCAAAGAATCTGAGGGAGAAGTTCATTGTATTCTCAATTCCAATAGTAAGTCAGTAATCAAGTGGCTGAAATGTGGAGTACTTAAATGTGGCACAAAATCAAGCTGGTTAATATAGTTGATCTGTCTC
Source organism: Cyrtonyx montezumae (assembly GCF_038088225.1). Taxonomy (NCBI): domain Eukaryota; kingdom Metazoa; phylum Chordata; class Aves; order Galliformes; family Odontophoridae; genus Cyrtonyx; species Cyrtonyx montezumae. Next base: position 72,538,727 of record NW_027072089.1, on the reverse strand, counting down.
TGTGTTTTAGCTGTAGTCATGACAGATAATTTTGAATTAGTACAGGGGGGAAAATCTATCAGTTGTCTTCATTTTTCTGTGAGAGGAGTTTAGAAGACCAGTCAGCAAAATATGTTCCTATTTTGCCTGTCTGTGCTCTTTTTACTGGGAGCTGTAAGTCCCTCTTTCTACCCTCCTCACCCCCATTGTTGCAAACTCTTTGAAAGCAACACAAGAGAGAGAAGATGCTGCTTCACAGACTCAAAGATGTTCTGTACTTCAGGACTTTCTAGGACATCCTAAGTTCCCTTACAGGTGAGGAAGAAAAATGCCAGAAAAGTAGTACTTGAGTCTTGATCAGAACTGGCAAAACATTACACTACTACATGAAATAACAATAAGTTAGCAGTACTCTGTCACCTAGTTGCTTCTCTTTCCCAGAAGTTCTGACAGTCATTGTGGATTATTTAATGTCAGAAATGCAGTTCTCAAATGTGTAAAGTCACGCTTCAGAATTTTGTCAAGAAAAAGAAGCACCCATGACAGTTTCAAAATGTATCATAATATTCTTCTTATTATCCTGGGGGGTAGTAGGGGGAAGACTGGCTGAATGGATAGAAATAAGTGCAATCTTTATTCTATTTCTAGAATTTAGAGAAACAGAAAATGCTAGTTGTAATAACTAACTGGGCTGATTTATTTATTTATTTATTGATAGTGTCTGATATGACAGTGTGTTTTGGCTTTAGGACGAAAACAGTGTTGATAACCTCCCATTGAGTTGATTGTTGTTGAGCAGTCCTGTACAGACTAAAGTTTCAGTTTCTCAGCTTCTCATGCTGTCCTGCCAGTGATTAGGGGTTGAGGAAACACAAGCTGGGAGGGGACAGAACAAATGACCTAAACTGGTCAAAGGGATATTCCATACCGTATGACATGCAAAAGACAACAATACACACACACACACACACACCAAAACAAACAGGAAGAAAAAATACTTGAAAAACCAGGGGGGGTTGTCTGTGCTGGCAGTTGCTGCTTCGGGACTGGCTGGGCATTGGTCATCAAGTGGCAAGCAATTAGACTGTGTATACATTGAATAATTTACTTAGGCTTTGGGTGAATTAAGACTTGGTAGGGACAGCCTTAGTGCTTAAGCACCAGTGCTTAGTATTTACTAGAGTGTAGATAATAAAGTTTAAATAGTCAGATGTAGATAACTGTAAAAGTCTAAGTAAACAATGAGGCTAGGACATCGTTTAATCTTTTACTAATGAAAGTTCTCCCTGGTGTAAGTCTTATCTACATTTTTGAACGATTACAGTATTAATTACTTTTTTTTTCTTTTCCGTTCAAAAATGACTGACTAAATGGCTTTCTTAACTTCTAATTAAAGAGATATGTCTGAATCAGTTTCAAGCAGTGGAAATCATGGCTTTATTAGGCATAATAGGCAAATATTATTTGTTTTTATTACTACTATATTAGTAATCCTTGCTACTTAAGTTTAATTTTTGATGTAAACAAGATGTCATGAAGAAGCAACAAAACGATAGTGGAAACCTGATGCAGTTAATAGGTTATTCCCTGTTGAATTAGAGTTAATGAACTATGAAAATGATGACATTTAATCTTAATTGAAAGCTGCTTCAGGGAATACTTCTGCACTTTAAACCAGTATCTCATAATTTGTTCTCATCTGACTAATCCAACATAGTATAGGTGCTAACTTCTCAAATACTTTAAATAAACATAGATTTCTGATTCTGGTATCAGACTCGGAGGGAAAAAGATGATAGGAGAGTGTGCAACAACTGTGTGACAGATATGGGCATTTATAATCAGGATATCATTAAGAGCTGTAATATTATGTGGTTTAAAACTAATTATTTAAGTATAGAGTAACAGGAATGTTTTTTCAGTTAGATAAATGAACCAAGTTGCAGAGTTCTTTGGCATTCATGAAATAGAAGAGCAATATCTTCAGGCTTCTGTGTCTTGCCAGTAGGACTTACAAGGTAGTGATTCATTACTTAATAACTAGTGGACGGGGGCGTCAATAAACCCAGAGGAAAAACTTTTAAGAGAAGACACTGTAAAAATAAAGTCCTATAATGTATCTCTAAAAGCAGTAATTACATTGTGGAAAAATTTAAGTTGCTATGTCTGTTGAGTTTCTACTGGTTTGTACGGATTTTTTTTGTCCACTTTTACAATAACATTACATTTGAAAAAACTGTTTAGTTTTGGTTATTTATTATGAGTCAACATAGTTGTATGGATTTAAACTTGGAAGCTTTGTCTATAGCTGGCATTTAAAAATACTTGTTTCTCAGTGCTAGGATGAGAATTAAATGTTTCAAGCATAGATATAAAGAGTGTTAGGATATCAGTGGGGGAATATGTAATGGTAATTTCATGTCTGTCTGAGGTTTCATTATTATACTCAAGGCAGTGTTTCCACTTAATTTGCATGAGTCTCAAAGCAGGTCCATTAATTCACTGTATTATCTCAAAGAGCAAAGAAGAGAGCTATAGATATGGCAGTAAGGCACAGAAGTAAGCTTACGTTTCTTTGTTTTTCTCAGTATTTACAGTGTATGCTTCCTTACTGTAATGAACTATCAGGATTTTACACTTCAGCTTTCTTCTTTATATCTAAAGCTTAATTCTTATTTGCAATGAAAACAGAAATACATAATCACATATCTAAAGTTGGGGGAAAATAAAAAGAGTAGTAGTTTCAATCACAGTAGTTGTTATTTACATAGTAATTCTCAGGTTTAGCACAAAGCAAGGTAGCTTTCCAATATAATTTTACCAAGGCAAATCTTTCTTTATGTATATACATAATTTCAAATTGCAGTCCTGTTTTCACAATTTGCTTCTCAAACAGGATTTTGGTGGCACTTCATACATTCATTTCCTAAGGCAATTTAACACCTACTTATCTTCTCTATTAAAAGCAGCCCCCCACCCCCAGTGCCCTCTTGAGGCCCCACCTGGAGTATTGCATCCATGTATGGGGGCCCCAGTGCAAAGGAAGATGTGGAACTGTTGGAATGGGTCTAGAGAGACAGGATGATCAAAGGGCTGGAGTGTCTCTTCTAGGTAGAATGGCTGAGGGACCTGGGCTCCTTCAGCCTGAAGGAGAGGAGGCTCCAGGAAGTCCTTCTTGTGACATTCCAATACTTAAATGAAGCTTATAAATAGTTGTTGGGAGACAAACTTTAAAAAGGGAAAAAAAATGAAAGGGCTAGAAGGAATGACTTTAAATTAAAGGAAAGGAGGCTTAGATTAAATAGGATGAAATTTTTTATCCAGAAGGGGATATGCTACGGAACCATTTGGACAAAGAATTTGTGGACCACCCTAGCAGTGGTCAAGGCCAGGTTGGATGGGTTCCTGGGCATCTGGATCTGGTGAGTTTCAACTTTGCCCTAGCAGGGGAGTTGGAACTTTATCTTCAGCGTCCCTTCCAAGCCAAGTCATTCTGTGTTCTACTATAAAGTTACCATGTACTGAAATTGCAGCAGAAAAATATAATTCAGATATGTGAATGGTGTTGTGAATAGTGTCTTGAATGGAATCTTGCTTCAAAGCTTTGAGTTTTATTGCATAATTCCTTATTGCAAAATAGTTTGGATTCGTTTTAGATGATTTATACTATAATTTGAAAAAAAAGTCATGCACCTTTGTAACTCTGTTCACATCGAACTTAAGTGAAGACAAGGTCTGGGTGGAGCTGCAGTGAATGTATACAGAGTACCTTGTATGCCAAGCTGAATATCACTAAAAAGCTGAGAGCTTTTGTGGATGATCTGCCTATCAAGTTCTCAGACTGGAATGAGAAGGTAAAAGGCAGTCTGTTTTAAAAACGTTATTAAGACATTGGCAGTTACTATGGAACCCATCAGTGTTTCAAATGACAGTTTTAGTCTATAATAAATCTACTATTTTTTAAGTTAACTGCAACTTTAATTTAATCTAGGAGACCATTGGTGGTGACCTCCTCATGTTGATGTATTGCTTTGAAAATTGATTAATCTTTCCAATTATTAATATTCATCCTGGCTTTAAAGTTTTAGATAATGTTGTCAGTAAAGCATTAGAAGGAATCAGGACTATCAATTTTATTTTACATAACTGTAAACTACCTTAAATAAGAAGAAACCGTAATAAAATATTTATTTCTAAGAGACTGAAAAAGTTCTAAAAAAAATTCCTTTAATTTTCATGAAGGCAGAAACTAATCAATTTCCAGTGTTCCTTCTCATCAGCTACTTGCTTATTGGAAATTCTGTTTAATTGGAACAAAAACCACAGTGTGGCTCCAAGTCACAAAAATGTGTATGGAAAGATTTTTCTGTTCACTTTCTATAACAATTATTTTCAAAGTTCTGTTTTTGCGTACTTTGAAGATTGAGACAGAGAATTCAGTATGTTGTTTTAATTTCCCCTGTAATACCAATGCAGAATTCATGTAAAGAAATTAACTACAATTGTGTTCTGAGACTGACTGTAGGAATCCCTCAAAGACTTATCACTTAAAAAAATTCTTCCAGTTTTTCTCTAAATGATATTGTACAAAATTAGCCTGGACTAGTATGTGCTGAATTTTACCATTAAAAAAAAACAACCCTAAATGTTATATCCTACTTACTATTCAAATAGATCAGAAAGACATTGTTGGGAAGAGATTATGTTATAACATGGAAATTCACACAGACGCATAAGGCTTGATGAAGAGTGCCAAAGGAGAATTGAGAAGAGTTCCCAGATTTGGACTCTTATTCCAGTCATTCCATAGAGTGTACAATGTACTTTACGTTGATAACTATTCAGACAATACATATCATGGCAATCTATGTGATCAAGGGATTAGGACTTGACATTTTGTCTCACATCTTTGCTTTGTCAACCACATAAAATTTTCTGAAATGTTACTATAAACATGTTAAGGCAGATTTTTATTTCAGTTAGCCTCTAAGAGGTTGGCAGTGCACACAAACTACATGTACCATTCAAGAGACACCTGACATCCTTTAAGAGCACAGCTAATAGATATAAAAGCACTTAAGACAACATTGCTCTGGCACTGTAATAAACCCAAGCCTTTAAGTGTAGAGAGCCCCTTATAAACAGTTGGAAGACAAATTCATAATTAGAATTAAACATCATTTCCCAGTTATCAGCATCTCACTTCTCTCTTTACAAAAATATCTTTTTTTTTTTTTAATACTCTTGATTATTCTCGCAAGATTGGAAAAATCAGAATGGAATAAATAATTAAAAACAAAAAGGAACTATTCTTTTTTGAGGTTGACATTGTTTAAAAATTTTGAAAAACTTCTAGATGAAATAGCTTGTTCTTGAAATTATAAATGAGTACAGGTATAAATCCATTTCAATCTAAGAAATCAAGTTTTATTAATTGGGTTTAACTCAGCTCAGCTTTTCTCCATCAATATTAAATTGACTTGTCTCAAGAGAACTAAGTACTTACTGTAAGTTCCAAAAATATTACCAAATCCTTTGGGAGGAAGAGAACGTGAATGAAATGCAAAGAAATTGTATAACATTATCATTCTGCTAGAAAAGCATGCTGTGTCTGTGCCATGAGTAGATTGGTTTAACTTCTGCTATCTTTCTCCTTTGAAGAATGTCCTGTTTTCTTCAAACGCTTTCAGCATGAAACTGAGTGTATATTCAATGCCAGTTTTATTCTTGTAGTCACAGCACTTTGCATTTATCCAGGATCTTGGTAGAGACCAATGGAGTTGTTCTCTGAGAATGGAAATTCACAGCAGCTTAAAATAACTTCTGTCTTTGTCAAGTATTCACGATCAGGCATAAGTTCTTTCTAAAATGTTGAGAGAAAGAAGATCGGAGAAATAAAAACAATTTTTAAGGAAGCCCACCACCACACTAAAAAGATGACTTTATGCAGAACTTCATTGTTTTTTTCGTGGTGGTGGTGGGTTTTTTTTTATTTGTTTTTGTCACAGAACCACAGAACTGTAGGGGTTGGAAGGGATCTCATCCAACCCCCTTGGCAAAGCAGACTCCCTAGCCCAGGTTGCCCAGGTAGGCATCAAGGTGTGTCTTGAATGTCTCTGGAGGAGATTCCACCACCTCTCTGTGCAGCTGTGCCAGTGCTCCGTCACTGCACTGTGAAGAAGTTCTTATGCGCATTTGTGCAAAACTTCCTATGCTTCAGTTTGTGGTCTTTTTCCCTTGTCCTATCACCACATGCTGCTGAGAAGAGTTCAGCCTTGTCCCTTTGCCTCCTGCTCCTTAGATATTTGTAGACATGGATCAGATCCCCTCTGAGTCTTCTGTTTCCAAGGCTGAACAGACCCAGGGCTCTCAGCCTTTCCTCATAAGTGAAGTGCTCCTGGCCCTTTATCATCTGGACTCTTTCCAGGAAATTCCAGTCTGTTTTGCACTGGGGAGCCCAGAACCAGATGCAATACTGTAGGTGAGACCACAACGGGGCAGAATAGGTTCACCTCCCTCAACCTGCTGGTCATCTTTAAGCCATCTTTCTTTATCTTTCAGCCTACCCTCACCTTCCTTCAGCATTTATTCTAGCTGCATATTCTTCTGATCTTACTGATGCTAGTTTTAAGCAAAGTTTTTAGATATCCTTTGGTTGCTATTGTTCTTAAAACCACCATAAAGTGCATATAATTAGGAGATCTAAACAAGACTTTCGTGTACTTCTTCCATTCAAATTGTGTGATGTTACCAGTTTTCTGTGATTAATTTTGTGATAGAGGCTTGTTTTAAACTTTCTTTGTGTGATTAATTACTGCTTCTACTCTAAATAGCTACTCAAATCTGTGTATATCTGAAAGAATTTTGTTGCATCAGAGCAGACCTGGCCTGTGTTTAGATGGATATGATAGGCTTAGATTTGATGTAGGCAGATCCAGAAGTCAGTCAGGTAGGCAGCTCAATTTCTTTATATTCCTTAGCAGAGCAAATGCAGAAAGCAAATATTACTACTTCAGATACAGCATGAGCAAGATCCGATTTATATGCTGGAGTGCTTCTCAATGTTTAGCCTGAATTATGTTGGTAAACAGAGCACCATAGCATTAGCTTACAATTACCCAGAAATGAAGATTACAAAGAAGTTAACCGTGTAATTTCCATTTAATTTCAACGGTGCTTGGACTTTAGAGGACTATAATGCTTGAGGCTGCTTAACATCACTTACAATATAATCGCATTGTGGAGAAGGTTGTGGATTCCTTTAATGGACAGATTTAACTGGTTAGGTAAGAATTTAAACATCACAGGACTGAAACAAAGCATATCTTCTTTACTTAGAGAAAAATTGAGGAAGAAAAATGTATACTGTGGAATAGAGTTAATGGTGATTAAAACAATTAATAAGGATTAATATACTCAAACTTGAAGAACTGATTTGCATATCAGAGTGTGGGAGTGTTAACTCATCATCTTCTAATGGTCTAATATTAGGAACCTAAAGCTAGCAGCCTGTGTCCTTATAAAATGAATGGTTAGCAGAAAGCCTTTCAATTGGATAACTGGAAAAAGGAATCTCACGCCATCAAGACACCTTTGTAATGCTCTAGAGAAGCTTAAATTTTCCTCTCACTCACTTCTAGGATTTGAAGCTGACTGTGCATATCCTTTCTTTCTAATGTATGCTAAATTACAAACTCATGTTCTATATGATGATCATATAACTTGAACCGTGACTGTAATGAAATTATATCTCCCCTAGGGAAAACATAGAACTTCCATTCCTCTGCAGACATTAATCTTCACTGCATTATGCATGACTGCACTTTCTTTTAAGTGCACTCTGTTAATGTACATCAGTCAAAGCACTGTAAGGAAATAATAGTCCTCTTAATCTAAGTACAAAAGTTCATGCATCCAACAGCTGGAGTAGTCCATAAGAATGACTACTATATATTCAGTTGTAGCACTTACACCTGCTTTTATTTAGTGTACTGGATGCCTGGAATTCACTTTGCTAGTGAAAAATATGCTTGTTTATTTTAAAGATCATTGAAAGATTATTGGATGTGGAATTCTAAGCTGAACAGTTACGATTGAAATTTAAGGATTTTACGATGGAAGTAAAATCATGAGTTAGAAATTAAAATAATTCACCATTTTCATCACCTGCATGAATATTGCATGTGTACCTTGAATGGTGAGAGTGGTAATTAATAATAGTAGTTAATATAATAGCCTATATGATGGCTAATGTGAGCCAGTCCAAGTACTCTAGCAAGGCAGAATGGGAACAAATAAAAATTATCTTAATGTGAACAAGGTGACATGTGGAAGTGGATCTGTTGGGAATATTCTTTATTTGGAAGTTTGATTTTGTGAAACTGAACTCCTTTAGAACCCCACTTGATATAGTAGATTTATTCCCATTTTAAGGTAGAATAGGATAATTGTGTTTAAAATATAAGGTATATTTTCTTCTTCCACACTTTATGTACAATGTATTTGATTAGATTCTGTTTATCTTCTCTTTTAAGTAGATGCTTTAATTTTTCACATATAAAAATGTGTTGCTTCTGTTTTGTTTTTGAAGTTACTTCTGTATTTTCATAACTCTGCTCCTAAAAGGTTCACATAACTGACTTGATCTGCAAGTGCTCAGGTATTTAGATGTGTTTAATAAGCACAACAACATTTTAAGAAACATCTCCAGAACAATGAATAGGTGTGTATTTGAAAATAATCAGGAAATAATTTTATAATACACCAAACTTAACGCCCCAAATTCAGCTTGTATGTATGTTGAGGTATTATTTTTTTTCCCCCTTGCAAAGATGGAAAACTCTTACAGACCTCTGCATTGTGTCTTAATAACAAAGCAATTTTAAAAATAACACTTCAAAACTTTTATGTACTCTTTTGTAATAGTCTGTGTAGATGAAAATCTATAAAATGTTCTATTTATAAATCCACTGGGAACATGTTTTTCTTTAGTGTTATGGTCTGTCTCTAATTTGTTTTTCCCAAACCTAATTGTCTGGCATGTAAAAACTCTATAGTTCATAAAATGCAGATAACATCAGAGAACATTCTTTTGTGCGTGAGAAAGAAAGGCAGTAGGGGCATATTAGGATTCTGGACAAAGGATGATTTTCAAGAAAAACAACTCACTTTTCATTATCTAATCTTACGTGTAATCTGAGCATAGAGTCCTCTTGCAGAAAGGTGGATTGTCTGAGCTGATTACAGCAGCATTGTAACTATCTTAATCAAACTATGCTGCTGTTCATGAAAATTCATGAAAATGAATTTTAAAATGTTTTTAATAGCATCCTAATTGAATCCTAATCTTTTACCAACTGTACTTCTAGACAGTCAGTCCCCAAGGCACGTGCTTTCTAATACTATCACTTGTAGTGTTTGGTGTGATGCTGTTCTGCACTGTGGCAATTGGGAATAATCCAGTATTACTCAAGGTGGTTTAAAGTTGTAAAAGACAGAGTCCAGCACAGGTGGTAGGAATTGTTTAAGACTCCTGTATTATTTACTTACTCTGGCACTGTGGAAACAATTATTGTTAACTTCTGAACTCCAGTAAGACTAGCTTCTGTCACAGGCTGTAGATAGGCTATCCTATCCTAAGATGTCCTAATGAAAGGAATAGGCATTTAATATGTTCTTAGAATCTGATAGATGTTGTCCTGCTGTTGGTTTGGATCTCACACAAAAGGCATTACTCCCAATGCATGTTCCAAGGACTCATCTTCAATCTCCTTTTCCTTTTGGTTTGTAGAAACTTTCAGAACAGTATACTGTGCTTACTTATAATAAATATTACTCAGGTTAGTAGAAATAAAAAAAATAGTCTTTGGTCTTTGGAGTCTATGACCTTTTTTATAGACTTTCAAGCAGGTGAGCTTCAGTCTTTGAATCTCAGGAAACATAAGCATATAGAATGTAGAATTTCTCTTTCACTTATTAAAATCAATATGTCCCATGTGATTTTTTTTTAATGAAGATGCTGATCTCCTTGCTTTATGATGATTATTCTTCAGACATTAAGTTATTGTTGGAATTACTGCTGAGTAGGGTAATGCTGGCACCATCAAAGTGTTTAATTAACACATCAGAGTGCAAGATAATGCAAATCTTAAACACAGTTAAAGTAAATGATTAATGTAAAATGTGTTAATTTTATAATACAAAAGTAAACATGTAAAGAAAGAATGCAATTAACAGAACACTATCTTGTGTGTGAGGCATATGTAATGTACCGATACTTTCATAGCCATTAACAGTTGCTTCACAATTTTCCTTGACCTCCTTGCCCCCTAAAAAGAAATATATAAAAATAAATTAAAAAAAAAAAAAACAACACAAAAATCTAGAAATAGGGGGCTTAGCACTTAAGTTGGTTTCTATCATTATTTGGGATCCTTCTCCCTGTTAATGGAATCTCTTCAATTTAACTGAAAAATTGTATTGAATGTCTGGCTATTGAATAACCTGGTTTCCTTGGGAGGGCACTGAAGGCCTATTTCAGAATCTTCTCTTAAGGGCAAACGGCAATGAAATATTTCCCTTGCAATCTGACTAAGCAACAATACTACTGCCATGAAAGTCTGGTACAAATAGGTTCCCTGGCAAAGAAACTTTGTTAAAGTTTTTAATTGATTTTGGATAACTGTTGTGTTATCATTTTTTTCATGTTCTGGTAATTACCTTAAAAGCACTGAATAGGAAAAGAATAAATAAAACAATCTGACAGCATTGCAAGTTGTTACTAGTTACATTTTGCTCTGTTTCTATAGGAAATGGTCTTTTTAATTTATTTTTTTATTGGCTGTTGGTTGTGACATGCAGAGTGACTGCAGTAAATGTATCTGTATAAAAGGTAATGAAAACCAAATGCTGCTCCTTTACTCAGTTCTGGAACTATGCTACCAAATGCTTTAAAAACGTGGATGGCTTTGTCAACACTTAATGAATTTTGGCCATCATAAATCTCAGATGCCCGAATTGAGTAAAACCAAAAATTATCACAGTTTCATAGCCTAAGATGCCCTTGCCATATGTTGAGTGCAAATGTTTCTAAAGCGGCAAATGTTCTGTCAAGGGTTTGCAGTGATGTTTTGATTGGATTGCTCTATTATCTGAACAAGTCTGCCAAAAGAAAGCACCTGCACATTGAAAAGTGTGCAGAAGCTGCCAGCTTGTAACAAGGGAAGGAAGGTGAAGTATGTAGTGACAAGATAGCTGTCACCAGAAGACATGCTGAATAGGTTATGATCAATTCTGCTGCTTATCTGATAATGCACAATACCTCTTCCAAGGAAGGGAAGGGGCAAAAGAGCTATCCTAACTTGAATAATCTGTCCTTGAGAACTCCAAGCTGTAGCTCAGTGTGCTGTTAACACAGCTTGCAGTGAGCAATGAGCTCTTTGGTGACTGTTTCTAATGTTAGTAAAAACAGAGAGAAGGTAGATTCTCTCCTTTCTCAATTTGGTCTTTTCATTTTGCTTCGGTTTTAAGATGCTAATGCTGTATGCAAATCTTTATTTTCTTTGATGATGTGGCATGGAGCACATCTTTCACTTATTATAATTGATAGCTGAATATGCAAATGCATTAAAGAGCTGACAAATAAAAATGACTTTTTTTTTCCTCTACTGAGGAAAATTGTTTAATGGCATTTACTTGCTACAATCCACTTTACTGAACAGTATATCATCTCTGAGTGTATTAAAATTGTGATTTGCTCAGGGGAAAACTTGCATGAAATCAGGACCAAATCTCAGCTACTGTCAGTTGTGTATAGATGTTTACAGACCATTACCATTTCTGTCACTTAAAAGAACACACAGTTATAATGCACTCATTTTTCTTAGGAAACAATGACATTCAGTTTTACCAATAAAGCATGAGAAGCATTGCCAAGGCATACTCTGTGTGCTTCCTTCTTGCTGTGAGTTTTACTGTTTTCTGATACACAAGTGAGGAGAGGAAAACAAGTGATGCAAAAAGGTCACTGTGTCTGCTCAGAACAGAGGGAGGGGGGTTAATGGTTGTTGGGTGGGAGAAATTCACTTCTAAATGAATTGAGTTAGATCACATTTGGGAGTAATTATTATTTTTTATTATTATTATTTATTAAAAGTAAAGGATTGAAGTATCGGCATTGGCATTTAGTTTCATAAGAACTTTTTGGGATAGACATTAAAAATGTTATTTGTGTTTATTCCTATTCTAGATAAATGATTTGTGTTTATTCCTATTCTAGATAAGGATAAAAATTATTTATGGATTTTAAAAGTGCTGTTAAGTTCAATAAAATTTACCTGTCCTTCCAGACATATCTCATCTCCTATTTTTTTTCATACTATGGATTTACTTTGAAGATAAAAAGGCCTCAGTGTAATTTAGTGTCTTAACTAAAACCTTATCTTGGTGTGTTGGGTCTCCTACCTGTCAGAGTTGCTGTAGTGGTTACACAAATGCTATATAAAGTACTAGTTGCACAGTGGTCCAGTGATAACTGCACAGATGTTTCTAAAGACTGGTATTGCTGATCATGCTGTTACAAACTTGTCTGTGCAAATGCTTCACCTGTCCCAGGATCTGGGTTGTTCTAGCACTTCAATAACGCATTGTTAAAGAAACTAATTAAAAATTCCTAGAGGATGTCCTGTACTTGAAAACACAAATGGTAGCAGTTCTAATTAAGTATTAAGACAAACGAGAGGCAATAGTTCTGTTTTATCATCTGTTAGAAAGGGGCAAGCTGATTCCTTTTACCAGCATTTCCATTATCCATAAAGTGTAGAGGTAATATTCCCTTTTCTCGTGCCAAGTGCATACTTCAGATGTTCAGAGATGATCCATTTTGTCTTTGGTCAGCTTTGTGTGGACATTCATAATTTGCAGAAGTCTGAAGTTGACAGTGAAGGAGAAAAAGCACGACTGTGCTATTTGCAAACTCTCTCCCTTGGATAATCCAATCATGGCTTAAGCCCACCTGTGCCTGAAACCTTCCTGCTATCCACTTTCCTCTTCTGTTTGTGTGCTGCACTAATACAGAGATTTTTGTCACAGTGCACAATATAGTGTCTTATGCCTTATTTTTTTTTTCTATCAGAAACCTTTCTGCACCTTTACAACTTCAAGTCCATCTTTATGGAAGAATACAGTATCAGGATTTGCATGCTCCTTAATGCAGTGGAGCTGAATCTTGTTTGGGTCCTAACTCTAAATTATTTCTTTTTGTGTTCCCTTAAAGATGTTTCATAAAAGGCTCAAATAGTGGGAAAAATATTTTGAGACTACAGTGTCTCAGTTGCTACAGAAATGTAAGAAGCTCAAAAAGCAATGCCTGAGATGTACTCCACGTGCAGAGTACATCTCAGGCATTGCTGCAAAATTTCACGTTAAGACAATGTACATATATATATATGTACATACAAATAAGGGATTAGGATTTTGAGAAACATTTGATTGAGTAATTGATCCAAACAAGCACTAACATTTTCTTCCCTTCCAAGAAAGATCTATTTGTAAAGTGAAATTGAAGCTGATCGGAGGAAATGTGTTCATTATTTATTTAAATAAGTAGATTTAACAAATTATTCAGGAGAAGTTATTCAGGAGTCTAGTTATATGTGGCCTGAGGAGTATCACTGTTCTAACTATATATGCTCAGAGGGTGCAGGGAGTGTGTCTGTGTCCCATGATCTGGTGGACAACCCGTTCCACTGCATAACAACTATAATGAAAATGCTTCTGTCTGTCAAGGTGGATTGTTTTATTTAATGGATGCTCTTGACACTTTCTGAAGCAATAGAAGGTAGCCATTAGATTGGTAAAACATGGGTTATTTTGATATGCTTCTTAAGATGAAAATGTCTTACTTTGTAGCCATATAAATGTATATTTATTTCAGGGATGTGGAGTTAATTCTGAAGCCATTGTATCTGCAGAAGACTGTAGGTCTTATAGGGTACTGCTGCATGTATATTTGTGTACGTTGTGAAGATGAGTGCTTCTACAGCTTGCATCGTAAGAAGCAAAAAAAATACAACTGTTCAGGATGGCATTATTGACACATGTACATGACAAGCACTGTATTCTGGTGATGCCTGAGTAATGTATCAGCCTAGACACCTGGTGGCTGGCCATGTTGCTGCTATACATATATATAATAGACACATTCTCCAGCCAGCAGGATTATGTTGGATCCATTAAGAAAAAGAAATAAAGATCTAAGCTGATTACTGGGGAGCTGGACTAGATGATCTTTAAGCATATCTTCCAACTCAAATGATTCTATGATTATTTTTTTTATCCCCCCAAAAATTTTCAGACAACATGCTATGCCTGTTTTCGTGAGAACAATATGCTGAACAGGAAAATTTCTCACTCTTTAATTCAATTATATTATGAAACTCATTGTGTACTTCAAAAATAAATTAACTCAAGATGTTATTCTGCTCTCCATCTGCTACGTTTCTTTAAATGTATTCCTTCCACTCCTGGAGAAGTTTGTGTTGTTGTTTTTTTCTCCATCAAAAGCCGTAGGCATTTTTCCTTGTTTGTTTTTTTTAATGCCCTCTTTCAGAAATTGCCTCATAAACCGTGAGATTCTTTTGCTTCATCTTTCGTATGTAGAAGCAGGCAGTAGAATGCAGTTAATGTTTGTCTTATATCTCTGTTACTGTAGCTTGGTTTTTGTTTTTCTGCCTGTGCTTTGTATTTGTATTGCAGAAGCCAGGTGTGCGGTCATTGAGCAAGATAGTGATCAAAGTGCAGTTGTATCATTGTTGATGCTGAGAGAGGTAGAAAACGGTAGAAGAGGGTATGTGAGATAACCAAATCTTTGGTGCAAGTACGTTTCCGTCAGAAGCAGACATTCCCTTTTAATATTTTCCTCTTCTCAGTTTGATCAACTACTGCTACACTAGATGTCCACTGTAATATTAGCCATGCTACTGGAAATATTTAAGTTTTTAAAGCATGGAGTGTTTTTTCTCTTCGTGATGCAAGTACAGCTTTAAGGTCAGAGGAAGGAATAGTATAATAGTGTGCAGAGTTCCTCTCAAATCTTAAATCTAGACTTAGTTGCTTAGCAGAATATTTATGGTAAACTAATGAGTCATGAGTACACTTGGCTGATAGGCCAAGGAAAAAATGTTAATAAATTTAACATTTATTTTCATTTAATGTGAATTTCCTTAGCTAGTCAGAGAAGCTGGAGGACCACAGCATCCAATTCTGAAATATAAATATAATTCTGTATTGAAGGTAGGCTATACGTAAGTCACCTGTGCCTTTACTAAGGGCTGCCTGTCCAAGACTTCATCTTTGGTCCAAAAGGTCAAAGAAGCATGTGCAGTTTCCTTAAATATTGGAAACATTTTTTGTATTTTGCCAGGCTTAGATGATTCTTTCTGACCAAGTCTAAATTGTGATTTGTAATCTGAATATTTGTTGAGAAAAAGTAATTCAATAGCAGCAACCATGAAAAATATTGCTGATGATAATTCTAATTATTTTTAAGGAGCATACATCTCTTTTTATGCAACAGACTTAAAACATTAAATTTCAACAGATCAGGTAGTCTCCTACTTGGAGATGTAACTGCGTAAAAAATCAGGACTTTGGCCTGCTTTATCATCAGTTCACTGTCTAACAGTCATCTAAATTTTTAGATGTGTCATGTGATATCCATCATTCAAAAATAAATAAATGTCTGATCTAAAAGTTGAGAAAGACGTGATACCAACATATCTGTTTTTAATTGCAGTGTTAAAGCTTACACTTATTTTTGTATTTCACTTCACTGTGTGGCTGTTATTTGTCATTAGCAACTTCTTGTTCAGAGATTATTTGGTGAGTATTTTAGTGTGAGGTATATATTCAAGTATGTACCTTTTTAAAAAAATATATTTTTATTGTAAGAGAATCTATCTCTGTGCATCTCTACACATATTGTTTGTGTAATTACATTTTTGAACCAATCCTTCCTTTAATTTCTGTGCCTATGTGCCCTAGTTTATCACCTTTGGATCCAAAAAATAGTGTAATGTTTTTTCCCTAAGCTCCATTTCCCCTCATAAATATATTGTTTATGATGTGTTTATACGGGGATATCTACACAATTTAGATAAACTCTATTTACCAAGTGCAGGATTATTAGGAAAATTACTTAAACTATAGTGTTTTTTATATTGCAGCTGTACTTCAATTACAGAAAAAGTTATAAGACAACATTAAGCTGTAGAGTGAACAGATAGATGGCACCTTTTTCTCTAGTGTTTGGGGCAAATGCTTCTGGGTGAAGTTCTCGCCAGACAGAAACTGCTCTAGAAATTAGACTTGCCTAGGGCAAGCATCTCAATTTGATCAGTGGAATTATAAAATTTATATGTCAATTCTATGATATACAAATTTAAATAAATTGTAATCTGGGCTTCTATTTTGACATATTCCTTATGCATTGGCAAACTGCTTATTCTTGCCTCTGATGTTCAATTTGCAATTTTAAAAGTGTTTTGTCGTCTTTAAATGAAGATTTATTTAGAATCACAAAAACTAGTAAGTCTCCTAGTAAAATAGATGTGCAGTTGAACAGATGTCTATCTTGATACCTTCACACTGCTGCAATACTGCCTTAATAGAGACAAAAATTAGACAGCTGTTTAGGATTCAAATGAATGCAGTGAAACCAAGTGTTGATGTCAATCTGATAATCATCCTAACAACGAAAAAGGGCCAGATCCGTGCCTTTTAACTGTTATTTGGTATGATAGGTCTTGAGTAAATATAATCTTTCGCTTATGCCTGATCTGTTATCTGAGGTATTAAGCTTTGACTGTTGAATGTAATTGAATAAAATATTTTCTCAGAAGATTCTTGCTTATTAAGTCTGATTCATATACTTGTCATATTTTAATCATGTTGTATGACTTGGGGAGACTGAGAGGCTTCTAGATGAGTCACAACTAGGAATTTCTAATTTTCATAGTAAACAAAGTTTACTGATAATATGGGTATCTTTATTAAAAAGTTGCTCTAGGTGTTTTTTTCTTGTTTTTTGGGGGTTTCTTTTTTTTTTTTAAGTTTACCTTTTTCCTTCTAGCTTTCTTATTTGTAGTAGGAAGAAAACTTCCATATTGATGAGAGTGTAGAGAATTTATACTGCTGGTTTCTTAACACCAGTTAGTTTATCGATTAATAGGTAAAAATCTTCAAATATCTTCTTACTTTTTGATGGTAAGCTAGTAAGGAGTCTTTACAGGCTCCATGCAAATTAATTCTGTAAGTCACTTACCTGTTCTAGAAAATAAACTTTCAAGACAAAAATTCTCCACTCAGTGAAGATTAGCATATAATAATTATATTTAGAACAAAATCTAAGTTTGTCTCAAACCTAGGTCTGTTTGTCCAAGATGGAGTGAGAAACACACTATGACTGTAATGGTCACAAACCTAATCCAGAGCATACATGTTATTGCATTCTGCATACCCTAAACTGATTCTCCATTTTCAAGTTTTCAAGTTGCTATTGTAATTTTCTGCTCCGTTCTCCCTTGGGATGCTCTAACTCACTGATGATAATTTAATGCATCCCAAGGTATCTTTTCAAAAAGACAACGTATTGTGAATTTTTAACTTGGTCTCTTGAGGAAGAAGGCTCCTTGTTCAAACAGCATGCAAACTTAGGCAGAGTCACTTTGAGTCTATGCTGCCACCCTTTACCTCAAAAGAAATGCCTGTCAACTTAAGAGGAATATTGTACGTGCTAAGTAGTGGGGAAACTATTTCCTATCTTATTTCTAAAGAGCTGGATATTTAGCTGTCTACAAATGAAATCCCTATTAGATCTTTGTAAGCACTGTCATACTGTATGTAAGGTAAAGAAAAGCTCTCCATGTTTAATGATAAAATGATTTAAATGATTCAGTCCACTGACCTATTAATTTCATAGTAAGGGTAATCAATTTAGAGTTTTATTTCATTTTTACCCATTTTAAGAAAAACTACTTTCATTTTAGTGTACTCTTGCTGATAATTTTCAAAGAAATAGTAAAATACATACTTAATCAAGTAATAATTTTATGTTTTTCTGTCTCCATTAAGGTAACTTCACTATTTTAAAAAATTACTTAACTCCAATCATGTTAAAATCTTAAGTATGAGACTCATGTATGGTAACTGCAGGCATTTCCTCTTTGTCCTTGGGGAAGAATTCTCCTCCTACCCATCTCTACCCAATAAATATTTTCTTGCTTCAAATGCAAACACTAAAAAGCAGAGTTTACTTTCTAAAGCTTCAGTATCAACAACCTATTAATTCCCAGAACGTCTAGGAGTAGAATGATATTTTCTTGGATATATCTGAAAATTTTCTTACCTAATTGTTCTCTCCCCTTCCTCAGCAAGTTAGTGGGAGACAGTGCAATGGAAAAGCTCATGAATGATGAAAAAGGGAGGCTGCTTGACCAATTAATGTCACAGGCAAAACAGACTTTATTTGGAGAATCTGAATTTATCACCCATTAAAAATAGTGCAGTAGGTGAGAAAAATAAATAAAAACACTTTCCCCAAATCTCCTTGCACCTTCATGCCTTTAATCATGATTCTTCTGCCTCTTCCTGACCAGTGACCCTGGAGGAAGAGAACAAAGGTCAAGGTCTCAGTCCATAACAGCTCCTACCTGCCACTCCTTGTCACGCTCCAATATAAAGGAGGGAGACGAGGTTCTTTATATGTATATGTATACCCGAGGGCGAGATTAAGACACAACGGGTCAAATGTTAGCCCAACCAGTTTATTACAAATACTAGTTGCTTAGGGATATGGGGAAGGGAAGGTGTGCGATAGAAAAGAGATGAAAAGCAAGGAAACTTGGCAGAAAGCAAGAGAGATATAATCACCACCGTGGATCCAGCGAGGTTCGTAGTAGGTCCGTTGATCTCAGGAACCTGTCCGGTCACCGCGGGGGATGGGAGATGACAGCAAGCAGGCCTCAGGGTCCGTCCTAAGTCTCTTCGGGAGTTCTCCTCAAAGATCTTTTCTTTGGGAGTTCTTCTCCCAAGTCCTTTTCTGAAAGTTCTTCTCCCAAAATCCGTAGTTCAGTGAAGGCCTTTTATCCCCCATTTCACAGGAGTTTTTTTTTTGTGTGTGACATGTCTGGCCCAACAGATAAGCCAGGAGCGGATGTTGCCTTCATTGCCATGCAGGCGCATTGATTTGTGGTGGTCAGCTTCTCCAAGCCGTACCCCCACGGAGAAAACTATTTGCACCCATTCCTGCTTATCTTTACAACCGTAAGCAGAGACAATGAGACACCATGACACCCCTCCAGATAACCAGCAGTTAATCAGTCAGAGTCTTATCACCAGAAGAGGCCTAACAAAGCAAGCTTTGAGACAAACGAAAGGAAAAACAGTTTCTGTCTTTTACACTCCTTTCTCTGTATGCTGTGCCCCGCTCCAGTGTGGGCTTCCCACAGCCTGCAGCTCTCCAAGCACAGTCCCAACACAGCTCCATACCATGGAGCCCCCTCTTCAGGAGTGCATTGCTCCCCATGGCCCCTCACAGGCTGCAGCTTTTGCTCAGATCCTGCCCCTCTACGGCCTCTCTTCACAGCTGCATATGAAGATCTCTTTTCTGGTGGCCCTGGTTTTCAGGGACTTACTGCTCTGCACCCAGAGCACCTTCTGCCCTTATTCTGCACTGACTTTGGTGCTTACAGAGCTGTTTCTCACATTTCTAAGTCCTCTCTCCCAGCTGCCGTGCAGTGTGCTTTTTCCTTTTTTTAAGTGTTATCTCAAGTCTGCCACCAGCTTCACTAATGGGATCAGCTCTGGTCAGCAGTGGGTCTATTTTAGAGCCAGCTGGAAATGACATGGGGCAGCTCTTTGTCTTCTCTCACAAAGGTTACCCCTGCAGCATCTCCCTCCTCACCTCATTCCAACCCTACCAAAGCCTAACTATGTAAACCCAATATAGTAATTTGTTAATACACATAAAAAATGCAATTTTACATATTTACACTACTTAAAGGTTTTCATGAATTGCAACATTGACTAATAGTTAAGAGTTATACAAAAAAGTAAGTAATAAGACATATTTGTATTGCTACAAACAAAAGTGAGGTATAAAATACAATAATTTGCTGTAATTATTGTGAAAAATAAGTAATTCTACAGCTGAGTGAAATGATGTGATATCAGAGGTGTGGATGAGAATTCTGAAACTATATTACCTTGTCTAGATTTTCAGTTGATTCTCTTTTATGTCAGGAGTCATCACAGTACTTTCCTGAGAAGTCGAGAAGATATGTTCTTTAAGTTGGCAAATTGAGGCACAGAGAAATATTTATTTGGTACTTTGTCACTCCAATAGTAGCATGGAAATAGAATCTCCCTCTTGATTATATGAAATATAGTTCCTATTCTGCAGTTCATAAAGGTTGAGTAAACTTAATAATTGCTTCCCCTGGTATCCAGAAATACTTCACATTAGCTATGGCAGTGTTTCATTCAGTAAGCCACATTTTGGTCACCGTAAGGAACATTAGCTTATTTTCAGTTATCTATGATTTTCATTGATCTGTTTACACATGAAGAAAATTAGTATGAGAGATTAACATTAGGCCATGATGACAAAAAAAAATTCCATTTCCAGTTTGACATTTAAAACCCAGCTTTAGGAGTTTAATGACTCAATATAATAGATTTTGATACTTACTAAGAGCTCTGTTGTCTGTGATGAGAAATTGTGCAGGACCTTATTTGCAGTTTTTTAAGTGCTCTCCTAAACCTAGATATTTTGATATAAAAATAATAAGGAAGCAGATGGAAACCCAGTTTTCTTTGCATATGTCTTCAGACCAGGCAGCAAAAAAACAATCAGGTCCTAATATAATATAATGGAAGGGAAAGTAAAATACTGAGTTGTGAGGCTGATTGAAGCCTCCCAAACGACTGAAGAATCAATTGGAATTTTTTGCCTACATTTCTGTGTCTATTTGAGCATAACTGCACATTGTATGGAAACAAAGTAAGAGTAGTGGAAACTTAAGTACTTTACCAATTTCAAATGTCCAGACCTAAGTTAACTCAAGAATAATGATCTTTGATGGAGAATGAAAAACATCCTGTGTCCATGTTGTGCTATCCAAGAAGCTATGGAATGAAATACAGATGCTAGATATAGGTAGCATCCCCCTGCAGTCAGGCAACCCAAGAAGGAGCTGAAAAGATGAAAAAGGAAGGAAAAGGTGAATCTGTCCTCACTATATTGAGATTCCTTCCAGTTGTCAACATCTTTCATAGGCATTTCCATGGTTATTTGAAGAGCAATGAAATGGAGGTAGGGATACCACCATCAGCCTTGCCAATAAACTGGGAAGAACACAGAATGGAATCAAATATACTGTGTTTTGCTGGCAGGTGCACCTGCATAAGTAACTTTATTTTTTTTCCAAAGACAAGATCCTGGACATCTCATGCATCATTCCTTATGTAAAGAAAACACAATGTGACTTATTTTAAGTTCTGTAGGACCAGTTTCCCCTTATCACAGAAAGGAGATTTACGTCCTGGCACAACTAGGACAATTTAAGACAGTGCTATCTAGCCCTAAACTGAAAAGAAATGTTAAAGAGAGAATGTCATCAGGTGAATTAAATTCTTAGTGGAAGACTTAATCAGAAAATCCCTTGTTTAAAAAACATTAAACAGCAGAAGCTGATGGGATTAAATCTTGATTTGATAGAAGAACAAGAAGATGGAGCATAAGCAAAGTATTTTTCAAATCCTAGGGAAAAAAAAAAGAATCAGTTACAAATTTAAAATTTCTAAGAGCATTTATTGGAAATAGTAATAAAATACATTCTTGTTCTATCCATGTTTAACGTGAAAGGTGTAAACCTATTAAGATGTCAGCTAGGAGATGCGAGAACACTCAGTTTCCTTGAGCATTATTATTATTATATTTAAATTAATAACTACTCTTCCTTCATCTAAGTTTGTTAACAAATTATGAAGGGGCTTTGCGTATGGTATGGTAACAAAACATAAAACTTATTCTGTTTCTCCTTATGAAAAGTTAGTCAAAACTGGAAAAACAGGTAAATACGTAAAAATAAATAGTTAAATCTTCAGGATGCAGAAGGGGGGAGTCTGCTTCCAAGTATCTGTTTAGTAGAAAACTTGCAGTTGCTTTGGAAATTCTCATGGTATAAACTTGGTCACTTTTCATATGTTGATGCATCTTTTCATTAAGTCTGATATATAAACAGCTTTCTACAGATGAATCACAGATCAGGTAAACCTATAGGCTGAGGGACTTATATTGTAAAGACATAATTTATAAATTATAAAACTAGGCAACCTTTGTTACAAAATGCCTTTTTCACATCCAGTCTGAGAAGTGTTTAAACAGTGTTTTTTATGATTTACAGTTGATGTAGTAGTAAAATAAGCAGTAATTGCTGGAAAATGCAAGAATTTTAGATCTCTTGTGTAGCCCTTCAATTTCCAGCAGTGTACCATTTAAGTTGTTACAAACTGTGTGGTAATAGCAGTAGTATGCAACACTTGCCATCCATGATGTGACTTCTTAAATGTATTTCTTAGCTAGTTTTTCTGGAAAGGAAGTGAGAGCAAGTTAAATCTGTGCATAGAGAATCATTTGGGATCTGCACTTGTATGTAATTCCTTTAAAAAAAAATGTTTCAAAATTCTACTGATATTCTTCTCTGTAAGATTACTTTTTTCTCAACAAAAGAAAAATTATGACTAAATACCAATTTAAAACAAATATTCCCACTAGTGCATGTAGAGACTAATGAGCAGCATTAGCACTCTGTTTGTTTTCTATTTTAAGGAAAAAATAACAAAATATTTATTGCCTGTACAAATGAATGTGTTGTAAAGTAAGCAATCGGAGATAGAGTGATGAATATGTTTTTTTTTTCCTGTTGAAAGTATTTTTTGTTGCATGATCTTTTCCTGGAAGTGAATGACTATGAATCAGAAAGATCTATATATGAAAATCTTAAGAAATACATAGCGAAGCAGCGCTGGACAGATAAATATAGATCAGCTCCTATCACTAGAAACTTGTGTTATAATTTTGCTTTATTTCATATTTGGTCTTAATTAAAGCATCTGTCCTAATTTCAAGAGAATCTATGAATAAATAATGGGTAATATAAAGTGCTTCTATATTTTTTTCGTTATTATGCATTTCATGTGATTATATTTGCATTTGTTAAAATTAATGGAAGCTAATAATTATAGAGGCAGGATGTTAAAAAGGGATAAGTTAGAAAAAAGTATAATAAAAAAATTATTTATAATACATGACATAATTTGATATAATTTATGCAATAAAGATATAGCCCTTGGTATTAATTTATTTTACATAAATAAATCAAAAGCTTGTTTCTGGGAGGAACAGGTTTGGTTGTTTTTTTTTTGTTTGGTTGGTTTTGGGGTTTTTTTTTTGCTTAAAGCCATGTACTGGGCAGCAGAGGATTTTGATTTCTATTCCATTTCTGTTTTCTGATGTTGCAGACCAGTGTGTAAACTGGAAAAGTCAGGCTGTTGGTATCTCAGCTAACCTTATAAAATGGGCACTATACCAACTTTCTTAAATTGTTCTTGATAGTTCAAATTGAAAACTTTTTGTTTTACTGAGTTTAAAATTTAACCAATCTAGGTAACATCTTATAGATGGTATTGGATTATTGAAAATAGTTGCATTGTTCTACTTTTCTTAAGAAATTCATATGAAAGTAATTTTGGATTTTGTAAAAGTCTCTCCCTAAAACAGTAACTTTGGAGGTGTCTGTGAAAGACAAGTAAGGGATACTATGGACAAATCTTGTTGATAGGAACAATGGAGTTAAATTGTTGTTCAGGTGTTCAGCACTTCCAAACCTTTCACCAAGCTACAGTGTAGTTTACTTGCAAGTAGTGGAAACCTGGTGCAGCTGAAATGCACCTTCTGACATCTTTTTTCTCTTTCCTGATGATTACTTAGTTCAACAACCACATAATTAATAAAAAATGCACTGCTAATTCCTTTTCCTTATCATCATCATTTACATTACTGTCTCTTTCCTGTTCTAGCTCATCTGTCGTTACCAAAGAGTAGGAAGAGCTAAAGGTCTTTAATTGCTACTGGTGTGCAGATAGGGAGTCCATCTGAGAGAAATGGGTCAAGGACATAAATTTTCTGGAACCGGATGTGCAAAACTACCATTACAGCTTGGTGATAAAATGATATAATGTTGCAGTGAACCAAACATTATTTTTTTCCTACATATATACTTTTCTATGCACAAGTTACATGCGTGCATACTTAGCAGTATTTCCAAGTCTTAGGGCTATCCAATGGAACAAAAGTGTTCACTAGGTAAAATTCACTGAGAGCTACTAAAAACAACTATTTTGAGTTACGTAGTTGTCTGGGAACTGCTGAATCACAGCCTGAACCACTGATTGGTCACCTGAGGTGAGCACCTAGTCAGCCACAGAGCTACATGTGAAGGTGATATACCTGTGTGATTGGAAGGGGTGGAGCCTGGCTCCACCTCTCCCAAACCCCATTTAAGGGCTGACCACCACCAGGGAAGGGGCTCTTCTTGGAGTTCCCTCCCATGTGGGGTCCCCTGTGAGCCTTGACATCCTGAAGGTGAGCTATCTTCTCTTTTGTATCATTTGTATCCTATCTGCATAGAACTGCTCAAAATATACCATCATCTATACTATTTCTTTGTGAAGTATCATCCTTGGGAGTTATTTACCCTACAGTAGTCATACTGGACTGATAGATATTTGCAATCTAAATTTACCTTTCTTTCAAGGAATTACCTCGAAGCTTTAATTTCAAGAAATTTGCAGTGATTCCTTTCCAAGATGATTGTTTTATCTTATTCCTCCCAATTGCATTGAAATAAACTGACAGATTAAAAAAAAACCCAACAAAAAACCTCTGCCTGATTTTATTTCCACTGAGGGGAAAATTCCTGTAAGAGACTTGATGTCTTATGCTACCAGCAGTCAGAGTCATGCTGAGAAGAGCGAGAGGCAGCAGCCATTTTGGAAATGAATATTCCTCTGTGGAACTCCCTCTTAGACAGCATCTCTGTTGGTCTCTGGTGCTGAACCTTCAGAACACAGCACAAGAATTACTTGAAGAATTAAGAAAAAAACATTAGTTAAAATTGCTCAAAGAAGTTGAACAAGGACTTGAAGTACTTCAGTTTACTGTACAGATAATTTTGAAACATATGAGATGCTTGTTTTTCAATTCCTCCATGAAGGAGGAGAATTTAGAGAATACCACATGGCACTGATTTTCCTGAGGCTGTGTTAAATTTAAATTATTATTTTATTTTTTTTGGTAAATGGATGCATCTTTTGATCAATGCTTTTTTGAATGAAAGTAGATGTACGATGAAATCTCAAGATTTCACAAGGGAGAGGGAGCACCAGAAGAAGAAGAGCCCTTGTTACCTATTACGGTATCTATGTTTTCATTATATGGGACATATTCTGTCTGCTTGGGAACAGGTACACACTGCAAAAGTCTCAACAGGCAAATTGATTTTTGTTTACTTCCAAACACCTCAATACTGGTGTGCATCACTCCTGTTAAGAAACTGTGGATTTTGAATTTGGATAGGCTGTGAGTGTTCAGTTGAGGCTATGTGGCCAGGGTGGCCAAGGCCTGTTACACTATTACAAGCTCATCCATTTTTCCTTAGAACAATATGCTGATTGCTTTTGTATGCTTCTTGGAAGAGCTTTTAAAGAGCTTTTTGTTTGCAGTTCGTTATTGGAAAAATATGGAGAACCTTTTTTTTTTCATTTTTTTAAAGATGAAATAGCTTTCTGTTTTCAAAACAGAAAAATGATTTCTTTTCAAATTCATCCAAGTATTGTCATTTATTTCAGATAGCATTTTGCTCTGTGGAGTGACAAATGATTTGCTGTAACTCAGGAAACTGCAGTGTATTGGTGGGTGGCTGAATGGGTGAAAAAGTATAAAGTATTCTTTCAGTAGACAATACTGAAAGTTATGTCCAAGTTAGTGATGTATGGTGAAATACCAATGATGATATTAGTGTATTATTTTGCATTGCTTATTCACTTTCATTATTTCATGATCATGATGGGGTATTCTGTAGATTACAAGTATTCAGCTGTAATATGGCTCAGTACTTCATACTGTACTTTTTGTTGGTTCAAACTCTACATTTCTTTCTCTTAATTAAAATATGTGTATATTTCACATCTGTATATATTAGTAAAAAATCTCATAACTATATCTGTAATGTATGTTATATGACCTGAAGTTCAAACCTGACTGCATACACATTCACAAATCCTGTGACTTCACTATTTTCTTGTGTCCTTAATGTTCTCAGTAGTAATGTCTATAGAGATTATTTTCAGCCTATATGATACACCAGTGAAGCACAATACTGATATACAAGTGCTCCGTCAAAATAATGTAGCGTGGCATTATGTGATTATTTTTGACTTAGTTTTTTTCTGTGGATAAAAAATCAGGCAAGGGTGGCAGGAGACCTGTGTGGATGAGCAAGGAGCTCATGCATAAACTCAGAGGGAAGAGGAATGTCCATGAAATGTGGGAAAAGGGTCTGACCACTTATGAAGAATATTGGAATGTTGTCAGGGCCTGTAGGGATGCAATGAGGAAGACCAAAGCCAACCTGGAACTGGATATGGCAAAGGATAATAAGAAAGGGTTTAAGTATGTCAGTGGTAAAAAGACTAGAGAAAATGTGGGACTCCTACTGAATGAGGGGGGGGGGGGTGTTCTGTTAAGGGAGGATGCAGAGAAGGCAGAGATATGGAACGCTTTCTCTGTTTCTGTCTTCACTGTGGCAACTCCCCCCTGGGACTCCTGGACTGTGAGGGTAAGTGAGAGGGTCTGGGGAATGGAAGGCTCCCCTTTGGTGAAGAAAGAGACGGGCTGAGAGACCTGGGTCTGTTCAGCCTTGAAAAAAGAAGACTCAGAGAGGATCTGATCCACATCTATAAATATCTAAGGAGCAAGAGGCAAAGGGACAAGGCTGGACTCTTCTCTGCAGTGTGTGGTGATAAGACGAGGGGAAACAGCCACAAACTGAAGCATAGGAAGTTCTGCACAAATGTGCATAAGAACTTCTTCCCAGTGCAGTGATGGAGCACTGGCACAGCTGCACAGAGAGGTGGTGGAGTCTCCTTCTGTGGATATGTTGAAGGCAGGTGTCCTTTTCAACTCCTATAATTCTGTAATTCTGTGATTTTGTCTGAAAAGCAAGCAGTTACATCAGACTTGATTTTTGCACTGATGATCAAAAGAGCAAAGCTAAGGACTTGGTACCTTAGTCTGTGCTGTTAGTTTTTGTGCCAGAAGATTTGAGTGCATTATACCATCCTATTGGACTATTCCTTGTGAGCCTCTGCCCAGGAGAAGAAAAAAAAATCCTTAGTGAGCTAGAGGCCACCTTGGCTTATGGCACCTCTTTCAAAACTGCTTACATAATAAACATGGTGTTTCTGTTCTTTATCTGAGGAAACAACTCGAGACACTTTGTATTGCCAGTAGAAAGGAACAGCTAAGTAAAGCTCTGTATAGTTGCCCAAGACACGTAAGAGGCTTTTTCATTATGGAATTACAGGTGGGAATAACGTTGATGTGTGAGAACACTTTTGTAACTGAACTTCATTTTGAATGTATGACATAAGGTATAAAACTAGCTCTATGGTTAAAGAACAATGTTTCTAATTTTCTGCCCTTATCATTCAAATTACATGCTTTCTTGAAATTCTCTTTGAAAAGTCTTTGTGGTTTTCTTTGTTTAAATCTTATAAAAGGCAGCTTGACTTTGCTGTTGCTCTGATGATCCTGTATAAGGAAGTGGTATGTTCCCCTGGCCAAAAAGTCTTTGCAGTGAACATCTAATGCTGGATGTTTCTAAAGCAGAGTGCCAGAATCAATGCTGAAAAGTACTGGCATGGAACAATGCTGGCTGAGGGATCTTAGACGCCTTTGTACTTCCTCTCCCTTAAACCTTTGTAGCATGCCTAAAATATGAATATTTTAGTTTATGCACACACCATGCACTAAAAAAAGCTGAACCCTACACACACCAGTGATCTTTTTTATCATTCATGATAGTTGTGACAACATATTACCCTTTGGTGTTGAACCTATTGTGACCTCTGATGCAACTGCTGTCGTTAATCATCTACCTGATGAAGATACATTCTCAGTGTTTCAGTTTGAAAAACTTAATTTTTCAGGATGATACTAGACAAGCTGCTTTAAGGTGCATATAACCCTTAGGAAATGTTATTCCAGGCCTACCATTGGTAGAGGAGACAAATGATAGAGGTGTGGTGCCACATTGTTCTCTGCATGTTATTAGTGAAGCAGCTGGGGCCATCTTCAGCAGATACCTTTCTGTTGCTTGAAGGCTGCTGGCCAGAGAGACAGTGCTTACTGGCGGGACTGGACTAGGCAGTAGTGTGCACCTAAGATAACATTTTATTACTTAGAAGATAAAAAAGAAAGCACTAGTGGAAGTCTCCCTAAATGTGCTCTACTTGTAATATAGAGCACAAACTTTCTTCCCTGAAGCTAGTACATCAGCAAAGAAGATGATTCCATGAGAAATCTCTCAGTAGTTGTATTCTTTCAAAAAAGCCAAACAACAGAACTGTCTTAAATCTTCCTTCTAGTTCACAGATGGGATCCAATTCCAGCTACCATGCTGATTTCAGCACAAAGTAGGAGACTGATTATTCTCCTAATTATTAAAAAAAATAATAGAAAATGCATTTTTTAAACATACTGAACTAATTAGAAGTGAATATTTTTGAAGAACTCCATGGCCATAGCAGAGCCAACAAATTGCTATCAACTTAGTAAATGCTGTATGTTTGTTTAGATTCCCTTTACCTGTGGGAAAGTTTGCCCGGCAAAAGTGACCGCTTAAGGGAGATTACGGTGACCTCTGCTTGTACTCAAAGGAAGCAGTACATCTTGTGCATGCCCATAGACATGGCTTAGTGATCTGTTTTTACATGTACAAGCATGATTTGTACAGAACTCCATTTCAGATTTTATTATGTATTCATTTATTTATTAAATCATTATATCATTTAATTCTGTTTTTACATTAGAATAAATATAACTATGATCAGTGTAGCCCAATCTAGAAAAACTGGGACACCAGTTAATCTTTCATTGTCCAAAAACTGATGATCTGTGGCAGCTGTATTCTGTTAATATTGGCTTTATACTACCATTGATTTAAGAAGCCTTAAAGTCAACATTTTTTCACTCTTTTTTCTCAGTTGTAAATTCTGTAGGATTCAGTAGGATTCAACCTATCAATATATTCAATATATAAACCTATATATAAAATATAAACCTTAATACCTTCCTTAAGTAACTCCTTTTAAAGTATTGGGGAAACCTTACAATGCACAGTTCTTGTTAGATAATTTGAAAGATACTATATTGAATAGACTGTTGCCATGCAAAATAAATAGATAGATAAAACACCCCAAACCAAACAGCCAAACAATAACAAAATTAAAAAAAAACAGAAAAAATTTTCTGTGAAGTTTTATGACATTGCAGCCCTACTGTGGAGAACTTGTGAGCATTAACTCTGCAGCCCGAAAGAGATTCCCACCTAGTTTACCTTCAAAACTAGGAAAATCTACTGTAACAGGATACAGGACATTACTTAAGAGTTTTATCTTTCTCATATTTGGCATTTCCAGGAGATCAATCTCTAATTCAGAGCAAATTTTGTTTATTAAATTACATATGGTAACGTGATGTCAAAATAAGACTAACTAGATTGTTAATGATAATTCTGTTGTGTTTTTAAATAGTCATTCATTGTTTCAGACTAACATATCTTTCATCTTCCAGCCCCTGCTTTGTGCATGCCTCTTGGGTTTAGTTCCAAATCTTCTCTAAATTTGACTGATTGACTCAACCATTGAATTCATTGTTCTTTCACTTGAAATGTTCTTTCTCCATTCGTATGCATCTCAGAAACAGTCTTTACTGTTAGTGTCTTTTTTGTTGACTGTAAGCAGACAGCTGCACTTGGTTTGAGGACTGATTCAAACAATAGTTTTCAGAGCTGAGAAAAGAGCATTTTTAAATGCTTAGTTCAAAATACTGGCAGTCCACCACAAGATCATTCCCATGACATGACGCTCTCAAAGTCCTGCTCTGTCTTCATTGAATTTTTTTCTGTACTGTATGTCATAATTCAAAATAAATGCTTTTAGCAGCTGAAAACTCTTCCACAGACCTCTTTTTTTTTTTTTTGGTTTTGTGCAAAGTTTTGGTTTCTCCATCCTGTCTTGACCTGTAAAATGTTGATTGAGTGGAACAGCTGCAGAACCCTGAAGCTGCCAAGCAGCTCTCTGTGGTTGGTGTTGGGGTGCGAGGGAGCTCCTGGGACCTGGCTGCCCACTGGCCTGTGCTGCCTCACAAGGCAGGTGTGGGAACATGGGAAATATGCTGCAACTGGGGTTAACTCATAGACATGAATCACTTTCTAGTTATTCTCTACATCAGAACAGACTTGCTGCCTTCCTGTTTTCTGGCATTATTTACACCTGAGCTAGTATTGCATGGACTGCTTTGATAATGGAATGTTTTTAGCTCTTTCTGAACAGCTATACACATATCTAGAAAGAAAGCCAGCTTGGATTCTGCAAGCCTGACATGCTTCTTGAGCCTGATTATCTTTACAGCCTGTTGTAGTTCAAGCGAGGGAATAAAAAAAAAGCAGAAAATACCAATATATACTTGTCTTTCTTCAGTTTTCCCATTTTTACCAGATTACCAATTCAGTCACTGTATCTGACTTGCTTATTGTGTCAATTACTATTTTTACTAGATAATTCAATGCTTTAATCATATAGGAGGAGAGGATTATGTACTACATTTGAAGTTTGAAACTATTATTAAAAAAACATTATTAAACATTCTCAGTGTTCTGGGATGGAGGATGTTTAGGACCATTCCATAAAACAGGAAAGGGATAACTTTGCTGAAGTATTGGGCTTTAAGCCACAAAATGTTTCAGGTATGATCTGTGCTGTATTTCACTGCTTAAGTAAATATTTGTAGTAAATAAAAGTAAACTCAAACAAGGAAATTTAAAATGAAACCTTTTTGAAGGTTTATTACGATTGCTGGTAGCATAAACAACGTATGTCTGAATATTTATTAGTTTCTTCTCCTGAAGCCCAGTGTGATACAGACAATTTCCTTTGCATCTGATATTGGGGAAAATGATGATGCTTTCTGGTTTCATTGAGTTTTCTAAATGCAGTGTTTCCTTAGCACTGAGAGAATTGTAACCAAGAGATGAATATAAAGCAAAATAAGAATTGCGAAGTGAAATTCATTTTTAAAGCTTTTTTGACACTTTGAAAATCACATGTTAACTTGGCTAATGATCTCAGCATATCCCCTGAAGAAATTCACCCAATTTATGTAGTGTTTTGCATGCAGGAATTCTGTCAAATTATGTAAGCGTCTGTTCATGCAGATGCTGTT
The DNA here is from genome assembly GCF_038088225.1 of Cyrtonyx montezumae. Classification (NCBI taxonomy): domain Eukaryota; kingdom Metazoa; phylum Chordata; class Aves; order Galliformes; family Odontophoridae; genus Cyrtonyx; species Cyrtonyx montezumae. The sequence continues at coordinate 72,507,124 of NW_027072089.1, read as the reverse complement.
AGAGATGTGTTTCAAGCACTCAGATTGAATGAAGCAGCAGTATGAGCATGCTAAAGATTATGGATGTGTTAAATCGTTTCTGGATAAGAGCTTGAGACTGATGTTTTATTCGTTTCCTAAGACTAATATTGGAAAAGTCTCCGAGTTCTCTCTATATGACTGCAGGTTTTGATACGATAAACTGTCATGATTCTTTTCATTGCTATGTTACTCTTGGGCTGTTCACTTTTCCTTTTTGCCTAAATGAAAACAGAACATAGAAAGAAGTGCTCAGTATTGAAACATCTGCCCCTATGGCCAGCTGCAAGTAACATCCAGTACCAGGTAATTTCTAAGCAGCAGACAACCCATGGCACTACTCTTTATATTCTCACATCAAGGTTTATGTTCAGGCAGATGGGAGAGAAAAGATTTAATTCTCCATTTTTCAAGCTCATGAATCTTGTTGACAGTGCAAGTGGAATTTTAAACTCTTAATAAACTAATGTGGTATTGGAGCATTTTAAGATTTTTAGTTCATATCACAACCCACCTGAAAGGCCACAAGCCACTTCTGTACCAGATTAAAAACATGAAATGAAAATCAGGATTTATAAGTGCAGTCTTTGTTTTGACACATGGAAATGTACAGCTGATAAAATAAACAAAATAAAATAAAAGGGTACGAAGACATGGGAAAAGAAATAATACTGAACAGCAGACCATAGAATTGGAACCAGATAGCATGTTGACATAGGGTTTAAATATGACATGGACTGAAAAAGGAAGCTGTGGCTTTCAGATGGTTTCAACGCTGCTTTGTAGTAGATATACAGAACCTCGGAAAGTCTACTTCAATTGGGTTGTAACCTTTAATTTTTTGACAGCATCATCACAGAATGTTATTGAAAAAAATAGATGCATGTTCAGAAAAAGATTAATGAAGTTTTTGGGAAGGGAAATGGATCATATCTGGACAGAAAGCAAGAAAACAATCAAACACCAAACATCCAACAGAGATGTTTCATTTACAAAACAGCAAGCTCATGCATGCACATTTATCAAGTATTAGAATGTATAATTCAAGAACTCAGACATTTTAGCAGATCAGAAATTGTTTCAGATAACCTGTTTTTTATTATAGAAATGCATGTACAGAAGTTTTTTTCTTTTTTTTCTTTTTTCATTTTTTGTAACAGGAATTGTGACTTAGTCTGCAAAAAGAGCAGAGGATGTTCTAAGAAGTATTTTGAACTCAATTTAATTTTATGCCATCATTCATTCTTCAGTGCCATGCCATATTTTTTACCTTTTATCATCTCTATATTGAACTGCCTGCAGAATTAAAGGTGGGGCTTTTTATTCTTAAACCTTTATTCATCTTGAAAATTCTTCTCCAGGAGGGAAGAATGATTATCTCCCTTTGATAAATGGGAGAGGAGGCACAAGACAAGGGAAAATGTCATTCAAAACATCCACTGATTTAGAGCGTTAATCTAAAATGATAAAATATTCTTTTTTTTTCCAATTTAACATTTTACATTTGGAGTAGCATTTAATATTATAGAGTCTCCTCAGTGATAGTCATAGGTGCGTATCAATCTCTGCCAATAAATTCTGGTTTTTCGTAATTTTTAGAAATGTAACATCTAAATGTTGATCTGTTATGTAAAATATTAGTGGGGGAAAAAAGATTGCATACTGTTGTGCAGAAAGTTTGGAAGAAGAGACAGCACTGTTACAAAGAGCAGTTGCCTGTAGCTGTAGGGCATTTTCTGATTTGTATTTCATTCAGCCTCTTCTGACAGTTCATAAATATCTATATGCAGTCTTTGATTTCTTCCTTGGAGGTGGCCCATTCAATTTATAGGTGCACAAAAAAAGCAGAGAATTGAGAGCTGATTCCAAAGAAAACCTGACATATCAGGGTTGGAGAACCAATTTAATTTCTGTCTTATAAAATTTTGTAATCCCCGATTTAGTGATTTTTTTTTTTTTTTTTCCCCCTCATTATTCTTAGGACAGTCACTTCTGCTGAACTCTAGACAATTACACATTTGAGAACTTTATCTGGTGTCTGACCTGGATCAGACTGCTTAGGTCCATATCCAACCTGGCCTTGAGTGCCTCCTGATGTGGGACATACTCTGGGCAGCCTGGTCCAAACTGAGGTAGTAGCTGGTTTTGTGCTACTTTATCAATACTTCAGTGTTGTACTAAGTTGAGGTAAGTGTATGACATGATGATGTTTATAAGCAATTAAAAATGAATCAAAATATTGGAAAACAATGGAATTGAGTATAGGTTAACAAATACTTACAGCATAAGTTGAGCAATGATCCAGAGAATATATAATAATAAAGTCTACAGATGTATCCACTTCCATGCAATAAAATAAAGAATGTTAGGATAATGATTTTAATATCAAGACATACGATCTTGTTTTTTAATTGAAAGTGAATTTGTGATGCAATTCTTAAGGCTCTGGAAATTTTGAAATAAAACTGTACTATTTAAGTCCTTACAAAGAGCATGTAGAGAAGTTTGGCATTGTTTTACTTTTTATACATTTCTAACTCTGCTAAGTGTACTGCTACTGTTAGGCATTATGGTGTGATTCTGTTGCTGCTTCTGCTGTACCTTCTGATGTATGTACAAGTTCTTTTGTGCAGTATATGCCTGGAAATGTGTTGCAAATGGCTGTGTTATAACCACGCTCATAGTCCATTAGAAAATGTATTTGAAAGATGGATCTTGATATTAGCCAGTACTTCTCCCTAGGAGACCATGAGTGATTAGTTATTTGAAGCATTTGCAGCCTGCTCTTGGCTTCTGACTTGACAGCAATTTCTTTATTGCACACAAAGAACTCTATTGTTAACCCACATTCATGGAAGATGGACTAGAAGGTATTAATGAAACAACAGGGGGAACTTTCTTCTAAGTTTCATCTATATTAACATTACATTCAAAAGTGTTAGGCTAGCTTAAGGATTTTTAAACATTTTATAAACATAGAAGTCTTCAATTTCATATGCTGTATGCCCATATCTGTAATTATCTTAGTTTGCTAGTATAAAGCTTTGTTAATGGAGAGTCATTCTCTGAATATCACTAACTGAGAATGAGTTCCTAGAGAGAACCTGAAGACTTGAAGTTTTCTTCATTGGTGGCAATTTGACAGTTATTCACCTGAAGGTTTGGTTTTGCTCATAGTATGAGGTTTGACTGTTGAGAGAATTTCTCTAAAACTGATTTCTTCGAGATGTTTGTTTAGCTACGGAAGGATCAACCCTGGCTTATGTTCATAGCTTACCTAAGAATCTCTTCTGCCATTACTGTCAACATATGTGAAACCTGTGTGGATTCAGAGTGTGAAAAGACAGGGAAAGAAAGATTAGGTCTACTGTAGACATAGTGATTGACTTCAGTTGTTAATGACAAGAGGTCTTAGTCTAGAGATCCACTAGGTAATCTTAACTGCCAATATTAAGATATCTTGAGGTTATATTGGATGCTGGTGGTCATCTTATTTAGGTATTTAGTACTAATGTCCAGGTATTTATTTGCTTATTGTTAAATAATGGAGAATTGTTGAAATTTTTTACAATTTGACAAAAATTTAAATCATGAGATGTTTCCCATCCCCAGATAAGATGAGTATGCTGGTTAAAGTTATTGTGATTTTGATTTTTAAACAGAGGACATAGTTTCTGAATGTGCAAGATGAATCTTTGTTTTTTAACTTTTCACTTTCCATTCAATTGAATTCAGACATTTACCCAAACTGGCAAATTCCACGCATATCACATAGATATTATATTGCCTAGAAGCAGTATGGTAGATCATTAACTGATTATGTAACAGCAAAATTACTTCTTGATAACATTATTTTCTATCTGTGAAAGCAGTGTAAAAATAATCATGCCAAAGTCATAACCACTGAACTATGAAAATTACTGGTGTGATGGCTTGTGGCTGCCACAATCAGGGCTTGCACAAGTTAAGAATGTTTGCTTTTCTTCAGGTTTGTGTTCCTTTTTATTGTCAAAGTATAAATAAGCTACAGTTTCTTTAGAATATGTTCTAAAAATTTCTGTTGCTTTCTGGATCACAGTGAAGTATATTAGTTAGGCATAATAGAAATGCAACTTTCAGTGTCATTTGTGACTATTTCAACAAGCTAATTTAAATGGAAAATATATTGTGAATGCTTATATGTATTCAGAGAAACAAATAGATCTAGCAGAAATTTCAGTGTTAATTTTGGAAATATCAATTTATCATATTCATTTAATACCTCTTCTTATGTAAGTTTTGTAACATTTTAGAAACATCTTCTCAATGTAAAATTTCTAAATCATGCTGGTGTACATGGGAAATCTTTCATTCTCAGTGGCCTGACTGTATGGTGTCTTTTAGGACAAGTGAATACTGCAAAATCCCAGAAAAAGTCTTGGAGAAGTATCAGTGGGAATACTTAAGTAGGTGTCTGTTGCAGGTAGTGAATTTCTCACTTCAGAATAGAAACTTGTGCTGTATCATTCAAAGGTACATCTGTTGGAAGATGCTGAGCTGTCACTTAAGGGCATGCATACTCATAAAAATAGCATTTTAAAGTTACAAACAAAAAATAGCTTTGTCCTTTTTGCTAATATATAAATGCATGCTTTATGACTTTTATAATTACTGAGGGAAAAAGCTATTAAAAGGCTTTAGTTTTCATGGTTGAATTACAAAGTATATAAGCTGTAGTAATTAATCAAAATCATTCCACAAACCATATATCATATAGCCAATTTATACAAACAAAACATTTTAAACATAACTAAAAAAAAAAGTCTGCAAAGTACAGCTGCAGTGAAGAAATGCAGGAACATCCTGATCTGTATTGCCATGAGCCTATTCAGAAAGGCAAGAAAAGGCACTTACAAGACCAGATCTGGAACCCTAAATTCACCTTAAGCCTTCATGGTGCAAGATAGTGACATAATGTCAGAGAGAAAGACACCATGATGATGAGAAGGCTGGAGTAGAATAGAAAAGGCAGAAAGGAAGCTGTGTTCAGCCTTAAGAAAGGAAAGCTTATTGCTTTGTGGAGATACCTAAAAGAAGGGTGCAGGGAAAACACAGCTGTCTCCTCTAGAAAGTGTAGGGTAATGGGACAAGAAAATTGACAAGAGAGTGGTCTGATATGGCACAGGTTGCTAAGAGAGGTTGTTGAATTTCAATCATGGAAATATTTAACAAGATGTCTGAAGCAACCTGATCTGACTAGTTCTACGTAGAGCATGATGACCATCACAAAATTAAATTCGATGGCCATCACAAGTAGTTCTCAACACAGAAGTCTTAAAATAAGTGAATCCTTGAAAAATAACAAATCCCAACCTAAATAAAATATACTGTAATATCCTAAGACAGTGAGAAAGATAACAATTATTAATTTAGAAGGAAAGTTTTTTGAATTGTGTAGCAAATATTTGGGTCACAAGAGGGTATATATAAAGCTATCAAAGTAAATACAAAGGTAATAGCAGTTATGTTTACCAGATTTCTTGATTAATTATCAAAGAAGCCAATGAAATAATCAATTTTTGGTGCATCTTAAACGTTTTCTGTGTAATTATGCTTATTATTGCATTAAATTTACATTACAATTGATGCCTACAGGGTAAGACAGTTTACAGTTCCTGTGCTGGCATAATGTTTTATCTTATTTGTCAGCCACAGCATGTGATATGACATGTCATAAAGTGGTATAACATAAAAGGGAGACACTCTTATCATAAGTAGTGCAAAACAATCGTTTGTTTCTAATCCAAGCCTGAAAACCAAATATGACATATCAATTGTCAGCCATGTTTTGTGTGTTTATGCAAACATATGATTTCCTCTAAAAAGAAAAAAAAAAAAAGAGGAAAGGGAGGAGGGGGAGCATAGATAACTATTTTTGATTTGGTATAAAAGGTGATTTTTTGCTGTTCTTTGTTTAAATTTACATTTTCTACATTAAATATGCTAAAAATACACTTCTAAAATAGTCTCCATAACTTTATTTTTGAATATTGTTATTTTTTCTGTAGATGATGGTCACTGTGACAGTAGAAGATAATTCTGTACGTTACATCCTAAATCTAGCAGATCAAGTTAGACTAATATGAATCAAAGTAGACCCTGAGAAAAATAAAGGTAATGGAAGTAGCTTTGAAAACAAATAGCTTTTGAAGATGCATTTTCAGTGTGTTTCTTCTTGAATGTCCATGATTGCAGTATCCAAGCATCTTGCATATGTCAGTATGTTTGCCCTCATACATGGATTTTCAAAAAGAATTGTGATACATGCAGTGTTAGATTGCTTTTTAATTGATCATTCTCAACCTACTGCATTTTTTAAGTTTGTAGTTATAACAGTTGCCATTTTGAAATTTTTCTGGAAAAGATGAGTGCTTATATTCTTACACATAGGGTCTATACAGCTTCTAATAATTTCTTGAACGTGAATATACAGTATTTGAAAGAATTTATTGCCATAACTTTTTTACTGGTATAGTGATTATTGTGCTGACAGACTACTAAAGCTTTCATAGAAAATAACACTTATACTGAGAAGATAAAATTTACAGTATTATTTATTAGTAATATTTACAGTTTACCAAGATATTTTCAATAATTAATACCACATAGTATTTTTCATGTGGTAACATAGCATCACAGAACAAAAATGGCTGGATCTGTAGCATTTCATCTGTTTGAAGTTTTGTGAAGTGTAGTTTGATTTTCCTCTGAAAGGAAGCTTTTCTTAAAAGCTTGATATGGAAATATGCGCAATTTTCTGTGAATAATTTTATCAAGAATTGGCAGAATTAGGAATTGTTGCTACTACCTTAAATACACACTGTGTAAAATTAATGTTCAGCCTATCTAGCTTTACATGTTTACATTTCTGTCCTTGAAAATAAGTGAAATTGTAGCCTACAGGAGAGCCAAATACTTGTACGTATGCCCAATCTCTAACTAGAATGGCCGGGACTATTAGATGGAGTATCAGAAAGAGAAATAAATTGTCATGGAATCATAGAATCATGGAATCTTTTGAGTTGGAAAAGACCTTAAGAGATCATCTAGTCCAACTTCCCTGCAATGAACTCGGGACATGTATGGCTAGATTAAGTTGCACAGGACCTGGTCCAGCCTGACCTTGAATGTCTCTAAGGTTGGGGCTTTTGGTATGTTTCTGGGCAACTTGTTCCAGTGCTCTTGACCGTTATTGTAAAAATTTATTCCTTACACCCAATCTAAATCTCCCCTCTTTTAGTTTGAAATTATTCCCCTTTCTCTTATCACAAGAGGCTCTGCTAAAGAAACTGTTTCCTTCCTTCTTATAGTCACCCTTAACTGAAGGACTACTATCTATTCTCCCCAGAGCCTTCTCTTCTCCATAAAATATCTTCTCTAGGTAACTTAATGTGTATGAGCTAGGTTTATGTGTATGAAGGTTTACATGGCAGTTCTATACAAGAATCAGGTACAAGAAAGGACTATCATCATTGTATATAGGAATTCTTAAATCAAGACACAAGCCAATTCTATCAAATAATTCAGGTGATTTACTAAACGTTAAAGGATTGTTACCCTGTGTTGTTCTAAAATCTCACTTGGATAAATGCCAATTTATTTTACATAGTTTTACATCCTGTCTTAGTTCTTATTTGCTGTAAAATTTGGATAAGGAGTCAATGCAGTGAGAAAATACATCCTTTTGAATGATGATTTACTGGTATAATCCAATCTTTGCAGGTCATTTGTTTCACAGTGATATTTATCTACTTTACTTTTAAGCATCGCTTTAATTACATCACTTCTGATACCAAAACATAGTATTTTCTGATGTATTTCTGGTATGTATTGTGCTCTTATTTAACATCTGTCAGGTACCAATAAGCCAGGTATAACTAGCTGCTCTTTTTCTATTTTTGAAATGAGTTTTGAAAAAAAAATGAATTTTTTTCATAGAAATGTCTGTGAGACAATCAGTCTTCTGTCACTCCTTTTGAATGATTAAAGATAAAACAAAAAGACAAAGTATGACAATTTTGTCTAAAATTTTACTCACTGTGAGTTTTCTCTTATTTATTTATTTTTTTATCAATTAAACTGACTTTAATTTAATAAATCCTGTAACCGTACTCCCCCTTACCTTGTGGAGCATAGGAGTTTTGAATCATCCCTCATCATGTTGAAGTCATTGTTAGGGCCCATTAACTAAGCAAAAGCTTGCACATTGGTCTCTTCTACTGGTTTCTGTAGCCTAGACAAAATGTTGCTTCACATTCCACACTCAGAATGCTGATACTATTGGATTTAAATGATACCATGTTGCTCTTCCCTATTCATCGGTTCATTTGCATTATTGCAACTATAGTTGCTGTATACAAATGCGAAAACAAAATCCTTCTTCAAAGAGCCTACATGACAAATAAAAATTAGAAACAAATTATATAGAATATGGCTACATAGGTTCATCAAGAATTTTTTAAAATAAAGCAAATGCATTTTTTTGGTAATAATTTGTGCATCAGTAGTCTAAGAGGTAGAAATGTTGAAAAATGACAATAACATCTAGATTAATGTACAGTAATGTAGATTCTTTTTTTGCTGATAGTATTCTTAAAATTTTAAAGAATTTTTTAAAATGGAAAAAATGAAATACATTTATTTAGGTGGAAAATGCAAGCATAAAGAAAGTTTGTCAAAAGATAGTCAAGTTATCTGTAGGTAAGCTATAAAAGAAAGTCGGTACTTTCTTGAAAGGATTTGTTCAATAGCTACTATCAAAACAATGCATTTATTAGTACTATGGCAAAATGAAAGACTAATCTGAAGACACCATTTATTATAGGTTATCATATGCCTTCAAAATTGGTTGGCTTCTTTTCTGAAATGACCAGAAGATAAGACTTTTGTTTGCACTGGCTTTGTTTATGCTATAATGATAAAAACAGGAATCTGGAAGGAATTGCACTGAAATGTCTTTTTTTTTCCCCTTTTTTCCCATCCCCACAAGACATTGTAGTGTCATTTGATATGACACTATCATTGCCTCTAAACAAAATTCATTAGTTTCTTTAAAATAAATAAATAGTTAAAAATCTGAAATGAAATAAAATTCATGAGATTAGATAGCCTAATGTACTTTTATTCTTCATAGTATTTTCTATCTCTAGAAAAGTGTTTTTCCATTTAATAGTTGTAGGAAATAATAATTTACTTGGCTAGCATTACATTTTGACAATAGGAGTAAATTATGTATTAAGTAGGAATATATTGCATAACGAAAATTAAAAACAAGCTGCAAAATAATCTCATTTTAGGGAACTGGATATCTAAACTGGAAAAAAAATATACTCTAGCCTGAATCACGCTCTACCAGTTCCTGAAGGGGGGTTGTGGTGAGGAGGGGATGGGCCTCTTCTCCCTGATAACTAATGACAGGAAGAGAGGGAATGGCCACAAGTTGCGCCAGGGAAGATTTAGATTAGATTTGAGGAAACATTTTTTTCTCTGAAAGAGCGGTCAGGCACTGGAATGGCCTGCCTAGGAAGGTGGTTGAGGCACCATCCCTAGCGCTGTTCAAGAAGCGTTTAGATGAGGTGCTAAGGGATTTGATTTAGTAGTTGGGTAGGGATGGTGATAGGAGGATGGTTGGACTAGATGATCTTGCAGGTCCTTTCCAACCTAATGTACCTATGAACCTATGTATATATTGGGCAAAGCTGGGTGCATGATATTTTTATTCACTATCGTGATTGTTCTGCAATATTATGTAGATGTTACTCTGTCGAGGTGTTAATTTGAACTGTAGGTTCATGTCTACAGGAAATTTTCTAAAAGTCCTCATTTTGATGGGCTTTCATTTACCCTATAAGGCAACCTCTGACAGAACTGTGATGGGAGGTAAGTCAGACCAATGATTGGATTTGGTGTTCTTGAAAGTCTTTTCTTATCTAGATTATTCTATGTTATGTCTCTACCTGTGAAATGAATCTAGAAGATAAATCTTGAAAATACTCCTCAGGAACAATCCACAAGTAGAGGTCCATACTTGGAACCAAATTTTAACCCTTGAAATCAGTATAGTGTAGTGAGGAACAACACCAACTGTTCTGCCTTTACTGAGGAAAAATATACTGATTAATGTGTATGGCTTCATAATTACTGATGTAGCCTACCCATAGCTTTATTTCATTTCTTAGTTTTCAACAATAAACTTAAAAATAAGAATAATTAAAAGCTAAAAGAAAAGTCAAGCAAACAACAGAATAAAGGCTAATTGTTAAAGACACATTCCTTAAAATATATCCTTAATTAAGCAAGGTCTAAGAAGGATTGTTTTCAGAAGTTTGCTACTCGAGCAAAAAATGATTGATAAAGAACAGTTTATCTGAGCAGTCATGAATGTCCATACACTTTAAAATTGCTGAGTATAAAAAACAGAAGTATTGACAAGTTCACATGAACTCCCAAAGTCCAGTTGTATTTTTTTAAATACATTTACCAACAAGTCATTGTCACTTGTCTCTCTTGCTGTTAGGAAGGTCCTGCTTTCAAAGCTTAATTTATGGTGCAGTATTTATTTCTTCAGGATTGATGTATGTATATACAGAATGCTGAGAGAAAAATGTGTCTTTTGAAAAAGATCCAGAATTACATTTCCCCAAACACCAACAAAGGTATGACTGGAGATAATAAATCTATCCAGAAAAATATGCAACACTTTTATCAGTACGTTTGACATACTTATAATCAAGTTTCTGCTGCTTTTATTTCATTCTATATTTTCACTGAGACATTTGTTCTCTGCTGTTATCTATTATACTTGAGGTGATAATACTGACTACTGTGAATTACTTGAGCTTTTAAAAATGTTTGCTTCCTTTTTATTTTACTTTTTTATGATTTTCAGTTGTGTGTATGCTTCATAAAACACACCATTTCCCTTTCCCTTTTGCCTTTTAATAAGGAAAAGGATCCAAATGATTCTTTGTGTAATACTTAGTATTTATTAAAATTCATAACCTATATTTCATAGTTCTGTGTCTGTTTATCCTCTGGTACTCTTCTCTTAAAGACTTTTAAAATAAGCCTTGTTCCCTCTTACTCCTACCCAGTGAAGTACTTAAATACACTGAGCCTTCTCCAGTGTGAGCAGTCTAATCACTCCCATCCTTTCTTCGTAACAAAGACTCTCCAATCCCTTCAATTATTTTTGATCGCTGCTAACTCTCTTGAGTATGTTCATGTCTATGTATGTGGGAACTCAAAACTGGACCCAGTATTTAGTTTTACCAGTCCTGAATAGAGAGGAAATATTATTTCTGTCTCTCTTGACAAGGTGGCGGTGCTCTTCCATGTGCAGCTCCAAACAAATTGGCTTATAAAAAGCTGATGATGGTACATCTCAGTATGCCACTGCATAATCTGTATGCAGGTTATCTTTCTGTATATGCAAATTTAAAGAAAACTATGAAAGAAGAAAGAATGGGAGTCTGACTGGCAGCTAGTCCTTAGTTGGATTTTAGAGGGCTGAGCAATCACCAACTGCATGAAGTTTAACAAATGCAAGTGCCAGATTATGCACTTGGGACAACCCTGGATATACATATACTGATTGGGAAACAAGAAGTTGGAGGGCATCACTGGAGAAAGGTATCCAGGGGTCTGGTTGATGATAAATTGAGCATGAGTCAGCAGTGTGCCCTAGCTTCTCAAAGGGCCAACTGTACCCTGGAGTGCCTCAGGCCCAGCACTGTCACCTGGGTGACCGGAGGGGTTGTCCCACTCTGCTCTGAGTTGTGAGGCCTCATCTTCAGCACTGTGTGCAGTTTGGGTGCCACAATGTAAGGACATGAAACTATGAGAGAGCATCCAAAGGAGGACTGTGAAGATGACAAGAAGTCTTGGGCAAAATGTGTGAGTAGCAGCTGAAGGCCTTGGGTTTGTTCAGCCCAGAGCATAGGAGGCAGATGGGAGGCCTCATGGTGACCTTCAGCTCCTGATGGGTGTGGGGTGGGGAACAGCATGGGGCTGTGTCACGGGAGGGTCAGGTTTGGTGTTACAAAAAGGTTCTTCACTAGAAGGTCCTTGGATCCTGGAACATGCTCCCCAGCGCAGGGGTCATGTCCTCAAGAGGCCGGAGATCAAGGAGTGTTTGGACAGCACTGTCATACATAGTGTCTGAATTTTGCATGCTGTGTACACAACGATCCTTTGGATCCCATCCAACTTGAGATAATATACAGTTCTGTGAGAAGCTTTAGGATTTTACAGTCCTATAGAAGTTCACTTGCTATTGCTGTGGCGTACAAACCTTTTTAAAATCATTTTTCTTTGTAGGCATACAGAGACTAAAATAGTCATTAGCATGAAGATATATTCAGGGTTGATCTTCTTTGCTAAAAAGATGATACATTTATGTGAGAAAGAGCTGCTTCTAAGAGTCTTTGTGGCATGGAGGATGGGATATGCACTTTTTTCTCTCTCTTCTATCAGATATTGGAAGGATAAAAAAGGAACAAAAATAACAAAATAGGGGAAAAATGTAGACTTAAACTGACAAACACAAAGAGAATGTAATAAGTGACAAAGAAGCACAAATGTAACCATGTACACTAAGAGTCCATGGTGAGGAATTGGCTACAACTGAGATTTAATTAGCAACACAGTACTGGGAGAAGAACCAATTATACAAGCACATGGAATCAATGTGGGAGGCTGAATCCTCACCTATGCCTTTTAAAAAGGTTCCTTCTTAGACACAGAAAAGTAGTTTTGCTTTTCTTGTTTTCAAACGATAGCCAAAATGATTCTTGGAAGGTTTGAAGTCTTATTTTGTATTGCCATCCAAGTTTTACAGAGGTTTTATTTTTAATATAATTTTCTCTGGAAAAAAAGTCAAAAATCCTAAGAAAATGTATTGGTTAATCTCCCTCACCCTCCCTCATTGTTATTATTTAGTCCATATCACATAAAAATATTGTTCAGTTTGTTAACTGTAGAAATCCTAGAAAAAAATTATTTGTGATTAATATTCATACAAAACAGGAATTTTGTTTCAGTATGAACTGTGAAGTTATCTATAAATAAATATTAAAAAAAAACACACAAATGTTTTGAGTTGAAAAGCTTCCTTCTGGATATCTGAAACAATATCTGATATTGTTAAAATATATTTATCATAATTTTATTCAGCAAAAGATATTTGTTGATTTTTACCTGAATTCCCTCTGATTAGTTCTGATAGCTAGTTGTTGTATTTACTTATGTGCATATCGATTTGCACTTAATTCTCAGTTATCTTATTTTTAAAATATGACAAAATTCAAATGTAGAACTATTATATTGCTTGTGAAAGGCAGCGATTACTGCTGAAGCACTACGGTACTCTCTGCATCAAAACCCTATGGTTTATATTTCCAAGCATACAGATATCTCAGTACTCAATCTTTCTTTTTTTTCAAGTGCCTTTTATAAAATTTTGCCCAAATTGTTTTCACTGTTCCACAAATTCTCGTGGACAGTCACCTTTACCTCCACTGTACTGACAGCTGATTTTCTTTACTTCTTCATTGAAATATTTGTTTCCTTTATTTTTTATTTTCTCTTTCCCCCTTAACCCTTATGTCCAGGGTCTATCAGCACAGTTACTTCAGTTATTCCTCTGGTTGTGCAGTTCTGTCTGTGTGGCAAAACACAGCAAATTCTCTAGCAAAGCTCTTCTTGGGGGAAGATGACATCTGAATTATTTGTAAAGCAGATGAGAAATATTAGCATGCTAATAAAAATAATTCAACAAGATATACTCTAACAAAGCTTTAGATGATAGATACTTGAAGATTTTTGTTCTTTAGTACTTGGAGACTACTGTCTGTATTTAGAACTAAAAATGGCTGTTTACCTCATCAGGTTTTATAAAAATCCCTACTGCTTTTCTAAGTAAATTATTTTTCAGTAGCCTGAAGCTACCAACTGTACCTGAAGAATTAATAATGGGGCTGGCACAGGTCAGCTCATATCCTGCCAGCTCTGTCTCACACAGAGCACATGTGCTAAGAATATAATACTCACAGCTCTGGTGGGGTTTTATTGTATTTGCTGATAGTTGTGATGGTAGTAATCTGAAGTGTCTTGCAGAAAGGGAGGGCATTGAAGAAAGATTCAACTTAAATACATGGGAAATCTACAGAAGAACTCTGCCTTTAGGTGATAATTTCCAGTGCTTCAGCAAACTGCCCTTGGATGTGGTTTGGTCTGTGGTATATTCATTGAGGGAGCACAATTCCTTCTTGTGAAAATGTGACCAAGAAAATGAACTTATTTTAGCCACCTGAAAGAAGCTTGGAAAAAAAATATCTGGGGTTAATTCTGATATGTTATTTGGCCAGCATCAGAGCCTTTTTGACTCAATTTGGACATATCATCCTCATGTTAGTTGTACTACCAGGATAACTTTCAACAAAACAACCTTCCAGAAAAGATAAACTAAAATGAACCTAGAATACATGAAAGCAGTGCTCATATATAGTCATATATGCTAACAGTAGGTGGTGCTGCATATTTAAATTAAAGACAACCTGCAGCTACTCACACCCAACCCCCTAATGCGCATGGTTTGCTATGTAACTTGAACTATATCTGTATTTTTTTTTTTTTTAGATCTGTCTGGATTCATGCTATTTCTGGTTTAAAAGTTCTTGTGAGAGTTGTCATCTTGTACTGTAATGCTTTGCAATGCTAGCAGTCAGGAGTAGAGCACACTGCTTGCCACAGCCAGAATGAGTAATTTCCAAATGGACATAGCTCTTCGGTAGGAGAAACCTCCTGGTTATTTTAATTATGTTTTAAAGCCTGAAGCAATTAAGGCATATAGAGAGGTACTTTCAGTGGCACACTTCATATCTTCAGTGGGTTTTGCCTTGGCCATTGCTCTGTGGTAACTCATTGTAGATTGAATATATGCATCTTTCTTCTTAACACCAGGCCTGCTGCAGGGCAGCAGGGCACACAGGGGTTGTGTAATTTTCCTGGGAAGGTTTTGGACCTCTCTCCTTAAAACAAATTCAACCCGTGCTCTAACCGTGTGCTGTCATCTTAGGGTAGCTCTTCCTCATCTGTGTAGATGGGGGTGTGAACTCTGTGTGTCAAGATGAAACAGAATTTTAGTATCTCTGATGGGAGAAATATGATAAGTAGCAAATTACAGCAAATGACTGCATTTTTGTGAAAATATTCCAGTGAACAGTGAGTCATACGATGTATAAATAAACAGATCATTTAAACCACCCAAAGGAAGGGCTAACATTCACGTCAAAGCACATAATGCTATAAAGCTTCTGAGATTTCTCCCTCTGTAATAATTTCTGTTATAAAGTTTTTATTCTGTGTAGTTTTAAATCCACTGGCATACAAGAGGTTGAAATGGAATACTATACATTCAAAAAATAAGAAATATACATGCAGTATATGAAAAAGATTGCATATGAAAAGTCTGTTTGTGAAACTTGCTAAGCAAATTTAATGACCTACTGAGTTTAACCACACCGAGTAACTAAGTCAGCAAGTTTCCTGATTGTTTGTTATTATAAATGATGAGTCAGAGACTGATATTTCATTCAAAAAAGTATCTGCTAATTCAAGTCTGCCAGTAGTGATTCTGTGTAAGCTAAGCACTACAAAAATATTACTACTGAGTATATGTAGAGTGATTCCATTTCTGTTTGCTGTGGTTTAACTTGTCAGACTGCTAAGCACCACACAGCCCTTCACACACTCCCCTCTCCCCTCCACTGGAATGGGGAACAGAATAAAAAGTAAGTAGAGCTCATGGGAAGTGAAAAATAATAGTAATAATAATAATTATATATATTTACTAAACAAGTGATGCACAGAGATGACAATGCAAGAAGCTGAGAAAATGCAACTTCCTTGTCCTTGTACATCACTGCTCAGACACAACTAAATCATTAGTATGTTACTGTCTTTGTTTTTCTCCTAAAGTCAAAACACACTGCCAGGAAACGTTTCTCTGGAGGAGGAGGAACTTGATTCTTTGAAATTGGTGGTACCTAAGACAGTTACTTCTCTTCAAATACCTATTTTAATACCTATTTTAAATACTTGTCTGCTAAAGCTAAGGGAGAACTACAGTATTTGTTGGATTCAGTTTATAGTCAAATGAACATACATAATGAAGAGCTTTACTGACAACCTGTTTGTCAGTGGGAGCTGAACGTGAAATATGTGTATTCAGAAAATTTAGAGAGCTTCACTAGAGAAAGAATGACTTTCTTTTCAGTTAAAAAAAAAATAATAAAAATGAAAAGCAGTTGTAATATATTGGCCTTAAACTGGGGAATGTATGGATTTTTGTGCTTTTTAAAATTTTTTTTGGTAGTTTGGACAATTTCTTAATATTTCTCTGGCCTTCCAATTTATGTTGAATGTCAGAAAGATTTTTGTGTGTTTTAAGGAATGCTGCTAACAATTTGTGAGGTATTATTAAAAAATTAGGACAAGCTAAATTAAAGACAGTTTTTTTGTTGTTTTTGTTTTTTTGCAAGGCTGAGGTTTCATTTGAAGTTTTTATATGAATAGATCAAAGCCATTATGTTTAGCATCCTGTACCTGCACAAGTACATACCAGTAGATCAGCACGGATTAGAATCTCATTGCTTTTACATGATTTTTCATAAACATACATAGATTTACATGCCTTTTAATTGTCACTTAAGCTGGATTTTTATTTAAACAATGGATATTGTCTGAATATACATATAAGTTCCAAGGTGAGCGTTACAGAAATCTGTAGGCTACAAGGAAACAAACTGGGTTGGCTGTTGCAAAGTTCAGAGTTCTGCGAAAGACTTTTTTTCTAAGCTTCATAGGCAAATTTTGTTTTATCTCTTTTTAGTAATGTCATTTTCATAATATGTTAGAGGTTTTTCAAAGTTAAGTAGTTATCATCTTACAGAGAATCAGTGATATATTTCATTAAAATTTCATAAAATGTTTGGATTGGTGTTGTGCTTGCAATAAATGTCACTGAAGTTCACTGCAGTTCTTCTGGAACAAAGTTGATGCAGTCATTAACAAGAAAAACCAGCAACAGCTTGTACAGCTTTAAAAGTATGCCTGTCTAGACAGCAGATGAATGGAGAAGAATTTCATTCTGCATTGGCCTTGAGCAAACTCTATATGAAATAGCAAGTGCTCGTATAAGCCAAGACTGCAGTGACGAGACAGCAGAGCTTAGTATCCTCGTTCTAGGTTATGTTTTATGTAATCGTGATTTATTTACATGCTGCAAATGAACACACATCTTATGTGTTGTGTACTCTGCAATAATACAGCGTGCCTCATGAAAATCCAGTAATAATAGTAATATAAAGTGAATGCATGGAAAGAAATATCCTTACACAGGAATAAAAATTGTACTTTTTATCACTCGTTGTGCCATTGCTGACAGGAAAAATAAATTTCAGGATACAGCCATAAATCTGAGCTCCAGTACACTCAGCAACATTTGTGGTCATGCTGCAGGCTGACAAGAACTGTGTTAGGGCTCTTCTCTGATGCACTCGCTCCCCAGGTGTACACCAAAAGGCTCAACCCTTTGTGTAGAGGTCTCCCTTTTCCTCTAGAGAACTTTATTCATCCTGAAGATATTTGAAACACGGTGAGCTAAGGGATAGGCAAACCACCACCATCCCATTCTGCCCAGTAGTCACTAAGAGCCACACATAACAGTCAGCCAATTGCTTTCTTTCTTAGGGCAGGGAAGCTCTTGCTCTAAAATTCCCTCTGCCTTCTCTACATCTGTTGCAATGTATGAGTGATAGCTGAGCTCATATTCAGCAATTCATTATCAATTCCTAGAAAGCTAGGACAAAGACCATATAAAATTATGTAGGCTAAAAGCTTAAAAGTTGTTGGGTTTTTTTTAACAGATTCCTAGTAAAATATAAACAATATAAGACTGTCAAGGCATTGGTATTTGTGAGATTGTGCTGAATTCTATTTAAAACAATTTAATTTCAAAAGAGAAATCCTGCTTCAGAGTTATTATGAATGAGAAAGAGATATAGGGAATCTTGGGAGCACTGGAATATAGGGATGAGCCTTGAGAATCAGACAAGGATGATGTAAACTATATATTCTGTAATTTTGGAGTGAACTTGATAGAAAGCCCAGGGGAAAGGAGTGACAGATAGCAGTTCGAACATCTGTTTTTATGTTTGCCAGCATAACCTCAATGGAGAGGGAAAACTGGACTGAATGGATAGCATGCAGCCAGGGCTCAACTTGGAAAGGTTCCCTTCAGTCAGTGTGTACAGACTTTGGTGCTGTGCCAAGCATCAGTGCAAACGAGCTATGAGGTCAATCAAATAAGAGTGATTATAAGGAGCTCAAAGCAACAGCTATCTCACTAGCCAGTCTCTGTTACTTGGATCTAGAGGATTAAAGATTGAATGGCAGCAGGCACCAACTTAAGGCGCAACTTAATACAAGGCATGTATGTATTCAGCCCTGCTAATGCAACCTCAGAGCCTGAAGACAATGGCATGAAAAGGCATTTAAAACTATAAAATAGTGTGCACTTACTGGTGTTTAAATTCACTGTCTGTTTGCACAGCTAATACCATAAATCTGAAAATCATACATGCTTCAAAACTCAAACAGTGGATGCAAGGATGAGCCAGGTGGAGCTGCTACTTTCCAGATTTTATCTGAGGGCTAAGGGACTGGTTTCTTCTTGCATCCCAGCAGTGTCTAAAGCCACTGACTGCCAACACTTCTTTAGTTAAATCTCACGTGAAAAGCCCTCTGATCTTCAATCACACTTGCTATGTCACGCTCTGTATTCTGGCTTTTCTCTTGAACTTCCTATATCTCATTTGTTGGAAACTGTAAGAGTAAGCAGTGGTTGGTCAGACTGTAACCACTTCCTGAAGTTTCAATTTGCTTTTGTTTGTTTGCTTGGTTGTTTTTTTTGTACATTTGTTATATTCATAAAGTCATTGAGAAAAGACACACAAAAATACTTCAGGGAGTCATACTGGCAAATGGGAAAACAAACCATATGCGAGGTCTCTATCTTTGTCAGTAGAATAAATAAAACTTCAAAGAAATATGCAGTTACATTCCTGATATGATAGATAAAACACGAGAAATTGTTAAGATACAGCACCAAAAAAAAAAAAAGGAAAAGGAAAAGCATTTTTTCTTTTTATTCTTCTCTCTCAAGAGTAGAAATTTGTAATTATTACTTCTCAGTGTATTTCCTGGATGGAAATTCAGAATACTGGTTTTGGTTAATTTATCATGTTTATATGAATTCCTATCAGACTGTTACTAAGTACTTTTTTATTTACATTTAAGAATTTTACCTCCTTTTTTTTTTTTTTTTTTTTTTGGTAAGGAAAGCATATTGCTGTTCCAAAATATCAACATAACAATTCGTTTTTAATGTAAAGCCATTTCTATACCACATGTATATCTGCCTATAATTGTTCTCTGAAGTCATAAAAGACTCTCGGACACCTTAAAACCATTTGGCTTTTTTTCTGCCAGATCCCTTCTTATGTTGCTGCTTATAATAAACTTCCTAATTTTTATTTATTTTTTTTCAAGCTGGCAGGTAAAGTGTGAATGGGAGCTCCCAGTCTCTAACCACTCTTAAGCTTTCTGTATTCCCAGCCTCCACAGAAAAGCAGAGACAAGCTGGAAGGCTGCCTGGAAGAGGAAGAGGAGGGACTGAGAGTCAGGGCACTCAGGCTACAGCAACTTGCCAGAAAAGTGCTTGCCAATTTCCCTTTCTCCCTGCAGTGAGAAAATTGGTTGGATTAAAGCCTTTCAGGCAACCAACAGGAAAGCTATTTTTTTTCCCTTTTTTGTGCACCCAGTTTGATATTTTCTAGAAATCTCTCTTCTCCCTTCCCTCTTCTCACTAATTTTTAAAAATTGTCTTTATGGCATTTTGCAAAAATATCTACAAAAAGCGTTGTAGGAGAAACAGATGGAGGAATAGTATGGAAGACAAGATGGAAGGCTGAATAGCTTTGTATGGTTAATTGGTTGGTTAATAACTCGTATCACTTCATAGTATTACACAGTAGATTCATCATACTGAGAGAATAGTAGAGATGGTCAGATGAAATGCAGCACTGAGTTTCAGTGGCCTTGTGGAAAGGAAAATTTGCTGAGTAGTAAAAAAAATGTTTCGAAAGACAGCCACATCATGCAGCTTTTGGATTCCTTGTTCTAATGTGACTTTTTTTTTTTTTTTTTTTGGTAGAGAATCAGTATAGTCTTGTGAATGCAAATAGTGTCTTTAAAAAGCAACAAATAGCGCGTAAGAAGGAAAAAACCTTTTCAGCAACTGAGTGTCTAAGCAATGTGGAGAAAGGTACTCCATTTTATCATCTGCAATTAGTTTGTTAAATGTGTAAACTTCAGTACTATACTGTGGTTTCTCTCAGAGCAAAGCCCTGAAGAGATTTTGAGTAAATGTTTATAGTTCTCCATAAACTCAGAATGTGTACTGTGTTTGTTTGTTGCAGCAAGGCAATGTTTTAAGTTCATACTCTTTGAAGAAAGAGAGTAAGGACTCTGAATTACTTCAGTGGAGGTATAAAAACTGAGTATCTTTGTTAACTTCCATTACTGATTGTAAAAGGTGAGTCTCAACAAGAAGATTTCATGTTCTATTTCCAAAGTGTTGTTACTCTTCTGATATTTTCTTAAACCCACCACTCCCCCCTGCCTCATCATTCTGGGAAACTTTCAGGTTTTCAAATTGATTATTTTCTAGGAAAATATATTGCTAGTTTATACTGCTAGTTTTTAAATTACTTTTAGGTCCTGAAGTGTCAGATGGCCAATTGAAATAATAACCAAAATGTATCTATCCTGAGTTTTGTGTTTCACTCTGAGAAAGAAATGTGCGGAACCCCAAAGCCGCCCTTTTTTCTTGACTTTTATGACAAACTTGAGATTTTTGGAGAAAAGCTTGCATGTCTACAATTACCCATACAGTGGTAACAAATGCATGACTGAATTAGCAAGGAGAAGCATTCAAGCACTATGTCAGATTACAGTGTCTGGTTGTGGCTGAGGGAAATTAAGATTTGATTCCCAGTTTCTTTCAGAAGCATGTTAACCTCTGTGCTAATCACAGGCAGGAGGCTCAGGCAACAGGCAAAGTTGGGGTATACCTCTTAAGAGAGACATGAAAATATGTAAGAACAAACTTTAGCCCTTAAGTAATTTAATGAGACTTTTGTCTTTTTTTTATTTTTTTTCCCTGGCATGGTATTTCTGTTTCTTGTTTGGACAAGTGAGTTTATTTTAGGAGTAGAGCTATTTAGGAGGGATAATTAAAGAATAACAGGGTTGATTTATAGACATAATGTTAATTTTTCTCCCAGTGTTTTAGGAGGTAATATTTTGAAAAAATAGCAGCTATCCACATCTACGTAGTTAATCAGTCAGCCAGAAAGTAAGCTTGGGAATAGCTCTGTGGTTGTCTCAGGGATTGCTGAGTGATTGGTCAGTGCTAACCAAATAGAGAGAGTGAAATGTGTTCTTTGGAAGTGTACGTCTATGAGGTTCTTCATTTTTGGCATCTAAAACCAAAAGACAGTTGTCTTTATTAATAGGTGAAGCAGTTGCAAACTTGTCATTTCTGAAAATGCGAAGCCCCTTATAAAGATGTGAGCAGAATTAAATAGCAGTGTATTTAGGAAGAAGTTTATTTTATTTCCATATTAAAAGAAACGGTGCCTGTGAATCACTATGTGTATCGCAAGGGTGTGAGAAGCAGACCAGGGCTGTTGTAGCATGTAATATCCACTCACACCCTAGCCAGTCTGCTTGTCTCCAGAGGCCAGAGCCTCCCAAGGGGATCATACACTAGGAGCAAGGGCCTTATTACAATAGATTTGTGAAAGAACATTTATTCATGTTCTGTTGCATTGCAGACCTAATTCGTATCTGTGTCTCTCTCCACGTCTGCTTTTTCTGTGTGCCTTTTAAAATACCCTCTTTTCTGGAAGAACCAAACCAAAATATGAGTTTGGATGACTCATTAGAGGAAAGTCCTGGGAATGTGGTTGAACTATAGTAGAAATTTTTTTTTGCAAAATGGAGATTTTAAATGAAGCCATTGCTTGTGCTCTGTGACATTTATTTTAATTTATCTTTGTTGTATGATTGTTTAGAAAATGAAGATATACCTGTTTATTTCTTCTCCATGTAAACTTACTATGGTTCTGTTTGACTAAGAAGTTCACCTGATTTGGGAGCTGTACCAATAAGTCTGCAATATTGGTGGATACCTATTCATAAAATGTGAAGATTTTACTATAAGTTCTGGGAGCAAATCTATATTGCAAACTGAAGTGTAAAATTATTCCTGTCTCAATGTTATTTTTGAGTCATATATCTCTGCCTTTTATGAACAGCAGGCATATTCAGAAGAATTATGTCTGAGTCATAAATCCCTATTTGCCTGGGACATGACTAATAGGTGTCTTTAAGACAGTGAGATGATATTACTGTCTTAGCTTGCAATTTTTTTTTAACTTCAGAAGCACATGGAACAGATGAAGTTTAAACAGCACAATGACATTAATCTATGGTCTGTCAGGAAATTGTTACCTCCCTCCTTTTCTGGTCCATTGGTTCCAGCCAGCAGATACTATAATTTATGCAAGTCCCCCAATTTTTTATCTCAGTATTTACCAAGGAGAGTTGGCATGGTTGCTTTCCAAACACACAGGTTGTTGTGACCTTTGGGAGAAAATGAGTGTTCAAGATGGAAGGGAGGAGGGAGGAGATGGGCATGAAGGCATTCCCTTGCACCGCCTCAGCCAAGACTGCAACAGAGGAAAACAGAGGTCTAATTAAATGAATAATGCTGCAATATCTTTCCACTCGTGCACCAGCAGGGCTTCTCTGCTGTTTGTAGGCAGTCACTAACCTCTTATGAGTTGAGTAGTTATACATTGTAGGTGCAAAAAAAAAAAAAAAATCATAAACAGTTTCTGTTGTCCTCCATTGTCTTATGGAAAAGACAGAATTTTAACACCAGGTCTAAAATATTAATGTTAAATATTTCTGATTATCTGTGCTAATCTAAATGCTTCCAAGCATAGTTTATGAAGAGATCCTGAATTTTACAGAAAAGCTTATTATTATTATAGTGGTAAGAACACCACGATCTCTACATTCCCTTACTAACTGCCTACTTGTCATTATCATTATTATGCCTTTATTTATATGTTGATGTGCACCCCAGCACAGCACTGTGAAAAGTTGTTAAAAGCATATGACCTCCAAAGCTGAATGTTTTTCATGCGCATTTCTATGTATAGACACACAGCACGTGACATGGTACAGTGATACATGTTACATTTAACAGGAACGAACAAGAAGTACTTGTTCTTGAGCAGCCCCAATTGTTCTTGGCACTTTTACCTTAACAGTGCAGTCTGAAAATACAGTAAACTTTAGAAATTTCTTTGTGAAATTTTGATGGACTTTACATCTTTGTTTTTTGATGTTTCTTCTATATCATTCATCCCTTAAATCCCATGGCATTGTATTTACTCAGTCATTAATCAATAATCTGGTGGTCAATAATCTTAGAAGAAAATAACTGTGAGGAATAATGAATGAGGAATAATATAGAGAGCATGACTTACATGGAAAATAATAAAAAAAATTATGTAGAAATTCACAAGCCCTTCAGCAGTCATTACCATTTATTATAAGTAAAATGTTAGCTGTTTGAGTATTTAGAAACAAATAACATTGCTTACTACTATCATAGAGTTAACTGATAACATATATTTGCTAAAGCATCAACAAATTTCAGTTTGTGCTATTCAATCAGCTCTAATTAATTCTAGATGTTCCTCAGGGGGGACCCAGTTTAAATGAGCTGATTATTCACAGTGATAAGAGCTGGATGTTTAAAATCATATCCTTCTCTTACAGCCTTCAGGAATACGAAAGCAATTTCTTGGACATCAAATAAGGAAGTGAACTGTGTATTCAAATATGGCATAAAAGAGATTTTCTGCTTCTGGCAGAAAATTAATCGGAGACTTTGTGTATTTAAAACTGTTTTTCCTTTTTTTTTAGCTAGAAGCAGACATTGCAAGATAATACTGTAGCACTCTCAAACATAGAAAGTGACATGTATGTAAAGTTGTCTGACACTGACCGCATTTCAGGTTTGACACATTAGCATCTACCTTCAGATGAAACTAGCTGCGGGTTATGTAGTTTAGTATCAGTTAGAAATTTATATTCTTTATGTAAGAGGCTGACTTAGTGAGCTTTGGGCTCTGCTTGGAGAAGGAATGGAATCTTGAAATACCAAGAAGTATGCATTTAAAGACAAATGGCTGAAATGACAGCAGCTGCTGGCCCCAGGCTTATCAAGCTGAGCAATAAGGATTATTTTATTCCTATACTGTGGAGACTGTCACTTTCTGATGTAAACAACTAACATATAACGTCTCTTCTTAAGCACTAATAATTGTAGGCAGCATTCCATAAATGAAAGAGAAACTGTGCTAATACATCTGCCAAACCATGAAGGCTGCAAGTAGTGACACTTCATGCAAAAGGTCAACAAGTATATAAAAGACTTTTAAATTTAGTTTTTCTAAGCTTTTTAAATAGAAGAACATGAAGAATAAAGAATAAGACTTGCAGGAAAACTGCAATGAAAGGAGTGGATTATTTCTTTTGTCTAAAAATAGACAAAATCAAATCACTGTGTTCCATTTTAGGTATATTTTATCAAATTCTGAATAGTATTACTTTAAAGAATGGAGTCAAATCTGTACTTGAAGTGCTTGAAGTGTAGATTTCCAGCTCCAGAGCCCTAGGTTCATTGGATATCCTTATTGAATGAATGATTTCATCTAACATTCATTACAATTTCATAGGTTGTATAACTTCAGCATAATTTCAGAGTGTCTTTCTGTATAAGCAATGTATTTTGTAATCATTCTGAGCTATTGATAGAATAATGTGTATTTGAAAAGAATCTCCTAGATTCTGATTTTGAGATACAGTCAGTGATCTATTGCTATTTTATGTATTTGTCAGTAATGGGACTTGACTAAGACAGGGACGTAGAAATAGTCAGTGCTTGACACACGTCTTCTAAGGAAAGATAGTTTCCTATTTTGATAGAAATTAAACTCCTGGAGTGAGTTCAGATATTTCTTTATGCTACTTTTAATCAAAGGTATTTGAGTACAGATACCTTTAGAATCAACACCTTTTCATTATAGAGATCAGTTTTCCTTCAGAAAATGAATATCTCCGATCCCCATCTCTGAAAACAAATTACTCTCTAGTTACCAAAGAGCTGTCAGATTTTAGTTTCTGCTTGTTACCAAACTGAGTTACAAACAGACTGAATTACTGAGTTCCTAGATCACAATGCTCACTACCAAGATTCCAGGGTGCTGAAATCCACAATTAAATGTTTGTTATTTTTATTGTTATGTATAATCACAGAAGGAAAAAAAAAAAACACAAAGGAAACTAAAACTACAAGCCTGTAGATACTTAACCTGCAGACAATTTCTGGACTTCTAATAGCAATGGCCTTCAAGAGTGATATAAAGCAATCTAATGAAAATTCAGACGATGCTTTTTTAAAGTTTAAAATATGAAATCATAACATTGAGGAAAAGGAAGGAAATATTTAAATAGAATTTTTTGAGATCAAGAGGAGATGGTAAACAGCTTTGCAGAGAATTCAGAGGCTTTTTTTTTTTTACATATGATGTATACACCTTTGTCTTGGAGTCTGGTGAGGGAGAGAAAAAAAGGGAAAAAGCTCAATATAAGTTAAAATATGGCTATGTATATCCTCCAGAGCAGGGGAAATGTCATAATATTTGTGAATACAGTAGCTGTCTGTTGGCAGTATATGTGCAATATACTTTTTTTTTTTACAAAAGTTTATGAAGGACCAATCTGCTGTAGAAAGTACAAAGTTTTCAGCCTTATGTCATTAATCATCTTAGAGTCATAGAATATCCTGTGATGGGAGGGACCCAAATGATCACTGAGTCTAACTTCTGGCTCCACACATGATCATCCAAAATTCAAACCCTATGTCTGAGAGCACTGTCTAAATGCTCCTTGAACTCTGGCACTTGGAGCCATGCCCACCACCCTGGGGAGCCTGTTTCATGCCCACTGCTCTGTAGTGAAGAGCCTTTTCTTAACCCTCGCCCTGATCCTCCCCTGATGCAGCTCCATATCATTATTTGGGGCCCTGTTACTGCCACCAGGGAGAAGAGATCAGTGCTGCCCCTCCTCTCTCCTCATCAGGAGCTGCAGGCTGCCATAAGGCCTCTCCTCAGCAGGGGAGCTGAACAAACCCAGGTAGCTCAGGTGCTTCTCATAGGCATTGCCCTAGACCTCTCAGCATCTTTATACCCCACCTTTGGATGCTCTCTCATAGTTTCATGTCTTTCTTATATTGTGGTTCCCAAACCTGCACAGAGTGCTGGAGGTGAGGCAGCACAGCACAGAGCAGAACATCACAATCCCTCCCCTTATCCTGCTGGCAGTGCTGGGGCTGATGCATCCCAGGGTATGATTGGCCCTTTTGGCTACCAGGGCACACTGCAGCCTCATGCTTAATTTTTCATCAATCAGACCAATGGATGCCTTTCTGCGGGAGCATCAACAAACTTTCCTTCAACACACAGATGAATAAACTTGGCATAAAAGGAGATTAAGTTTGTTAAGTGGGACTTTCCTCTTGTGAATCTGTTTTGTCTGTGACCAATCCATATTGTCTCAGGGGTATTTCAGTAACTCTTAGAATAATCTCAGTAATTTTGTCAGGGACTTAAGTGAGACTGACAGGCTTGTAATTACCAGATTCTTCATTCTTGAAACTTGGGATTATGTTTGCCAACTTCCAGTCAAGGAGACTGTGATCTCTTCAGATTTTCATGTCTGTTGAAAAAATAATTGAGGTCTCATGATGGCATCAGACAGCTCTTGGCGTACACTAGGATGAATCCCATCAATCCCCATTGACTTGCATGCATCCAGCTGAAGCAGCCAATCTCACACAAGTATGGGATTGGGATTGGGATTTATTGGTATTCAGTCATGGTCCTCCAACTCTCTCCAGGGGCTCTAGAGCCCATCTACATTGTTGAAGACAGATGAAAATAAAGCATGAAATACTTCTGCATTGTTTACATTCCTGTTTACCAGTTAACAGACCAGTCTTGGTCTATTTCTAGTCCTCTGTTTTCTGTTAACATATTTTTAAAAGCTTTTTTTTTTTTTTTTCCCAGAGTACTGGCCAGCATTAACTCTAATTGTGCTTTGGCTACATTAGTTTTCTTCCTACACTAGTGAACAGCATCCCTGCAGCCCTTCCCCCTCATCCAACCTCACTTTCTTTGGCCATATCCTTTATTTTCTCACCTAAGATCTAGAGGAAGATCCCTGCTCAGTCAGGCCAACCTTTTCCAGCCTGCTTAACTTAACAAGCAATTTTGCAATTGCTTGTTCCTGCACTCTTAAGAGTTGGCCACATGAATGATTAGGGGTCTGTAGAATCTCCTGTATGATGAAAGGCTGAGATATGTGGTATTCTTCAGCCTGGAGAAGGCTGAGGGGAAATCTCATCACTGTTTATAAATATCTAAAGTGCAGGAATCAAGTGGATGGGGTAAGACTCTTTTCAGTGGTATGCCGTGATAGAACAAGTGGCAATGAGCAAAAAGTGGAACACAGGAAGTTCCATACAAAAACAAGGGAGAACTTTTCTACAGAGAATGACAATGCTCTGGAACAGGCTGTGCAGGGAGGTGGTAGAATCTCCTTCTCTGAAACTACTCAATATCTGTCCAGACACCTACCTGTGCAACCTATTGTAGTAAACATGCTTTAGCAGGGGGGTTAGACTCGGTGATCTCTTGAGGTCTCTTCCAGACCCTACAATTCTATGATTTTGTGATACTTAACAAGTGCCTGGCACTGATGGACATCAGTTCCTTCATAAGCAGATTCTCAGGGGACTTAACTGACTAGTTCCCCAAGCTGCCTGATGTTTACTCTACTTGTATCCAGTGCTGAAGTTTTGGTGGCAGTTTTTCTTCTATCGACAAAGATTTTAAACTCGACTACTATATGACCACTATGGACAAGACAGACACCGATTTCTACATCAACCAAAAGACCTCTGTTCACAAGCAACAAATCTAGAAACAAACCTTTCCCAGTCAGCTCCCTTAGTACCTGTACCAGGAAGTTGCCAATTTCATAAGGGCACATAGTGATCATGTAAAAAGCAGAAGATAAATGAGCATCATTAGAATTTTGTTTTGTCTGACATGTAAAATTAGCATCTTGAGACTCATACATATCATATGAGAGTAATAAAGAAAAGATCTGAATATTTTTATTTTTTACAGCAATTTTACAAATTCTAGTAATCCTTAAATTCAAAGAAAAAAATGAGAACCTTTTTTTTTTAAATTAAAATAAATCTTTAAAGTTATGTAAGTATACTAAATTGTATTTTTTTGCATCTTTCTGTCTGGATTTTCCTTAAAATTTAAGCATAGCTTTACACAGTTTTAATTTTTGAACTAGCTTCGCTATATGATAAAATTTCAGTTGATGAATTTGCAGATCACTTCCACTTAACTAATAAGCTAAAATGAACTTGAATTTAGGAAGAAGAAGAAATGCCATTGTTATTTATTGTAACAATAGAAAAAACAAAATGTATTGTTTTATTGAAGATTCAGTTCTAAACCTGACTCCTGTGAAGATTAATATTCTGAAGTAAGAATGCATTTATTCTACAACAATTTTAGCTGAATACCAGTGGGCATGCATTCTCTCCAACTTAAGTTAGTGTTATTTTATTCATTGATGGCCCAGCCTTCTAAATCTGCAGTCATTTTCTTTCCATAAGTTTTCTTTATATTCATTCAAATGCTACTGTAATGCATTTACCTCACATCTCTAGCCAACAATGGCAGCGTGATATTTCTGAAGTATTTCTGCAATTTTCAGAATAGAAATTCCACTACTTGAGTGCATCTTTTCTCCTCCCCTCCCCTCCCCTCCCCTCCCCTCCCCTCCCCTCCCCTCCCCTCCCCTCCCCTCCCCTCCCCTCCCCTCCCCTCCCCTCCCCTCCCCTCCCCTCCCCTCCCCTCCCCTCCCCTTCCCTTCTTCCTTTTTTTCTTTCAGTAGCTGACTTTTCACATTCCTTAGAAAGTGGCAGTGTGTTCTGAGGAAGAAATTTTGTTGGAATTTAAGAATTTTTTTTGGTGACAGTTTTGATAGTTTGAAGAGGCATTGAACTATTCAAATGTTTAGCCATATAAAAAGCTTTTTAAATCCTTCACCATTAGATTTATGTCTAATTTTACTGTTTGTATATCCATTTATTCCTCCTTACTACATGTTTACTGGCATATTTGTATCCATAATAGCTTCTTTATGGCTCCCTTTTCTGAAGTTAAATAAAAGTTTCTCTTGAGAGTAATAAAACAAAACCAAGAAGCTGCTCAAGAACTACTGTATTTCTTCTGTCTTAGAAATAAAGGATAGCTGATTGATATATAGTCCCTAGTGAGCCTTTATGAGCATCTTGGTCAAGATGTTTAGTAGAAACCGACCTCTTTCTGTAGGGAGATATAAGTCTTGATTCTTTGACTGCCTCTGACAAGAGCATCCTCCATTATTATCACTGTATTTATGAAAAATAGTTTTGGTCATCCAAGCCTTAGTAGGCTTTTGTACTTTAATTATGCTTCTCTCCAAAATAACTGAAATATCACAGAAGCTCCCCATATCATCATGGTTTCACTGATTCAACACATCTTTTACTAGAATGATCTAGTTAATTACTGTTAACAATTTTCTCCAGAATTTTGTTAGCTTCATATTTTTTTAAAACACAAAGAACATCTTAACAGTTTTATCTTAGATGTCTTCTAATTTCATTGGAATTTTTTACTTGCATACTTAGAAGAATTAGAAAACATAAAAACTGAGAGGTAAGGCAACTGAAGAAAGGAAACTGTGCTTTGGATGCAACAGCATTATATAAACATTTTTAAGAAAATTAGTTCATTAGAAGATATAACCTATGTTCTATGTTATATTGTAGTTAGTGGGCTTATATGTATATATACAAAGTAAATTGTCTTTAAAAGATCAAATCAGAATGTGACCCATTCAGTTCTACATTCTTGACTTGGTTATTATTTTATGATAAAGTGCAGTCAGAATCAAAGCTTTTTAAATGAAATATAACTGATAAATATTAATAGTTGTGTGTGTGTCTTAGATGATGTTGTTTTCACTTTGTTTTTTTTGTTTTTGTTTTTGTTTTTGTTTTTGTTGTCCTGAATACAATCTCCTTGGGTTGAATTTGAGTAGGTAAGGTGCAGAAACATATAAGAAATTTCACATGTGCTTTTTTTGCTGAAGTAATTTTCTATGCTCCATTGAAAGTTTTTAACTAGCTGCTGGTTTTAGTGTTTTAGATACTCCTTCTGCAATATTACCTTTATCTGGCACTAGAAAATTAATACTCTATAGTTGTAACCGACTGTATCATCTGTTCACTTGTTCTTACTGCTTAAAGACAATGTTTTGAAGAAAGCTGAAATAACATAAAAGGAGAGGGGAAGAGAACAGACAAATATTGAAATATAGTCTGCCTGTTCATTTGGGAACAGGATTAAAACAAGTATTTGCAGTAGTCACAACTCACATATTTTGTGATTTTTCTGCACAGTAATAACCTTCCTAGAAATAAAAATGTGTTGTAGCAAATATGAATTGCCACTCACCTAGATAAGATTCAACTCAATCAAGTACTTTCAGTTTTCATCTTTCACTCCAGAAACAACAAAGCAATGTCTTTATGTAAGCAAGATAATAAAGTGGATTACATGTATATTTTTCTTCCTTAGTGTATCATCCATTTTTTAAGCATTCCTGTGAGCAGGTACCAGGATTTGAGCAGTCTGTTTCAGCTTTCATAGGCTTATGCAGTAATACTGTAGCATCCTTAACTGCCTTGTCTGTATGTTCCTTTCCTCTCTGTCATGATTAGACTGCCACAATTTATTATATAGGTTCAGTATACTGAAGCAGAATGACAAACCCATATTTCTTAAGAATTTAAAATGCTTTTTATTGTTTTTACATCATGCAGCAATTTCACACCTCCTCGGAAGTGAGGCTATGCATGGCATCAGACTTCAAGAAAAATAAATCTAGTGAGGGTTTTTTGTTTTGTTTTGGTTTTGGTTTTTTTCAGTGAAAAAATCGTTTGCCAGCTTGGCAATGCTGTGCTGATTTCTCAACTTACAGTTTAAAAACATCATGATTTTTTTCAAGAGTCCTCATTGTTTGTGCTCATAACAAAAAGAAAGGAGTGGTAAGGGTACCATATTTTCCCAGGTAGGGACAACAACTTTTAGCAGCAGCAAGGTTGATGCTTCTAAGCTATTTTAAAACTACAGAGTTGTAAGATAAATAATTCAAATACTTCAAGAATTTCAATCTAAATTTTAGATTATTTTAAGAATTCCATTAAAAAGGGCAACTTCAACAATGATTTCAACTGAAGAGTAAAATGAAAAAAATGAACCATTTTCTAATGTTTGAGATATGTAACAGCTCATTTCTCTGAAGTGTGTATGATGAAAGAAAGAGCAAGGGAGAGGACAGCACTTGGAAGCAAACAAAAATTCCATGTATATCTTTCATTTGTTAATTATATGAAAAATTAGCAGAATTTTTAGTAGCATCCTTTATGTAGCTATAAAATAGCTTATGTAGCTATCTGTGGACAGCTTTCTTTTTCTTTCTGCGGCGTTCACCTAGACCATGTCTATATAAACCAGTGGCAGAATTTTATTTCAATCCTGTTTTCCTGTCCTCCTTCCAATGCACTTGGATGCGGAAGAGAGCAGACAGTGTGAATACACAAAATTTGTGTGAACATCATTGAAACAAATTCTGTAGACATTTTTAAAAGGTAAATTTAAGTCTGGGGATAACACTTTTAAATGCTAAGATACTATAAGCATACAACTTACAGGAAAAAGAGATTAATGTTTCCCTTCCTATTTTCTGTAATATAAATTTGAGTCTTTTCTAAGCCTTATGAATGATCATTATTTATTTTTGGCAAGGGCTGTGAAGGATTGCTTATGAATTTTTCTTTTATTTCCATCCTACTTCTTTTTTTTTTCTTTTCATTTAGCAGTAGTAGCCTCTTTTCAGCAAGAGAGATGGATGCAGTACCCTATGTACATCAGCAGTAAACAAAGTACTGCACTGAAAAAAATAATTCCCAGCTAATAGATGTTTTGTGGACTGTGAACATACATTTTGTGAACACAGGGGTTGGAGGTCCCTTGATGTTTCTCAGGCATCTTTGTGGAGAACACTGAATGAAATACTGCTATGCTATGTAATGCATACACTTATCCAGTAGCAGCTAAATCTTACTACCTCTAGAAGCCTTAGGAGAAGAGGGTAATGAACTGCAGAGTGATATAGAAGAGATATTCCAGAGAAGAAAAAGGAAGGGCACTTTCCTCTTTAGGCTGACTGATGCTAGAGCACAAATGTTCTGAATAGACTAAAGGAAACAGGGATATCTCTTCATCCCAGTATACATATGTTCAGACTCAATGGGTTTTATGAAGTTGATTGTCAGGAAAAGAAGCTTTTGTTATTTAGGAATTATAGTGTCAATTTTCAGTGCCCTTGAACATAATACGTAACTGCGAAACATACATCATATTCTCTCATAGTAGCTTCAATCTTAATGAAAATGTCTGTATTCCTATTTCACATTCGTATACTAAGATATGCAAATGAGATGACTTGTCAAAAGCTGCAGGAAACCTGTGAAGCAGTGTGTTGATTTTTGAGATTGCAATAGTTACATCCAGTTTCATCAGTAAATATTAATACATTTTAAATGGATGCACATGAAATTTATGCTGTTCATTTTTAAGGGAGCTGCAAACAAGTATGTGTTATGGTATGTCATTTAGAGACACATCACTTGTGTGTCTGCATCTCTCTTCTGGTTTATTCCTTTAACACTTAAATGTATTTTGTATATGGAACGTAATTATTTCCTCAGAATTGTTTTTTCTGTTAATATCTTGTGAAAATAGTGCTGCTTTCTGCTCTGAAAATTAATTTGAGATATAGATGTATAAAATTGCTATTCAAGTGTAAAGTACTGGTGTTATCCACCTGATGGAGATGAGGGCTTTTAGGTATGTATCTGCAATTTTAGCCCAGAAAGACTCATGCTTTTAACAAATGTAAAGAACTGTTGTTTATTCACAAACACGCATAGTTAATGTCTTTCTTGAGAGAAAACTAATTGTCAGTATCTTTGCTTGTATATATTATCTGAATAACAATAATTTAAAATCTGTGGCAAATGCTGAGAAGATCCTTTCAAGAGTTACCTTATAAATTAAAGAAACAACAACAAAATTTAACAGTGTTTCAAAGAGAGAGTTTTTGTTGTTCAGAAAAGCTATTGTATTGGGATTTACAAAGTGTTTCTAAGTTGCCAGAAAATAAATTTTCCTTTCAGTGAGATAAATTCACTGTCTCATTAGAGATGCAGTAAAATAAGAAGTGACTAAAAATGGATGACATTAATATGTATGTATTTATAATTGCACTCTTGTGAAAAAGCTTGCAAGAGTCTAAGGTTAGTGATAATGATTTATAGAGATGTACTTATCCCCAGAAGAAAACAATGATAACTTACTAAAGCACAACAGTTTCAACAATACTATCAAAACATATAATGTGGAAAACTTGGTATTTGTGAAGAGTAAATCAACATCGTGCATTATTTAAAAGCAAAGTTTGTATAGATATTCAAAAATTAACAACTACTTTACTTAACTCTGCCTGTGTTCCTTAAGGGTTTTTTCCATTTGGTGATAACTATTCAGTTCTCATCTATGCTACTGACATAACTTTTCTCAGTGTTGGTATTTCTTATAAACTGCAATTTCTTCACAGTTGCTCTCATGTTAACAATCCATGTGGTGCTAATTATGCTAATTAAGTTCATACAAAGGCAGCTTTAAAGGATGGGTTTTTCAGTTTGACAGGCATCATAATGATTTTTTGCTGTATGACAGTGGCTGCTTCCATGATTGCATAGAAATATGACTTTTACTGGAAAGTGAGATGAGTAATAATTTATGTGCTGACAGTGGTTGTACAGAGCAAAACTAACTGAACTGATAGGCACGTATTAAATGGAAATGAACATCAGTAGAAGGGCTTCAAAAAAGCATTTTGATTCTTCATGTTATGTTTTTCCTTCAGGACCAGCAAAGTTGAACTCAGTGATGGAATCACCAGCAAAGACAATTATTCAAATGATGAAATGTACTTTCTGTTTCTTACCAGTTCTTACGTCATTGTCTAAAATACAAAATAAAGAAATGGCACAGATTGCAAAGAGGAAAAAAATAGTTCAGAAACTAATAGACATGAAACTTATGTTTTGTGTCTTAAAGATAAGTCTTCCAGTGTGTAGATGGAGGGCAAGCCCTAAAAGTTATAGACACACAGTCATTGTGGGAAGTGAGCGATTTGGTTGAGACATAACTAGAGACAATGAAGAAAGCAAACTGAAAGCTATAACAGAGGATGTAATAAGAAAAATGAGAAGTTCAAAGTGGCTTGTTCAGACACTATTGTATCTTGTTTTGTTTCACATTTCCTATGTCACTGATGACTATTGAACAGTTGGTCATGCTTGGACTATTACGTTCATACTGTGCTACTGAGCTGATTGCATCTGCGAATTCTCACTCATTTTTTCTTTAAGAAGCAAGTTCTGTGGAGAAGGGACTGATTATTAGTATAATGGCATGAAAGAGAGAAGAATAGCATTGACCCTGAATAAAGATAGCACTCAAATTTGGAAGCATTACATTTCTAATAATCCTCAGGGTGTTCCTTACTAGCACTGAGCAGAGCAAAAGCATCCTATTTAGTATTAGGCATTAAATTTTGGGAAAGAGGCAATCTGTTGAATAAAGAACAGAGCAGAACAAAGAATGATCAGAGTGAAGTGAGATGGAAGGAATGACGATTGTAAGATAATCTGTATTTCATGTATGGTATGATATGAAGTCATAACAAAAAGGAAACTAATACATGTTATACTAAACCATACTTTATGGAGAGCAAAAAGCAGACGGCTTCAATTTCAACAAGACAGGTTTAAGTTAGACATCTGGAAAACATAGCCAATGTTTCAGCAGAGCTAGTTGAGAAACTGAACTCTCCATCCTTGGAGGAGTCTATGCATGGGTTAGAGGTCAGATGGGAGTGGCATCTCTGTTGCTTACCTCACCTATGACATTACAGTGTGACCTAACTCTACTGGTGGTAATGCTGTATCTGTTAATGGTTTCTGTAGGAGTCACAGTAACAGTATTAAGTAACTACTCCAGTAAAAGGAGTTCTGGTTATGTGGAAAACAAATAAACATTGCAGCACACCACTTAAAAGATATGCTACTAGTCCTTTATTAATGTAATGTATTGGCTTACATTTAAGTAGGTCTAACTGCAGAAGTTTCAGAAATTAGAACAGTAATGATGGGTTGCTATTAAGTGTACCAACTAAAATAAGATTTTTCTTTGAATTTGTATGCCATAGATCTACCCAAATGAAACATTCAGGCAGACTGTATGCCTGATTTTACATATACAAGCATATATAGCAGCTGTTCCTCTCATTACTTTATTATGTTGGCCCTCAACATCAGAGACAGATGCTGGTCTGGCAGTAGAGGTTGAACCTTCCCACCGATATTCCATTAAATTTTGTTGTCATGCAACAGATGGCAGCAGAGGAGCAGTCTGACAAAGTGACTTCTGACATGGAAGTACGTATGGAGCAAATGTGTGTCACTGAATTCCTCCATGAGAAAGCCATTGCACTCAGTGACATCCATCAACACTTGCTGAATGTTTATGGGGACCAAACAGTGAATGTGAGCCCAGTGTGATGATGGATGATAAAACACTGTGAAACACTAGGACACCTCCACTGGTGTGGATTTTTATAAGCTGGACATAAAGGTTCTTGTTCAGTACTGTTGAGAATGATCAGCTAATAGTGTTAACTATGTTCAAAAATACTGTTTTGTAGTGGGGAATTTGCTCTATTAAATAGTGTTACTGTGCTCTGTGTTATAGGAGACATTGCTTTCAGAGCAACCTAACTATTTAATTGAATTACAAGACTGCTGAAATTTCAGATCTCTTACTTCTGCTAAGCGTCACTTGGGGTTTTAATCCTAGTTTGACACTGTAGATGAGATAATTCTCCATACAAATGACTGTGGCTATGTCTGTAACACCTACAATCAGGTGAATAAGGATCTACATAAATAAATTCAGTTATTTGCATACACGTGCTTCTGTTGAGCTCCAAGGCTAGAAGTTTCAGATTTTATCTTTGCATGAATGGGAAAGTTTTCATTCAGACTCCATAATGGAGATATGTCTAGCCCTCGTTATCTTAATGTAGGACTTCAGAGGATCAAAGATAGGAAAAAGATAGGAAAAGGCTTGAGTTATCTACTTGAATACAATTAGCAGGAAACAGGGTATTAATTCATGCTTACTTCTGGCTAGCAAGGACCCTTCAAAAAAGTAAAAATAGGCTAAGCTCCTTTAAATGTATTCTTCTCCATCTTACCATAATGTTGACCATTTTCAAATTTAATAGGAATTCTCTCATATGTAGGTAACCCTATCTCAGTTCTACAGTGAAGTCAATAAATGAGCTGTAGGTGCTTCAGGTATGTTTCACTTCTTTATGACAGATAAATAGAGCAGAATTGAAGACTAAAATTGCAAAGTCAACTTTTTGACTTTGCAGCAGTTTGTATATTTCTAAGTAGATGATGCTAGTCTACTTATTAATTAATTAATTTATTTTTGTCTTTCAGTTGTCAACCTTTAAAATTATAAAGCTACAAAAAAAATCATATAAAGTAAGCTTTCCAAATAGGATGAATTCCATTGTATGTACTTTCCATTTTAAATGAATATCTAGGGGAATATCTCCCCTTCTACTCTGCCCTGGTCAGGCCACATTTAGAATAGTATGTCCAGTTCTGGGCTCCCAGTTCAAAAAATACAAGGACCTCCTAGAAGGAATCCAGCAGAGGGCCACAACAAAGATGATAAAGGGCCTGGAGCATCTCCCATATGAGAAAAGGCTGAATAACTTGGGTCTGTTCAGCCTAGGAGAAAGAAAATTTCGGGTGGGGGGAAGCTCTGTTTAATTAATATCTAAAGGGAGGTGGGAGGCTAATGGATGTGTCCTGGCTCTTCTCAGTGATGTGTAGCAATAGGACAATTAGTAGTGGCCTAATACTTGAACATAGGCAGAGCACTGGAATAGGTTGGCCAGAGAAGTTGTGGAGTCTCCACCTCTGAAGATATTCAAGAACTGTCTGAATTCCTAGCTGTGTGATGTATTGTAAGGTTCCTGCTTTAGCAGGGGTGTTGGATCTCTTGAAGTCCCTTCCAACCACTGCAATTATGTGAATCTGTGATTCTGTGAAATGCTATAGCAATTTTTTTCCTTGACAACAATTACTAGAAATGACTACAAAGAAAATGAAAGGTACTGATGATCTCCTAGTTTTCAGCGTAGCATGTCAAAAACTCTCCCTTAGTCGCTTCACTTGTATTTCACAGTGAATTGTGGACACTTTCAGGGCTTATTCACATGATGGACAGGAAAATAAATCGTTTGATTTGTTGAATCCCTTGGAGTTATTTGAATCTGTCAGGACACACAGTTTTCTCCAACCTAAAGATGACTGTTAGCTTTCTTTAAGAACACTCTTAGAGTCTCTGTCTAAACAATCCTTAGAATCTGTGTTGTTGGTTTGGGGTTATTTTTGTTTGATTTTTGTTTTTTTTGGTGGTTAACTACCTGCATTTTCATGTACGACCCACTAACTGAGTCCTTTGTGGAAGCTGGACTTGGTATGAGTAGCTCACTGCTAGTTTAGAGCACACGTTTTCTTTGTGTTTTAGTATGTGATTGCGTAGCAAATGAGAAACAAAGAGTAGTAAGTCACCTCCAGCACTGGCGATGGTGATCAGCTATATAGAGAATCATTTCCATACCCATAATTTTGGAGCCTTTCCTCTTTGTGGCCTTGGTGGGAGAAGGGTTTGCTTTTATCAGACTCTTTTAGCCGCATTTTCACACCCAAGCTGTTAACTTTAGGAGATGAAATGCCTTCTTCTCATGTTGTCCTGGAAATTTAGCTCTTGCTAAATGTAATTCTGCAAGTATCAGAGGTACATTTAATTTGATTCTGATGGTGATATGATGTCTAGAATGGGATAAGATAAAGAAATTTTGAGCTTATCTTACCATTTATATCCTTTTGACTTTCTGGCATAGTGGAAAGCATCTATTTGTCCTGCAGCTGGACAGCAGTGCAAGTTCTCTTCTGTAATGCAGCCAGTCTTATCATCCATACATAGTGTCCATCTGGCAGTGGATTTTGTGTTTCTGGACTTATGTTGGTATGCTTCAAATATCCTAGATGAGTATTATGTCTTGCTGCACATATCGTGCACGTGTACAGTTTCTTGTGGCATGCACTCTGACCCAAGAAACACACGGAAACAGGCAGTAAATACTTTTCCTGGCTTCCCCAGTGGTGAAGCCTGGACTCCTTGG
Organism: Cyrtonyx montezumae; assembly: GCF_038088225.1. Lineage (NCBI taxonomy): Eukaryota > Metazoa > Chordata > Aves > Galliformes > Odontophoridae > Cyrtonyx > Cyrtonyx montezumae. The sequence continues at coordinate 72,468,265 of NW_027072089.1, read as the reverse complement.
ATTTTGGAGTCTCTGATGTTACAATCGAGAAGCAGTTTTTGAGGAACATGGAACCTAAAGCTGCCAGAACAGCTCAGTACATCCTTATTCTTTTCCCCTTATTTCTTTTGAGAAAGGGGTCTGCTGAGACTGAGGCTGCGGGTCCTATGAATCACCTTAATAGACTGCAAATGGCCTGTGAGTCTGAAGCCAAACCTCTCTGCACTGTCTTTGTGATGCTAAAGAAGCCACTCTCTTCTGCTTTGGCCATGGAGAGATAAGTGAACTGCGAAGGCTTCATCTGCTGTGCGATAGCCACTTGTGTTTCACTGTTCACTTGCTTGTTTTCCCTCTTTACCTAAAGTTAATGAAGCTGCTGCATGCCACTTGAAAATCCATGCATGCGTCTGTACTTCATTTGCCTGTCTCTGTCAACGAAGTGTTATGTTATATATAGCACTGCATTCTTATCAGCTAAGTGAAGGAAACCTACGTGTGTTTTTACTAGACGAGGTTGTCTCATTTGCAAGTACAAAGCTCAAGATACCAAAATGTTATGAAGATTGCACTGTTCATGTTGAGGGGGCACACTTAAAGGTTATGTGGCTGACATACCTCTGTGCAAGTATATTCTTTTATTTTCCTAGGAATGTAAAGGGTTTTTTTTTTTTTTTTTACATTTTGTTTTAGAGGAATTCATGGAGTTTTGGGGTTTTTTTTGGCTCATAAGTTAAAAATACTGGCTCTTAGATTTTACCTATTTGTCAGCAGTCCTTGTCTACAAATGAATGCCAAGAAACAAATGAGAAAGTGGCATATTTACACTCACACGTAAAAGTAGTTATTCATAAAATGTAAAGCACTCAACATCCTTGCTGAAATAAAATAAAATTTAAAAAAAATGCTATAAAATATATTTCAGCCAGAATAAAAATCTCTATGCCTTCTTTTGACTGTATGTGCCACAATTTAAGTTATATTTTTCTTGTTTGATCGGAGTTCAGGCATGCTTCACGGTTAGAAAGACAGTAAGGCTGCGGGAGGGGAACAATGATTTCTGGATGATAGATTTTAATGTACTTTCCTGGGATTGTCTTTTTTTTTTTTAATTTATTTTGTCATATTTTATATCTGGTAGATGGCAGATCATCATCTCGGTGAGTTTTTTGCAGTTTAAGATCTTTTGTTTTTCTTTCTGAACATAACCCAGTTTTCCAGAGTCCAGGGAGGGAATGTTGTTACGTGTCTGAGCTTTTCTTAACGCAAAAAGAAACTGAAAGCTTTTGTGGAGCTCCAGAAGGGCGCGATGGCTTCCAAACAAGGGGTTAAAACTACTTTTCCCAACTCGTACAATTTCCAATGCAGTCCGTGTGTTTCTGTGGGAGGGGGCTGCAGGGAGGGAAGCCTCGGTAGCAATTGGCTGCTCTCTATCAGCTGCAGCTGAGCTCGAGCTGCTGCTGGAGCGGTATCGATCTGCAGGGTAAATGTGTTGGGAACCGCAGCGAGGGATCCGCTCGTTTCTGAGAAGGGACCCAACCTCTGCCGGCAACAGCGTGCTTCCCACCTGCCTCGCCTGCCCGTGGGATCCTTTGTGAATGACGGGGGGGACCCGAGGACGGGCAGTTTGTTGCCACAGCGATTCGGAGCACTGTCGCGGTGCGGGTGCTGCTGCGGCTCTGTGCAGCAGGTAGGGCTGCGTGCTGCGGCCGGCCGGGAGCACGGCTCAACGGGCTGCCGGGCGCGGACCCGAGATCGCCCCGACAGCGGCTGGCTGCGGGAGCTGCGGGGCCTCCCTGCTCCGCACCGCAAACTTCATCGAGTTCTCGGCGGAGTGGGAGGGCCGACGGTGCCCGAGGGAGGGAAGAGAGCAGGGGGCTGGGGCGGTGGGAGCTGTCCGCGGTCCTGAGCTCTGCAGGGGTCCTCTGCTCCGAGGCGCCCGGCAGCGAGCGCAGCTGATGTGTGAGCAGCGCTGCAAATGCGCCGTGCCAAACTGAGGGGTTAGTGCGGTTGGAAGGAGAAATAAGTAAGTGATGGTGTGAAACTTAAAGCGACTGTATTTGTGCGTTAAAACCTTTTTAAACGCTCGGTCCTTTTTGTGTGCGTGGAGGATGGAGGGAATGTGAGGGGGTGGGATTTCTGCGGCACTGACCTTTGAAATGATAAGGTACAATTAAAAGCCAGAAGGTAAGAAATGGGAATTTGACTTGATGTGACTTGGAAAACACCTGAGCAGCCTCCTCCCTTAAAAAAAAACCAAAAAACAAAAACAAAAGAAAACCTGAAGAAATAATGTAATGGTGAGAAATGAAATGTGGTCTTGGCATCTAAGATGTTCAGATGCAAGCATGCAAGCCATGCCTTATTGCTGTAATGTTTCAAGTTCATCTTCTACAAATTAATCATGTGATGAGTAGTGGAACATACATAATCCTTATACAAACATTTTAATGGTGACTTTAGAGCTGAATTATAAATCATGCTACAAATGTCTATAACAGAGATGTGTGAAGATACTTAAAATGATAAATATTTCACATACTCTTCAAATGTGAGTGGCTGTGTGGCTTTGGTGTCTCTTTAGATGAGGAAGGCTACATGTTTCTTGTATTTTAGATATCTCTCCCAAAGCTTACTGTGGTGGTGATGGGCTTTGTACTAATTTTTGCATGTACTGAGTAATGGTTAACAGCTTTTGTTTCTGTATCTGCAAATATCCATACAGAGCTAAATAGGACAGCAGACTACCTTATTGCTGAATGGCATTAATGAACAGTTTGGATTATTGGTGATTTTTTTCTTTTTTTCAAGTTCAGGGAGATCACAAAAGAAAAAAAAAACACCCTAGCAATACAGGAATACTAAGTAGGTCTTATGACAGCATACCTTTTGCTGTGTATGTGATTGCATTTCAGGTAGAAAGCAGATTGGAACTGAAATGTTTTTTGTGAAAGCAAGACTTTGGGAAATTCACTGTTTGGTCAGGAGGTCTTTATTTCAACCCTCTAACATCTCTTTAGACCCTTCATTGATCACTGTTGCTGAGAGTTTTCAAGGCTTCTTACAGAATACTTCCCCAGATGTGAAAGCCAGGATGATACATTGCAGAAGTCATAAGCAATTAATTGCTGAACTAATCTGAGTGCTTCAGAACATATCGACACACAGAACAAAGGCTTCAATCTCAGCTGTTGTGTTCAAACTAGTTACCTGGTGTTACTCTTGCTGAGATCTAGTCCCTCTTAGAGGTAGCACAGAGAAAGCAGATTCTCTTTCTGGGGAACAAGAAGTAAAATGCATTATTTTGAAAAGAATTCTTTAAAAAAGTTAGTTATAATCTTATATTCATCATTTTTCACGGAGTTTATTTAATTTGAGTTAGTTTGTTCTCCCCTGTCCCCAGCTGTTCTGAATGTCAGGTGTTTGGTATTTGTTGAATGGTACACCAAACAGAGATAATACAATCTCGCACTATTTCATTTCTATTTGCAATATGTAGGCAGCATTCGCTGCAAATACATGATTATTTATTTATCAATTATATACACACACACACATATATATAATGAAATTCTACTTCAATTGCAGTGACATACAATATAGAATAGAAAACAAAAAAGGCAAATACAAATGTTATGGTTATCTTGCTATATGCAGTTTCTCATTTTGTATCCCTCAGTTGTGTTTTGTTCTTCTGAAGAAAAAGATGACTAGTAATGAGTCCTCAGAAGGAAAGTAAATGCTTATTTTGCTTTCTTTGAACCTTAAATAACCCGTTAGCTCAATAGTACTGCTAGAGTTGATTTAAAAATTTTATAGGGTAGAAAATTCCTAAATTGCTTTTCCATAAGTAATTTTTAGGCTCTCAACTTTTCAGTATTCAGATTATTTTATATACTTTTCTGCATAATAATTATTTTTGAAATTATTGACACATGATATATCTGCCTTCGTTGCTTTTCTCTATGTAATTCTATCTGTCTTAAAGGTATAGTTATAAATGCTTTATATTAAGTTAATAAAAGGTCTTTTAGTTAAGTAGTTATAACAGAATGAGTGAATTAGATAGGATGCACAGAACTGTGCAAGATAATATTCTCATATCCTTTTTGGTCTCTTCCCACTCGGTACATTCTATGATTTTGCTATCATTTCATTTTTTTTATTGATCTTGTGTGGAGCCAGGAGTTAGACTCTGATCTTTGTGAACCTTTTCCTACTTGGGATATTCTGTGATTCTGTAATCATCGAACGTCCAGGTAGTCCATATGCAGTATACTCATAGGATCTGACATTAACCTTTCAAAGCTATTCAGACGTGCATATGCGTATAATAAAGATGTTATAGTAAAACATAGAAGATAAAGTCAGAGTATGAATTTTCATCAACTTTATAAGCAAAAGAGATGGATATACATACTCAAGTCTGTTATGGCTGTAGAAGTATGTGCAGTCATCTCATTAGTAGAAAGTAGTAAAGACTTGTCTTCAGATGTGTGCCATAGTAGAAAATTGATCCAATGTACATAGTTTCCAGTGTATTCACTAACTTGAGTTTCCAGTGTATTCACTAACTTGAAATATGAAAACAAAAAACACTTGGAGCAAGTTTTTCTCCTTTTAGGTATAACTGATCAAAAATATCAACTATATATATATCTATAAAGATGTTTTCTGCACATATTTCTGGTATCATTCTGAAGATGACAGTGTCTCCCAAGGAAATATATGTATTGCTCTTGAATATATTGTTTATGTTTATCATAATGCTTAGTTTCTTGATGTTATGTGATTGTCAGACATTCTATCTCTGATTACAACAGATTATTTCAATTGCTTATATAACAGTAGTCAAAGTTTGATAAAAGATCTGCCTTGCTCTTTAATACCATGTCATATAGTTAATGTAAGGATGTGAATAGACTGTTAAATAGTTCTGAAATAGCAACTTACATTTTGATAAGGTTATCACTGTTGTCTAATTCATAGTCACGAGTTTCTCGAAAAACTGTTATTTGTATGTATTTCACTTACCCATTTCTCTTTCTTTCTGGGGGGAATATAGTACTTCTTTCCAAATCTTTTTCAAAATATTCACTAACATTAGTGTGTGCATGCATGTATGTGTATGTACTGATCTTTGAACTATTAATAAAAAAGCCAAAATAATAAATTGTTGAATAACTCCAGTAAAGATGTTGTCCTCTTGTGAAAACATAGATCAGTTAAATCATAGTGTGAATACAGAAAGAAAAACATTTATATAAGATCTAAGTTACATCATTTTAAACATTATAATGTATTGATATTTTGTCAGTGTTCTACTGAAAAACTTGGACACATTTTAATTTTATTTCCACAGTGGCACTCATTTCTGACAGCTGGTATGTTTCAAACTATACATTAAAGAATGCTAATAGAGGAAGGTGAGAAACACAGAGCATGAAAACTTGGTACTGATTCCACATTCTACTGATTTTTCCTAATTTATCCATTAAATTTTTCTTTGTTAAGACAAAAACCTATAATTCCTCTACATTTATCTGCTCCATTTCAAATGATGTGCATTTACCTCCAACATCACTGTATTGGTTGGCTTCCAGGCTATTCATTTGCAAAGTACTTAAAGAGATCTGGAATGTGAAATTTGTTATAAGAAGCCAAATACTGTTCTGCTTTTAAAATGACTTATAAAAATGTCTCCACTTAAAGAATTTCTATGTACACACAAGTTTATGTGTGTTTATACATACTCTTTAAACTGAGACATTTTTATGTGATGCCTTTAAAGGAGAAGAGAATTTGAGTTTATACAGCATTTAACGTGTTTAAGGTATCACAGAACAATGAGTTATGGTACATGGTGGCAACAGACACTGAATAGACAAATGCTGCTAAAAATGGATGCTGGCTGAAGTATTAGGTGCTATGTATGCGTTAAGAAAAGAATAATGAGAGTTTTGCCTTTTTTATGTTCAATCAACTTATTGTTCACAGAATAGAGTGAGATAAAACATCTTGTATGAAAGGTGGACATTCTCTTTTTCTACTTTAGATTTCACTTTTCTGAAAGTCTTCTATGAGGAGGGAGGACTAGGTTCTGCTGTGCTATATTAATTGTTCTTAATATATTTTCTTGTACTAGCCTACAGTTAGTAGCTGTGTGATATATATATATAAGTGGTCCTGTCACATTAGGAATACCCAGTAACTAAAGTTATGGATTGTTTTATATTTGCGTATGAATTTTATTTGGTGCCTTGATGATGCCAAACTCAACAATATAAACTGGAGAGGGCATTCTTTAAGGTAAAAACTAAGATAATTTAGTACAGATTGAGTCATTCCTCTGAAATACAATCTGCTGTTCAGAAGTCTTTATTCAAGAAGTAGTTAGGTCTCTCAGTTTAGGATGTCTTCTAAGTCTGCCTAATATTAAGAGATGATTTCAATATATACCAATATTGTTTTCAGAATCTCTGTGCTAGAGAAGGTACTTGTGCTCCATGACAAGTTCTACTAGGTATGAATCATTTCTCATTACTGGAATCTTTATAGTTATTGAATAAATCAGGAGTAAAATAGACTGTTTGGGACACTTTTATTATTTTATTGGATACTCTTTCTTAATTTAATTGCTATTTATTGTTTTACCTTGACTGATTTATTTTCTTTTCTGCAGTGAAATATGTTGTGAGGGATGCTGAAAGAACTGCTTTACTAAACAACAATAAGAGAATGCTTTTCCTGACAGAACAAGTGAACTTTACATCATAGTTTGTTATGGTTATATAATCTTCTAAACCTTTGTAGTAATTTTATGCTTTATTTATTTACTTATCACTTTGTATTATAATTTTATCTTAGAATCAAAGAATTGTCGATACAATTCCTTGTATTGGAAAGGACCTTAAATATCATCTAGTTCCAATCCCTCTACTGTGGGCAGAGCTACCACTGACCATATCAGGCTGCTCCGTGCCCCATCAAATCTTGCCTTGAATGCTTCTAGAGATAGGGTACCCCAGCTTCTCTGGGCAGCATGTTCCAGTAGCTCAGCACCCTGTGAGTAAAGAATTTCCTCCTAATATCTAACCTAAATATCTTCACATTCCTCCTTGTCCTTTCACTATCAGATTATGTAAAAAGAAGTCAGCTTCTCTCCTGTTTAAAAGCTCCATTCAAGTACTGAGAAGGGCCCCTGCAGCCTTCCTTCTTTCAGCTTAACAAGCTCAACTCCCTTAACCTTTCTTCCTAGGAGACATGCTGGAGGTCTCTGATCATCTTGTGGCCGTCCTCTGGACCTGCTCCAACAATTCCACGTCTTTCTTGTGCTGGGGTCCCAACACAGGACCTGGACACAACATTCCAGATGGGGCCTCATGGTGCATAGCAGAGGGAGACAGTCTCTTCCCTTACCCTGCTGGCCGCAGGTCTTCTGTTGCAGTCCAGGATACAGTTGGTTCTTTACACTGCTGGCTCATGGATAGCTTTACATACACTAAGTCCTCCACAAGGCTTTTCAATGAGTTGGTCTCCAAGTCTTTATATATCTGGGACCACCTTAAACAAAGTGCAACACTTTGCACTTGGCCTTGTTAGATTCTTGTAGGCCTGCTTCTCAGGCCTATCTAGATACCTTTTGGATGGCATCTCTTCCTTCTGTTACACCACTCAGCTTGATGTCATCAACGAACTTTCTGAGAGTGCACTTAATCCCACTGTCCTTGTCATTGTTAATAATGTTGAAGATCAGCAGTCCCAAGATGGACTCCTGGGGGATACCACTCATCACCATCCTCCACTAGGATTTCTTCTTTATCTCAGTATGTAAATTCTTACTACCTACAGGAAAAAATGATTGCAAGCTGTGTTTTGAGCCCTGACCAGAGCTTCCAAGCAAATGATCTTATTGTACCTTGTCTTTACTGACAGTGGGAACTCAGATTTGTTCAAATGTGCCTTCTATTAGTAGAAAGAGAGACTGCAGACTATGCAGCATTGTCAGCCACAAAAGAGGTCTCTTTCAATTGTTTCACATATTTTTTTCTTTTGTACCCCACTGAAAACTTTGAAAACAGCATGAAATACAATGAGACTTGTGTGGAATTAGAAAGGCAGTTTGAAAATTACTTGAGCAGAAGGAAAACATTTTGAAATAACAAAATGAGTCTCATGGAGAACATGTTAATGATCTGATGGATTCAACTGCTTGTGAAAAGATGATGATGGTAGAAAGGGAGGTGATAGTACTGAGGCTCATTCTTGGTTTTAAATTCTCTAGATAGAAAAGAGAAATCAAACCTAAACAACATTGTGTAAAACCTCTTTACTTCAGCTTTCCTGACATTAATGGAAATAGCCATGGTTCTGTTACCTGTCAGAAAACCAAAGCTATGTGATTCAGGAAGAGACAGCTCAATGAACTGGTGTGACAGACTTGATTCATCAGTGTCTTTCATGTTGCATTCCAACATTAATTATGTATTCCTCTGGAATATGGCTTCAGTTTTGATTGATACTTGTCTCTTTGAGAGCACGAAGAATAAAGCTGGTTTAACCTTGCTTGGAAAACTCTCTGTTAAAAAGGTATTACTATTTTGTTATTGGCAAACAGTCAGAATGCTGGTACCATGTGGTTGCCCTGCTCATTACATGTCTAATGGCAAAGCTTCACTTGGGAGCTATGAGTAAGACAGTGAAAGGAAACCATGAAACTATGAGTTGGATTTTCTTGAAAGCAGACCAACACTCAGCGGAATGGTTGCTATCATCTTCAGATGGCAAGCTTTATAAGATTCTCCTATGAAACTTTTCTGTCTGACATCTGCACTTGATTGGGCTGATACATGAAAATGGAGAACTTATTGAGCACAAATTAATAAAAATGTACATGCAATGAAGATTCACATAAAGTGTAAGATGAGGGGTCATTTTTCTTCATACCAGTCTGCCCCTTTCTTATCATCTGTCTTTCCCCTTTCTTAATTTATAAACTCCATTTTAGCTCTAATATTTGATCTTCCCATTGAAGGGGTACCAGCTATCTCTCTGTCTTCAGAGGCAGGGATCTTCACCCACATTCCACTTAATGAAGATACATTTTACCATATGAAAGGGGCTTTTACCTACAAACCTGATTGCACTCTGTTAACACAGGAAAAATGGATACATAACCAGTTGTAAAATTGGCTGTTAATTGACCAAAGATTCTTCTTGATTACACATGGGGATGGATTTCTGGGAAATGTAAATCAATGCATATAAACAGGAATGATATCTACTGAAAATGTACCATAGTTGAAATATTGATATTTAGCCTTCGAGAAAGTGTGGCGTTATCTGTTAGTGATAGAAGCAGAGTCCTGTATCACTCACTTAAAAACAATCTGTTATTAATAGCATGAGGAGGGAAAAATAATGTAGATCCTTGCTAATGTTGAGCTTGGGGAATACATCCAGATACTCCAGAAGAGGAGAATGAACTTGTCAGGTTAATGTAACTAATATTACTATGGTGTATAGCTCAAAATAATTAAGTTACATTGTCATTTGTTTGTGATGGAGATAGAAGGTAGCAAAAGCATAGGCTGCAGCTATTTTGTTATATGAATTCCTAAGTTATCTTATAATTGGTTTTATTGGTTTCTATATTATTCTTTCTAGCAACTTGTTCGCCCCCTTACTCTGAGAAAGTGTACTTTTATTCTATTACCAGATTACATGGGAGTCAGGAAGACATCCATGTCCTATATATGGTCCTAAGGGATTTAAGGCACCTGTAAATTCAATTCCACCTGTAAAAGTTACTATACTGTTTACATTTCATAGTAATTCATTTTCCATCATCAAAAAGTTTCCAGAAATATAAGATTAAGGCAGACTTGTAATTTAGAGAAGGAACTGATTATGATAGCTTCCTTTAGTGTCTAACATTGAGTAAAATGTGTGTGAGGTTCATGGGGACTTCATTATTATGCAGAGGAACAGTATCTCACTGGATTTGTTCCCAAGGCTGTAGAACGAACTGAAATGTTTAAACATGAATCTGAATGCCCTTTTTGAATTTGTGACTGGTGAAAAAAACTGACCCTCCCCTCCTACCTTCATCATCAGTAAAAAGTAGTATGCCACAGTGCATTTCAATCCAGCAGATGAAAGTCTCGAAGGAAATGTGAAGGGAAATGAGTATAATGAGCATATCACAGGTGAAATGTATCTCAACAAAGAATTCATCAAAACAATATACATAGTAATGGTTAGTAGCTTCTTCTGATACTCTTCTAGAAAGGTTAGCAAAGTTTATCTGTGATGGGGCCCTGGAATTCAAAAGAAGGGCAAGGCAGATGCTCCTTGAATATTCTGGGCAGCTATAAAAAAGCAGAGTCTTACAGTCAAAGATGTTTTTGAACATTATAGGGTAGAAGCAAATAAACTGGTAACAAATCTTCTGTCTTTCCTAAAAGTAAATAAGAGCTCCAGGTGTTACCACTACCTATTTCTTCCCTGTTCCACAAGATCTGCACCTCCCAAATTGCCCACGCATTTCCCCAAGAAAATGTCTTCCTCTCAACTGCTAAGTCCATTAACACCATTAGTCAGAACTGCCATGCAGGCATGCAGCAATGCTGTTCATAGATTCATGTAGTTACTCCTGTTTTTGCAGTCAATTGCTCTGAGTTTTATAATTTAGGAAGGAAAAAAAAATAAAATAGACCACGTATTTTTTTCAAACAGGTAATTAACATTTTTTAACTGAATTTGAGGATAATTTAGAAGCAAAATTTCCTCTTCATTTTCAATTCAGCAGCCTTGGAGGATGGTTTCCATAATTCTCTGTTGCACCCACTGTTAAGTAAAACTGACAGTATGTAGTAAAAAAAAGGAGGGTAATCTTTGAAAGTGTTGTCTTAATTGGTTCTGAAGCTCCTGTTACCTGAACTGAACTGTGAAGAAGTGGTATTAAGAGCTGGACTCGAGTCCGTGGAAAACGTGGAATTCCTAAAGCAGCAATTAAATGGCTTAATATCGAAAATATTTTAAGCTGCATTCTGAAGCTCTTTTCTGAATGGCAGTACTAATGTGTAGTGTTGATTCAGATTGTCTGGAAATACATTATTTTTCATATACTCCCGAATTCCTTACTCTTAGTGCTATAGAAGTTTGTTTGAGATCAGTGATCGTATATTTACTCTTATTTAAAACAAAACGTAAGTTGAGATATATCTAGAAATATCTTTCTTATATACTTGCATAAGCATAGCTAAATAAAATAATGTTTTTCTTGTCTGAATCTTAGGCTTTCCCTTTCTTCTTACCTATCTGTCATGGTTTTATGATTTTTGGTACTGGTATTCCACATCATAACATCACGTAGTGCATTTGGAGTTAAAGAGTCAATGCTCCAGCTCCGTGGATCATCGATAGTTCCAGGTGTACCTGTCTCAGAAGAGAAGAAGAACTGCATTCCCCAGAGGACTTTGTGATGCTTTGCATTTTTATGTGTTTACACTCAGAGGGAAAGATAAAAACTGTCTGTGGTCACGGGACCGTTTCTCTTCCCTTTGGGATTGAGCTCGGCAGTGGGTGTTTGTTGCAGCCGTCCACCTTCAGCGTTAGCGTAAGGCCTTCGGTTTATCGGACACTCTCTCTTGCTCATTTTATTTGATTTATTAGCTTCAATTCCAATTATGTTGTATTATAATGTGTTATTTTGCTTTCTAATATCTTATTTAGTAAATTAGCTTTCCTCCTCAGATCGTTGCCGCTGTTTTGTTCCTGGGCCCATCTGCCTTTTCCCTTTTCCCTTTCCCCCTTCCCCTTTCCTGGGGCATGGGTCTGTGGGTCCCCCGCACCAATCATCACGGAACTGGGCTGAACCAGCCTGGTAAACCACTGACACTATCCTTTATGAATATACTTAAATTCAGCTATACTAAGGCTCTGTGCTCTGATAGAACACAAGTCCTTGGAGCATTAACAAATCTCTCAGCTTTTAAATAGACTGTGACCTATTCATTTACAGGGCTACTTCAATAAAGCAATAGCTCACTTAGGTTAATGATGGATCATGGTGTGATTCGATTTGCAGAGTGCAGGCTTGCCCATTATCCCCTAATGTTTGTATGGGTCATGTTATCACATCCAAATAATGATTCATGCCACCTCTTGTTCCTGGAGGTATCACAGTGATTACAAGAAAGCTCAGTATGCTAGTACACAAAGCCTTTAGGGTTCCGTTGGCCGCTGTTGAGTTATTAGTTTTGGCTGGAGTATGATAAAGCAGGAAATATTTGTGTTTCTCAGTGACTGTGACACCTTCCTCCTGTGATTCAATTGGCCATCTGGCTGAGCAGACGGGATGGATGCTTGCAGAAATCAGATCTGTGTTTATGTCTTTTGCATCTTGCTTTTTTTCTTTTTTAGTGTTAGCTGAACCTGACCTGCTGTGACAGATTATTAGTGAATCTTGTGATCTTTTTTTTCTCATCTCAGCTTGAGATGAAGAGGGAGCAATTTCCAACAGTAAGAAAACATCTCTCTGCTGTGATACTGACTGTAGATACCACACAGGAGAGACTTGGGCTGATAGCAACATGGAGAAGAAGGGAAAAGTGATGTTTTCTAGTTGCAAATACAAAGCAAGTAGCAATGTGATAGTTCTTTTCCAAGTACTGTGTCATAGTCATTTGCTCTGAATAAGTCCTTACCTAGTCACAGCAATTTGAAACACTAAATGTGTAAGGATAGAACAAGGGAAGTTTTGAATGTATGTGTAAATTCTTGTTAAATAGTCCTAAGATTTATTTTTACCATCCTATCACCCCCCCCAAAAAAAAAAAATAAAATCAGAGCTTTTATGCCTATTACTGCATTTATACTCTGTGCTCATTGGCTGCTCATTGGTCTAGCTACTCACAAAGCTGAACTTTAAATGCTTCTGGTAAAACTGTTATAATAATGGCACAAAAAATTTTCTAAACATATGCACTTTGGCTAATACAGACTACAACTAAAGTATTCAATAATATATAGCATTTTCTCATACAAAGATATTAGACTTGTAGAAATAATAAAGATGATATTTTTTGTTTACTACTAACCTAGTTAAAGGAGGAATAACTCCTTATGGATAAGGAAATAAATGTTTTCCAAGTGAATTAGTCTTGCTGCAGCTGAATTTAAAGATTTTTTCCAACAGTTTCTATCACTAGGGAGAGAAAATAGTTATAGATGGTTCAAAAACACTTTTCTAACAAAAGAAGTTGATGGTGAAAAATAAGACTGGAATGCACTTGTTAGCATCGTTTTTTCCACTTTCTCTGCTTCTAGACAACAATATAATGCAGTCAATAGTATCAAGTAGTGATCAAGTATTTGGGAATTTGCTTTCTTAACCAGTCAACTTCTTTTTTTATCCATCCATACCTAAAACTGTATATATATTTATATATACGCAGTATAAAAGCTATATATATTTCCTAAACAGCTCAAAAAATAAAGAGCTGGTTGCCTATGTGAGACATTAGAACTACAGTTCTTTGTGATTAAAATACTATTGGTGTGTTGACCTGCTAGGCAGGGAATTAGGGAAAAAGATGGACACTTATAATAAGCAAGTAAAGCTATTTCATTACCTTAAATAGATTTGGTTCTCATTATATAACATTTTTATTCTGCTCTAAAAGCATTAAGCAAAAACATCCCCAGAAATAGTGCCAATGATCTCAAAATTGTAAACAGATTTCAAACCTAAATTAGATTTCCCAGCTGCATATTGGTATATATGCACAGTGAAATAGTGAAAAATGGCCTTTGAAATGTTTACTAAATTAAAATTCTGAAAAGTTTTGCTTATTTTAATTTGCTGAAAGTTGCAGCCCATTTAAGGCTCAAAGATCCCTTGTGATATTTGCCTGAAGCTTTAATGGAAGGAGTTTTCTTACTTTTCCATCCCCTTACATTAACAGAGTAATGATTTTTGAGGATCAATATTGCATTTTGTTTGGAAGCTTAAAGTCATGCAGCCTTCACTCAAAAGTTTTTGTTCTTTAAGAATATAGGACTTATTGAAATTTGATAGGATATTCAGAGTCATTGATCACAAAGATCAGCATACAAGATTTTGCACCCTCCTTTCCATCTCCCATTTCCAGTGACAGACGTTACAGTTAAAATTGATCTTCTTGTTTGTATCTGAGAAACATGCAGAATTCATTCATATTCTGAATAAAGAGGCCATCTTCCAAACTCTGTAGACTAACATTAGAGGATATGTGAACTATAGTTTTCTTTCTTTCTTTCTTTCTTTCTTTCTTTTTTTTTCAAGCAAAGGCTGTCATTCAAACCATAACCGTGGCTGGAACTCTTGCCTGGTAATTTTACAACGGAGTAATTTTTGTGATGAAACATAGAAGCTTAACATCAAATTTTTAACGTTAGTATTAATGTTGATAATTACAAATGAAGTTGTTTGCAAGGGGTGAAAAAGTAATGGGAGTTTTCAGTTTGTATTTATCTTTGTTATATGAAAATATCTGAATGACTACATACTCAATGCCTTGCCTTTTTTTTTTTTTTTTTTTTTTTGAATTAAGAACAGTGCAGAGATAAAGCTAATCTGCAATACTGCAGGTGTTGTTTTTTTTTTAATAAAAATAATAATTTTCAAAGGTAGTTAAAGCTGTAACTTCCTTCTATTTTATTTTAGTTGCAAAGTAGGAATTAAGTACTAGTCCTTTTTTGAAAATTTAAGGTAAATCCTCATGTAGACCTCATGTCTAGCTGAGAAATAACACATCAGTGTTTTCATGTCAACATCATTGTGAATCTCTGGAAGATTTTAGAGTGTTAAGAAGCTCATTAGATACTATTGTAGCGCAGAACAGCTGACACAGAACACTACACAACTTTACCTGGAATTTGTTTTGCATTTTCTCTATCAAGAAATGACTTTTCAAACTTTCAGAGAGCTTAGTTTCAAATATAATGTGGGTATTTTTGTCTGCTTAATTTCAAATTGTGAAAATTACAAGGAAAATACTTATTTTTCCCTCATACATTAGGAATTCCAAGGCAAATGTGACATGGTTCCATGATACCTAGTTATTGGTATTGGATGAGGGAGATGTAATTGGCTTTATTTCAGTAACAGTAATGATTTTCTAATGGCTACTATCACTGTGTTGTTTCACTTAAACATATTTATTTATTTATTTATTTAATAGATAATTTATTGCATAAATTTGTTAGTGGTTATGCAGACACTAATGTTGTACGTCCTATATATTACATTATTTGGATCAGTGTATTTTTAACACTAGATAGCCACTAGGCCTGTCCTGGTGATATATGCATCCATGTTGCATCTGTGTTTGAATTTTTATTGTTATTTTTTGTCCTACTTCTAAATTTGTCACTCAACTGAAGCAATGAGTGTGGGCATGATGAAATAATTATTAAAAAGGGAAATATATTTTTAAAAGAATTTATAAAAACAGTGAAGCTTGAATGCTAGTTAATAATACTGAGCATATGGATGTGATAGTTCACCTTTCATAGGTACAGAACTGAAAAAAGAAGTGTTGCCAATTACTGAGAATGAGTAACCTCTGAATGAGCTGTAGAAATGCTGATCAAAACCTTCCTAATGGAAATATTTTTCTTATGACAAATGTAAAAAGATATTTAAATAGATCAAAGAAAATATTCCCTAGACAAATCCCTCAAAATAGAAAGAGTATAAGTCAGAAGGGTTCTATGATGTCGAAGTTGTAGTATTTGTCTTTGCTCTGAAAGGCAGAAATGCCATTTGGATTTCCTTCTCACACATAATGCTGCATGGCCTCAACAGCCTTGTGAAGTATCCATTACGGAAAGAGTTTGTGCAACAACTTGGGATGATAGAAGAAGTAGGAGCAGGGAGGAGGAGTCTCATGGGAACTAGGCCATTCTATAGGCTTTGAACTCCAGCTATTGTGTGACATCTAGGAAATATTTAAACCAAGCAATATTGCATTTTGGCTAAAATTAGATTTTATTTTGGCCCTTTTTTCCTTTGAAAAATGGAAATATTTCAAAAGCAAATCCCTGTTATTTTTAACTTTCCTAAGCAGTCTCATTTCCTGTTTCCTAACTCTTGCATAAGACTTAGGTCCCCAAAGTACTTCACATCTGTTGTGTGTGAACTTAATAATGTTAAAAGTTCTGTTTATCCTCCTCCGTTGTAGAGATTTCCATCTCTGATTTATTCAGCACTTCATTTATTCAATCGCTTTTTCACCAGTTCAAGACTTACAGAAGGAAAAATGACACCACACACTGAATTATAGAAGTTTAAGGGCTTGGGAGAGTTATTGGCTTGAGTCGTTGTATGACAATGTAATTACCTTAACATCCAAGTCTGACCCTCTTCTACACTAGTGGAAGCGCCGCATATTGTTCTGCCTTTTTTGTAACAGTTATGGCTGATTATTTTTCATCTTTCCTTGAGGACATTTATCAGATGGATAACTTAATGTCTGTGCCTTATGATTTCTTGACAGCTGGCCATAAAACCTGATAAATGCTCCTGCCAAAAAAGCAATGCGTGGGTTCCCAAAAAAGTTTGCAAATTCTAATAATGTAGATTATTTGATTGATGCACAGTATGCGATTTAATTACAAAAATAAATGAGGAAGAGGAAATTTGTCACTTCCCCATTCATTATTCCTTAATTAGAGTGCAACTAATCAGGGTTTCTGATTGGCTGAAATAACCTCAGATATAATTTACTGCACTGCCATTACAGTAAGATAAAAAGTAAAGCATGAATTATGTCTCACTGCCAAAACAACACAAAAGAACAAGGAAACATGATGAACCTTAAAATATTGTAAACGTTGCTCTATCTGCAATCTGTCAGATCAGTAATTTACTACAACTAATGAAATGCTTGTCTGGCAAAGTGACAGAGTACATTTTTTCAATATGCAATATTTATATATATTCTATTTCTGACTACCAGAATAGATCAATACTGCACCTGAGACCAATGCATTAATTTTGTTTTTGGCTTGTGTAAATGCATTCTGCATACTTTGCTTAACATCTAAACACATAAAGTGGACCAAGTAGATGATGATAATAACACAGCTCTGAGGTCATTATGAGTTCATTGTGGAGGCTAAATGTGGAGTACAAAATTTAATTTTTCTTTATTTTCCTGAGTCAATTATACTTTATCAGCCTGGTTATGCTGTGGTATCTGTTGTGTGCTTCGGCTACTTGCATTGTCTATAATGCATATATTTTGTGGAAGAGGACAGGGCAGAAACAGAAATTACACTTTACATGTTATGAACTGTACTGATAAGAATCAAAATGTTTACTTACATACATTCAATGAAAATAGTGTTATTTTATAAGGCAATCTGATAACTAAGTAGGCAAACAGGATGGTCTGGGACTCCTAGGAGCAAGAGGTTGAAAATTCTGTCGAGGGAAAGTGATTTCTTCTTTTTTGAGACTAAGTGTTTCCATTCATTCACCATTGCATCCATTCTGGGCAAACAAAAAAGAGAGATAGGAAGAAAGCTGTCAAAGTAGAGGCTATCACAGTGGTCAAGGAATACTTATGGGATGTAAAAAAAATAAGGTTTGAATTTCTATTTGCCTTGGCTTTAACCCAACTCTCATTTTAAGTAAGAAACGTTACCTCCATACTATTATAGCCTAAGTTATCTCCGAGAAAGGTATTTAAATTTTTATAAAAACCTAAAAGGTCATTGTTATAGAGAAGAATTGTAAATGGCTCAGTAGTGCGGCTGGTAGAATTCTTACCCACATTTACAGAAGCAGTTTGCTTTTCTGTGCCAAATTAGGCCAAGTGGGGACTTTAAACCCATTGGTCTCGCTGCATTTCAGATGAGTTACCTTCTGCAGTGTTAAGTGGTCTAAAATCTATCTTCGGGCTCCTTACAGATGATCCAGCATTGTCCCTGTGCTGCACTGTCATTTTTGAGCTTGGAAGAAGTGTAATGGAGAAAAGATACATTTTAATTGTCTTCGTATAAAACATTTTAATCCAATGGATGTTTTTTGATGCACTTGAACAAAGTAGACCCAAACCGGTTCAGGAAAAAAGACAAAGGCAGGCAAGTACAGGGCAAAACAGGAATCTTTGAAGAAAGATCTATAATCTCTAATCTGTAGTCTCACAATGAGAAAACTCTTGGGGGGTATGGCTATAATGAAGTACTTCTTTGAAAAATGCTTATCTCATTGTAATACAGGTGAACATAAGAGCAGCTTATGTGCTCAGTTGAGAGCTCAAGCAGCAAGCCACAGGGTTTATACGACTTCCTTTGATTCCAAAGCTTGTAATTAAGCAGGTACAATGTGTAAGACTGAGTCATGTACAGCCACCTTTGGTCCATAGTGCTTCAAGCAGCACATAGAAGATGACTAATTCAGTAGGCTGTTATCAGAAATGGCAGAAAGTTGAGTACTTGACTGTTTATTTCTGCAGTAATGTTGTCTCTTGTGTTCTTATTTAGATTGGGCAGAGCTTGTACATGATGTGTGGGACATCTCTGTGTGCATGTGCGTCCCCAGTGTCCTGATATGATCCTTATCCTTTTTTTTCTTAGTGTTTTGTTTGTGTGCATGTGTATGCTTTCTCATTCTTTTACACATTTTTCTTCTTCTTTTTTTATTTTATATTTTTTTCTCATTCAAAAGAGGTTATGTAGCTCAGTTATGCTGCTGCATTAGGTTTAAGGAATCTTCTGCATCATTCCAAGAAAGATGGGTGGGTCAGATCTGCAGAAAACAGTAGCTCTCAAATGCATCAGATTCCGAGGGAGAAGCCTGAGGCTTTGTGCCATTAACAGGCAACTCTAGTAGCACAAAAACAGCTAAAATGCTTAAATAGGGATGTGCATTTTCAACCTATTTGTATTATGGTAGACATCTCTGCCATTTGACTGCATCTCTATTTTTACCTCACTACTTGATAGCAATACTCATTTGCAGAGTGGGGATGATGATGTGAAGACACATCCAATGTCTCTGCATCTTTTAAAGTGTAAGAAAATCTTTGTACTATAGTTCAGCCTCTGAGAAAATTATTTAAAGGAGCAAGGCAGAAACTCCTAGATATATATTATCAATATTTGAATTTGTGTAGACGTTCTTTCAGGATTTCATTGTGCAAAATTATGCCTTAATACAGATGTTTCTTAAATCTTAACATATTATGACATCTCCTGAATAAATACAGAGATTTTTTTTTTATTCATTGCAGAAATACTTGAATCAGTAGGCAGCCAAGATAAGAGAAATAGGAGAGCCTGTGATCTAGATCTTCATATCATTTTTAAAAGGTACAGAATTATTTTTATTTCACTTATTCAGTTCAGGAAACTCCCACCTGACCTTGGTAAGACTTGCAGCAAGTGCTTTTACAAAACATTTTTAAAGAGAATTCACACATTTTAAATTCCCACATGGATTCAGACATCTCAACAATTAAAAAAGAAAAAAAACAAAACAACACAACAAATATATGTATTTATTTGCTGAAGTATTTAAGTTATTTCTGTCAAACATACAGCTCTGTATTTTTGCTGTTCAGTGGTAACTTTTGAATGCTCTCCACGTAAAGCTCTGTCTCATGACAAACTACAACAATAGCTTGGCAAGTGATGCCATCTGCCTGCATCCTTTAAAATAAGATGCTGACAGAAAAGTGGTATCATTGAAAAAGGATTAAGTGTCACCTCTGGAGATCATCTAATCTTACTTCCTCACTAAGACATGTGCAACCTGTAGGGAGCCTGCTTTAGCAAAGAGGTTGAACTAGATGATCTCCAGAGATCCCTTCCAACCTCTACAATTCTGTGTGATTCTGTGATATTAGCATCAAATATACTCCTAATATTGTGACAACCCTGTCTGTAATTGAGGCTACAGAGCCACATAGGATCTGCTCTGCCATTTCACTGGGACCATGGCTATTATATGTCCAAGGATACCATCAAGTAATGCATAGCTAGTGAATACTTCCAACAATTCAACTGCTTCCTTAGTTTAGGAAGGCTTTCTGTAGATGACCAAATAAATGCTATTTCCTGTATTGCTAGATAAGATGGGACTACAAGGATTTAATGGTGAAAATAGAGAAGGAAAATCTAATTTATGCATTTGGTTACGTGAATGGAGCCTGCACAGTTTACGAGCTTAAAATTAACAATCAGATACTTGAATGAATTATCCCTGAGGAAAACTATATTCTCATTTTTTTGCCTCGAATCCTAGTTTTTATAATATCAGTTCACCCTTACATACATTCATTCTGTATTTTGAAGTGTATAATATTTTGTTTGCTTGTACGGATACAACCTGTGGGCAGTAACTTCAAATGCAAGGTATTACTCAGAAACAGCATACTTTCAATGGTGATAACATAAAAATATACTGGAAAATATTTAAAAAATATGTTTGTTTTATATTTAAATGGAATATGTAAAACTAAGCTTGATATTTCAGTGTGACAACATAATTGCTCTTACTATTTTTCCATATATTAAAAACCACATTTCTTCAAGTTTCAGTATAATCAGAATAGTACAGTTGATTAACTTCCTTGAGTCTGTGGGGTTCTTTCAAAGCAGATTTCCCATGAAACCAAACAAAAAAATACCTACTTGAGTTACTTGCCACTTCTGTGTCTTCCTGTACATTGTGTTACATAAACACCTGAGGTGGAAACCTGAGAGACTAAGCAGTTAGGGTTATTGAAGCTGCAGGACAAGGTGGTGAGACTATAGATGTCCGTAGTGTCTTAGAATATAGGCTCCCCTGTGTCTGGTAGAAATGAGGCAGGTCTTGTTTACTTATTTATCAGGGAATTTTTGTGTTTTATTCCATGTGCATCTGTATGCAAATAAAAGTAGTGTTAATCCCTGTGAAGATGAGGTGTCTTGAGAGAAGAGGTTGTTGATGTAAAGAGAGGGAAGAGATGTCACTGTTCTGAAAACTAAGGAATGGGTTGATAGTATATGTGATATATAAAGTAGTAGCCTCAAGCAATTTCTCCATTCTAGTTCCTAAAATAATTTCCCTGTTAGCCTAAGCTTTTGGTGCAACTTCACTTCAGCCTGCTATCTTTAAACACTTCAAAAAAAATACATCAGTCTTTAACATACCACCCTGATGGCTTTTTCTGGTCTTGATCAATTGAAAGAGCATTTTCTCTCTCTGAAACTCAAATGTTTTGTTGTTCTGAGTATTCTTGCAGAAGCAAATGTCTTCTGCTGCCTTCAGGAAGACCTGGCTCAGTGACTTCTTCAAAGTTTCAAGAAAGCTGATGGAAAAGATTTGGTCTTGAAGTAAAAGTTTGGCATAGAAATAAGTGATGAAAGTGCTCTCTGCACAATGAAGTTACCATCAAGTAATCTTTTCATTGTTGAAATAAATGTGACATTAATGATCTTAAGAATTTAAGCAACAATTACAGTTTAAGCTCTCAATTACAAATGCAATATGATTTTTATGTCTTGTCTTCTTCCTTAATGAATTCAAATTCCAGACACAACATCAGAGTTATTCGATAAAAGCTTTGCTTGCATTTCTTAGAAGAGAGATGCATCCATTTTGTCTTTATATATCCATCTATCCATGTATTTCTGTATTATTTTTGATCTTATCTATCATCTTCAACATGATTTAACAATTATGTGTAAATAAAAAAAACAATGAACATACAAAGCAGAAAAAATCTCAATTTAGAGGCAGTTTGTATCCTCCAAATCTAGTCACTGTGACTCACAGTGGCCAGGAACTTGCTTTGTTCAGTTTCCCTGAAAGCAGATGACACTCAGATTGCACTTGGTCTCAGTCAGATTTGATCTGTGCTGTTCCCTGCATTTCTGGGTATGAGGTCAAACAGGAGTGCACTGGGACCACTAAGGGAGTTTCTGGGAAGGTGCAGCAGTGGTTGCTATACCCAAGGATGAGAACACACACAGCGTTCACAAGCACAAATCCACTGTGAGTCAAACTTTGTAAATACTGGAACTAAATGAACAGCATGGAAGAGATACTTCGTTATTTCCTTATACATTTTGTGCCTATAATCACCCTAGTTATTTCTGCCTTCCCTTGGTTACTTAATCCCACTTTCCTGTCTCATTCTACTTGTTTATCTTATGAGTGATAAATTTGTCCTTGGTGCAACAGAATAAGGATTTTATAGACACTTCAGTACGTGTTGCTGTGAGAATGTATAGGCAATTAAAATATGTAGGTCACTCGAAAAGTAATGACTTCTTTTTGTTTCCATTGAAACTGCAACAGAGACAGAGAGCACAATAACACTATTTTGATACAGCAAATTCTCAGCTGCAAAGTGCTATTTTTCAACGCAGTCATCAACACGGGCTATGTACTTTCACCAACCTCATGACCTGTTAGTAAAATTCTGCACCAGTGGACGTGACCCACTGGTTGATGTCACAATTGCTGAAATGCACCACCCACAACCTCACTGTGCTCACATCCACAGTTTGGTCTCCAAAAACATTCAGCAAGTGTCAATGAATGTCAATGAACATAATGTTTTGCACATGGAGGAATTCAGTTCTACCCTTTTGCTTTATACACACTTCCATCTCAGATACTATTTTGTCAGACTGCCCCTCTTCTGCCATCTGTCACATGACAACAAAGTATAATGGAATATTTTCTAGAAAGTTCTACTGCCATACTGCCAACATCCACCTTTGACACTGTGGGCCAACAAAATAAAATAGAAGCCGTTACTTTGGGAATAGCCCTCCTAATTATCTCAGTATACTTTTAAGTAGCAGTAGGAAAATTGAAATTCCATCTTTGATACTAACTTTATTTGGTGTAATAAAAAAAAAATCTGAGTGCTGAGAAGAAAGCCCAGAAACAGAGCAGATGTCATGACAGCTAGAGAGTAACTGGGACTGAGCCTCTCAGTTCACCACAGATACAGCTGTCCTCAGATTGGTGTTTGAGCGCTCCCTGATGCCTTGCAGCCAAAAGGACAACAGTGGAATACCAACAGACAGGAATAATGATGAACAGAGAGCAAAAGTGCTGCTGCTACAGAAGTTCCACTCGCTTTATGCACATCTAGGTGTGAGCTTCTCTGAGTAGAATAGATGGCAATAGAGAAAAGTGTATTTTATTATCGTTCTCAATCTTTGTCTTCAAGCCATCCTGATGGTTGAATTAACTCACTCAGTTTTTTTATCTGCAATTTGGACTCTTTGGATTTTAATTACCAGCTATTTTGTATCTAGTTTTAGGGAGGAGTGAGATGCATTTTACTCCTGCGAGCAGTAACCTCTGCCCACATTCACTTGGTGGATTTGTGGAATATTAGCTCTGGTAACAATGATCAGTTAGAGCACAATCAGGATAAAAACATCTTAAAGCAATCTACCACACAATTAATAAAAAAATCCTCCCATTTCTGAAGCAATGTTTACCAAAAACTATCAGGTCAAGAAGCAAAAACACATAAAAAGAAACTGGTATCTGCTGATCATCTACTGAACATAAGTACATTAGATAAAATCCTTTTATTATGCTGTTTAATTAGCTACTACATATCTTCACAAGCAGATAAAATGTGTTTTATGGATTTACATGTCTAAGATTTGCTTTTCCACCCCTTTAGGAGTGCTTAAAATGCAATTAATTTGCAGGATAAATATCCAGTTGTTTGTGAGGCCCTGCAGTGTTGATATATGCTTCCTCTGTTATTTAGCATTTCAGCATTTAGAATTTGTGGATTGCAAAGCTGAACCAATAGAGCTGATACTCAATTTGCTATAGAGCCACTGTGTACTTCATACTGTTACTAGGGAAGAGAAGAATCAAAATACATCTGGCACTGCACTGGACAGATAAATGGGGCCATTAGCAGCAGTGTCAAATAAGAAAAAAAGAATTGTTATGTGCAAAAGCCTTTTTTGGCATAACATGATGAATTTTTATTTTTAAATCTGTTAGACCACCTGAATTTCAGTTGCTTTAAAGTAACTCTGTTAAATGACCACTTAAGCTTAATGTTATTAGAAGTAATGGCTTTGAGAGCTTTTGGTGTTGGAAAATACAGAGTTCAAATCTGTGCTTATTTGCATTATTTTTTCAGTAACATCACTTGATAGTTTTATGAGAATCAAATTTCAGCTTTGGGAGGTGCAAATGTCAGCAAAATTAATTTCAGGTTTTTCTTACTTAAGAGTCTCCCAATCTTCAACAGAGAAATAAAGGGCTGCTTTCTGCTATATGTTAACTGTGCTTACATATCTCAGTTTCCAACAGAAGGCATTCTCAGTCCTGTTACAATAGGTCATCAATAGTCTTACAGGAAAGCCGGTACCATTTGTGGACACAGAAAGCAGGGAAGCTGTCTTGGAATGTAAAGAGTTTTATGAGCTCAGATTAAGTCTGCCTTTCCTGCAAAAACAACAAAACAAGCTACAATGCCACTAGAAGTCCCTGACCATCATTTACACATCCTGCTTCACTGTTCTTCTTGGAAAGATGGGGAAGAAGTGGGATAATTGCCCTATGGAATTGGTTGAAACAGTTGACATATGATATTTTATACAGCAATACAGGTCACTTTTTTCACTGATTTTAGTTTTTTCACATGCTCATAGTTAAGTCAAAATTTCAAATGCAGCTGTTGTGAGGTGTCATTGATCAGGTGTCATCTTCTACGCTACAGCTTCTTAAACACGTAACATTGAAATTGTCAGTGAAACTCTACTGCTGCTTTTGCATCGGCGTCTATGAATCACATTGCTCATTTGTGACATGCGAACTGTGAGCGCTCACTTAATCTAAATGCTAATTGTACAGTACTATGAACCCATTATTTTCAATTTCTTTCATTTTTTTTTTCTGACTTATTCTGGGGAACTTTAGCACAGTGTTTTCTTTAGCATGTGATCTTCTGTTTCTTTTCCCAAAGACTTCTATGAGTTTTTCCAGTGCATATAGCAGTGCTTCCTAATTTTTTGACATTGTTTATTTTTCAGGGTGTATTCTATGTAGGGCAGGGACCAAGTGACCTGGTAAACCTCCAGGAAAGATAAACCTAGGAGGACTTATCCAGTGATGAATAAGAAAATGAATAAGAAAAGCAGAACGAATTGTTTCCTCAGCTGAAGAAATTACTAAAGACTGTTTTGGGGCAAGTGCGCTAAGTTTTTACTGTCAAAGATTCTTGGCAGTAGCTGTCCTAGTTTCAAGCCACATGAAGTGTCTGAATTTATAGCTTATGTGAAATTATGCACTAGTACCAGCAAACAAAAATATTTAATTTGATAATTCCGAAGCGCTTCAAAATCTAGAGATTTGAAACTGATGTTTAAGTATGTAACTTCAGGCAGTCTGATTTGAAATTGGACCTATTATTTGTATATGTTTTGAAGATCATCTGACGCTTTATCACACTCCTTTAAATAGCTTAACATTTCAGACAGTTTTGCAGCCCTAGAAGATATGATATGAAAAAACACTTTACTAAGAAGAGCATTTATTCTTATTTCAATGAAAACTGCAATAAATTTGATAGAAGTTAACAGATTTGAAATGTAATAAACTGACAATCGACTGGTTATTTCTGAAATATCTGACCATGAACAGGCTAAATTACAAAAGATACAGTTTTTCTTTGTCAGAGAATGTATTTGTTTCTTAGCTGCAGGGCAACTAACAGATTCCATTTTTTGCTCGGAACAAACTTTATTTGTTTCTGATACTGGAAGGACCAGCATAGAAGTCAGTAATAATATTGAGATAAAATCACACATGAATTGACAACTTCACTATTCAGTGCAATTGAACTCTAAATTAAAAATTAATAAAAATTGGCCACTTAACTGCAACATTCAAGAATTGCAGCAGTAAAACTTGATAGTTTTAGCTTTAATAAGTGTGCAGACATTGAGTCAAACACATCATAAATGACTGCAGTGCATTCTGGAACACAGGGGAGTAGGCAGTATTCAGTATCTTACAGATATTAAACATACTGGCAAATGTTTGAATGATTCTGTCAACATACTACAATGTCTGTCAGTGACTTGTCT
The DNA here is from genome assembly GCF_038088225.1 of Cyrtonyx montezumae. NCBI lineage: Eukaryota > Metazoa > Chordata > Aves > Galliformes > Odontophoridae > Cyrtonyx > Cyrtonyx montezumae. Next base: position 72,442,168 of record NW_027072089.1, on the reverse strand, counting down.
TTTATGGTAAAGATGCATTCAGCTTTGTCATTTAAGTGAACTATTTTTTTTTTTTAATAAAACATTTTTTTTAAATGCTTGGAAGGAAGAATTAAGTTGTTAGTGTTTTTTATTGCTTTGCTGTTGATTTATTTTGTTGTTTGCTTGTTTCCCAAAGGGGCTTCTCTTTCTTGTACATCTTTTGGCAAAAAGGTGGCTATATGACACACTTTACAGTTCTTTGTGCGTATATGGACTTATTCTATATTATGAGGGATAGTGACAGCAAATTCTCTTCTTGAAGGAGAATTTCTAGCAGGCTTTAGATTTCCACTCCCATGGCCAGTGTGCTCCTCAAACACATTATTTCACTGTGTGATGTGGTCTACTCTAGCAAAGGAGTCACAGTCAGATACCTTGTTAAAAGTGCAATTTTTTTTTTACTCATGTAACTTTGCAAGGCAGTTATTTGAGACAGATGTGTGTGCTTTGAGCTGAAGTGTCCCAAAAACTTTACTGTAACTCAACGACAAACAGCTGAGTGGAGATCCATGTAATATTAACAGAAGACTTAAGCAGAATGTTTTTGACCTGATTTAATAACTCTCAAACAGCATATATAAATATTGATTGAGAAAAATAAATAAGGAAATGCAGTGGCATTTAAAATAAGTCCTATAAATCAACTCAAGGTAGAAAGTCTAAGAAAAATGTTCACCTTCAATTAACTGTTACCATCACAAATAAAATGTAATTATTAGAATTAAAAGGAGTTGATGAGCTGATTTGTTTTACGGGTGTTTAAAGTATCAACATTCAGCTGGGTGGCTTGCATGGGAAGATATTTCCATTAGAACAACCCCGTTCTCAGAAAGCATTCACAGCTGTTCGGTAGCTTACAAGTGTTGCAGGTTACCTTTGGATGTCCAGTTATGCAGAAGCCAAAATGTTGTGTTAAGAACTGGGACATTTGGAGTCAATTCTGAATAAAATTAAACTTGACCAACATTGTCATAGAAAAATGCCTGAAAGGTAAATATGTTTAAAGAAAAAATATATAATTAAAACATATGCATATCTGTACTTCCTGGTTGTAGATAAAATTCCGAGTTGCTTCACAATTTCTTTTACTGTAATGAGTACAAGTCTGGCTTACAGCATTTTAATTGAATGAATGCAGAAAATTCTGCTAACTTCTTAACTGCTTGTTTTTCAGGCCTTTAAAATAATTATTCTCCAGTAAATATTTTGGTAGTGATAGCCAGTCATATGTGTACTGGAAACAGATTATTGGAGGTTGAGATCTCTGAATTTTAGAGATTTTCGTAGGGAAAAAACTATTGCAAGTTCATGAGGATTTGAAAGGTTTTGAAAGTATTTTACCTTGTTAGATATGTTTCTTCACATTTATATTGACTACTTCTTCACCATAGTTTATCATAAATGAACTGGAGTCATTTGTTTGAAGTAGGTTCACTGAGTTCTCACATAGTTGATTGATGCACACAAAATTTTATTGCTGCCACTGATGGGCTCCTGGTAAAGTAGAACTCGAGATGGAATGCACTGAAATATTTCAGTGTAAATGAAGTTTAGAGTGTGATATTTATAGTGAACAAAAATTGTGAGTATCTGTCCTATTAAAATAATAATTAAAAAGTTGGCAACATTAAAATCAGCTACTGAAGATAATAAAAATGTAGAACTGAAAATACAACTTTTTTAACTTTAAAATGTTACAAAAAAAAAAGTTAGCATCGTTTTTTGGATGGTTTTCTCCATAGTTTATCTTAGCAATACAATTAGAAAAATAATAAAGCTCATCTTTTAAATATTGACTTCTTTAATTTGGTTTGGTTTTCTTGCTTACAAAAATACGCCTGCTCTCTCCTTTCCTTTTAATGATGATGGTTATTCTACACATAACGGATGTAGTAGGTTAATAGGATTATTTTGAACAAAATAAACTTAGTGAGATGTACATTTTTTCAGTTTCAGCCACATTTGAAGTATGTATGTACTGTTAAGGAAAACTCCGAAACCTGCATGAAAGAAACAGATTCTGTGAGTTTTATCTTCGCTATATTTTCCTATTCTAGTGCCATTTTTAACTTTTTAACTTTGTCCCTTTGCTTCAGGGACTGCACCACATGAAATGATGTTGAAATGCGTGTAGTCTTCATGTGAATTGCAACAAATGTAGATTATACTCAAAATATACCCCAGACTTTGTAAAGGATTTTTTTTCTCAATTGAGCTGACTACAGGTCAGCAGAAATCTTTATAGACATATAGATGGGAGAAAATTGAGGGGAACAATATTTTTTTCTTTAACTTTGTTGACATTATAATGAACACAAAAATCATTTTGCCTTAATACTAGTTTACACACTGTGCATTTTCAATAGTTTCAAAATAAATTATACACAGTTTATATAACAGCATATTTATTTGTATAACAGAATATTTCAGATCTGTAACTGAAAAGTTACAGACTTTTCAACCATGATAAAGAAAAAAAATTAAGACTGTGCTGAACTTAAAACCACTCTGGGGGCATGTTGCTGTAATGTGACATGTTCAGCATGTTTCTGCTGATGTATACAAAACCAATTCCAACTGTCTTCATGAAGAAAAGTCAAAGGTATCTAATGTAACAAAATATTGTACTTTAAATTAGATCTGTTATGAAAAGATTTCATTGTAGCACAGTAAAGTGAATCTAATTTGCGTATGATTAAGAAGAGTTAAGTCTCACTTTTTATTTTCTAAGTTAATAAATAGCATGACTTCCTCCCAGGCAGTCTTTCATAGTCTATGTTTTATAACAAGTCACTATGTTATCAGATTTTTTTTGTTGTAATTATCTTTTTCTTTTTCTTTCTGCATCACTTTAGTTTGTAATACACTATTTAACTAATTTATCTCTTCTGTAATCTAAACTGCAGATCCTTTTGCATTTTATTAAAAAAAAAAAAGTTAAATAGTAGATACTGTGATGAATGTTCCAGTTGTGCTTAGTCTTTTACAGTATGTAGTTGCACCAGGGCATGTGACAGAAAACGTCAGTGATATCTGAACTGTAATATGATTAAAATGCTGAAAATCAACTTTGGGCAGAGGTGTTTCCTTTTAAGGTCAGGAGACAGGCCATCATTAAGCTGTCCTCTTTCATTCTTGTAACTGAACTATATGTTTACCCCCTGACACTTAAAAACAGCTTATTTTAGGTTGATGAATTTAAAGAAACAAATTCGGAGCATTAATTTGATGTGACCTTGTCTGGTCCATAATCCATTTTGTGTACTGCAGTAAGCCAGAAGTTTCTAAGAGTGGTCTTGTAACCCAAAAAAAACCTATCTGTGCTAATGCTGTTATACGGTGCTGCATTGCATTTTAGCACATTTACATACTGCAGAAATTGAATTTGTATCTTTCACAGTAAATGTAAATGTGATCATGTGCATTTTTTCCCAGGAATTCTGGGAAAAAAGGTTCATAAGATCTTTGAAATTAATACTTGTTAGTGCTTCCAGAAGAGAAGCTAAGAGATTCAAATGTCTATTAAAAATTAAGATATGACCAAAAACTTTTAGTTACATGATATATCAAGAGCAGCAAAAAAGAATGTATTGCTTTTCTTCCGGAATGAATGCTGTTGAGGGAAGTGGGGGGGGTAGGAGGTGTATGAATAAGTTCTTCTAGAATAAATACCTGGTTCCAAGGCCACAAAACTATGGTATCATGGTCCTTCACTGCTGTACCTATTAATTCTATGTCCTGCTAAATCAGAATAGTTTGAAATTCAGACTGTCACAAAAAGAAATAGAAAACTATTATTTACAGTGTTTGCAGTTTTGTCTCTTCAATCTTATTATTCTTCAGTTGAGAGGTTTTGTGGGTTTTTTTTTCAGAAAACTAGAGGGAAAGGGTCTTGCTATCTTGAATAGCTTACAGCACTCAGGTTGTAATAGAAATGTGGAAAGTGAGTTGGTGGTACAATGCTTAGTAGAATTTAGGAATCCCAAACTTTATACTGATTGCAGTGATCGCCAAAAGATTTGTTTTTCAGTGATCTAAAAAATCTTAATTTTTTTTTTTCTGGAACTGAAGTGACTAGCTTTCATTTATCTAGTTGTCTTTCTTGGTTTCTTTCAGTTATTTAATATTTTATAAATTCCCATGTCTTCAAGAAGTCGCATCAAAGTAACTTTTCGGTAATTATTCTGGGGCATTTATACCAAATACTCAAAGTTCTTGACTCTTATCAAATGCCATTAGCAAACAGTACTGGATTCAGTAATATCTGTAAAGTTAACATTTATGTGCTTTTGTTCATATATATTTCTCTTCTTGTCTGCCATGAAGGATAATTCACATAGTGTATACAAGACCTTTATGGTTAAATTTAGTCTTTATTCGCCTTAGTTGTTCTGGGCACAATGATACACCACACTGGTTCTGTAGCATAAGATGATTTTCTGCCTCAATTATGGGTTTCAGAAAGTCTTAGCTAAAAATTTAGATTCAGTAGAAACGTTGATGAGAAAAGGCGAAATGAAAAAAAAACTTACTCCCAAATAAAAATCTACTTCTTGAAGAACAAAGCCTAGATAAAATACTTCACAGAACACTGCATTTTCCTTCTTGATACTTGCTGATTCATCAACTCCCAGATGGGAGTTGACAGAAACGCAAGACTGCTCTGCAAGACTGGAGGCAGAAAATTTACAAGTCTGCCTCAAAAATAAAATATGACTTCCAGTGGCAAGTGGCACCAATGCTGTTGTGGTGCAGCTATAGGGATAGTGCTGAGGTAGATGTGAAACCCTTTACAGTTATGAAGAATAGATTTTTAGATGGCAAGGATTTTGGAGAATAGATTTTTAGAGGGGAAGGACAAAAGGAAATATTTCTGATCAGTCTTACCTGTGAAGGACTTCCTTGAGTTAATATTTATTTCCAATCACACTTCATTCGTGATTTAGAAATTCTTGTACAGGTTTGTTTCGGCAGCTAATTACTGTTATTATGGAACAAAGCATGTCCTTCATTTACAGGCTTAATTCAGCTAGTATTAGGTTCCCAGCACTGGTGGAATATTTTTTGGGTTATTTGTTCTGCAAAAATGTTAGAAATCAAGTTGATGATAAAATAATCAATGAATAATACTGCAGTGAATGATATTGCAATAAAATAGACATCAAATATCATGTGTGGTAGCACTGGTATAAAGTGAGAATTTCTTCTCTATATTTCCTTAATTTCTTGTAGTTTTCTTAAAGCCACAGACATAAATAAATAAATAAAGATAAATATTTTAAGAACTTTAATGAGAAGGACCAAACAGAGACAAATCACTGCGGAAAATGACTGTACATCAAATGGGAAATGGAATTCCAACACATTTTGTTTTGCGTTTGTTGTATAATTTTTACTACATCTCATCTTTACTTGCTATAGACTACATCAATCAAGATTAATGGTTTAAGAGCATATTCTTAAAGGAGATAAACCTAGAGAGAATCTTTAGGCTTTTTGCCTAGCTTCCCCCTTCTCCTATCCTATTCAGCAATGTAGGATGGAATGTCTTAATATCAGCTCTGATATTTATGATTATAAAAAACTTCAACATTATAAAATGAAACTACTGTGTTGTGAAACTACGTCTTATGCAGAAATTTCTTTTTGCAGTTAAAAAAGAGTAACAGTTGTGTGTTCTCATCTAGATTGACTTGTAGACATACATAAATCAAGAACATTATAAAATCAAACCCTTGAAATGTATCATCCGTGAAATTAATATTTTTGAAACTGTTTTATGAACACATTAGCTCTAAAAGGTTTTCTGCAATAGAAAACTGGGTAGTTTCAACAGATATTTCTCTAATTTTTCATTAGTTTTCTTTTATTAAAGATAAAAATTATTTTATATCCTGAAGCTGAACTTAACTGAACAACAGTAATTTCTCATACAAATAATCAGTACTTTGTATTTCATTATTTTACTCTATTTTTCCCCAGTTAAGATGTAGAATCTTTTTTTTCTTAATGTGAAGTCACATGTAAAAGTGTAGAAGCTGTAGCACTGTCCTCCTGTTTCAGCTTTCTTTTAAAATTCATGAAGTCTTCAGTTGTAGTGCTTTGCTTTGTAGAACATGGATGTATCCAAGTGGCCTCATGCATGAACTAGGAGCAGAGCATATTCATCCCAGACTATGCCAAGGGCTTTGCTATTCACATGGCCTTGGTTATAATAGTTTTATCTATTTACATTCTCCAGTGAATTCATGCAACACTTCTCAGAGGTACAGAAATACTGCTGTTTACATTTTATAGATGGGAATTGAAGCAAAAACAAATAAGTGACATATTTAGAAAGATAATTATCCTTTATTCTTTTGCATTATGTGATTTTCAACATGTAGATCTCTGAAGCAAAGATTAAAATAAAAACTTTTGGTTTTGAAGTTGAGCAACAAAGGAACTGATGTGGCTGCTGGCCCCAGCTGCATTGATGAAAACTTGTAGTTACTATTAGCTCAGCTCCCTTCATTAGCCTCTCCCTGCCTGGGAGGAGATGTGTCATCAGTACATTCAACTGCTGTTCTGCTCAGCAGCATTGGGTGTTGAGCTGCCATGGCCTGAGGACTGCAAATAATGTCTTTCCAGGTTCTGTATTTCACTATAGATTTCTTTTTTGTATTTACACCTTTTTTATTCTTGGTGGACTGAGATGGTTTTCTCTTCAGTGGTTCAGCTTAGATTGTCTATTCCCTCTTTCCAAACATTTTAATGACATCTAGCTAATAAAAACTTGAGAATTTGGGTGAAATACTGCTTGCTGCAGTGCACAGGTGATTGTTCGGAAGTTGGTCTTCTAAATTTCTTAGACCTTGCAAAGTTGTGCAAAATAATATTTACCTGTCTTAAGCAATCTGAAAATAAGTTTCTTCGTAAGATTGAAAAAGGAGACTGTGGTATCACATTTCAGCTTGATCTTCTTTGGGACTTTTTCTTGCTCCCTTTTTGTGCATCTATGCCAGGGACATTGTGTGTGGATTGAAAACTGTAATGTATTATTTTATTTATTGCAAGAAAAGAGATGTTGCAAGATGAGATACTGAAGACAAATTACTTCTTCCAATAAACTCAAGCATTATGAGTCTCAGATCAGTTTCTAAAATTTGTTTATATTTGCTCTTTCATTTCACAATCAAGTTTTCCTATCTTTATCTATTAGGGGTGAATTATAATGATTTTCATTAAAATAGTGTACAAATGAGAAAGCACAGACGTTGTTTGAAATATAGTTAAAAGTATTTCTCCTGTAAAACTCCAGCACACCTTGTGTATCCACTGTGATGTTAAAAAATAAATTGAAGTTGGATTAGAACTAATGTCAAAATTTTTCATTATGTTTCTGATAATATAAATTTTCTTCAAAATAAAAACCAAAATGTATACCCAGAATTTGTTACATGTTAAAGAAATGATATTTAGTTATATTACAATTTTTGATACAATTACAATAAGCAACAACAAATTGGTTATCTTTTTGGAGAGAAATTTTCAGAAAGGAATTTGCATTTTAAACATATTTTTAATGTTCCCTTTACTCTTACACTACACAGAAAACCCATGTTTATCTGCAGCATCTGATTTTCATTCTGATTAGAGATAACTTATTTTCTAGTAAAAATTAGAGAAGGGAAAATATTTGTTACACTGAGATGCTCTAATGGAGGTATCTAATAAATTCAGAACCCAGAGGGAAATGATTGTTGGAGAGCTATATTAGCTTAGTAGTGAGATCTTTACTGGATGTAAGGAAAGCTATAGACTCCTTACTGTATTTTCACTGTCAATAATAACAAAGATTAAAAAATGCTCAGTTCCTCTTTATGACTTTCACTGAACTTAAGTATGAGAATTCTCAAAATCAGATTTTGAATGTTCCAGCCTAATCCCTGCATCTAAGCCCTAAATCAATGAAATAGGCAGATTCTACACAATTTATAAAGTGTACTGATAATTCAACCAGGCATATAATTTTCTCCACAGAAGTTAATCTACTTTTATATTAATTAAATTATTTTATGAGGAATGGTTTTTGAGGCTACCAAGTACCCTATTTATGCAATATGAAGTCAGTTATCAGTATCACTGATGGAAATACTAGGGACTTATTTGGCATATTTACGTAAAGGGAACATTATCAATTTCCATGACTTACATTTGAGAGAATTAATACAAATTAAGCAAAGTGTTGTTATATTTTGTAGTTGATTAGTAACCCCTTCTCATTGCATTTTTAATTGTATTCCCTCTTTTAAGCCACAGCATGAGAATCTAAACTCTGCTGAAGATCAGTCTGGGGCACAAGCTGCTAGTAGATAAAGCTATGGGATGTACTATCCCTGAAACAAAGCACTAACTTTCATATTTTACGTGCTTATTTATCTTCACAGATGCTACAGCTCACGGTAGCAACACTGAATTTATTCATACAAGTCCATTCAAAAACAAAAGCAGAGGGAGGAGTGAAATCCAGTACCTGCATGCCCTGTAAGCTGTTTATATAGGTCATGTCAGTGAGAGACTTGTATTTGGATATTTAAGTATCTGTTAAGTTAAAATATGTTCTTAGAAGAGGTTCCTTCCTAAAGATGTAAAAAGGCACTGCAAAAAAGGTAATTTAAATGAGCAGGGAACAGCTTTAAAATACATATCTGAAAAGAATGAGGGAGCTCTGAATTTATGAGAGCAAATTAAAATAGTAAAATAGAATACTGTGGAGAGGAAACAGGAAGCTAAGAGTAAGCTGCTATAATCAGTGGAGATGGTTTAATATAGGTATGGAAAATAAACAGCAAAAGCTATGATTATATGATAAATCTTAAGGCAGAAACAAAAGATAAATTGAACTTCTTTGAGGACCACCACAGTGCATTGACAAAACACTCACAAGGTATAATTAGAAAGACACTAGCAGTGCCATTTCAGCTGATTTGAAGAGACAAAGCAGCAGGATAAGCAAATTCTGTAAAGATGAAAACATGGTGCAAAGATAGATAAAGCAAGTGTATTGATGTTAAATTAGTAATAAAATTACTGCTATTTACGGATGTCTCTGTGATTTTGCAGATGAAGCTATCGAACACCAGCAAATTGTAAATGGAAAATGTTTCAAAGAATAAAATGGTCAAAAGCAGAATAAGAACAGTTCAGGGTGGTAACGCTGCTCTGTTACACAGCAAATAGAGTTTGAGTCTAAGGATTTTACCTGCTAGCAGATGTTTTGTTCTTTCTCAAGAATATGACAGTGTTATTGTTTCAGAATCTCAGAGTGCTGATTGCTGGACTGATGAAGATTAGTTAAATTGGTTAGGACTATGAATTGTACTTGTTTAGCCCCATTGAAGTCTTGCCTAGTCCATAAGTCTTATGTTCCAGATGGATCTGAGCTTGGTCCCTGCATGGTGTAGAATCACTGATGCACTTAGAAAGAGCTCATATCACAGCTGGCAACCTCCAGGGATTTCAAATCCAGGGATTAAGGCGTAAACTTGATAGGCCTCAGCTTACATGTTGGTGAATTCTGTCTCTGTGTTTGAAAGCACCAACAGGTTGCTTCAGAAATACAGTAAACATTTTAATGCAAGTTTGTATCTATATAATCTGTGAAAGGACATGTGAAAGGGAGTTCTTACATACCATCCCATAGTGTTATTTTTAACTCAGGTGGAAATAGTTATTTTACAGGTGAGATATTTGTCCCCTTCAAAAGAATGGATACAATGAGGGAAAACGAAGTTTGATGATGGGATGGAGAGTGAAAATAATGTTAATATTTTCTGTCTGAGAACTGAGCAATATTTTAGTTTCACCTTAGGTTTCTATCTCCTTTAATTAAGTAGAAATATAAATTGACATAAAAAGGGGTCACAGATAAGTCTAGAGCATAATAATCTGATTTTGCTGCATCTTCTGCTGAACTGGAGAAGACTTCCAGTGGCATCAAACAGCTTTGCTTTTCTCTTCTGCCTAAAGCAGATGGAAAGTGTAAGGATTGTAGAATTGTCTATTAGTTTTTCAAAAATGCTGGAAGTATTCTGCTTCTCAAACTTTAATATTTCAAAGGACCAAGAAAACCTTCTGACACAAGACTCAATGAAAATCATAGTTAAATCTGCATTGGGATTTAAACAAGATTTGGGTTCTTAATGTTGCTTTATCAGGATGGGAGAGCTCTCCATAGTGGGATGGAAATATAATTCTACTTCATATAGGAGCTTCATATAGATAAAAAATCATATCAGTTCCTGTGTAAACAAGTCAGTCATACAGTATTAGACGTACTGAAGAATACAGGAGTGAACTGAAAAATCCTCACATAATAACTAAGAAGAATTTTAGGTCATTACTTCTAGGAAATAATTAAAAAAATAAAATTAAATGAACATAAATAAAATTAGCTCAAATGGAATTTTACTTGGGCATTATGGCTTAAGCAAATAGGAAAATTGAGTGAGATTTCCTGTACTTCATTCATGCATATTGCCTCTTCTCCTGTCAGTGGGTAATGCTATAAAGAGTCTGACTCTTCTTGACTCTCTCCCATCAGGTAAGATCCCCCTGCAACTCCTCTTCCTCAAGCTGAACAGTCCCTGTTCTCCAAGCATCACTTCTTGTATCACTTGTTCCAGTCTTTTAATCCTCAGTGTGACCCTTTCCTGGACCTGCTTTGGAAGTCCATGTTTGTATTGTACTGCAGACGCCAGACCTGGTCAGAATACTCCAGATGTATCTCACCATGGCTGAGCAGAGGGAAAACATCATTTTCCCCTTGACCTGCTGGCAACACTATTCCACACTTTTGCACAGGACTCTATTCATCTTGTTTACCTCAATTCCATGTTGTGGTCAACTGCTTATCTACTAAGTCTTCACAGGTATGCCAGGAAGCATCACCTTCCAGACTATTGACCCCCAGTACGTACTGGTGTACGGTGTTGTTTTTCCCAGGTGCGTGACTTGGTCATTTCCATTCTTGAAGTTTCTGTCTGTCCATTTCTCCAGCCTGCTGAGGTCCCTCTGGTCTATTAACCACAAATGGGTCAAGTTTAAATAAGATTTTTATTTTAATTTGCCAGTTATGAAGAAAATTGTCTTTGGAAACAGAAAAATATTGTAATCATCCTATATTAAATAGCTTATTTTATGTTTCACTGGTGCTTTTTACAAGAGACTGAAAACAACAGTAGAAATTAAAATGTTGCCTGGATAATTTTGAAGCTCAAATTTCAACCAAATTGTCTAAACGGAAGTAAGTTAATCAGACTTTTGCAAATTGCTTCAAATACCTCTTTGACTTTTACTTCCCCATTTGGGATCAGAGAATTTACTTTCCTTTCTGCCTCGAGTTTTTGGAAGAAAAATGCAATGTGCAACGTGGAGAAAGCATATAATCACCTATGATAAGTTCAAATGACTGTGAAAGCTTGTGGAACTTCTTAATAAAATTTGTCCAGTGCCATCAAAGCCAAAGTGATAGTAAGAAATGATATCCTTAAGTACATGATTATAGAATTACCATATTTTTCAAGAAATTAAGAAAAAATTACTCTGTGCCTTTTATTTTACTCAATTTTTATTAGCTTTTTTTTTTTTTAATCAGTTAGCATTTTTCAAAAACACAGTAATATTATACTTTTCATAGAAATCCATCTTTCATTGATTATTGTTTAAAAATGTTTATACACCTTCTTACCTGGTGCTATGCCACTGAAATAATTTATTTGATTTCAGGGATTTAAAATGCTACCTTATGAGAGAAAACATTCCCACTGAGGCTTTTGATGGGTAGAGAGAGAGGCTAGTAACTTACTAAGAGCCCTTCAAAATAATGGCAGAGAACACATTTGCTGTAGTTTTGATGACATGGTAGTGGTGATTTAGAACATATTTCCCATGGAAGCAATATTAGGCATACAGTGATGAAATAAATCATAATTAGTTGTTGACATCTCTTAACCTGCAACTTTTTTGGAGCCATGATAAATTTTATGATTAGAGCATAGCATTCTGTGACCTAGAATCCAAAGTTGATTGACTGCCTGAGTTCATCATAAAAATAAACAACCAATCTTTACCTTGAACTCTTAAAAAAAATTGCTGCAGCAGATTCAATGGCCAATAATCTTTAATATTTATGATTAGATAGCAGACATTACAGAACTCATTTAGAGCCATTCTAGTACAGTATTCAGAGGCTCCTGTAACATGAATGAAACCAGGAGGCACACCAATCTTTCTGAAAAACAAATCAAACTGAAACAAACTAAAAAGTTTTTGTTTGTTCATTTGGTTCAATATGGAATATAATGTACATAGTTTGGAAAACAATCTGTTGTCTTAATTTGCTGTTTTTCCTAGAATTTCTACCATATATACAGACAGATATAAGCAAATAATAATTGCTGTGTCTTACTGTAAGTTTGTAAACAAAATCACACCTTTTGGGTATGACATCTGCTATGTTATCAGTATTTCTACATGAGCTGTGTGCTGAGCAGTACAGAAAATAACTTCAATTTTCAGAAGTTTTTGGAAAGGAGTGATAGGCCTTACAGATCTTTTAATATTTTTGAATGGATTTATTATAACCGCATTTGCACTCTGATAGATCAAGGCATCCTACCCTGCTCAGATTCCTGCTCCATCTCTCTTGCCTCTCACTCCAGCTTCCACCTCGCTTTGTACCAGAGTGGCACATAGCATTGCCAAGTTCTTTTACTACCTGAAATTTGCATTAACAGACCAATAAAACATGCCCTGGAGTATCTTGATACTATTACCATATGGCTCTTTAAGCATCAATTAATTTATTTAAACCATCTTTGTAAAACAGTTGTTCAATTTTTCTCTTAAGATTACTTTCTACTACATAAAATAAAAGTCATCACAGTGGTAAAAGAATAGGATGGGAAATTTTCTTTTTACCACAACATTTTTTCATACATTATACATATATAAATCTGTTCATTTATATTCCCTCTTCTGTATTATACGTGAAACTTCAGTCTTTTACCTTTCCATGTAGCTCAACTCTGTTTTATACTTTCACTGCTTTTCTACTTCTTTACATAATGTAATCTTCTTTACATTATGCTTCACATTAAAGCAGAACTTTTTTATTTGATGTGTAATTTTCCATGTTTTGACTTTAACCAGCAACTATAATTATCTCTATCTTGTAAGATACTGGATTGGTTTGATTGCTGAGATTTTAATGTTTTACTTTCTTTTCTAAACTCCATCCTTTCAAATACTTTTAAGAGTGGTAAGTTAGTGTATCTTTGTCATATGGACATGTCTTATGCCGAGATGCTGGTTTATAAGATTACAGTTGTGATCATATAAGGGATGGAAGTCTCATTCATCAAGCTCAGTTGTCCTAGCTAGTCATTCACTGAATTTCTGAACATTGTGTGTAATTCTCCAGAGGAATTATCTTAAAAGTGTCCTTAAGAATTATATCAAGCTTTCCAGAACTTGGAGAGCTTGTTGGAGATTTACTTCATAAAAATGGCCTAAATGAAAATGTTAATTACAAAAGGAAAACTCTGCAAATCAGTGCTGAATCCTATAAAGACAACTTTTTACTTGCAGGACCCTAAGTCCCTTATAGGTTGAAGATGGAAACTGGTTACGTCAACCTCCTGTAGATTGTAAGAGTTGTGCCCTTTAAATTTTGTGAAAGTGAATTGTAGGAATATATGAGGAGTCTAGGAAAAATATTACACTTAGGAAACTTTTATTCAGCAGAATTGTAGCATATCTGACCTTTTCCTTATGTTCGTAGATGTCATCATACAGATACAATGAAGTGTAGACTGCTAACCACTTTAAACAAAGTAATGAAACTAGGCAAGCTTAAATCCCCATATACTTAAAATAAACATTAACATTTTTCATCGTCTCTACAATATCTGTATTACCAATATTAAGATTCTGCTCTTTTTACAGATATTTTTTCTTCACTCTTTTTAGACAGTTACTGATATTGCCACTTGTGCATGCCAATCTAGTTATTTCAGAAATGCAAAAAATTGTGTGCCTCTGCTGAATCTTTAAAAAACCTACATAATGCCACCTAAGAATTGGAAAGCTTTTTAAAATCCAGCTACAACTTTAAGGGACAAGCTGAGAACTTCCATTTAGCTTCTTGAAATCAAAATGGAAAATAAATCATTTAACCATGTCTGAAATGTTAATGAGATGAACAGCCAAACTTCAAAGAAAGTTGTCACCTAATTCTAGATTCTACCAAGTGCATCATTTCTTAGGCAGCTTGGCTGCTGAGAGACCTGACTTTCACCAGGGAGGTAAATTAGCTCTCTCTGAAGTGCTCCAGCCAGGTAGGAAGGACATTTTCTCTTTGAAGTTTGGCTACTAACACTTCTTTCTGGAGGAACGAACTTCAAAGAGAAATACTGTTTCTCATACTTTTGGATGTTGCACTCAGTAGCATGAGGTGCAGTTGCTCTTTGTGTAGTGAAGAAAAGAATAGATTTTAAACAATATTTCTGTATGCACATTAATTTGAAATTTCAGATTCACTTATCTGTGATATTATCAACTGAATGGTGATTATGAAGGGCTGATAGAGATTTTGAGCTATGTAATTTACAGACTTATTGTAAGAACTTCTAAGTATGGGAAAGAAAGAGAAAATATCAAGACAGTGATTTTCCACACTAGCTTTCCATTTTGCTCATGCATGGTACCAATCTGCTGTCAAGAAAGAAACTATTAAAAGTTTGGGCTTTTGGTCTAACCTTAAGTGTTTTGTTCTATATTGATTTGGAATATACCATAAAAATAGCAGTTACAGGGCTCCTTTGGAGGCCATCCAAACTTCCTGCTCTCATCAGGAACTATCACCAATACATCACATTGTGATTTTGTTTACTTTGTGTAATAAAATCTTGAAAGTCTCCATGATGGTGATCATACTGCCTCCATAGGTGACCTCTTCCAAAGATACAGTATCTTCCTACTATTTTGCATTTATTTCTCTGCAAATACCTAATCTGAACTCAGGCTGTTAATTTTAGCCTCTCTTAACCTTTTACTTGATTGTCTGCAACTTCTGGGAAGAGGTAGGCTTAGTCAGTTTGAGTATTGGGAAAAGGTTCTTCACAAGAGGATAGTGGGCATGGAACAGACTCTCCAGGGCAGTGCGCACAGCCCCAGGCTGTCCGAGTCCAAGGAGTGTTTGGACAATGCTCTCAGACCTAGGGTTTGGATGTTTGATAATCCTATGTGGAGCAAGGAGTTGAACTTGATGATTGTTGTTGATTCTATGGTCTTCATAACTTCCCTACAAATAATTTTATTTTGTTCTCAGATTGCCCTTTTACCTCTACTTCTCTGGATTAACCCTCATATTCTCTAGGAGCTTGAAGCCTCCAGGCTGACTGTTTTGGTAACCTTGTTCCCAGCATTTTTTCACCTGTGGCATCCAGAACTTCCAGGTGTGGCTTCATTAACACTGAGTGGAATGGGATAAATGATAGGCCGGTCATTGTCCTTATAATGTTATTTGGTGTGCAGGTAGCTTTATCTGTGTTGAGAGAACACTGTTAGATCGTATTTTATGTAAACTATAATATCCATTTCCTTTTCAGCAGATATCCATCTAGTAATGTGGGATTGCACTTCTTACTGAGCTTCATGAGTTTTCTAATGATTCAGTCCACAGGCTTATCAAACTCCTCCAAAATGAAACCATGGCATTTGGTATCTGAGCTTTTTCTCCTGATTTATTGTCATTGACAGATTAGGTAAAGGAGAACTGTGTATAGACTAAAGAGAAGTGTGAAGATGCATATAGGCAATAACTAAAAACACCTTAGATGCAAATTAGATTGAATGCAGATAGCAGATAAGACAGGTTCATTAAAGGCACAGAGGAAAGACAAGCAATAATAGTAGCAATAATAATAATAAGGATGTCATCAAAGTGAAAGGCTCATTATTAAACTTAGAAATGCTACAATTTTTCATCCTGTCTCTTTCCTATAATAGAAAGAGGCTATAAACAGATTAAAAAAAAAAACACCTGAAAAAGAGTTAATTCTGTAGGCTTTTTGTACACATCCTAAAGTGAAGCTCTCTGGAACAGACAGAATGTGGTAACATCTGGCAGTCAGTGCACTCATCTGGCACATATCAGCATTAGTAATTCTGTGTGTCGGAGGAGACTTTTTTGGTGTTAATATGCATTGCACTCACACTTGGAGCCTCACAGACTCCTGAGGGCACTTCTGCTGCACTCAGAGCTGTTGGCCCCTTGCTGCAATCAGAGTGCATTTGCTTTCGTGGGCATGGTTGAGAGCAGCCCGCTTTTGAGCACAGAGGTATTCTGAGTGTGTGTTGTATCCAAGCTTGGTACATGTTATACAACTCATTACCAGCAAAGTTATGATGTTGCCCAGCACCAAGATCTATTGTGGCAGATCATGCTCTGATCGATTCGTGCTGTGTAGCCAGACAGCTGTGTGGGCAGACCTGCAGTGGAGGGCTCCTGTGGCAGAGTTGTGAAAGACTGACCTCCAAATATTTTCAGCTCCAAAATTTCTTTCACAAACTGTGTGTCAAGAAACAGATACTACAAATGATTATGATAATTTCTAATCCAACTGTTGTGGAGGCTGCACCTCCCCTCCCTCCATCTTTTATAGATATAAAATTAATTTGCTTCAATGACTCAAAAGCTAGAAATAGCATAGAAAAACCTAAGCAATGAGCATATAAATAGAGTATGATCTAAATGATTTGATAGTTTTTAAACCACTCCTATGTTTACTTTAACTTCTATGCTTTCAAATTATTTACTTGCCAATAGTTCTTTTAAGGCACAAAATCTTATGTGAATAATTGTCTGAAAAGTAAGGAGTGCTTACTAACATTATTACCCTTATTTTGTTGGGCGCCTTTTGTATAAAAATGGTAAAAATATTTTGAAGTATTAAGAAGATTGAAAAAATTTTGAAGCTCACCCACTGCCTTCAGTATTTTTAAAGAAAAGTTTTAACTGCTTTACAATCTGCAGTCTGTGATGTATTACAATTTTAATTTATATTGACAATTAAAATTATCATAACTCAGCTGCTCTGAATTCTACCAAGCAACCTTAATATTCTATACCCCTGTAGTTAGAGAAAGAATATGTCATTAAAACATCCAGATGGAAAACATCTATTTAGACAGTGCTTAAGTGATGCTCATAAGGTTCCTACTCTTCCTTTACATGCAGGTGTTTCTTACCCAGTAATAATACTCTGAAATTCAGACAAATGAATGTCAATTGTGATGGTGGAGAGAGAACACTAGTTTCTTCAAGACCACATGAATCATCTTTAGAACATTTTTTCTCTCATTATTAAGCAATTATAATCTACACTCACAAGGAATAGACCTACATCCTTGAGATATTTAAGGGTTTTGTACAGAGTAGATGAGCTGTAAAAGTACATAAAATCTTTCACAGTGGACCATTTTTAATTAATTTCATGGAGAGATATTAGGAGTAACTTGAAATTTTAGTATTTGCTATACCATTTAGCAATATCTGTAGGAAAACTCACAGTAATTTATATATATATATATATACAACTGCAGAAGAGTATGAAAATCAGTGCAGTCTCAAGCCCCACCTCTTCTTTCAAGACTAATATGATATAAACACATATTAGTGGTACATGTCAAATATCAGAATGATATAATTAATTTGCTTCCAAATAATATTCCAGAAAGTTTATCTTTGCTGAGCTACTTAATGCTTTAAATTCTTCAGTGGTGATGAAAAGTTTACAGCTGTGTTCTGTTTTCACAATAAATATCCCTAATGTTAGTCAGAGTCCCTTCAATCTCTTTTATTCTCACTTGTCTTTTCCTTCCAGGGTGATTCACTTTGGTTTATCAGAACCCATGGTCATCCAGAGCTCTGGTGTTCTTCAAAGGGTATTCCAGATCTGAGAGCACTTTAAGAAATTCCAGAAGTAAAACAGACTGTAATCATGATTGTTGCAAATGTAAAAATGGTAACTGTACTGTGTACACCTATGATAGTATAAAGAAAAAAAAAAAAAAAGATTTTTTGTACTGCATGAAACACTCCCCAAGTAAGCTTACATGCTTTTTCAGCCATCCTAACGGAACACATATAAACTACCATAGATTCACAACCCATGTTGATTTCTGATCCATATGAGGTATCTGCTATGCAAAAACTTGAATAAGAACCACCCTAATAATTCAGTATTATAGATAATTAAACAACTGGGAATGCTTCTTGGCATGGTTTAATTTCATAGAATTAACATGCTTGATATTTTCAGAAGTCAATAACAATTTTCTTTCTTTCTATTTAATTGTATTTATTCTAATTTATGCAAACATTTAAATCCTAGCTCTGGCACTTCTCACTTCTGAGTTTTAGGACAGACAGAAGCTTCTCTGTTTGGCCTTAGAATTACTCTTGTATACTAATTACATTTTGTAATAGGAATTCTTTTTTTATTATTATTTATATATATTTTTTAATTATTTATTTTTCCCCTGTACTTCATTTTAATTTCTATTCTAAATATGCCAATTTAATGAGTAAAGGAAACTAGACAAGAAGCAAAACTGTTCTGTGATCCTGACTATGTGATTGCAGCATGACTTCAATACTGAACTGTTTTCTTCCCATCTTTAATTTTGGAACATATTATTTAATGATTAAGAATGTCCTGGCTGAAGTTTTTCTCATGGACATAGAAATGCTTCTCCAAGATAATAGCCAATATAGGAATAGTTTCCTGTGGCAAAGTCACCAGAATGTGCTCTTAGAGCCCAGAAGGCCAATTACATTCTAGGTTGCATCAAGAGAAGTGTTGCCAGCAATTCAAGGGAGATAATTCTGACACTCTGCTCTGCTCTCATGGGACCCCACTTGCAGTACATCCAGTTCTGGGCTCTCCAACATACAAAGGACATGGGGCTGTTGGAGCAGGTCCAGAGGAGGGCCATGAAGACAGCCAGTGGGGCCCCTCCCCTACAGGGGCATGCCGAGGGAGTTAGGACTTTTCAGCCTGGAGAAGAAAAGTCTATTGGGGGGATCTTATAGCAGCCTTCTAATACCGGAAGGGGGCCTACAGGTAAGCTAGGGAGGGGCTTTTTATAAGAGCATGTAACAACAGAACACGGGGAAATGGTTTTAAACTGGAAGAGGGTAGATTTAGACTAGATATTAGGAGGAAATTCTTTACTGTGAAGGTGGTGAGACACTGGAACAGGTTGCCCAGTGAGATTGTGAGTGCCCTCTCCCTGGGAACATTCAAGGCCAGGCTGGATGGGGCTGTGAGCAACCTTTATCTAGTGGGAGGTGTCCCTGCCTATAGCAGGGGAGTTTGAACTACAAAATCTTAAAGGTCCCTTCCATCCCAAACCATTCTATGATTCTATGCAAGTCTTGAAGCTTTTCTATGCATTTTCCTTGCGATCAGATGTGTAGGATTTGCTGGGAAAGTGAAAGGATGCTATATTCATATGTTCATCTAGTGTAGTTAAGAGCTAAAATGAAACAGCTGAATGATCTAGCTTCAGGATTCATCAGATTAAATATTTCTGTCCCAGTTGTGTTTAAGAAAAAGAAATGGAAGTTAAAGAGATTGCTTTTCTGTTATATGCAGCTGTACAGACAAATACAGACAGATGTATTTGACATTTATCTGGATGTTGTTAGCTCTGTCTGGTTGTGGCTTACTCTTGGGTAACTGCTGAATGCCCATCCTCCTGCTCACTCACTGTCCCTCCTCAGTGGGACATGGTAAGAAAGTAGATTGTAGGATGTAGTTAATCTCATGGATTGAGACCAAGGTGGGAAGATTGCTTACCAGTTACTGCTGCAGGCAAACAGATTCAACTTAGGGAAAATTAATCTAATGTATTTAAAAAAAAATTCTGTATACTCAGGTGGTAAAAAGCAAGGACAAGGATCAAAAGAACACCTTTGCTTCCCATGTCCAGCTTCAATCCTTCACTTCCTTCTCCTTCCTGAGCAACACAGAAAGGAACAGAGGGAGGGTTGCAGCCTGCTGTCCCTCTTTCCTTTTGCTCCAACATGTATCCTCTCTGTGGACTGCAGTACTTTGGGTCAAACCTTCTCCAAAAGGCTGGGACTAGCATGAGGCTGCCCCATTCTCTTCCTATGAGGTCATCCCTACACGACACCTGCATCCAATACATAAAGAAGTCCTGATTTTGGGAAATAAAATATGTCAGTTCTTTAATCTAAAAGTCACTGCTTAGATGTTGAAGCACTTGTAGCATTGTGTAATATTACAGTGAAATTATTTGAAGTTAAATACAGTTTTTTAGTGTTATCTGATTGGAAATACTAGCACTGTCCTTGTTGCAAAGTATTAGTGTTCTAATATGGCAGTCGTATGATTAGCAATGGCAAACTCATTACACTATCAGTAGAGTTGTGACCTAGATTATCCGTGTACATGCAGACACATTTGCTCATGAATTATCAAGAATACAAATTTCTTGTTTATTTGACTTAGCCTTTCATGTCTCTAAGAGATAAATGTAGAAGACACATGATATCTTCTCTCATAAAATTATATTTTCAAAATTCTTAAGCAGCAGATTGACTTTGTACCAAATGCATGCTTTGTATGGTATCATCTACGTTAAATAGATAGATAGATAGACAGACAGACAGACAGATAGATAGATAGATAGATAGATAATTTATGACTATATTATCCTGATTCTTCCAGAATCTATACTCCAGTTGACTTCTCAGTTATCATGAAATTCCTCTGAAAAAGAAAAGTCTAAATTCTATACATTCTAGATAAGTAATATGACTTTTAATGGCACTTCTAGAGAGTATTTTAAGCTTTTCATTATGTTACAGTGAATTTCTTTACTTTTTTATGGAGAACAGTAGAGTCCAGTCACTAATATGAGTTGCTTGCACTATATTACATCTGTTTACTATTAGTAATGTGAAGATTTTGTTATCACCTAGTGCATTTTGCCATTTCAGCAAGTGTTTTGGTAGGAAACAAAGCAATGTATTGTACCAGAGATGCTGCTTCTGAAAAGTCAGTACTTAACAGTAGGTGGCTTGAAATGTGTGCCAAGCAGCATTAGAAACAAACCAGAAAGCTTCATAAGCTCTTGCTTCCTAGGATGAACTTTATAGCTGTGGGTTTTCATTGTTAGTAATCTTACACTGAAACAGACTCTGCCTCATAACATTAAACTTGTTTTTTAGTTCTCCCTCATTAATTCTTGCTTGTAGTCATTTAATTAAAACCTCACAAGGTGTTCCTTGGTAAAAAATGAGTATTTTATACATGAAGATAGAATACAAATCCCACTCCTAATACAATGGACCTTCTAACCTGGCACTCTCATAAAACCAAGATGCTGCCAAGTAAATTGGCTGCTAGCACTATCAGGGCCCTGCAGTGCTTTTGTTAATTATCTTGCCATAGTGCCTAATGCAGATAGCAATCTTTCCAAAAGAGCAGGCAGATTTAAAGAGGCAGAATTAATTAAAATTGTTTTGTGCAGTCTGTCATGTTGAGATCTGATGGGAGAATTTTCTTTCCCCTCCTCTCTCTAATTGATGCTGTAGGAGTACACAGAATGGATAGTCACCTTACCTTGGAGTACTAATTATGGTGAACGAACGTGATTTGTCTGCTGTGATAGGCAGTTCACTGGATGAGAAGGCATCAACAGTTAGTTCATTTGAGTACCATCCAGTGGGAATACTTCTGTCTTTTAGCTTTGCAGGTTCATAAGAAAGGGGACAAGAAAGTAAACTTCAAGGTCATAATTTTGTAAGTGAATGCATGCTGTGATTTAATATCTCCAAAGAATGACTGTAAAACTTCATTGTCAGTAGGGTAGAAATTGATGATGTAAAAGACATTCACAAGTATGAAAAGACTCCAAGAATATACAGAATAAGACCAATGTGAATAATTAATTTATTTTGTGTTTATGGCCTTCATTAGCAATTAATGCAGCTCATGAAATCCAGATCTCCTTTGTCCATCCCAGATGTTCTGTAAGATTCTTCCTGTGTTTATAAATCTCAAACAGCAGAGTTTCATAAATAACATTGAAAAAGAACCTTGAATGGAAAACTTTCTTTTATAGATATTTGTCTGTCATACTAGCAAACAGTGGGTAAGAATTACTAACTTTTATATATTTAAATCAAGTCAGTTCAAGCCAGACTTTTGAGAACTTACTTCATGGAGTGGCCTGTAGTTTTAGTTTTTTTCCTCAATTAAGTTTCAAAACTTCAACAACAGACAAAAACTGAAACAGCAACAGCTGAAATATTAGATGATAGAAGAAATTAGGCAAAATAATCACCCTGACAGTGATATATTGGATACTTTTAATCAGTAAGCTTACTTTCCTGGTTCTTCTCATAACGTTATTCACTGCAGTGGCTGAGTTTTCTCCTTATTTTAATAACAGGTGTTCCCTCCTGCCCCTTTTCCACAATCTAAGTTCTATACATGTGATGATACAGTGCAAATTCTATTCTATAATAGTTTTGATTTCTATGGAAATTGCATGATTGTGATATATTGAAATAGGCATAATAATTGAGGCACACTGGGCCGGGTTCTTATCAATTTTTCATCCACTAATAGGGCTACTAGTATTTATGAAATTACAAGAGAAATTAGAATGTTATTAATTTAGATCCGTTTGTATTTTTCTAGTATGAATTTTTGCACAAGGTGTAAAATTATAAAAATAACTCACGTGGATTAAGCAATGAATACTCATTGAAATAATATGCCTAAAATGCAAAAATATATGCAGTATATTTTCTGAACGTAGACAGTTTAACTGTTCTGTTTGAAGATTTTATTTCTATTTTCCAAGCACAGTTAAGAAAGATTTTGTAGGTATTTTGAGCTACAAGTTAATCTATCCATTGTAGAAGCACACAGTTGGAAAGAGCTCTGTTGTGCATTGAATCCATGCAGTCAGTGCATGGCTGTAATAAAACTAGGACAGGACAAAGCAAGAATCGGCCCTAACCCAAGTATTCAACTCTCTCTTATACTGTACTGTAAATACATTGTTTGATAATTCACTCAATTCTGTCCCAGCAATAGGTAAGAAATTTAGTCATCAAAGGAGAAAAAAAAATTGAGAAGTATTGGATCACTTTTGCTATTAAAGATGTACTACAAACCCTATCCAGACATACTTTGACTGTAGCCAATAAATAAAGGATAAATATTTAGACCTAGTAAACATGTCTTTGTCATGTTCTGGATTTCAGTCTTTAGCATACATGCCAAAAGGGAACACCATGCATAGTAATTGTTAAAAACAAAACTATCTTTTTCTTACAGTTAAGTTCATCTTTAGCATCTTACCTGCTTGTCATCTTTTCTGCTCTTTCTGTCTTGAACTGTCTGCTTTTCTTGACAAAATCATGCTTTGGTTGCAAAAAGAGGAAGTACTCGTTAGAATCTTCAAGAAAAAAAGTCTCACAGCTACTGCAAAGACATTTTATGTTCATTTTTCATTCTCTTAATGTCAAATACATTACTTGACAAATTCACTTTCCTTTTTTTTTTTTTTCATCTGTAGCCATGAACAACTTGAAAATACAGAACCTCTCAGATGCTATGTAGGAAAAAAAAAATTACTTTAAACATAATCTCCAGAGAGTACTTCTGAAATACCATTCTCATTTCAGATCTGAATTTGCTTCCAACTCACAGAATGCATGACAATATGCTTTACTACTTGTATGTGTTCCCATAATAATAGCAGCAATGATGCCCAGCTTTTATGTGATGGATTTCTTCAGCTGTCTAAGCAATTTACAAGGATAGTCAGTAAAGACTTTCAAGAGTGCCTTGAATTTGGGAAAACAGATAGGAAAAAAAAAATCACTGATTTTTTTTCCCTCTCCAAAAAGAGGTCATTTACATGCTCTTAAATATAGGAGAAGGGTATTAGAAACATAGTGTTGCTTTGTTTTCACTGAGAAAAGTCAAAATGTGTATCAGTAGCTAGCAAAGATTTTTTTTAAAATGAAGGTATTAAGTTTTGAATTGAAGTTGGTTTTCTATTGCATCAGCTTTTTCAAAGCAGCAGTGATTTATTTTTCATCTCAGATGCACCTAGATCTAATTTGTTTTTGTTTTTGTTTTTGGTTTGGTTTGGGTTTTGTTTTTTTTTTGTGTGTTTTTTTTTTTTTTTGTTAATATTATTACAGCTTGAAATGAAATTACTGACTTGCAGAAATTGCTGTGGGATATTCTGTTCAGGAGTGCTCAAATCTAATCTGGGAAAAACCATAGAAAAATTTGGGTTGAAAGGGGCCCTAGAAGTTCATTTTATCCAATTTGCTGCTCAAAGTAGGACCAGTTGTGAAGATAAACTAGGCTGAATATCTCCAGCAATGGAGCCTGATCAAGCTCTGTGCAAACAGTCCTACAGCTCTTATTACTATTTACTCCTATGTTTCAGGTTTTTTTTTTTGTTTTTTTTTTTAATGTCTTTGTGAATTTTCTTCCATGATAAAACACAACTGAGTGCTCGAAGAAGATAAAAATAATTGTTTCAGAAGTATTTTTGAAAGGAAATAAAGCAATTTTATTGTAAATGAAATGATTTAGTACATAGAGATCATTTTTATCTAGGAAAAACAAAGTTTTCTATATACAATAATAAAAAGAAAGCCAGCATGTGCTTTGGATATTAAAAACAAAACAACAACAACAACAACAAAACCCTCAGAGTAGAAGTGTAGTAGAGCTGATATTTGCACTTTAAATTTTTATAATATTTTGTTATATTTTATTGTATTATTTAAATTATTATTATTTGTTATCGGTATTCTTACAAGAAATAATATGTGTTCTTTCAAGTCTTTTCATTTAAAAACAAAACACCATTTAGGCCCATCAAAATGTTTTGAAGAGGTTGCTGTTTCTTCTTTTAAGCTGTTCTTTTCTTTAGATGCTTAATGTGAGCAAAAACCCTATTAACTTAAAAGTAGATAATAGAATAATTTTAACTGTATTGTTTACAGAATGGATGAGGTTGAAAGGGCACTCTGGGTCTCATCTCCTCTGATCACCTTGCTCAGAGCAGGGTTAGCTCAAGGAGGTTGCTTCAGGGCTGTGTCCAGTTGAGTTTGGGATATTTTCAAGGATGAAAACTTTACAGCTTCTCTGTACAGTGTTCAATGACCTTTAGAGTAAAAATATTTATGTTTTCTTTTTAATGTTCAACAAGGATTTTCATTATTTCAATTTATCCCTTTTGCCTCTTTCAGTGACAGAAGAAACTGTAACAACTCTTCTAAATGAAAAAATTAATTGATATTAACATGGAACTCAAGAGATGATACAGATATCTTGCTGTTGAATAGTTTTGAACCACAGTGATGTTTAAACTGATTGTAGTGAAATTTTTTAGTTGCTTGAAATATTTCTGTCTCAATTTATAATCATTTTTAAGCAGGTTGTTTGAATATAGATGAGAAAAAGAGGTTTCACAGCAAGTATGCTGGTTAAGTACGCATTGCTATGTTGTGCTCATATCTAATACATGTTGTGCTTTCAGGTGAAGGTGATTTCCAGGTTTCTGAGTTACTCTTTAATTATTTCTCTTTTCAGTTACTTCAAGCAGATAAAAGATGAAAAAAGTGAAAAAAAAAAGATATTTTTAATTATCTCAACAAGGAGCTGAAAGCTACTTAAGGAAGGGATTAAGTTAGAAAATAGAAGTTGTGCTATCTGCACAGTAGCAGGGTACAACAGACAACATCAACCAGATTTTTCAGATGATATAAGCTGGCAGTGACCCTTTAAAATCAGTGAAGTTAGTATGACCTGCATCAGCTGAGAATTGAGACTTCCTTATTTTTAGGGAAAATACTACTAAACTGCCCTTATTAAATAGGAGGTATGTACTTAGAAACAACTTTATCCACGTTTTTTCAGCCAACCTTGTCAAGATTAGTTCTGGGAAACTATTAGTGTATATCTTTGCTGACACTTGCAAAAAGTTAAGAATCAAACAGAAAATGAGAGATGTCTTCATAGCTTTTAGTGTGAGAAACTATACCGGAGTTTTCTGATTCCTTTGCAGTTCTGTAAGTGAAATCCAAAATTGAGTTGCTCTGGAGAAAGCAATTCTCCTGCCTGTGCTTCACTTTTGCTTTCTGCCTTTGCTTCTCTTGTTTCCTAGCATTCATCTTTTTTTGAACATGAATTGTTCCTGACAAGAAATGACTGTGTGTTTTGTTAAGTAGAGGTTTTCAATTGTTGCAGTATGAAATCATTGATGGAGAACAGAGACATTTGATTTTTCAAACTTGTCTTTAGGTGAGCTAATCTAATAATTCATGACATCCCCATCTTTAGAAATGGGCCATCTGAGACGTGGAAAGGAGCCCGCGTGTCTTGGCTAAATTTACACATCTGGAATTTTATATTTTATTGTGACCTTTTAATAAATATAGGTATTATAGACAAATAGGAAAGAGAAATACAATTCTAGTGATTGTAGTTTCTAATTATTTTCCAGGGTTTTTACTCTCCTAAGTTTTAATCACTTTTAATTTTTCTTACTCAACTGTAACAACATGAAATCTAAAAACAACTGTCTTTTATTGAAATAAAAATGTTTGATTAATAGAGAAATAAAGCAGAGGCTTATTAAGTTAACCTCAAAATGAGAAACAGAAGACATGAATACGGGAATTAGAATACTCCTGCAGCATCTTGTTTTTTGCAGAAGTGTATCTGCAAGAAATCAGTAGCAGCAAAGGCAATTTTATAATTTAGAATATTTTATAATTTCATTTTTTTCTTCTCTGCTTTAAATCTCAATAAACAAAATCCTACAAAGTTTTTTTGTTCCTCTTCAGGCTTTGATATTAAACCTGTCCTAATAAATGCCCTCTTCCACAGTTTTTTTTTCATGTTAATGATTGGGCAATAGATTCTGATTCAGGAAGTTTCTATTCATCTTCTTTGTCTGAATATCTAAATATGTGATGATATAGATGGATAGTCATCTGATGAAAACTTATACTCAAGACATTTACTTTACAATTTTTGGCTGAGCAATGTGACCAGACCTGTAAAGCAGGTTCAAATTCTCACAATCAAATTGCCTAATATGAAATAAGACATACACAAATTACATGTGGATTCTTTATGTCCTGTTCAACTTCGTCCTGGGTAGCTTGCTGTGAGCTTTTGATAATCACTTGTTTGATGGCTACCTAAAATATTTTTTTAGGCCACTGCTCATTTGCACCAACATGGGACTGCTGAAGCCCTCAGCCAGCTGATGAATGCAGTGCTCTGCAAAGATCATACATGAAGTCCCAAAATTATTACTTAATTCGTTCTGACTTGACATGCATTTTCTGCAGCTCTTGTTTTTGGTATGTGGTTATTCTGCTTCTTGCTCTTCATGCCTTACTACAGACCAATTTTTTTGCATATTATAGTCATACATTATGCTGTTAAAAAGAGGAAAGAGAAGTACCCTGATCTGCACTATTTACAGTGGCTGTATGTATTTGTGTTCTCATCCATTTCACCAAATAGAAAAAATAGTTTGACTGCCCAGCTAAATATGAGGAATTTCTGCTTCCTCTATCTGTATTCAAATCAAGAATTGTTAGTTATAACCTAAAATGTCTTTAAAAATCCTGCATGTGTATAAGTTTTTAGAATAGCACCCTTACTATTCACTGTACTTCTATATTAGTGAAGAAAGAAGAGACAACTCTTCTGTTAATTATATTCCCCAAATACTCCTTCAGGTAAGAGTTACTCTTTGATTCCTTCAATAAAAGCAGAAATTCATAAAAAACATTCTGACTTTTAAGACAAAACCTTAGCAAAAATTGGTTTAGATTCCTAGATATTAGTGATCAGTATCCTGATTGTAAATACAAGGAGAACTGTGTATGAGATTGTATTATGAATCTTTTGCACTGGATAAATGGAAATGAAAATCTTGCACCCAAACCTTTTTCATTTTGTAAAAATTCTTATTGACTATCTCTATTGACTTTTTGGATTTTTTTTTTTATTTTTTCTTCTTCTTTCTTACTTAAAATTATTGATACTGCTATGATTGGACTTTTTGTTTGTTTGTTTTTTGTCTGATTGGTTGTTTTGTTTTTAAAGTGAAGTTGTGTACTGAAGTCCTTTGTTATGAACTAAGGAAAGACGTTTATGAATAGTGACTGATGGTTCAGAACAGTGGCGTTTTAAAAAGTAGATCATACTATTACATTTTATAAAGATTTTCTGTCCTCGTGTCTTGTATTTTGAAAGTATTAAAGTATTCAGTTTAAATAATTAGCGCCAGAAAATACAGCTGATTAGTTGTACTAATAAATGTTTCTAATTGTCATTTTCTCTGCAGGGGGCTAGGTTTCTCTTATTTCTTGCTTTATATCTCTGATCCTGCTTTTTCAGGCAGCTTGACATTTTATAGTGCATTCCCATTTGCATACCTTAAATGGATGCTCTTAACCTGATGAAAGGGAAAGTGTTTTTAACTGAAAGGGAAAGAATAACTTCAGGATTTGATCAGACAGTCTCCAGGACACCTGCCTTAGTGGTACATGAGCTACTGCTGTGTTGTATTTCTGTTCAAGTCTGCATCCAAACACCCCACATAGACTTAGCTTGGTTTTTTGTTGTTGTTTTTTAAAAAAAACATGTCACTTTTTTATTCATGTTCATTAATGGAAAGACAAGGTGACCTTATTAGTTTCCCACATTAAAAACAAAAAATGTTGTTTTGAGACTGGGACTGGAGATAATTGGCATACTTCTTAACAATCTCTAAAGACCAATTAACAACAGGGAGCCATGTATGCAGCCAGTTTGAGTTTCAATTAAATGTCTGCTCCAGGAGGAGCTAAACTAACACAGAGATATTGAACAGCATTTACACTACTGATATAACTGAGTCCACTGCTGAGGACAAAGACTCTTGCTTCAAGCCAGATAGCCCAACACTCTGGCAATTAGTATGACTTTTAAATCTTTCTGACCTTTTGCTTTCTTCTGTCTGAATTGGTAGGGCACAGTTGAGTGGATATTTAAACACATATTTATGTGACATCTTTCCAAAAACTCCCTTCTCCTTTTATTTATTTATTTATTTTGATAAGTAGATAAGAATGAATAGTTCAGCTATTAATATTTCTATTAATAGAAATTCACCAGCCTGCATATATATCGATAGATTGATTTTTATTCCAATATACCATCTCCTAGAGTTGTGTCTTTAAAACTTCATGTTCCAAAAATGAAGTCACTAATCAAATTAATGTGGCATTAATTATCATGTAAATATTCAAATTAAAAAAATAATCTACAACTCTTGGTTAGCTAATAATTTTGATTAATATATTAGAAATAAAAAAGAATACAATCAATCTAAACTTTTTATTTTATTTTTTTACCAGTATTACAAAATGTAACAGACTTTTTCTTGTTTTATGTTTTTTTGGTTGTTATTTTTTTCTCTCCAAACACCATCACTATCAAGTTAACAAAAATCATAGACAAAATATCTTTTTCTCAGTTGTACATTGTTTCTTCACCCATTTGTGAGCATCTTAAAAAAATAACAACAGTGATCTGTTAAATTAAACCTCTGGTATGAAAAAAAATCACTCATATATCTTTGACTGAATATGAATTCACTTGTACTTACAAATAGATTAGGTTCATAGGTACATTAGGTTGGAAAGGACCTACAAGATCATCTAGTCCAACCATCCTCCTATCACCATCTCTACCCAACTACTAAATCAAATCCCTTAGCACCTCATCTAAACGCTTCTTGAACAGCGCTAGGGATGGTGCCTCAACCACCTCCCTAGGCAGGCCATTCCAGTGCCTGACCGCTCTTTCAGAGAAAAAATGTTTCCTCAGGTCTAATCTAAATCTTCCCTGGCACAACTTGTGGCCATTCCCTCTCGTCCTGTCATTATTTATCAGGGAGAAGAGGCCCACCCCCTCCTCACCACAACCCCCCTTCAGGAAGTGGTAGAGTGCAATAAGGTCTCCTCTGAGCCTCCTCTTCTCCAGACTAAACAATCCCAGCTCCCTCAGCCGCTCCTCATAAGACTTGTGCTCCAGACCCCTCACCAGTTTTGTTGCCCTTCTCTGAACACGCTCCAGGGCCTCAATGTCCTTCTTGTAGTGAGGGGCCCAAAACTGAACACAGTACTCGAGGTACAGAGCTGAGAACATGGGGAAAATATAGATTTGTATAGATATAGATAGATATATACTTGTATTGATTTTTCCATGTTAACAGATGTTAGGAAAATTTTCTTCACTGAAAGAGTGGTCAGATGCTGGAATGGGCTGCCTGGGGAGGTGCTATATATTCACTGTCCCTGGAGGTGTTCAAGAAATGTTTAGATGTTGTACTAAGTGATGTGTTTTAGTGGGGAAATGTTGGTGGTAGGTGGACAGGCACTAGTTGATCTTGGAGGCTTTTTCCAACCTTGGTGATTCTTTGATTCTTTGATTTTATGATTCTATGATCTTCTATCAGCCAGGTTTTTCATTATCTTTTGCCTCTCAGGGATGTCCTCTATACATGTTTCAAATATCAGAAGATAAGTAGAGAACTCAGTCAACGTCCTACTTAAAACAGTCAATAAACCCTGGGAGTTACTCATCTGATGAAAATTAAGTGTGCTCTCTGAAGTCCACTGACTATTGATTATGGACTCACAAGTGGTTTTTACTAATTAGTCTTTAATGCCTAAATGTATATACCCAAATGTAGATCACAGAATCTCAGAATGACAGAATCATTGGAGTTGGAAGGAACTTCTGAAAATCATTGAATTCAATCCCCTGCTAAAGCAGGGTTGCTAAGTAAGTCATGCAGGAAAATGTCCAGATGGGTCTTGATTATCTCCAGAGAAGGAGACTACAGAATTTCTCTGGGCAACCTATTCCAGAGCTCCATCACTCTGACATTTAAGAAGTTCTTCCTTGTTTAGTATAGTACATCCCATGTTTGATATTCTGCCAATGTCCTCATATTCTACTGTTGCTTTCTATCTGTGATGGTATATGAAAGTAAGATTCCATTCTCATTCATAGAATATTTCAAAATAGTTTATTCTGATTTTAAGTACTGAAATACTACAGAGAATCAGTCTTTACCAGGTGTTACTATTTTACTTTACAATGTGATAAAAAACCTAAACAAAATTAAAAGCAGTGAGGAATTCCATGCTTTATCATATCCTTGTAGGCGAGAGTTCTGTTTTACCAAGTTATAACAGAAAATCAATCTGAAAAAAATTGTCTGTGTTCAAAAATCTTACCACTTTTCTAAAAAAATGGAATACGTCTTATTAAAATTTGGTAATTAATTAGTTCCTGTTACTATAAACTGACTTTATTGTCCTGCAATTTTACTGACCTTGCTTGGGAATTGTTCTCCCAGCTGTTTTTGAAAAGGAAATCTCTGGATTCTAGTTAAAAAAATAAATCATCATTTTGATGCTGCCTAAGTATATCAGTGGATGTACTTCACTTCCAAGTTCTTTCCTGTGAGAAATCCTCAGATTGTTGGTAAGAATCTAGTGAGAGTTTGGCAAAGGAAAAAAAAAAAAAGAAAGTAAAAGAGAAAAGGACCAAAATCTTAATTTTTCATCTGCTTAGGATGGAAAGAGTGAGTTAAAAATCTAATGTTTGTTTGTTCGTTTGTTTGTTTTTGCTGTTGTTATATATATATATATATATATATATATTTCCTTTCTTTTTAAAAACAGATTATTCAATGTCAAGGAATTCAGCAGTGGTGAGCATGGAAACAGCTAATTATTTATAGATAACCTGAAAAAAAAAAAAAAAAAGAAACCCCGAAAGATTGGTTAATGTGATTTTGCCATTGTATTTGTATTCTGTTGCGTAACTTGGCTCTCAAGCAAGCTAAGTAAAAAATCACTAGGGAAAGAGAAATGCCAGGTAAAGGTTATCTTTCTGTATAGCAGTATGTAAACTGCCGATGTATATTTGACTAGATAGAGGTAGTGGATGGCTAATTAAACAAACAGTACTCTTCATCATTATGCCTACAGTTAGTAAAGTGGAAATGAATGAGGTCAGGTCATTGTCTCGTTGAATAAGACTACTTCTTTCTTATACATCTATTCAGGAGATATGTTGGTCTTGTGGTAGATTTATTTCTTTTTTAGCCTTCATTATGCTTGGATAAAGAACCTTTAAATAAGCAGAAACGTCTATCGTTTGTCTTTCATACAGTGTTCATATATAGTTTCTACTAGTCTCTGTTCATGCCTAAGTCTGTCACCTGCTTTTTAAAAAGTTACTCATCTTGACTTTTATCTTTCATAAACTTATGGGTTTGGGAATTTATGGGCATGTTAAAAACCAGAAATATGCACTATATTTTCCAGAAGGGTCTTCATTCTTCATAGCAAATGCTTATTGAACTGAAGAAATCATTTTTTATTAATAGCTTGGTTACAATTTTATTGCTTATGAAGCACACCAATCTGACAGCACTCTAGACTGATATCCTTTGTTTATCCAGGTATAAGTACAGGATCATTAAATCCATGCTTTTCATTATCCCCATTCAGTGAAACTCCAGCTCCATTTAGGTGTATGATACCTTTGGGACAAAGAGCTCCTAGCCATCCTTAAACCTAGCTCGGGATATGTGATGTTCTTCTAGTTTTATAGTGCGTGGTTGGTATGGATTTATAGGACTCTCTCTTTTTCCTGCTCCTCCTTCTCCTTTCTTCCACCTCTCTGTCCTTTCTGCCTTTCCCTCATCTTAACTTCTTATTCTCCTCTCCTCCCCTTTCTCTTTCCCCACCAAAATCTCACATGGAACTTACTGCACTATTCTTTGCTGCCTCATGAAATGAAATCTGTATCAGTGAGATCTCATGTTTTTTGGGTATTTCATTTGCAAAAGAAAAAATATATATACGGGCAGATAATAATTATGTATACAGAAACCTTTTCCCTTGCAGCAAAATATAATAGTGCAAATACATGGTACAACACAGGGCAAAATATCAATTTCAGAGGTATCTAAACATCCCAGTCTTTGAATTTGTTGCTACTCAACATAATTTTTGAAGCTGCACTTGTTTTGAGCTCTAAAAATGTTAAGACCAAGATAAGCTCAAGTATTCAAAGGCTACATCTGCTCAAAGCTTACAGATGGTCTTTTGTGTTATCTGTGGGCTCTCTAATTATACGTGACATTGTGCTTCTCTGGGAGGTGTTGCAGTGTACAGATACATTATAACTGAAATGTTCCAAGGGGTTTTCCTCAATAGTTATTATTATCTATTCCTGAGTGTATGCATCATAACCTCCAGAGCAAAGATTAAGTTCTTGGGCATTGTTTTGTACTTGTCGCAGAATGCCTGTAGTGGAAAACATCTGTCTTCTTAGGCCAAGAAATGCTGAAGATCTTTTCTTCTCTTCCTGCATAATTTAATAGAGAAAAAGAGAGATTTGCCTTATGTTTTTCACACCATAGTACAGGAAATCGTCTTTTTGATATCTGCATAAAATGCAGAAGATAAATATTAAAAATGATCTTTCTAATAATTTCAGTGCAAAACTTTTGGTATTAGATTGTCCAGTACTCTTTGACATTCAAATTTCTCTCTTTCGGGAATGTCCCTTCTTCCTGCTCCCTCCAATAAACTAGCACTCTCAGAAATCCTTATTTTGTTTGACTGCAGAATGTTTTCCTCATAGAATGAAGGGTTAAATACAGCAATGTGTGTACAAAGCTTGCTGAAGAAACGTGGAATTTCTTATGGATGAGACGTATACACCTGAGTATTAAAACAAAAAGGAAGAGAACTATCTTGAATTATTTATTTTCCTAGATTCCAGCAGCTCTTTTCTCAAAAAGCACTTTTCTGTTGAATAAATAACCAGTTCCCAAAGGTATCTCTGCTACAGTTGAATCTTATTAATCCTAATATGAAGGACAGGGAGGCTTTCTTTTAAGCAAGCAAAACCCCATGCAGTCTACGAGGGAAGAGAAAAGTGGCAATATTGTAGAAAAATTTTATAGAAAAAAAATAAATGATGTAGTATCACTTTTTAAATACTGTATTAGAATATTTTATTTGAATATTTTAAGCTTTCAAGTCTCTAGATGCATACTTTGAGTAGTGTAAGTTTTTCTATTTGGAGTCAATCTTTTTACTAAAAAGTGCGCAAAACTAGCACTGTACACATACAATTCTTATTTCTATTGTTATTTTTATCTCTATTGTTAATTGAAAGAACAATTAACAAGAGTACGAGTATGAAGTTGCAAATAAATGTGTAATCTGCAGGAAGTCTATAGTTTTAATCCCACAAATTCTCAGTTCCTCTTGACACTGGTAAGAATTATCTGTTCTCATGTATATAATAACTGAGCAAATTTTATGGTCAATATTATAAAGATTTCTGCAACGTCATCTTTAACTTCTAAACAGTTTTTTGCCCTTTACAGCATGGGGGAAAATAAGGTATAGAAGTAAATACTGGCCAATGTTCCTGTAGTTTTCTTCTGAATTTTATTTAATCCTTGCTAAGTATCCTTCCTGTAAATTCTGATTTCATATAATAATTTAGAGCAGCTCAGTTCCATTGGAGCTATGATAATAATTTAAGTAGAATTGTAACCTTTAGCTCAGTAATTAAAACTACAATTTTTCACAAAATTTGTCCTCTAATTGTACTCTTTAAGTAGAAAGCTTTGTTCAGTAGTCAGTATTCAATAATCTGTAAACAGCAAAATCATCATTAGCATAGCATTTCTGAATCCTGACAAATTTGGTGATACATTAGATATTCAAAAACAGAAATAATTACTGAATCAATATATGCTTTCATTGACTTTTATCATTACAACAATTATAGTTGAATTAAATATGAAAAGACACATTTCACTGCAGTTTTTCAGTTGATCCTTGAATGTGAATAGCTGTACTTTTAGTTTAAGCAATTGCTGATATTAAGGGAAACACAGTATATTTTGGTATAACTTTGAAAAGCAGATTAAAAAGTAAAGATTTATTTTGTGGAAAACTTATTTTCGACTTTTTAATGTTGTTCAATACAGACATCAAACAAGGCAGTTTAATAGCAGCAATGCTAACTTCATTTACTTTTTTTACTTTACAAGTCACCTTAAGTCACTTCAAGTGATTTGTAGGGTGTGAACTTAAATCTAGTAAAGACCCTAATTTTTCAAAGGCTACTGTTTAAAAATATTACACAGTGTTTTGACTCAAAATGCTTTGAGCAGTGCTTTATCTTATTCATTTCTGTTGAACATGCGTTGCTGTAGACCAGGATGAATTTTTGTAGGAATGAGACATAGAAGTGATACCATGCTCTTGGGACTGGGTTCTGTGAAGGTAGTTGTTGTTTGTACCCTTTTTTCTTAACTTAAATCAAGCAAATCATCATAATTATTATGTCTGCATAATAAAATGTCTGCATTAATCAGCAGACAAATTACTGGAGAGCAAAAATACATAAATTTAAGGTGTCATCCATGCAACTGTAAAATATGTTCCAAGCATATACAAGAAACAAAACAAAGCAAATAAGCAAATTTGGAAGAGGCAAAAGCAAATAAGTGCAGTCTTTGCAAACATTGATTTATGAAAACTATTTCCGACTTTTCTTGAATTATGGAAACTCAATTGACAGCAAAAGGCAAAACAGCAAATGGACGCATTTTACATTTTATCCCAGTTCCCTTGAGAAGAATTTTTTTGTCTTGGGAAAATATTACAACCAAATCAGATTTTTTAAGACTTTTTTAGAACTGGTGGTATGTGGATGTACTTGTTTTCTATTTTGCTTGCTTATTTCCTTTTCTATCCATCAAGGTAGAAGCTCAAGACTCACAGCAGCTATTTATGAAAATGTCATATTTTAATCAGCAATTGCAGTATGCTTTAAACAGCAGAATTCTAAAGGATAAAATCTTAATGAACTGAAGTGATATGTTCTGATGTTGTTACTGTAGATATATTACATCAATTTCCCAGGATTGGAGTTAGTTTTCGAAATACTGATTTCCAGATGAATGCCACTCAGTGTATTGGATTACTACACCAAGAACACTTTGTCATCCCATATGGTAGCTGAGATTAACAGAAGACTGTAATTTCCAATTACAACTCAAGGTGATCTTCAAGGGAAAAAAAAAAAATCTGCATAAATACCTAAAAAAAAAAGAATGGAAATATGCAAGCAACATAGAAATACCCAGTAATTCTGTACAAAAATACTTATTCTAGAAATATCTCATAACTTTTAGACCATCTGAAAGAAAAAAATAATGAGTTTATTGATGAAATCTAAGTATTAAACAAGGTGAAATTGTCAGCCTTATTTAAACAAACAAACAAAAAAAAGAGTAATGGGAAATCTGAGAGTATTCAAACATGGACAAAAACCTACAGCAAAGTCATTCAGAGGAGAGAAGCAATTAATGTAACTGAGGATAACAAAACAGCGTGCTCACTGTCAACTGAAAGGCAGTGATGCTGTAAAGAACAAGAATCACTGACATCACAGGGGACAGCAACATTTCCATAACTGCATCAGGAAAATAACCGCAGAAATAAAAATGCAATGCTAGACTTTCTGCACAGTGTCAATTTGTAATAGCAAGAATAGATGCTTACGAGTGACATAAGTGTAACTACATCCTGCTATGTTGCTTGGACTGATTAGAATTATTTATACAGTTGTCCTTACTTGGTTCAATGAAATAAAAGGAAAAAGAATAGAGAACAGAATAAAAGATAGGCATTTAATTGTGAACATATTTATTAATCCTTTTAAACACAGACATAGTTTCTGAGAAGCAGTGATATATTTGCCTCTTTATAGCTTAAAGCCCTAAAATATTTGTTGAGATCAATCCTTCTCTATCTTCCTGACAAGAGACTATGTTGTAGATGTTCTGAAAAATTTTCCATTTTAGTTTTGGATGTTTCTAACAAGGGGATGTAGCTGCTTTGGTAGTAGATGCTTATATTTGTCTTCTTTTGGAATACCCATATTCTTGAAATAGCACTGAAACAGTAGTTTTCCCATGTTACTATGTCACTCTATTTTCTGTAGAAATTGTCCTGCCAGCCAAACAGGATTTCTTTCTGAATAGAGGAGACTGGTGCAGTGACATATGACCACAAGTAGGGGTCATCTGGATATTCCATGATTCTTACTGCACATGAAAGTCAGTTTATGAAATGTGAAACACTAAAAAAAAGCTTTCAATTTGTGACTGCAGCTATTGTTTGTTTTATGTCAATATGTTTTAAAATGAACAGCCCCGACAGGAAACCTGCACTTGGATCAAGCTCAAATCAAGTGGTGAAACTTCCACAGACCTGGAGAGAAACTGTGTGCAAGTCCTCAAGGCTGGTCCTCGGGTCGTACTTTTCCCCTTGTTTGGAGTGATGCCTGAAGATAAACAGTAGTGATATTATTCAGAAGAGACTTTACGTATTATTGGCTGTGAATATGTTAATTCAAAATAGTACAACAAAATAGTGCAAGTATTAACCTGATTGATTTATTACAGACATGAGTGGCCCCTGTAGTGTCTGACCAAATGACTAAAGCTGATTGTTCTTTTAAAACACAATTTATTGATCAAGTTTTCTGAGAATGATGCCTCCCATGCTATTTAATTAAATTAACACAGCATAGTTTTTTTCTAAAGATACAGTAGTTATATTGTTCTGATACCATAGTTGAAAATTATGAAGACACATCCTTCTAGAAAGGTTACTCATTTTCTCTTCCCTTCTTGAAGCTTTTAGAACAATTTATAATACCAATCACATATAAAATTACACAGCTTGATTTTTTTATTGTTTATACTTCTATGTATATGAATGACTACTCTTAGGCAACGCACCATTTGAACAAGATTATTCAATGATATATGTTTTAATTGCTGTAAGACTGAAAACATGGGACAGAGTAGCAAAATGTAAGCAGTTTTGACCACTGTGATCCTCATGATCCTGCAGCAGTACTGTTTTTTCATTACCTTTTAAACTTGTCCATGAAAATGAGTCTTCTACCTGGAAAGATCTTGTAGTGAAAGCATAAGTTAGTTACAATACTGGCCTGGGGCTCTCACTTTAAGACCTGCTGATTGCTTTAAGCAGCAGAAGATGAATATAGAAGGGAATCTTTCTTATTGGGATACTTTCAGTGTGCTTTTTTGCCTTTGAGATAATTTGAAATAATTTATATCAATTTTTTGCTGGGAGCAATCAATTGTTAATGGATGAATCTTGGTGCCAGCATTTTAGACATGCACATTCTTCAGAAATATAAAATAATCTTTTACTCTTAGCTACAGTAAATGGCACAGTGACTACTATCAGTTACCATGAAGTGACATCCAGTAAAAGAGGAATGGCAAAGCCAGAGGTGTTTTTATTGGATTGCAGAATTACTGCATCCTGTTTTGTTAAGTATGTGTTTCTAAAAACATGTTCAACAAAAAGTACTTAGAAATAATGAAGTTTTATGGCAGCACAATCTTTGGTCTGATCTTTTTTAAAATATCATCACTACCTCCATTTAAAATATCTCATGTGTTTATGAAAGTATATTTTAAAATTAAAGATGTGATTTACATTTGCAGAATTATTATTTGAAGTACAGTAAAATCTCTACAGTCATTCCTAGAATGGATTGTAATGATCAGTAGTACTACATACAACCAAGCAGAAAAGAGCCTGCGGGGAAGGGACATGTTTTCCCAACTTCAGCAATACAGGTTGCTGAAGACAATAACTTTTTAATCTATTATCACGCAGCAGTTTATCAGGCAGGCAAAAATTTACGAGTACAATAGTGTGTAGTCATTGTTTTAAATCTTGATGAATCTAATTTAAATCTATAAATCTAGATGTCAGAAGCCTTAAAAGTAAATTAAACAAACCAAGAATATCTTATGTATATCATTCTCTTTCCTTCCTTACAGACCTCTGGCCTATTAGCCTGAGATATTCAGCTGGATAAACTGGAACATTTTAGAAATCCTCTAGAAATAAGCTTTCCATATAAATTCAATACTAAAACACTCTTTTATTTTATTTTATTTTTTTTTTGTTATTGCAAGCAATGTTTCCTGATCATTTCAGCTGATAGATACAGAACTGTATGTATGGTGACTAATTATAGGAAATTAATTAAAGGCAGAGTAAAGAGCGAAAAGCAAGGCTATTTTGAAAAGTGAGAATCATTACCTGATGAAAGATAAAAAATGACAATACAGTACAACCCAAATGAGTGAAGATAATAATCTAGGTCTTCTCTCTGATCTTTGTGGAAGCCTAGTAATAAATTAACTTGAGTGACAGGGTATAGTGAGGCCAAATTTAATACCCTAGATCTGTCGTTAGAAAAGGAACATTTTCTTATCTGCTAAATTGTCTTTCCAACCAATTAGCCTTATCAAAATTTCCTACTAGAACTTAATTTATTTATGATGCTCTTCCTTATAGAATAATGCCTACCACCCCAGCTATTTATAAGATCTTCTTGAATTATTTCTGTAAAATATTTATATTTCTGTAAATACCATAACAAACTGGTATAAAGACGTGGAAGATAAACCAGCTGCTAATTTTTTTCAACTATAAAATAATAAAAGAATACACAGTTGCAGTTTTAGGCAGGTTTAAAGTAGATAAGTAAACTTTAAAAAAAAATACAAGATTAAAAGTACATCTGATCTGCAGTACGCTACAGAACCACAGAATCACAGAATGTCAGGGATTGGAAGCAATGTCAAAAGACATTGTCTTGTCCAATCCCCATGCCGGAGCATGGGGCCTAGATTAGGTCACACAGGAATGTGCCCAGGTGGGTTTTGAATGTCTCCAGGGAAGGAAACTCCACAGCCTCTCTGGGCAGATTGTTCCAGTATTCTGTTACCCTCACTGCAAGTAAGTTTTTTTCTCATACTAATGAGGAACCTCCTGTGTTCCATCTTGATCCCATTGCCCCTTGTCCTTTCATTGGATGTCACTGAGAAGGGCCTGGCTCCCTCCTGACGCTTACCTTCCCTTTACTTATTTCTAAACATGAATGAGGTCATTCCTCAGTCTCTTCTTCTCCAAACTAAAGAGACCCATCTCCCTCAGCCTTTCCTCATAAGGGAGATGCTCCACTCCCTTAATCATCTTTGTTGCTCTGAACTGGACTCTCTCAATCAGTTCCATGTCCTTGAACTGAGGGGCCTAGAACATGACACAATATTCCAGATGCGGTCTCTCCAGGGCAGAGTGGACC
Source organism: Cyrtonyx montezumae (assembly GCF_038088225.1). Taxonomy (NCBI): domain Eukaryota; kingdom Metazoa; phylum Chordata; class Aves; order Galliformes; family Odontophoridae; genus Cyrtonyx; species Cyrtonyx montezumae. The sequence goes on along the minus strand of NW_027072089.1, from coordinate 72,401,702 downwards.
ATACAGCAGCAACCACTAACAAATGTCACCTGGACACAAATTCATTTTCACTTACTATCCCTTAGTATTTAATTCCATCTCTCAAATAAGTAGCATTATGTGCTGTTCCTTCCCACAGTGTCTGTTATCTTCTCAGGATTTAAGGCTGCAGATTTTTCATGTGGGCCATTCAAGCCGTTTTCACGTTCATGTTTCATTTAGTTCTTTTCCACTGCTTTAGAAATTCATTCAAGAATGAACATCTGTAACAGTCTTTCCCCTGGTTAGATTCAGTGTGTTCCTTCTCAATGAGTCTAATTTCTTCCCTGCTTCTTAGCCTTTTCTTCTACCTTGGGGCAGTGCTCTCAGACATAGGGTTTGAATATTGAGTGGTGCTGTGTGGAGCCAGGAGTTGGACTCAGTGATCCTTGTGGCTTCTGGGATAGTATATGATGACATGGTAAGCTATAAGAAATGGTTCTATGCACCCAAGTATCAAACTCTTTGTATCATCAGTAAAACCTGAAGCAAGATGTCAAACAAATTTAATGTGAAAAACAAAATTACTTTTTGATTTAGCAGGTTCTTCTTGTCCTCAATAATTAATTCTTGCATACTAAAAATATATATCCACAAGGAGAAATTAATCTGTAATCTTCACAGAAAAGAACAATGGCCTCCGGTGTTTCTGATTGTGAACCTTAAACTTCTGGAAGCCAGGAAGAGTTGTATTTCTTCCTTCTTCAGCAGACGGTAATTAAAACAACAGAATATAACAGATTTTCATAAATGAGTCATTTCTGGAGGATTAGCAAACATTTACATGCCTGGGGGTAGGACTTTTTATTTCATACTACATTTCTGTACATGATACTTACTCTATCCTACATTCCAAATCGAACATTTCTGTGATTCTGCAGTAGTCTAACTTCTATGTTTTTAATGAATTTTGGCTATGATTTATTGGTCTTATTTCCAAGATCCAGAGTATATGTAAACAAAGTAGGCAAATAAGCCCCTCCACCCCTACCCTCACACACTCTCATGCATATATTCTGTGTGTCAAGCAGGCAAGTCCTTTTGAGATGTCTTTCTGTAGAATTTAATAAGCCTTATATTAAGTGGTCTATGCAAGTTCACTAGGATTCTGTAGTAATACACTCAAAAACAATGGAATTTAGTGAAGGATTGTAATAAAGTTTTTAAAGTTTTAAACCTTCTTTAGATTATAAAATGAAGTTATAAAGTGTAAAAACAAGATCATTCTCCATAAAGTTATCAGTCTTTTTTTTTTTTTTTTTTTCCATATGGGAACAGTTTACCTTTCAGATATCAGTGTTATTAAGATGTAGTAACATATGGCTTGGGGGTTCAGGTGACTGAAGGTATGTGTGGATGGTTGGAATGCATTGACTTAGAAAGAAAAGCAGCATAGCACGGACCTCAGAATCTATCTCAGTCAGCAAAGAAACTTGAATTAATTAAGCTAATGGTTTTCCATCATATATAGTGCTTTAGCAGAAGTCTTCTTGAAATTCTTTCTTACAAATATTTTCTATGCCAGAATTGTGGCAGCAATTGTATGTGTGTAATTGCTATGCTTTTGTTTACAGACAAGGAACTGAGGCCGCATAAGATAAAACTGAAAAAAAAAAAGTTCAATTTTCAATACCAGATTAATCAGTGTAAGAGCTGTTTGGGCCTTTAACAATAATTAACTCACTAGATTCTCTTCATGATCTTCACACAGCTGAAAGTGTTCTAATGTCTTTTATTTTGCATTCTCTGGAAAACAAGCATCTGTATAAATGGATCTTGAAGATCAGAACATCTGTTATTTTAAATATATTGTCATATAGAAGAATCATATACCACAGAATAAAATGGCATTAATTTTGAGATCAAGATATTTTGTTTTCTATATATTGAAGTCTGCATGCCTATTGGCTATCTGAACATTCTTTATCATCCCTGGAGGTCTGTTCAATACCGTTAAAGGAAACTAGAGTTACTCAGTTCAACACAGCCTGAAAATCTCCTGGCTGTTCAGCTAATTAGCTATCTCCTATCCAGAGACGTCTGCACCACATGCTTACACATATGTGGAAATCAAAATGTAGTATAGTACCTTTTATTTTCTCATGTCAAGCAGTTTCCAAAAGAGAGAAAAGTTGAACACTGACATTTTATTTTCTCTTTTTTGCCATCTGAATTGCCTGCAGATGGATTTTGGGAAAATGCAGATTGTGTCTAGGCTTTAAAAATTCCACCCAGGACAAAATAAGTTTTTCAATTAGATGAGTTTGGTCTGGAGAGATAGGGAGAAGAAAAGATTAGGACAGGAAACAAAATAAAGAGCTCTGGGATAAGTGTGAGGGGAAATGACAGTTTGAATTGAGAAGAGATGCAAAACATGAATGTCACATACTTCAGAGAAAGTATGTAGAATTTGTATTTCACAGTTGGGTATTATTCTGTCCTCTCCCAGAGTTATAATGCTTGCTAGAGCCTAGGAAGAAGTGAATACCTGCACAGGACTGCTGTCCTCTGTCTTCCCTCTCTCCCAATGCTTCCTTTTATAACACAGAAATTTAGTATCCTTTGTGTCTTGATTGTTTCTCTGTTTCTGTTACTTTTGTGCCCTTACACTTCCATCACTTATTTTGATGTATTCAGCTGCCTTTGAATCCTTCTGTCTTTCTACTGGCATTCTACTGATTTGTCCTTATTCAACTTCTTCATATTTTATTTTCCACCGATTCAGGGTGCTTAGTTCTGCCATTTAATCTGTTTGTAGCTACAAAGTTGGTTTTGTTTTTTGTTGTTATTTCCTTTGCCAGAAGTTGAATAAGATTATGGTAAGGTTTTCTAAACAACCAAATTTGTTCTGAGCCAAATAAAATACTTTTCAAAATCAGCCTGCAGATCACTTCTCAGCCTGTCATTACTTTCACATCTGCTGCTGCTGATAGAATTTTCTGCATTTCAAATGCATGCCTGAACTAAGAGCTGAACACAAATGGCAAGACATAAAGAATTAAAATAAATGTAGAAAAACATTAAGAACCATTTTCAAATACGATTTATGAGCTCAATCCTGCAAGCTGCTTGAAGGTTTCAGGGAGCAAAGGGCAACGTCTCTCTCAGTGTAACCTGTGGTTATCTTCTGCAAGGCTGAACTCTGCTCATTTGCTCACTATTGTATCTTTGTTTAGAGACTATATTCTTAGCTGTGATGTCAAACCACAAGCACGATTTATTAATGTTTTTGTAACATAATACTAGCTGTTTCATAAATCATGCTAGTATCAGCTAGGATTATCCATACTTAATTCTCCATTATCTTTTATATTGTAAGTCTCAGCTTTCATTTGTGGTTAGCATTGCCAAAATTTAGGTGGAGATAATATATTCTGTGTTTGCTATCTGCTTATGGCTTATTCGAATGTGTGTGTAACAAACTGCAAGAAAAACTTTCTGCCTCAGTGTGTAGTCAAATGGTTACTTTCATCAGGCCAAATTCCAGTGTCTTCCAGCATGAAGATCCATTGAGATCACCATCATTTTTATCCAAATGAATATTGGATATTCATATTGAATATGAATATTTTCATTATTATCAACTTCCTTACTGTGATGTCTCCCAGTGATTGAAAAACAGGAAACATTACTCCCATTTTTATGAAAAGGAGAAAGGAAAACTTGGGAAACTACAGGCTAGTGAGCCTCAAGTCTGTGCCAAGGAAAATCATGGAGTAGGTACTCCCGAAAGAGATATTAAGGCACATGAGAGGTGAGGAGGTGATCTGAGACAGCCAGCATGGCTTTACAAAGGGCAGATCATGCCTGAAAAATCTGCTGGCCTTCTATGATGAAGTTGCAGCATCAGTGAACAAAGGAAGGGCAACTGATGTAGTCACTTGTGCAAGGCCTTTGACATAATTCTGCCTCATTTCTTTATCTCTGCATTGAACAGATAGGGATTTGGAGGCTAGAATGTTTGATGGATAAATAGCTGATAGAAGTCTGAAACCAGGGATTGCTGTTAATGGCTATATGTCCAAGTGGAGGCCAGTCATGAGTGGTGTCCCCCAGGGATCCATTCTGGGACTGGTGTTCTTCAAAGTCTATATAAATAACATAGACATATTTATCTCATAGAGTGAGATCTAGTGTACCCTTAGCAAGTTTGCAGATGACACTTAGCTGAATGGTGCAGCTGACATAATAGAAGGGAGAAATGCCATCCCCAGGGATCAGGACAAGTTAAAAAAAGGGGGACATGAGAACCTTACAGGGCTAAGTGTAAGTTGTTTCACTTGGGTCGGGGCAATCTCAGGTGTGAGTACAAACTGGGAGAAGCACTTGTTGAGAGCATCCCTACTGAGAAGGACTTGGGGATCCTGATGGACGAAAACCTGTTGGCAGCCCTTCCCACAGCAGGAGAGTTGGAATTAGGTGATCTTCAAGGTCTTTTTCAACCCAAGTCATTCTATGATTCTCTGATTTCATGATCACGAAATACTAGAAGTGAAATGCTCTCAAATGTTAACATTTCTACAGTTCTATTCTAAGTAGGTTGCAGGTCCCAGTTGTTTTCCATGTACGGTTGAGTACAGTCTGGCTCCTGAGAGAAGTTAAGTGTTGAGTTGTCTGGTAGTTTGTCAACCTTTGTTAGCCTAGCAGAAGCTGTGGATGAAGAAATGAATTAATCAAACTATATGCTTTAGTTCAGACTCCTCCACTGACTGTCAGATGTAGAAATTTCTGTATGATGTTGATGCTTTTGATTTCTAAGTTTAGGAAGCTCTGAGTGTCATATGAATTGATGATATTATCATTTCAATTTTTCAGATGTCAGAATTATACAGATCATTTCTTGCAGAGATCTCTAATGCAACACCCCCGCCCCCAATTTCTAATTAGCCCAAGTTTAATCTAATTTATTCAGTGAGAAAGTTATTCACTGTGATGTGATAAGCCTATGAATATGTCTACACTTTCAATAACTCTAGATCATGCTTTTCAAAGGACAGGAAAATTATCTGAAATCTCTGAGGGTGAAATGTTTTCTACCCATGTTGCAAACAGTTTTTTTTTATACTGCTTCATCTAGTGGCTAGCTGGCGAACAACTTTTCAGTTTAGTTTTGCTACCGTATAGTATTAATTTCAGTGATAAAGATCTGCATAGGCTATCTAAAAAGTCTGTTGGATGCAATAAGAATTGTATCAGGAGAATGCTATGTTGAAGCATGGAAATATGTGAAGGGGTCATAAGGGACCGTAAAGTGTGTTTCTGTGAACAGCACTCTGCTTTTGACCAAAGGCTAAGTCTCATCCTTGGGTCTCATGCTGATCTATCATTGTCACATCAGAAGGAATAATTCATTTACAAAGGGAAAAGGCTACAGAAGCAACTTGAAGTCTTTTTTTTTATTATTATTATTTTATTTCCATACTTTAGGTGTATCTTTTGCATTCTTCTAGTGTATCACTGAGTTTGGTTAAAATGACCTCAAAGGAAAGGCTAGGTTTCAATTGTGTTAACAGTTGAGGGCCTTGTTTTGAAAAAATAATACCTTGTTATTAAATGTTATGACTGTACGGTCTACATTCATTATTCCATCCACCTATCTTAAAGAAAATTTAGAGATACATTTTAAAAGCAAAGTCAGCAGGAGCCAGTCTGAGTTTTTGTGGGCTTTAAATGATGCCTAGTAAATAGAATGATTACAAATAAAGATAGAAGCTGGCACACGCTTCTACCTTCATCCAGCATGATAAAAGATAAGTAAGTTGCAGTTTTTTTAAGGTCACATATTAGCTGTTGATCAAAATGATACATGGACACCATCCATTTGATGAGTGGAGGGGTATCACTGGAAGGAAAAGACATCAGCATGTAGCTCCCAGAGAAAAGCTTTCTCTCTGTAAGCAATGATGTACATGAACGATAAATGTGTACAAGCAGCAAAAGAATGCATTCAGAAGTCCCCAAAGCAAAAAGTTAGACAGTTTTTATTATTACTCATCTATGCTTTCTCCTTCATGCTTCAGAAATGCCTTAGATTTTCAATGCAAATTTGGCTCTATATCCTAAACCAAAAATAGACGTTTGTTTTCCAAATATAAAGCTACACGATCATTCCTTAAAGGGCTGTTTCACTATGTTTAAGGTTAACATCACTGAATTCAGGCTGCACAGAACTTACTTCCTGGATTGTTGGATTCTCTATACCAAATTTAAAAGTCTCTGTTTGTTGTCGTTCAGCTGGGCCATGATAACGTCAAAAAGTGGACACATGAGAAGCCTTAATGTTAATGAGGTTTAACAAGGCCAAGTGTAAAGTATTGCATTTGGGTGGAGGTAATCTCAGATATGTGTGCAGACTGGAAGAAGAACTTACTGAGAGCATCCCTTCAAGAGAAGGACTTGGGGATCCTGACGGATGAAAAGCTGGACTTGAACCAGCAGTATGCACCTGCAGCCCAGAAGGCAATGGTATTCTGGGCTGCATCAGAAGAGGGGTAACTGGCAGGAAGAGGAAGGTGATTATCTTTCTCTTCTTTGATTTTGTGAGGCCCCATCTGAAGTACTACATTTAGACATGGAGCCTCAGAACAGAAAAACTGTTAGGGTAGGTCCAGAGGAAGGACACAAAGAGCATCAGATGGCTGAAGCACCTCTCCTACAAAGAGACTGAGGGAGCTGGGCTTGTTCTACTTGAAGAGAAGGCACTGGGGAGACCTCACTGATGCCTTCCAGTAATTGCAAGAAGCTTACCAGTAGGAGTAGGATGGGCTATTTACACAGGGTGATGGTGAAAGGACAAGAGAGAATGGTTTTAAACTAAAAGAGAGGAGACTTAGATACTTGGAGGAAATTTTATACTCAGAGGGTGGTGACACACTGGCACAGGCTTCCCAGAGAAGTTGTGAATGCTCTGTCACTGGAGGCATTCAAGGCAAAGTTGGATGGGGCCCTGGACATTCTGATCTACTTACATAATGAAATATATCTTCCCTAGGACGTTTGTTACCTATGATATCTTACTGTGATTTTCAGTCTTCAGAGTTTCGGAGATGAAAGCAAATATAGAATATCTAAATACAGTATTGAACTTTTTATCTTTGAACCTAAAAGTTTGCTAATAGAGGACTTATAACATCATGATGTTACAACAGTGTCCACTCATTTCAAGGTGTATCTTTTATTCAAATTTTATTTTTTTTAAGAATACATGACTTCCTACCAAAGTCGTGAAAGCATCTTACTCTTTCTTCGACATTTGGCAATAGACATAGGCCTTAATTACTAAAAGCAAACATTAGAAGTGTTTTAACCAGGAATCAGAAAATTGAACAAAACAATATACCACATGGGTTTGAGACTGCTTACTTGAAGTCCATATATCTTTAATGCTTTTTCTGTTACATGTATTCCAGAGGCAACCAACTTTCTCATGCTTCATTTAGAACCTCAGTTCATTCATACAGTATTTCTTGCTCTTGCTGCTAACTATTCCAACATATATTTCCACTGAGAACAATGTGGCATTGATTTGTTTTCAGATGCACAGGTTGATGTGCAACTCAGATTGATCTAAAAAAAAAATTCCAATACACAACGGTTTTACACTAAGTAAAGTAGCTGGTTCTTCTCCAACTAATTCTAAACTGACTGTGGCCATTTAATCAGAAACGACAGCAATCTGTAATATTTCTTTGTTATTCTGTGTTTAGTTAATTTCCTAGCAGGTATATCCCACAGATTTGAAAATGAAATTGTGAGAATAGCCATGTCTGTTACACAAATAAATGCTCTGTTCTTAGTATCTTGTAAGCCATCCAAGTTACTGGGTATTAAATAATAAAGCCCTTTAAAAATATAAACAATTAAAAATAAATGAGTTGTTTTCTTTTTCCTTTGCTTGATAACTCTTCTCTGCTCCTGTTAACAAGCAGATAATAGTCATGACAATATAGTAATGTTCACTAAATAGATTTTCTCATTGGAATTACACCAGTGTATTTCATCTAGGGGTCACATCTGCAGTGTCTGAAGCATGGGCTCAGATATGGACAATCCAAATCATTTATTACAGGTTCTAACATCCCTTATATACATTCACAAGTTTTCTCTTTTAACTTTCCCACCCACCTTTACATGGCAACAAAATACTCTTCAAACATTCCTTATCTATTCATGCATTTTGAGAGCTCTTTAATAAAATTCTTTCAGCATTTCTTCTTGCTGAAAGAGGAGGAAAACTTTTTCAAGGCTCTCAAATTCAATTTCGCAAAAAAATTGTTAACACTTTTCTAAAGAATTAAGTAAGTTCTAGATCTTATAACGTGAATCTTTTCAGAACTTGAGATAAATGCAATCAAAAGATAAGTAGAGAGAGCAGAATTGAGATTTTCTGCAGAAATATTCTTTTCAGTACTGTGTTGTACTTATATGTTGAGTAATTTTTTAATGAACAAACCTAAACCATCTGGTAGCATAATACTTGTTTTGTGCCTCATGTCTGTGAACTGGGTACACAGAAAAATGTTGATTCACATGATGTTTTTCGGAAGCAAATGAGATACACGGTGTATAATGATAGCGTGTCTTGGCAATGGATTGCAGTCTTGATCCTGATGTTAGAACCATATATTTTCAAGAGTTTGTGGCTCTGTAGTAGCAGTATGATTGTGGTTATTTCACAGAAAAGAGTCAGATACTATGAGAGATTGTATCTCTGTCATATATATCTGGTCTGAAATGTTATCTGATACACAATATCTGAGCAGCTGTAGGCTATAGGTCTTCATGTGAAGAAATGAAATGTAAGTGGGTGACACACCACTGCAAAAAAAAAAAAAAAAAAAAAAAACCCTGCAGAAAAAATACATAATTTTGAAGGATTTTGTTCAAATGCTTGAGACATAAAAGGAAAAACTTTTGAGTTAAACACTCATAGCTTAGAAAATAATAGCTTTTGAGTGCAGGGCATTGCACTTTGTAAGAGTTTTCCTGGTGTGCATCTGGACATGCCACTTTCATTCCTTTTAGACTGCAGAGTACATATAGGACTTGGAGTGGTTGGAGAAGCATTTGAGAGGCAGTGTACTTTGCACTGGCACTACATTGTGGCTGGCAGATCAGTGCAGACATTTTTGCCAGTATGACTGATGCTAAGACTACCTAATGTCAGTTACTGTTGACAGCAGTGAAGGGGCACTTGTGAGGGTTGTCCAGTCTGTTCCAAAAGTGTGGTGCCTTTCACTGTGGTGGAGAGAAGAGAATGTTTTCTCCATATACATTTCTAGGATTATAGCTGTTTAGGTTTTTTGTTTGTTTGATTATTTGTTTGTTTTTCAGTGAATCTCACTGTCTTTCTTCTCCTCATTCCTCTCCTCGCTACATTATTTTTCATAACGTCTGCTCACTTATGTGTCAAGAATACCTCCTATAATAAATATGCTATTTATACTTTCTCTTGGTTTATTAGTGTAGTGGTTACATAAAATAAATCTAACCACTTGAAAACAGACTGTTGTAGTAGATTAACATTCTGATTCAGTGTATTGCAGTGCCCTTCAGTATCTTTTGTCATCAGCTGCAATGACATGGTCTTCATTATTTCCTAATTGTCCATAACATTTCCCCGTATTCTTATTATTAACGATAGCTTGAAAAAGCAGCCCAATAGCTGAGATAGTTTAAGTAAAGGATTTACAGTGTTGGCATTGTGCAGACCTTCCTGAAGAAGGTTACATTGCTGATGCTTCTGAGCTAAGTGAAGCATGGCACAGACAGCAGTGAACACGCTTTTCCCAGCCCCTCACAACCTTGAGGGGCAATTCCCGAGGCCTATTTAGTCTTTGGCTTCTCTCGTGACATTGCTTACAAGGCTGCAAATTAGCTTACTAATTATAGTGAGGGAGAAGGCCTGTACATGAATTCATAAATACCTTTCCTTCTTCGTAATAAAAACTTCAGAATTCATCAAGGTTATCTAGTACAGATAATGCTGAGAATGGTCAGAAGGCACCTTAAAAACCATTAAGGTACAAACCCCACTGCTATAGGCAAGGTTCCTACCCACAGATTGGACTGTTCAGGGTTCCATTCAATATGGTGAGGTATTAAAACCTCCAGAAATGAGACATCCACAACTTCTTCAGGCAGCCTGTGCCAGTGCTCTGTCACCCTCACTGTGAAGAAGTCCCATACACATTTGTGTGGAACTTCCTATGCATTACTTTGTTGTCATTTCCCCTTGTCCTACTGCCACAAACTGCAGAGAAGAATCCAGCCTTGTCCTTTTGCCTCCCTATCCTTAGATGTGGATAAGATCCCCTCTGAGCCTTCTTTTTTCAAGGCTGAACAGACCCAGGTCTCTCAGCCTTTCCTCATAAGGGAGGTGTTCCACACCCTTTATCATCTTTGTGACCCTCTGCTGGACTTCTCCAAGGAGATCCCTGTCTTTTTTGTACCAGGGAGCCCAGAATTGGACACAATACTCCTGGTGAGGACTGACCAGAGCAGAGTAGAGGGGCGTGTCCAGGCATCCCTTTCTACTGTTGTATCAACTCCATCATTCAGCTTGGTGTCATCTGCAAAACTGCAGAGGCTGTACTCCCACTATCCAGGTCATGAATAAAGATGTTGAAGAGCACTAGTCCCAAGATGGATCTCTGGGAGACATCATTCATCACCTGCCTGTGCCTGGACATAGAACCAGTGACCACAACACTCTGCTTGTGCCCTTCAAACTATTCCTCATTCATGAATAGTCCAACCTTCAAATCCCTCTCTCCAATTTAATAATAAGAATGCGATGTGGGAACATACAAAAGGCCTTGAAGAAGTCCAGGTGGATGACATCGGTCTCTCTCCCTTAGTTAACTGATGCTGTCATTCTGTCATAGAAGGTCACTAGATTTCTCTGGCATTATCTGCCCTTGGTGAAGCCATTCTGGCTGTCACAGATCACCTTCCTGTCTTGTATGTGCCTTAATATAACTCTCAGGAGAATCTGTTCCATGATTTTCCAGTCACTGAAAATATTGCCTGACAGCAATGAGTTTTCAAATATGGTAGAGTGTGCCTTGGCAACCACAGCAGCCTGTTCCTTCAGCACCCCGGGATGTGTATCATTGAGCTCCATACATATATACACATGTAATCACATCAGGTGATCTTGAACTTGCCCTTTGCTTACTGAGAGATTATGTTCCAGTGGCCCCCACTTAGTGATTCATGGACTTCAGAGGCATGGAAAACCTGGCTGACAGTGAAAACTGTGTCAAAAAACACATTGTGTACTTCAGCTTTCTCCATGTCTCTTATTCCTCCTTGTCATTTATCAGAAGGGGTACTCTCTCCTTTTGCCTGTCTCTTCTGACCAGTGTTCCTGTGTAATCCCTTATTTCCATTTTTCAAATCCCTTACCAAATTCAATTTTATCTGTGCCTTGGCTTTCCTGATCCCATCTCAGAACTCCTTCTTCCAAGGCCACAAATCCCCACTTCCACTATCTATAAAATTCCTTCTTATCCCTTAGTTTGACCAGTAGGTCCTTGCTTAACCATGCTGATCTCCTGCCTGCTCTGCTTGATTTCTTATGCTGGGGGATGGAGAGCTCTTATGCTGTCAGAACGGCATCCATCAAGAACTGCCAGTTCTGCTCCATTCCATTGTCTCTAAGGACATCTTCTCAGAGGATCTCATCCAGTAATTCCTTGAACAAACTGAAGTTCACTTTTCTGAAGTTCAGATTATGACAGCTACCCGTGTTCCTTGAGATCATACATTCATGGTCATTCCAGACTGCCTTGATATTAACCTACATAATAAGCTGATATCATAGAATCATGATATCATAGAACCCCTAAGGGTTGAAAGGGACCTCAAGAGATCATAGAGTCCAAACCCTCTGCCAAAGCAGGTTCCCTACACCAGGTGAAAATATGCATTGTTGAAAACCAGGTCCAGTAATGCTTTATGCCTTATTTGGGAAAATCTTCGTGACATGGCTCTTTACTATTTCTATAGTGTCAAGAAAAATGATTTTCAGGACATTGACTGGAGATTCTAGTTTCTCTTTTGATAGAATAACAGATTTCACACCATGCAATACTGCAAGTAATCACTTTCCTAAGATGCCTCAAAGAAAATACTAATCTTGTAGTATTTGGCAAATACAGAAGAATTATCCCAAGAGAAACAGTCATTTTCATCCTCTTGCCCCAACTGCTACTCACAGAGTTATTCCACATCCCACTAAATACCTCCAGTGATGAAAACCTCACAGTCTCGACCTAATTTAGAGCTTAACTATCTTTATAGTTAAAGATTTTCATAATGTCTAATAAAAATCAAGGATTCAAATTAAACCTCTTCCTGTGTGTTCTCTTCCCACTGGATTCCCTGAATGTAACATCTATGTCAGTGTACAGTTCTTACACTTATTGTTAGTCATTTAGTGAATATTTGACAATAAATCTAAATTCAGTGGAATGTTCTGTTAAACTTTAATCTCTTTCTAAAACAGCTTCTTAATCTTGGTAGCCATACATGCTACTTACATTAAATTTCCTTGTCTTTTACCCAGGACAAATATTATCTAAACTCAGAGTATCGAGTACTACACTTTTTAAATAACATGTACCTCTATAATGGATCATTAATAGACCTGCTTATATCCCTCAAAATCTATAGATTTTAAATGTTTTCCTTGCATAAGACATTAATGAGATACATAGAATAAATAGATCCATTGGATATATTTTTTATGCAAAGAGTAGATCCAATTATTTTCCTCACTCAAAGTTTAGAAAAACCTGTATTAAATCGGTATTTACCAAGGGTAAATGCTTGTCAAGTTTACTACCTCATCAGAGTGTTCCTGTGTTAAAGTGAAAGGTTCGTAGCTGCTGCTTACCTTAACTTCACAAGTTCTTGTATATTCCTTGTATTTGAACTGAGATGTTATGGTCTGGATGGGTGGACAAGAAAAACCTTGCTGGATGGTGAGCTCAGAGGACAGAAGTTAATGGTTTGCGTGCTATCCAGAGGACTATGGCAATTAAAATTCCACATGAGTATGTCCAGGGACCTGTTCAAGGTAACATCATAATAATCTAGAGTGGGCAATGAAGGGCACTTTTATCAAGGTTGCAGGTGATACCAAAATGAGGCAACAGGTAATATTCTGGAGGGTAGTGCTGCTATCCATAGGAATATGGACAGGCTAGAAGAGAGGGAGTAGAGGCACCTCATGAAATACAACAGGGAAAAGATGAATGCTGCCCCTGGGCAGGGAGCACTTGTGCAAAGACAGAAGCTGGGGCCTGCATGGCTGGGAGCAGCAATGTGGGGAGAGACATGGTGCCTGAGCAGAAACTACCTGGGCATGAGACAGTAGTGTACCCTGGCTGCAGGGACAGCCAGCAGTGCCCTGGGAGCCATATTCACAAGGGCACAGCCAGGATAGTGAATGAAGGAAGTATCCTCTTGTACTCAGTACTCATGAGATTACATCTGGATACTGAGTCCAGTTCTGGGATCCTACCACAGGGCAAATGCTGAAAAACTGGAACAAGTTCAGCAGTAGTCCCTTCATGGCTTTTCAAGAGTGTGTGTCTGGTGGGAAGGGGCTGAGCGACCAAGGCTGGTTCAGTCCAAAGGAAGGACAGCTTCAGTGGAATTGATGATCAGATTGACTGCTCCTGTGAGGGGGTTACCCAGAGAGTGGAGTTGGGCTCTTCACAGCAGTGCCTATTGGGAGAACAAGAGTCAGCACATGTAAAGGCAATCAAGAGGAGATCATACTGGCTATAAAAGGTGGGGAAAAAATATCACCCTCAAGACAACCCAGCAGTTGCATATATTTCCCAGTGAGATTTTTCATCTTCCATCCTCGGAGGTTTTCAAGATGCAGCTGGATAAAGTCCTGAGCAACCTGATCTGGCTCCATATCTGCTTCTGCTAGGATAAGGGGATTAAACTGGATATGTCCTGGTGTCTTTTCCAGCCTGAGTCATTCTGTGAATACAAACAATGCAAAATGTAATCACTTTCATTTTCAAACTTCTTAAAAAGTGTTATGGAAATGCAGATGTTTCTTTGTTTGCTTTTAGCTTTACTCCAGGCTGGGTTTAAATATGTCTTCTTATTGAGAAATCTTTAAACTGTATTTTTATTTTGCTTTGAAATTTTTTATTTTCATTGATTTAACACCTTTAAAAAAAAAAGTAATTAAGATAATCTGTAATAATACAGTCACTTCTATTTTTTCCATAGATCCATATCTCTCTCCAATTCACAGATCTGCCATCTTTAGAGAGTATTCAGCGTCATGAATCAGGTTAAGACATAATTTTGACATGTACATTTGGCTGAGACAGGGACAGATGAACTGTCAAGGACTTAGTGTTATCATAAACATTTGTATTCTTTCTCTGTATCACTCACTGTTTCCCTGTATGACTCTGAAAAACTGTTGAATTGGACTTTGAAATACATAGGCTGGTCCTAAAGTAATACCTCCCATTTATTTCCATTGAAAATACAATAGATACGAAGAGCACCATAACAATATTTGCTAGAGCAAATTCTCAGCTACAAAATACTGGTTTTCAAAATATTCTCCATCATTAGCTATACATTTTTTCCAGCAATGAACAAGAGTCTCCATGCTTTACTCATAAAACATCTGCACCTCCTGTCACTGTTGCCACTGCTTAAATGCACCACCCACTGCCTCACTGTGCTCACATCCACTCTATTTTCTCAATAATCATTCAGTAAGCACTGATTAATGTCAATAGGGGCAGTTTTTTCTGCAGAGAAGAAGAATAGAGAAATTCAGTAACATATCTTGGCTTTATAACCACTTCTTGTCAGAGTACCTCCTCTGTCACACAGCAACAAAATATAATGGAATATTGTCAGGAAGGTTCAACCTCTACTTCCATACCACCAACAACTGCCTTTGATGACATGGACCAGCATAAAAAAAAATAGGAGGCATTAATTTCAGGGCAGCCCTTGTAGATATCATTCATTTTTGAATACTTAAAATGGCTGATATATTTGCCAACTTTACCCTTATTATTACAGTTGTGAAATGGAACTCTCTTTCCATGTCACATTACAGAAATGTTGATACCATTGTTTTGTTTTCTAATGAAAGTTTAGAGAATGTCTAGAAAAAACTTTGAAGAGAAAGCGAGAAAAAGACATATTGAGTAAGTGTGCTCCTCATTAGACAAGACAGAGGCTTTCTGGTAAACAGCTTTATGGAATAAAGTCATCACCTGTGCAAAGTGGCAAATAATAAATTGAACAGTTGAGCTCTGAATATTAAGATTGGAGTCTTAATATGTTACTTCAAAATAAGCTAGGAGTAATATTACTATTTTTAAGTAAGTTATTTGAGGCCTAATCACCTAGTTTTGATTAAAAAATCCATTTGTTGATCAAATCATGAAAAAAACATAATGCCAGTTTAAGAAAGTTGTGTCTGGGTTGCACAGGAGAGGCTTGGTGAATTGTCACGGCACTGAACGAAAACTTCTTAATAAAAATATCCAAAGTTTCCTTGCCTTTTATCTTTGTTTCTTTTACATAAGGAGAGATTCAGGTACTCACACCTCATTCATATCCACATCACTACTTCACAAGTCAATTCATTGTATTATCTTTCACTTCAATGCACATCTCATATATTTCTCAAGCAGAATACACAACTCTCTCACAAGGAGAAGAGCATATCAAAGGAAAAACAAACATAAGCAGCAAAGGCCATCACCAGCCAGACATCACAAGTCATTAGTATTGCTGCTTTGCTATCATCTTGTTTTTCTCTATGCCTTGTCTCTCCTCCTGGGCAGAGGGAGTACATCTGGCTATAAAAACAAGAGGTTTTGTTTACAGAGAAAAAACATTTCTGTAATAGAAATTCCTGTGACATTTTTTTTTCCTACTGTCATCAGCCAACTACCATCTGTCCAACTACGGTGAAAGGAATGCTTGCAACAATATTCTGAAGGATACATAATTTACAAATAGTTTTATTTCTAGAAGAGGCAAACTAAAGAAGAGATACTAAAGTGCACATGCGTATAATCTGCTAGTCCTCAAATCTCATAAATCATTCAAAAAATTATTCATATAATTGAGCTATTTCTTGTTGCTTCATACCTCTGGTCAGGTCACTCTTTTAATACTGAAAAGGAGGCTTTGAAATTCTGCAGCAAAATATTTTAACAGTTTTATATACTGTTTATATAAGGAAAGAGAAGTCAAACCCAGTGTCTGTTAGCCTAGAAATTCATGTTAGTAAATATGTATTGAGACTGTGATATTAGATAAACAGAGTGATGCTTGAATTTTGAAACTGTTGCCACCCAATGAAGCAGTCAAAACTTGTTTTCTAGCAGAGATTTGTTCTACCCACATTTACAACTCTGTCTCTAGCTTTAAACCAACGAGAAACTGTATTCATAGACTCCATTTACATTATGTCACCTTGAATCTTTTCTTCCTGACAATTTAATGTAATCTGCTTTTCAGTTTCATGTGAAAAGGAGTGCCATATGGAAATGCATCACTCTGTGACAGATTTCACTGTAATGTTTACCCAGTAATAATGCACTTTCCAGAGTGACGTGCCAGTTAAACCCCTCTCCCTTACTGAATTCAACAATTTCCTAGAAAGCAGTTCAGAGATAACATTGAGTATTAACTCTAAAGTTAATTGTTTGAGTTTATGTTGATTTGTATTGGGGACCTGACAATACATTTTTATTGAGGATAAAACACAGAAGTCTCACATAAATTACAGTTCATTAACTTAAGTACTTGAGCTGTGATATCATACCTTGTAAGGAGTTTTTTGGACACAGTTACTCCCTGGAAGGATGAGTAGATGTGGAAGGGAGGAAGGGAGAAAGGGAGGGAGAGAGGGAGGACAGCAGACTATGCTTGTTTGTTTTGTGCTTACATTGTCCTTCATGATTTCTCAGTTGTCTGCAGTTACACTACTGAGATAATTCTTGTTCTTTCTCATCCAGTCAAAACGCAATTACAGAACTGCTTTATTTTTTTCTGAAACATATTACAAACTGGTAAAAGGTTACCCTCTTCTACTTCTTTCACTCTTCAGCTCATTCCCATTATTTAATGATCTCTGATCATGGTAATATTTTATACGATAGAGTTGGAATATTCGATATTCTTAGAAATATATATTTATATTATTTTGTCTTACCTTTTTTCTTTCAAATGTTTCTTATTTTTGTTTTTGGTACCACAGAAGGTAACCAAGAAAGAAGGAAACCAATGTAACCACAAGTGCAGCAAACTGAGTTTTTGTTCATCAGTGTATATGTAACAGACAACCTTGTAACTGACATTCTTGTCAGAAAGATCTTCAGTCTTCCAGCTCTTAGGCTCTCCCAAGGCACTTTTAACTCTACCTCTCAGTTACTTGTATTTCTTTATTTTCTTACAAATTCACATTATAATGAATTCACATTGTATATGAATAGCTAAGGACTCAGTGATTGGTCATATGCCTAGCAAGTGTCTCAGCAGATTTAAGATACTTTCCTAATACTGTACATATCATTTGGCTAGCAAAAATGATTTTTTGAGATAGAGTATAGATTTATGTGTTATTGTAACAGTATTTTGAAGCTGACAGAACCTGATAGACTTGGTACACTCTAGTTGAATTTCAAAGGTAAAATCATTTATGTTTCTAAGAAACATGAGCATATTTTAAAAATTATTACAAATAAGCTTAAAAACAAAGCCAGAATTTGAGCCAAGAACTGAATCTGTCTTTAGATCTTTAAGAACAAAACTCATAGTGAATATAAAGTAAAGGAAACAACCTTTAAGGTAAGAAAAGTTCTCTCAGCAAAGGAAATAGAGCCATTTGCTGTTGCTTATATCATCTGTATCTCAGTTCCCCAAACCTGTTCTTCTCAGCAAAGTATTTGTATATTAAAATTAATTGACTGTATGACAACGGGTGACCCTCAAAGGTTACATGGTTTGAGGCTGATTATTTTGCAGGTGGGTTATTTAACAAATAGGACTTCTTAGAGACTGTTCGCTGCCTTTACAGTATTTCTGTGTTTTTTTTGCAACTGTCTACTTGAAGATTTTCTTTTATAACAATGATAGGCCTGAGTGTAAATCAGTCCTCTAGCAGTACAGTTGCTAAGATATTGAAATGATCCAAGTAAGTCTTTCAAATGGAAGAACTGCCACTATTGTCATGCTTGAAAGGACAGTTTGGGAAAATAGGAAAAGGCAATTTTATCTAATATTTCAAAACAGGCTTACTTGGAGAAGTTCAGAAGCCTGCAGAAACACTGTGGTAATTGGTGTGAAGGACTGGGGTTCAGGGGAAAATGCATCTAAAAGGGAATCAGATGTCTGGGCAGGTGGTTCCCCACTAACTTGGAATCAAGTGGGGACTCTGGCACCTAGGCAAGAGCAGAATAATAATAATAATAATAATAATAATAATAATAATAACAACAACAACAACAACAACATAATCATCAACAACAACAACAACAATAATAATAATAATAATGGGAGATATTCCTAAGAGAGGTCAGTTGGAGCTTTCATCAAGCTAAGATTCTGGTTTTATCTGTTGTAGAATCTTCTGTCCTAATGGACTGACCCTTTGTCTCCTGTTATCCACCTCACTATGGTAGCATCTGTCTATAAGAGAAGGTACTTAGATGGTGTTCAGAAAGTTTCCTGGAGACTAAAAGTAAGAACAGAAAAAATATATGAGTACATATTTAAAAAAGAATCTGAGAACGTTTCTCTTCATACATATTTTCAATCTTCTTAGAAGTATTAAAAATAGAATTATTTCTATACCTCTATCACCCTCCAATGGATGGAACCTGCAAAACTGAAAACTGTGGAAAGGAACTCCACCTTTTCTTCTTACTCTGCATCTTTGTCTGTTATCTACGGAAAAATAAATAGACTGAAATTTAATGGTGATGGGAAATGAACAAATAAACCAAAACTTTTCAACAAGTTTTACTGCAGTAAGACATGTAAGGCTATGAATGACAGGGATTACTTCAAAATATTGTTGGAAATAATTGTCTTGCAGTTGTGTTTGTTTGTTTTGTTTTGTTTGTTTGTTTGTTTTAATTTATAGGCCCTACAAAAGTAATGCTTTCTATTCATTTGTATGGAGACTAGAACAGATAAAAGAGCACAGGAACACTATTTGTCAGAGCATGTTCACAGCTAAAAAACACTATTTTTCAACAGTCACAACCATTAGCTATGAATTTTTGCCTGCAATGAGCAAGAGCCTATGTGCTGTCACTGCTTTTGAAATGCACCATGCACTACCTTACTTGCTCACATCCACTGCTTGCTCTCCAGAAAGATTCAGCAAGCATTGATGAATATCAATAGGTGCAATTTTTTCTGCATGGAGGAATTCAGTGACACATCTTTGCTTCACGTGCACTTCCATGTCAAACACTATTTTGTAAGACTGCCCTCCTGCTGCCATCTGTCACATGGCAGCAACATGGAACAGAATACTGGTGGGAAGGTTCAACTTCAACTGCTATACCATCAACACCTGCTTCTGATGTCATAGGCCAATATGATAAAATAAGAGGCATTACTTTTAGATCAGACCTTGTATTTATATACATGGTTTCTAAATATAGTAAATTCACAACATGATTTAGTATTACAAACACCTGCATTCCAAAACATGTTAAAGAAATGATTCAGTTGGTTAAAAATGGCATTGTTCTATTTCACTCAGATTTTATGCCTTTAGCTTATTCTTCAGTTTTATATTTTTATCCATAAAGAAAGAAGAAACATTATTTTAAGCGTAATTTCATTTCTGCATTTTAAGGAAATGACAATTCTACGAGGCCGTAGCACAAGCTTTGATTTTACAGCAGTGAATGTTGGAATGTTTTCAGTTTTTTTTCCATTTCTTTGTCATTTCTATGTGTTCCATGTAGAAGTGAAGTGCATGGATGATAGAATGTCACTTATTTATTTTCTCCAAGTTATTGCCTCTCTCACATCTTACTCGATTACATTTGCACCAACCAAAGACACTGTTTATACTTCTTTAACTTCAGTATTGACTGAAGTAACACTGATTCTCTTCCTGTGAGGGCAGATTTAGATACAAATCATTGTTCCAGCACCAAGATCATTAATCAGCCTCAGGCTAGATCCATTATATGTATATTCAACATAGAAGAAATATTAATGGTTGCACAGAAGAAACGTTACCACCAAATTAGCTCTGACTCCCTACTGGAGCAGCAATTTACTCTGAAGTAATAATTATAATACATCACTAGAGGTTTAATTTTCAATAAGTGCTGTCTGTTTAAGGGACAGCAATCTCACCATGGCTCAGAGAACAATAGATCATGCTATCAGCAAGAAGAAACCTACATGGAATTTAAAAGAAAATAAAAAAATAAAAATTCATGACAGACTCCATATTGAAACAAAAACTCCCTAGAAATTTCCTAGCTAGATTATTGTGGGCAGAACTGCTTATGCTGTTTGCTAAATGTTTACATTAATCAGGAGGCAAAAAGACATCTTTTTACTTGTAAATAAGGTATGACTATGCAAACTCAATTTTTTTTTTTTTTTCAGCAGTCATATTTGGAACAAGTTCATCTCTTTGTTCTATGGCATAGAAAGATGTGTTCTAATTATTTACTGAGCACAGCACATTGGTTTTGATGTAGTTACACCAATTTATCATAGCTCAGGATGTGGACTTTTATGGATGAAATTATTTGATTAGTCCATACAGAGCCACTACACACCACAACTTGGAAATTTTGTTGAGAATCAACTATGACTAAATCAAATTTTTGTGATTTTTTTTCTGCTATATTTCCAAATTGATAATCATTAACTTCAAATTTTTCAAGTCAAGAAGGCCATGCTAAAAAATGATTCAGTCCTCATCATAGCATCGTGAGGAAGTAATAAGAGCTTTATATGCCTCATGATGTCTTTGAAATATTCAGTGCAGACCAGATCCACACTTTTTTGAAATGAATTACAATATACTTAAAGAACTCCATATCTGATAATTGCTGTATATTTGCCAGGCTTGTTTCTTCTAATATTTTAAGAAAAGATGATAAACATGTACTATCATAGACATTTGTATTATTGTGTATATAGTAAAGGGTAGCTATATTTCAGAAGTATGTGATATATGCCATATATTTGTAGGAAAATCAATGCTATTGCTTAGTGTGAAACAAGGAATTCATGAAAATTTATAAACTGCAGTGTATTTCACTCCCTAACTCACTTCCATAAAACTGTGTTTTATTTCTTTTAATAATATTCTTTATCCACCTGAACTGTGTCGATCCAACTTACATACCGCTTGCACAAGTAGCTATTTTGTTGAATTCATGCAGGTAATGATTGTAATGAACAGTGATCACAGATACTCAAGAATACACGGGTCACTGTGTCTTCTTTACTGAGTCTATGCAGCTAGCACAGAGTGAATGTCTATAGTACAAGAGGCATACACTGCAAAATTAAGTTTGGTAAACTTTTGGCAATGTATGGCTGTTATAATATATCAAGCATTATTTTGAAATGTGCCTATTTTTTAATGACTTTCCTCTTTAGGAACAGGGACTCCTGTCCCTAAGTTTACTGAAAACAAAAGCAAAAAAAGCAACAACAACAACAACAGCAACAAAATTATATATATATAAAATGGCAAAAAGAAGAAGCTATCCTCTCTCCTTTGTTCCAAGACAAGATAAAACATCTATTTTGGTATCAGCATTGTTCTGTAAATCTGCATTGTATTTGAGGTAAAGTATTTTTCTGTGATGAAAAAAAAAGATTTTTATGATCTCCAAACTGTAATAATATATACACTAATGTGGAATCTCATATCTCTATCAGAAATATAATTCATTTTCAGAAATGGTCATACAGTTCAGTGCAGGGGAGCAGTAGAAAGATAAAAATAATCAATTTTAACTTATGGAACCTGAAGCCTTAAATTCAGGAGTTAGTAATCCCATCTCAGGGTACGTGCATCAGAACAATGCAGGAGACTCCAAACTGAATTTGATAGCTTATTTTACATCTGCCCTGATTTAAGCCACATTGGCAAAACTGAGTAGGAAAACTGTCAGCCTCACTTTTTATTCTCTCCACAAGGTGAAGTCAGAACATTCTGGCTCCCCCAGCTTGGTAGCATAATCTAAAAGATATTTCAGGGTATATAGAACACTAAACTGCTCTTTCCTTCAATTTGTGGATTGTCCTGATCCCTTCCTCTCCTGCAAATAGGAGATTAGCTGCTAGTATGAGCAATATGCAGCCACATCAACACCTTCTGCAGTTTTTCACATTTCATCTCCAGACCCCATAAAAATTGCTTCTGTAGGTTTCTGTTGTAATTCTTTGTATAAACCCAATTCAATACTAATTTCTGTTTTGCTAGAAATGGAACACATCCCATCAGTTTTTAGATGGGCACTGCTAAAGGTGAAATTGCAAAAGTAATCTTCATAGTTTCATGTTCTAACAGAGTTATTTATTCCTGCTTAAAGTTCACTGGTAAAGATACAAAATGCAGTATGCATTGCCAAAAGTGAAAATAAAACACAGATATCTTCATCCACATTTTCTGAATCAGTGATTTATTTTTCATTTACTGAAAACTAGTGGTGGACTGCATTATTATTATTTTTTTATTGTTATGTTTTGACTTTAAAATAGTAAGGATAATTTTCAAATTTGTAGTATGACTTATTTTTCTCTAGAAATGGACATTTTCTAAAAAGCAACCCTTATATGTACATAAAGATATATATATATAAAGCCTTTAGATAGCTCTAATGAAATCTGTTTATGGAACAGGCATAGGCATGAATATAGATCAGAAAATAACAAAAGATCTGATTTTCTGGAACTCCATGTTTGAGAACTGTAGTTTCATACTTCTCAATTGTCCTACATTACTGTCACAAGCATGGTGTTTCAAAGGATATTGAGAAAATACTTCATAACAAAAGAATTATTCAGAGAATTCAAAGTTATTGTTCAGAAACATTCAGAACAAAAAAGATGTTTGGTACTATTAAAAATGAAAGAGTTCATACATGCATTGATTTATTAAACCTTTAGATGGGGGAGTTTCAGTGTGTTCTTACATTTTTAAGTCCTTAGACTAGGACTGCTCTCTCTCCTCTGGTGAAAACCATCATTTTGAGCAATTTCAGCTTTTTACTTGTATTTATTTATTTATTTTTCTTTAATCCCTTAGAAATGCACCAAAGACTGATTGCTTTTCAGGATGACACAAAAACAGACTTGCTACCTGATTTGTTCCAACCACTGGGAATTGTCATTCATTTCATCATTTTTGCCAGTACATGGAAAACAAGCACTTCTGAGCCCCAAGGGAGACATAGGCATGGATTTAGCTCACTGATACCTGAATGCTCCACTAGAATTGCCTTTTTCTGCTCACTTACTACAGCAAGGACCTGCACTGATTACAGTCCTACATAAGGCATCTTAATTGAGAACTCATTCAGTACCTTATGCAGCACTGACTGCGTTGTTCGTGCTTCATGAAAAGCAAAAAAAGGAAACAGAAAGAGAAGTGAAAACTCTGGTATTTCATATTGCAGGTGTGTCTTCTATTTCACAAGCCCCAAGCATGTGGTGATCTCCCACATCAAGCCAAGGCAGTCCAGCTGCTGGCTGCAGCACTCCTGCCCTCACCCACAGCTCTACTTTTGAGCCTTCAGCGAGAAAATTAAACTTTTTCAGCAAACTGAATCTTCTCCTCCACTCCTACTCCCCTCCCAAAAGCAAACAAAAGTGACAGAAAAAATGTAATATTTTTTATACTGTCAGCACACTGCAGATTTAGCCTTATATTTCATGAACAGAATAATAAGTGCATTCTATACAATCTTTTTTGCTCATTTTTTTTTTCTTCTCCATTTACAGTAGATGATTAATGGGTGCTTTCTTTAACTTATCATTGATCACAAAAACTTAACAATTCAGGACAATCCAGCTCAGGCTGCATGGGGCTTTGAGCAACCTGGTCTAGAGGGAGGTGTCCCTGCCTATGGCAGCAAATGTTGAAACTAGATGATCTTCATGGTCCCTTCCAACCCAAACCATTCTTGAATTCTATAATTTTACAATTTGATGACTATGGTGTGGGGTTCAATCACCCAAGTTTGGATTTAGCATACTAGCTTGACTGCTGCCAGGAGCTAATCTGTATTATGCTGTGTGGTCCTATACCATGGCTTAAGCTTTAAACCTCAGAATCTGGCAGACTTACAAAATCCTCCCTTGATGTATCGCAGTCAGTAGCCAGCAGGGTTCCTGCCTTTCAAGATGGGTGAGTTATTCTGTCAATCAATCTCTAGAAATGTGCCTGTGAAGGTGAATATTCCTCTCAGAAGGTGCTGGCTGGTTTTGTTATGTGCTCTAAGCTCTAAATTTTTCTCTGAACCTTGCGCCCCTAAAGCCAAAAGAAATACTTGAAAGGCCTTTTTTCTTTCTCACTATTTAGCTAGTATCCCCTTGTGTTTTGGCAGATGTACAGCATTTCTCCAGTAAAGGCACATTCCAGTGGTGAATTTTAAATCCACTGCATGCCATGATCCATGCCCAGGTCTTCTCTGAATCTACTCCAAAGTAACGCTTCCATTTCAGAGCTCTGGGAGGGATGAGCATGCTCTGGTATCCCAGAAGTTGTTTGAGGATGATGTTTTTTTTCTTAGTAAATACATGAGAAGGTTGTAAGTATCTTTCTAGCACCATTTTTAAATTGTATTTTTCAGAAATTTTGGTACCTCCAACACATTTTCTTGGAAAACACTACCAAAACCAAGTGAGACGTAAAATACTAAATAAGATAGTAAATACTAAATAAATATTTATCATAATATAATTATGTAACCACATCAGGGGCACTGAAAAAGAAACCAAACTTATTCTATTTACCGTTTTTAGATTGCAGTATATTTGCAAGCCTTGTGGGGATTTGCTTTCTTTGAATATTGCAATTTTTTTATACATATTAGTATGCTTAGAGAATGCAAAAAAAATTTAATATATTTTTGATGTTGTTAAAGGAAAAGAAGAAGGTAAATGCTTAAAGTAACAAGTTACCATATTACAAATCCCTGAGTCAGGGGAATAACACAAATTAATTTATTAAGAGCTTTCTAACAACTACTAATACTCTACTTGGAGGTAAAATCGGCTAATTTGCTAATTACAATTTATACCATTACAGTTAAAAGTACTTTGGTGCAGGAGTTATTTATATGTTAAAAGTTCTAGGACAACATCTAAAGCAGCTAGAGCTTTCTTGTATCTAGAATTTATAAAAACAACATAACTGAAAACAAAGGCAAACAGTTGTGCTCCTAAAGACAACTCTGAGTAAAATTCTTTCTTGGATACTTGCATTTTTCTTTCTTTTTACTGAAAATCAGATGAAGAAGGTAGAACAGAAGCATTTCACTGTGGAGACTAATGAATTAAAGCAAGACATCTGATGTGCTTTGTCTGTGAGAAGTAACTACCTGCTCTGCAAGACAGCAGAGTGGGAAGCAGCTGTAGGCAATAGAAGAGGTAATAACTCTGTGAGAGAGGCAGGTGGTTTGGAGGAGGTTTGGAGGATGTGGAGGAGGGTTCTCTGGACTTAGATTCTGAGTTTTCTTGTGTTCTGCTGGTTGCTACCTGAATGAGAGAAGAAGCTGAGAGTAGGTTCCATAGCTGCTTCTAAAGCTTGTGTAGCAATAGAAAATGGACCAGTTGGGAGAGTCTAGGTTTCATTGGTGTTGGTGGTTTTAGTGTGAGGGTACTCAACGGGGAACTGTTTCAAAGCTGCCAAAAAGGCTGTTACTGAATGTAGCAGGCTTTGTCTGGCAGACTTGCTGGAGAGCTTAATAAGGATTTTTCTTGAGAGCTTGATTTTTCTGAGCTTCTGATTGAAAGCTATGAGCAATAAAGGACTCAAAAAACTGTCTGTATCTCATCTGAGCTCACTCTGAGTTGGGTTTATGGCTTAAACTCTTCTGGGATATTTTTCTACTAACAGGTTTTCTTATTTGCTTTCATCTCTTGTAGGGGAAGAAGTAAAAATTCTGTGTGTGGCCCTCAGATCATTACTATGTATTTCATTTGTTTTCAAGTATGGTGTTCTGGTGGCTTCTTCTCTTTTAATGTTTTCAGGATTGAACAAAGCAGCTCTTGACTTGAGATCTGTTTAGTCTTATTTCTGAAATGGAAACTCTAGACTGCATGTGGTATCAATCCTAAAAGCTACCACTCTTCTAATGAAGAGCATAAGTAATTATTTGATATTTGTTTTTTTTTTTTCTTGAACTCACACTGTTGTTGATTCATGTTCTTGGGCTTTTTTGGCTTAATTTTAAAAAATGTTTTTATGTCAGTTTAGTGCATGTTTAGGAATACAGCTTCAGTTGTTTCTGAAAGTCTGAATAGGTTATTTCTCCGTTCTTTCCTCCATTATGCTTTGAATACCTGCAACATTTCAGAAACAGCAAACATCTTGAAATCCTTTTTTTTATTATTTGAATTAGAAAAATGTTTTAAATTAAAGATGATGACAATATAGCAATACTATTTTTAACATTTTATATTTAATTTCAATTGATGAAAATAAGTCCAGGTTTGAGGTTTCTCTCTTCTTAGTTGCTTCTCTGTTGTTTCCATATCAAAGAATTCAGAAATGAATGTCCAGCTTACACTAGCACACCTTGAAGCTTTTTTCTTTTTTTTTTTCATGCATATGCTGTGTCTTTGCAGACTGTCTGCTAGATTTTCATTTCATGTCCTACTGCTTAAGTTTAACCTTTTCAGAAACCTTGATGCTAGTAAAACTATTTTGCTTTGGTATCTTGAGTATCTCTTGGCTTAATAATGTTGTTGTTTTTTTTTTTGTTTGTTTTAAATTGATAATTGTCTTATGTTGTAGTTATGAGTAAAACATAGTCCTGTTGCTGTCAATGGCCATGTAACCAAATTAGTTCAATCTGGAATACTATTGGGAAAGAATAGGCCTTCTCACAAATGTTTTAAATGTCATGAACAGCTTAACCCTGTGGGGTATTAATTTTTCCTCACATGAGTCTTTGATTTAACTGGATTTTTGTCTCCAGCTGCAGACCAGAATTTCTAGGATAAGCATGGTCTAAAAAAAATGATCTATCATAAGTATCTGCCAAAAATCCAACTTGTTTGACCACTGGAAAATGTGTGAACTCTAATGCTTTAAAAAACCTTAAGTCAGATGGCAATTACAATCATCATTGGCAATTGGTTGAAAGATTGGGACACAGGTAATGTTTTCCTCTGTCATTTCATTAGCAGGAAGCAATATTGAAAGGAACAGTAAGACCCAACTAGTCAATGCTTGGTTCTGAGGGTGGTGCCTGTGACGGATTTTTAGGTTTCTCAATTGTAGAAGGATCTATTTATTATCAGCACTTCTTGATGCCTGATGAGATGCACCTTTCTCAACAGACAGCCCTGAGGAGAAGGATTTGGGGACTGCTTTCAGCCATTCTCTGCTCAGCCTGTATTTGTGTTTAGAATAGTCCTGACCCAGGTGCAGGTCTTTGCAGCAATAAAGATGTTGAAAAACACAGGTCCCAAGACAAAATCTGGGGGGACACTGCTTGTGACCAGCCTCTACTTGGATGCAGTTATTGACAACAGTGCTCTGGCTATGATCATCAGCCAATTCTTTATCTACTGAGCAGTCCATCCTTCAAATCCATATCTCTCCCATTTGTAGATGAGGATACGGTGTGGGACCATGTTAAAAACCTTGCACAAGTCGAGGTAGATGACATCAGTTGCCTTTCATTGGTCTGCCAATGCTGTAATCCATCACTGAAAGCCAATAGATTGGTGAAGCACAATCTGCCCTGGGCCAAGCAGAGAGACCTTGACAAACCACGGTGCGTAGTGGTCACCAACTGCATGAAGTTTAACAGGTGTAACTCTGCACCATGGATCCATGTACATACTGGAGGATGAGAGGCTAGAGAGCAGACCCACAGAAAAGCATCTGGGTATATTGGTTGATGGTGAATTGAATCTGCAGCATGCCCTGGAAGTCAAAAGGAACAATCACTTTCTGGGGTGCATCGGGCCCAGCACTTGTAGCCAAGTGAGTAAAGGGGTTGTCCTGCTCTTCTCTGTGCTGTGTGGCCTTACTTCAAGCTCTGTGTGCAGTTTGGGTGCCACAATACCTGAGGAACTTAAAACTATTAGTATTCAAAGAAGGACTGTGAAGATGTTGATGACTCTAGAAAGTAATGTGTACGAGGAGTAGCTGAGGTCCCTTGCCTTGTTCAGCCCAGAGAAGAGTAGGCTGAGGGCCTTATGGCTGCCTTCCTCACTAGGAGTGTGGAAGGGCACTGCTCGTTTCTGTTCTCTACTGAAAATGACAGAGCCCAAGGGAGTGGTGTGGAGCTATGTCTGATCACGTAAGGTGTTAGGAAAAGGTTTTTCAGCAGATGGTGGTTAAGCCCTGGAACAGGTTCCCCAAGGCAGTGGTCATGGCCCTATATCTGATGGAGTACAAGAAGCATTCAGACAATGCTATTGTATACAGGTTTTGAATTTAAGGATGGTGTTGTGTGAGTCCAGGAGTTGGACTAGATAGTCCTTCTGGATCTCTTTTAACTCAGGTTATTAGATGATCTCTATATTTCTTGTCATTAACTACACCTTCTGTCATATTTATAGACAAGTACACTGATATCTTGGAGGGGTGGAAGATCTTTTTTCTTTTCTTTTTTTTTTATTTTAACTGCTACAAGGAATCTCAAATTGTTTTGTTATTTTTCTGTTGTTTCCAAATGATTTATTAGGCATGCACTGTCAAGCATAACTAGATGTTTTTTTTTCTAATTGGTATTATCTTAAGATAAATGTTTTTTTATTCTATTCTTTGTTTTTATCCTTAGTCTTCCAGAATCAACATCTGTGGGTAATTAACAGTAAAAGAAATCCTTGAATCCTTGTTTGTGTCCAGTGAGTGTTCTTTTTTTATTAAGATCTGATGGTAGTACTCGTTTTTTTCATAATTTATCCTTGATATGTCTGGTCCTGTTATACAGTAGGATTTTGATGCATTAGAGTTGAATTACCTATTCCTATAGGTGTTTGGTTGAATCTTTACATCACTGCTGATTAATACCTGTAAAAGAAGAATAATAACGGGAGCTTTAAGAGGGGTAAGAGACCTTATTTTATTAGGTATCTTAAGTTTTCATCCTTTAAAAACAGAACAGTGAATCAACATAATAGCAAATTGTATGTAAAAGCATATGCTCCAGGGAGTAAGTACAAGGTTTTTTCTTTTGTGCAACCTGGAGATGCACCTTTAATTAGGTGCCAGGACACTCCTGAATATTTCTCAGACACCAGGGGAAGCAGAGATATGTATATGAATCATTAATTAATATCTGTCCATGTATCTGGCAAACTTACATTTGAGACAGCATCCATCTATCTTCATTATCTTTGAGCTTTGTGGGATTTCCTGGTGATTGACTTTTATGTTCAAAACTTGGCTATTTCAAAAGGAAAGCCATTAAAATGTTTACCTGATCCTGTGGTAATACAATTCCGATACATGTTCCACCATTAATCTACTAGGTTTGCAGACCATGCAGTTTTTTTTGCAGGCTTCTCTGAACTAAAATGCACATTAGTGTTTGGCTTTTATTCCTTATAATTCAGGTGTTTTTTGTCCTCATTCTATACTATATTCCTTAGAAAGATGTATATGTTTGTGTTTCTTAGGGCTTTCAAATGATACCATCTTCTTACTGAATATTTTGCACAGAAACGCAAGAAAAGAAATCCCATGTTTTACCTGTAATCGAGTTCTTTAGGATGATTTTGATGTGTGGCATGCTATGATAGTGCTTCTTATTTCAGAAGTGTTGCAATTTGAAGTCCTGCTGATGCTTACACATTTTCAGTTAGATCAGCTATCCTCTTAACTGCTGTTGTACTGTGTGATGTTGCATAATCAGAACACAGTGCTGCTACAGCTATAGGGCTTCATGGTTGCTGCCAGATGACTGTGTTCAGTGCTCTGTATTCCCATTGCAGACATGTCTGGAATGGGTTCTGCAACCCTATTAAACACTTGAATCTTCTTTCCATTTATCATGAGCTTTATCTGATTGCATATATGAAGTGGTAAGTAATGCACTGAACACAGAAAATTTATAGTGGCTTGCTTCAGTTATTGTGAATATCAACAACATTAAGGGCGACTGTTGATGTCTGCCTGTACTTGATGTCTTCCTGTACTTGTGCAAGGCATTTGACATGGTCCCAGATCACATCTCTAAACTGGAGAACAAGAACCAAAACATCTGTCTGCTATTAATGCTGTTTCAACTGAAGCCAGGACAAGGATCAGTTAGCATTGTCTGTCTCATGTATTAACTTGTCTGGGACCACAGATTCTTTTAATACACAGATGATGCAAATATCAGAGGTTAATGAGAGGTATTGTCTTTGTGTCTGTCAAACTGGGATTCCAAGATGTAGTGAGTGAGGGAAGGTCATCAGTCCATTTAGCTTCTCTCAGATTGGTGCTGCAATGTGAGGGTTTTTGTGTGAAGAATGAGGAATACACTTTGTTTTCCTTATGCTTTTTTTTTTCTCCTCAGAATAATTTAGAGATTGAAAAGTTTAGTAGTATTATCATATAGATATGAATGTGAAAGAGACAACTACATTCAACTTTCCAGGTTGTGTTTTATTTCCCCTTTCCCTACCCAGTCCTTTATTTCTGAATATGAGAAAGAATGAAGAAACAGGCCTTTGGGAATACAGAACTGAACATACTAGGTTTTTGGTTTTTGTCTTTTTTTGAACACATAATTAAGTAAACTGAAATGATTCACTGGTGGTTGGCAGTGAATTGTGGTTGTATACTGAGGATGTTTTGATCTTCAAATTGAATTCAGTTCACTGGTTTTATACACAAAATGCAAACCTTTCTTAAAAGGTGCATCTTATTTCCTAGACAAATCACAGTATCACGGAGCTGTAGGGGTTGGAAGGGACCTCTAGAGATCATCTAGTTCAGCCTCCCTGCCAAAGCAGCTCCCTAGCCCAGGTTGCACAGGTAGGTGTCCGGGTGGGTCTTGAACATCTACAGAAAAAGACTCCACCACCTAACTGTGCAGCCTGTGCCAGTTCTCTATCACCTGCCCTGAGAAGAAGTTCCCGTGCACATTTGCACTTCCTATGCTTCAGTTTGTGGCCATTTTCTCCTTGTCCTATCTCCACACTGCTAAGAAGAATCCAGCCTCATCCTTTTGCCTCCTGCTTCTTAGATATTTATTGACATGGGTCAGATCCCCTTTGAGTCTTCTTTTGTCAAGGCTGAGCAGACCCAGGTCTCTCAGCCTTTCCTCATAATGAAGATGAAATTGGTAAGGTTTTCTAACAACAAAGAGTAGACTTTGGTCGTATATCATAGAATCATTTGATTGGAAGGGATGTGCTAAGTTCATCTAGTCCACCTCCCCTGCGATGAGTAGGGACACCTATAGGTTTCTCAGAGGCGGGTCCAGCCTGGCCTTGAATGTCTTCAGGAATGGGGCACCACCACATCTTTGGGCAACCTCGCCACTTTCATTGTAAAAGAAATTTTCTTTGTATCCAACCTAACTCTACCATCTCTTTTAGTTTGTAACCACTTCCAAACTAAACATGTTAGTAAAGGGGGAAAAAAACAAAACAATAACACAGTCCTGTTTCAGTCTCTTAATTCAGAATTGAGGAAATAGTGGGAAATATGAGAGCTGACTGCTGGATTCACATCAGCTGAGGGTTATTGTGGTACAGATCAGCTCTCAACAACGATCTGTTGTTGTTTTGTTTTTTTTCCTTCATAAACCTTATTTAAAAGAATTTCTATTTGCAAGTGAACTAATCTGGACAGTAAACGGGTGATAATAATCATGCTCTAAATACAGTCATGATTATATAGTTAAAGTGGGTTTACTCAGTGGCATATCTTTTGGGAAGTAAGCTAATATTAACATATCACGACAATTTGTAGTATTTTTAAATATATTTTAAATGGGTGGTCTTTCAAGAGGCTGAACTTCTGTTCTTCTGTTCTGAAGTATTTGTACTGTAAAATGTTCTATTTGTTATTGGCTAACTTATGGTAGCTCCTTGGTTGATTACATCAGCTTTTATGTTGAGTTAAAACCTATTTTTTCTCACTCCTGCAAGTAGGAGAGATAAGTTAATGTTTGCCACTGAAGTTCATTATTCAAGCCCTTCACTATTGATAGCAGCAGAGATGGATAATCAGATTTTTCAATGACTTTGGTAAGAGAAAAGATTAAATATCCATATTTTCACCTTGGGAAAGAGACAAATGTGTTATTGACCTATAATTTTGTGAATGATAGTGCATTAATCACTTCATATTTGTCTCGCAACACAAGAATGAAACATATCCACAATAATCAAACAGAAAGTATAAAATAAAGTACCTGTCATGCAAAACACAATTGGACTATGATCTTCCTGCCAGCAAACATCTTGGAAGAGCAGAGCATAGCTGCAGGGAATGATTAGACCAATTAATAAAGTGGCTTCTCAAGAGCTATCAAATACCAAGATGAAGGCACTCCATCCAGTTGTGAAGGCCCAACAACCTGCAGGTTAACACAGATCATGAAGGGGTATTTCCAAATCTCAGGTTTATTCAGAATTGTATGGGAACTGTTGAATCACGGCCTGAACCACTGATGGATCACCTGAGGTGAGCACTGAGTCAGCTGCAGGAGCACAGGTGAAGGCAATGCACTGTGTGACCAGAAGGGGTGGAGTCTGGCTCCACCTCTCCCAGACCCCATTTAAGGGCTGAGCACCACTGGGGAAGAATCATGTGTTGGCAATCCTCCCTTGTGGAATTCCAGGTGAGCCTCAACCATCAGTGACAGGTGAGCCTTTCCTAATTTACCAGTTGTCTTTATACCTTCTCGATAAGCCACACAAAAATATACCATCCACCTTCATTATTTTCTGTGGGTACTATTCTTTTGAAGTATTCACCCTACAAGCATGTATGGTGTGTCTGCTGGGTTCCTTGATCAGGCCAGATGGCTCTGACCAAGTAAAGAAAGCAAAAAATTTCCTTTGAGAATTCAGAAGTCTAAGAATCAAATTTATTGCAGAGGACAAACTAGGAAGAAGGAGGAGATGAGAGAGTGGCCTGTATTAGAAGTTTACAAACAAACTGGAAAAACAGCAAAAACAACCTGCTACCTCTGACATAAGAATAAGCTGAAAGCATTCAGGAAGTCAATATAGCCTGCCAGGCGATGCAGGCATGCAGGGATACGTATGCCTGTGAATATTTGGGAAATCCTGACAACCTCCAGGGAATTAATAGTTAAGACTTCATACAATACTTTTATTATGGCACTGAATTTTTAATCTGTGTTCAGCTCTAGTTTGTGACATGGTGTGTTTTATTATTTCAGTGTTTTAGCTTTTCTGGAGACTTATCCTGGCTTTTGTCTTTCATTGTGGTTCTGTTGTGTCCCAGAGAGCTAGTCTTTCTTTGAAGCTAGATATTCTTAGCTCCATTCTTTTGTTCATTTTTATTATTTGCTTGCCTTGTGCCTCCATCAACCTTAGAGTTTCTTCCTTTAATAAAATAATTCAAGGGACAAGAAAAATGAGATGAGGCTTAAAATATCAGAAGCTTAAAGTGGGCAAACCAAAATGGGAAGCAGGGTTTCTCCAGCAGTACCTTCTGATCCCAGAGGAATTCAGAGTGGGTGCTGCTCCTAAGATCTGAGAACAGGAATAGGCTGCAATCCATCTTTCTCTTGGTTATGCTCTCTGCAATATTCTAGCAGGAACTAGGGAAGGGTTTGATGAGGAGCTTCTGTGACTTGGAAATGTCTTGGGGAGCACCAGTTTTTTGTTTTGGTTTTTTTTCCAAAACAAATGTTTATTCTCAGTCTAGCAGAGGCAAAACTTCTATTTAGAACATTGTAAAAAAAATGCTTATTTCTACAAATTCCATTGTTTCCTGTGTCCTCCTACAATAACAGTGATGTAGTTTAGCCTTATCTGAGCGAACTTTAAATTCAGTAAGCAGACCAAGCTAGCAATGGTAAGCCAGTCTGCTATCTTAATATACTAGGTTTCTTACTGGCCTTCAGTTATCAATACAGGGAAAAGAATTAGCTTACATGGCAATTCTTTGTCGTTCTATGATACAGATGATGTCAAGGTGCAGACTGATAGTATTCAGAGAACCGAAAGCTTAAGTTTCTATGTATTCCTAATAAACATCTAGCATCATTAAGCTGTGGTGAAAGCTAAGTGTCACGCAAAAGAAAATATTCTCTTATGAAGGATTAAGGATCTGGATGCTTCTAATTCTCTCTTTACTAGGCACGTCTTGTTTTAGACGAGTTGATTTAATCTGCTCTCATCTTGCTTATGCCTACAAATGAATGTGGGATTGTATCTTGTGTTTGCCTTAGATTGCTATTGTGTTCTATAACAGAAGCAGCATGATGCGGCTAGGAAACATCATCCATTTGCTATCTGCTGCTGTTTCCAAATGGATGTCTGGATACACCCATGACATTTCACACATAAAATATCTGTGGCAGTTTTGAGGGGTAATTCCTGAACTTTTTTATTTCCAATTGCATGATTAGTTTCTAAATCAAGGTATTTGCTCCTTGGGAAGCTGTATAATACACAGCTGGTGACATAAAGCTAGATTATTAATATTATGTGTAATTAAAAATAATCCTTTAGGAAGGATCTTAATTACATTATTCTTTGAAAGCTGAAGTTAATTAAGCCCACCTTCATCTACTCCTCTGCCCTTTGTGTGTGTGTGTGTATGTATGTGTTTGAAAAGAGAGAGACTACTGTGCTACAGAAGTGAGATTTCTATCCTATCCCCCTTAATGGAACCCTGCTGGTTTGGGCCTATCAAGTTATATTTATCCAACTGTTCTGCTATTCTATCTTTAATTAGATTCTCTATCAGTTTACTCCACAACGGGATGAATCTCACCAGGCTGTAAATTTTAACTTCTTTCTTAGGAACATTATTTAAAAGATGTTACTGCACAATTTTATGCATTCCTTGATGGCAGCTTGATTATAAAGACATTCTGCAGATTTATTATTCAATAATCTTTCCTGATGTTTGATACTGCAATTTGTTAACAGATTTTCATTAGTATTATCAATCCTTAACCCTCTTTTCCTGTAGGACAAAATGCTGTGTGATATCACCACT
Organism: Cyrtonyx montezumae; assembly: GCF_038088225.1. NCBI lineage: Eukaryota > Metazoa > Chordata > Aves > Galliformes > Odontophoridae > Cyrtonyx > Cyrtonyx montezumae. The sequence goes on along the minus strand of NW_027072089.1, from coordinate 72,366,280 downwards.
AGTTTTTAACTTGTGATTTGGAGACTTCTGTATATATCAGTGATGCTCAAGTGGTCTTGTGCGCCGATCTGATGTTCACAGTGATAGGGTTGTTTTTCTGCTGTAGAAACACTGAGTCTGCACTCTGGAGAAATAGTTGAAAATAATCACTGTCAGCAATTTCTTTGCTTTATAGATAATTTTGCACTTACAGTATGCATTCATTTAGAAAACTAAATGTGGTGTGAATACAATCCAATAAAGATGAGATGGTGGGTATTTAGTTGCATAGCCAAAATATTAACATCTTAGTATAAAAAGAGCAGTGTAAATGATCTGATTTACTTAACCACTTCAGTCATGCGTAACTTTTTTTGTGTGAAATATTTTTTCCTATTATACACGTCTTCTACATTAACTGGATGACTTGTTATTCCTGTATACTGACCAGCACTCTTGAATTTTAGGATTCTTGGTTGTGTTCAGGGCATGATACTAAATGAGAATATTTTGTACTGCTGTTTCTGGTGGAAAATGAGTAGGATTTTTTAATCATTTATTTTGGCAGAGGGAGAGGATGGGGGGTAATAACCTTCTATTGGCAGCTGCTGGTAGTGTGTGCTCCTTTACCCAGGCTTTCCCTGACTTGCCCACACATGGCTTCTGGGCCTGGCTGTGTTCTGTGCTGAAGCCACTGGAACCAACTTTGTCCAGTTCGGGCCAGCCCCAGCCTTGCCTCACACCTCATACACATGCATTTGTTCTTTTTACCATGTGCTCTGTGAACTGGAACATGTGTCTTCATTGTTTTCCCTACTAAAAAAATTTTCCTTCCTTCAGATGTTTATCTCTGTGTTGAAATGGAGACCTATTACAGCAATGAGGGAGAAAGCAGCTGAGATCTCTTCCTGTGTTAACACTTTTTGACACCACTTTTGTTGTCTAAAAGCAGCTAACAAATGGGATTTGGTTTGCTTTGCCTAACTGCTACCCCTTCCAAGTTTTATTTTTGTTTTTTAAATGTTGGCTTTTTTTTTTTTTTACTTTGGACAGGTTTTTTGACTTGATCTGTTTTAAAACCAACTAGTTGCAATTATGCATCTTTAATTTCAAGGTCTCTAAAAGCAATATTTTTTACTCAGTAGATGATAAAGCTCTCTTTCTTTCTTATGAAAGCTTTTGAGGGCTAAAGGGTTTGTATCAAATTGCAATTATAGAAGTAAAAAAACCACAACAACTAGATGTAGCCTAATGAGTAAATGAAGAGTTGATAATAGTGATCCCTTCTAAGAGGCCGTAATGGAGGAAATGCTCTTTAATCATCAGATGATTATGAAAGAGGAGCAGTAATCTTTTCTGCCGTGAAGCTGAACAGCCTCACTCCTTGCCCGTGCAGCAATCAGCAACATCTGGAGTCTACTGCATAGATCAGGCTGTTTTTTTATAAGTGTTCATCCCAAACAGGGTGTTGAATGGGGAATGTACTTTCTACTGCTGTTGCACTGACATGTGTGAGAGGTAGTGGATGTGGATAGGGAAAGGATTACTGTAAGGCAACTTGTATAAAAACTTTCCTTTTCAGAAAATCTTTGTACTTGTGTTTGAAAACTGACTTTTCTTAAGGAGCAGTATAAAAGCTGCAATTGGTTGTCTTTTTTTTTTCTCTCAAGATTGATGCCAGAGTGCCTAAACATTCCTTGAAAACATGAAATAGCCAGAATTCTTTTCATGAATGAAATTATGAATTCAAAACCGGTGACACTGTTAAAGTCTATCATGCTTGTGTGCTGATGAATGTAAGGAGTGGCATTTAATGTCTACAAGAAAAAAAACTGTTTACAAGTGAAGCAGACTATAGCTAAATAAAGTATCCCAGATATGATCTGCAGCCTTTCCATAATAGTTGTTACACATTCTAACTGCAAAGCTTTTCCCTTTTTTTAACACCTGATCTCTGCAACCATGCTGACACACCTGTGACTGATTGCTAGTACTGTTGATTAAAAGCCCCCAGATCAGTTGATAAACAGACTCTTCTGCTATCTGAGGTCCTAGCTGCTTGTGACATCTTCACACAGTGAAATGTTTGAGTTGTGAAACCTGTAATCTGTCCCTTGCTGATATCGTAGGCCTGTAACTTACCAACAAAGCATTGTTAGAGTTTACATGGCAATTCAAACTGAAATAGTTTCAGCTGACTTACAAGTACCTCGAAGTATTTCATAGGTTCATTTGTTTGTATCTGCTTCTCTTACACGCTTCCATTTCTGTTGCTTAAATTATCGGCTTGAAGAACTGCATTCTTCCAGTGAAAGGGGTCAATCAGGTACCTGTTGGTAGCACGCGTTTTTGATGGTATTGATGGAGATTCAGAAGCACGATGGTCACATGAGTTTGTATCTGGTCAACATGTTGCTCATTATGGATAGAAGGGTTGAGAAAAGAGATTTTTCTGGCATTCTTCAGTATTTCTTATAGGCCCTTTTCCACAGGGTTTGTGCAGAAGCTGCTTCCAGGACAGCTCCCAAGAGCAGATTGCTGCTGAAATTAGTAAATTCCAAAACTTATCTAGATCACCTCTAAGAACATATACTCAGATCTGTATGCATGTTGAGTCAAAAGAAGTACTTTAACTTTGCACTCAAGGAGTATGGAAGATGCAGTGGGAAAAAATGTCAAATACTCTGGCTTATTTACATTTATTAAGTGCTGGGGAGGTTCAGGTGGGATGTTATGAAAAATTTCAAGTTCTCAGGAATAGGGTAGATATGATACTGAGAAACATGGTTTAATCAGTATTGAGTGGCAGGTTGGTGGTTGGACTGGATGATCTTAGTGGTCTTTTCCAACCTTAATGATTCTGTTTAGCTTCTTCCGTTCTTTCCTCTTCCATTCCTCATATGCTTTGATGAAAGTGAGAACAGTGTCCATGCAGAGTTTGGGTTGCAAAGGCTGTGTAATGAGATTACTACAGCATCACAGCATGATTCTGTTGGGCTGCTATATCTATGTCCCATTTTTCCAATAAATAATAATAACCAGCTGACAATGCAAATATCACAGCATGTTGTCTGAGAATTATTTTGATTAGTTTGTAACTTGCAGAGGCTTCCCACACTCTCAAGCAATGAGTCCTCGTGTAGCTGTTACTTCTCCCAGACACTGTCACAAGAGAGACTGAGATTGCAGTGGCTATAATTCTGATTCAAAGGTGCTTCTATGAGATCATGTTCATTACCTTTCAGGGCTCTTGGCAGCATGCTACTAACAGAAGAATATTTTTCCTATATTCTCTTGCTGAATAACTGCAACAGGATTTTAAGATCCTTGTATAAAACTTTGGTTTTAAATTGTGCCTAAATAAATAAACAAATTAGTTAACAAGTACAGAAGCACATTCTGTATGTGTTGTCAGTAACATCTGTAATGTGACAGCCTTTGTAGAGGCGAAATAAAGTCATAATTGTATTTATTTTTTCTTCTGAGAAATAGAAGAACTTCCTGTTCTGGAAATCAACATTAACCCTTCGTAATATATTAAATGGAGTAATGTCTGTAACAGGTCATGACTTTTCAAGCTATTTGTTCTTCTGTTTTCTGAAGATCTGTTTGTACTCTGTGGTGTGAGGAAAGTAAGGCACTGATTCCAACATGAATCTTGAGTACATAATAAAATTGTGGGAAAGTTCAACAGAGAAAGATTAAAGCATATAATTGTTAACAATGATGCTACTTTTATACTGTCTTTCCCCCCCTTTTAATGTCTAACTTTAACAAGAATAAGTGTCTGAAGTCATCACAGTGTTCATACTGGGTGACCAAAGTTTTTGATCTGTTTCTTTTTGGAAAATCTTAGTTTTCACAGATTATAGTTTGTTTGTGTTAACTTTCCAGCCTATTTCTGCTAATGTATTTACTATCACTGTTTAAAAGCACTGAAACACCAGACTTTGCAAAATAATTCCTTTAGACTTGTATTTCTTGGGGTCTTGAGCACTTTATTAATGTTCAGTACATAATGTATTAGGTGGTGTCTCAGCTTAAAAACCTAGATTCGGTTCCTTGCTTTGTCAGAGATTTCCCAAGCCTGGCTAAATCATTTAGCTTTCCTGTATCTTGATTTCCAATCTGTTTAATAGAGTGACTATTAATCTTTCCCAATGAGAATATTGAGAGAATACTTGCTAGCACTGTTGAAATATATTCATAATGGATCCTGTAATGCTTAGGAAGAGTGGGATGGATCTATATACCTGAGATGGATGTGGAAAGTAGTAGCTATCTCCAGTGTGACAAAACAACTTGACAGCCTGGTACTGGAGCTTAAGATCTACAGAGATATGCTAGCTTCTTGTTAACTTCAAGACTGCTGCAGCATTAATAAATTTTGAATTCAAGTGAAAAGTTAATTGGACCTTTTTCTAGTTGATTGCAATTGATTGTTACCTTCTGTTCTTTGTAAATAACAATTTTATCTATGAGCGTGTACTTTAGAGGGCAACTAAAAGTTTTTTTAAAGCTATGGAAATTAATAATAAGAAACTGTGCTGAACATGTCCCTGTGCTGAAAGGGATGACAATGTGTTCTGCTGAAAATGTATTTGCTTTGCTACTGTGGGAAAGGGACTGCTATTGCTTGGTTTATTAAAGCATAAGTAAATGACTGCTTACTAGATGGTGGGTTTTTTCTTCTACTTTTCTCTAGGCATGTTCCTGCCAATGTGTAGATAAAATTATTTGCAGAATCTACAAAGAGCAAATGCTTCTTTATCAAAATATACAAAGAAGCTCAGTAGAACGAGCAATTTGATAGAAAGCCACTGAAAAAAAAAAAAAGACTGGTAAAAAGCCCCCATGCTTCAAGTCCTGTCTCTGAAGGACTACATACAGAAAAACTCTATTTTATAGTAAGTGTTCTGGGCACATCTGAAACCTTTCAGATAAATGTTTTATTGGCTGAATCCCATTTCAGTGGTGTGCACTGGCAACCAAGGTTATGACTAAACTACAGCAAATGCCAAGATTCAGTTAACAATGTTTCAGAATCACTGGGCTGGACTGTAATTACCTACTGTAAAAATAGGAAATTGTCATGCCTAGTAACTCTTGAAGCAGCATCAGCAGGAATTTGTCCTTTCAACGTGGCAGAGAATCAGACAGACTTGTGTATAGGCAGCTTCTGCTGCTGCTCCTTGCTGATAGCAGCGTGCAACTTCTTTAAAGGGCAGGGCTTCATTCTAAATAGGCCAATAGGAGCAAGGAAATACATTGGTACTTGTGAGTAGATAGTTATCACTCGCTATTAGAAGGCTTTCTGTTTGCATGGATGTTATTTGCTGTATCTTTAAATTTTTAACTTTTTTGTTTTCCTTGTTTTATGGTATATTTGCTGAGGGTGATGTTGCACTTGATATTTGTATCATGTTTTTTCTCTGATTAGAGCACTTGAATTATCAGCCTGTGCACCTGGATAGAAAAAATTGATATTTTAGAGTGCTGGGAGTCTTTTGAAAGGCTTAAGGACAGTGGTAATACCATCCCCCATTGTGCTGAATCTTCATCATCTTTGTGTCTGAGCTGGGAATCCTCTAGTCTGGGCAGAAGCCATTACTTTGTGTAGCCTCTCTGTCACAGAGACAATTTTACATCCTACATGACATCCAACTTAAAGTTTCCTGGGTAGCTTAGTCTTTGATTCCTGGGTAGAAGGCTTTGTGCTATTTGTTAATTACTGTATTTGAGAGGTGCAGAGTGATCACTGAAAAAACATGAACATTTTCAGTTGGGGTGAAAGAATTTCAGAAAATAATTGGAAGAGTTACAAAGTTCAGGTCTGTTTCTAGATCTGTTAAAATTTTCAATTAACATCCAGCATCTCATTTCCTTCATGCTGGATGATGATGTACACATATGCAGTAGAAGGTAGCTACTATTATGTAGAACTTTGTTTTAATTGGAAAGCCAAAGAAAAAGAAAATAAGGGTAGAAGCTTGGTCTTTTAAGCCCTTTTCTACTAAGCTACCCACTGTATTCTGCTTTCTCAAATGGGAACTTATACTCAACATCACCTGAGTTTTGTATATCATCTCTGAGTGATTATATGTTCCGATGAAACACAACGTATAGAAGTGCCTTTTCACACTGGACAAAATGCTGTGATGAATCTTCTAATTTACTATCCTGAAGTCTATATCTAAATATAAAGGTATGTAGGATCCTTCCTGTTACAGGCTAGTTCCTTTATGGTAGGTTTTCTCTTATAAATATTGCTGCAGTCTAGACTATGTTAAATAACTTCAGGACTTCCTCAGGCTGCTTGTGCTTTCACTTTTTTTTTTTTTAGATGAATATTTTTATTTTATTAATGAAAACTTTAATTAAAGTTATTACCTTTCAGCTGAACTAAGTGGTCTTCCTGTTAACTGAAAACAGGTGTCAGCATACTCTAGAATTGCCAGCATTGCAGCACTGTCAACCCCTGCCCTCACCCTGTGCACACAGTGCCCTCACCCAGGGCAGAACCAGAATGAAGTTCAGCAAGATGACAGACTAAGCTAGTACAGCACAGGGCGTGGCTAGACAAGCATGCTAACTCACCTTTTTACACATGACTAGCCCTCTACGTCCCCTTACCCATCTATTTTTTCCACTGATGTGTTCTACTTCAGTTTTCTCCCCTGGCTTCACACCTGGGCACTGGGGTTGATGGCTGAGCTGAGACAACCCTGGGGGAGGCCCAGGTAGAGTGTTTGCATCCCTGGAAGTTTGTAACTTGGATTCCCCTCTGCTTTTGTAGGTTTTCAGCTCCTCTGGTCTTGTGGAGATGGGCTGCTGATGGCCCCTGGGGTGAAGCTGGGTGTTGTTTGGGTTTCCCCTCCTGCTGTCATCTCTCTGAGCTTCCTTACAGTGAACAGATGTGCTCTTGTAATGCAGACTAGTAGTAATGAATGAAATGTGCTGTCTTACATATATCAGGCTGTTAGCTAGTTTTGAGCCAAAAGTGAAAACAGTAATTCTCCACTGTAATGTGTAAAGTCTCCAGAGAGGATGTTCTGACCTGAAAGAATTGTAAGAGTTGGTCTTGCACTGCATTGCTGAGAATTATGCTGTATTTTATGTATTCACCTTTGCATTTATCCTTAAAATGCTCTTCGTAACTGATCATAACTGATCTTTCTGACTTGTTTCCAGTGGACCGAGTCTGCAGCATGCTTACATGAGCCAGCCGAAAGCATATGCTTGTTTTTCACAGACAAGTGTGGGATTTAAAATTACTCTCAGAGCTCTTTATTTCTCTCCACCTATTTGTTGTGTTGTGTATTTACAAGGTCGAGCAGCACCTCCTGAATTGAGTTATTTTGATGTAATGGTATTGCTTTATAGAGAAGTTTTGCTTGGGATCACGTCAGCAGGAAAATAGTTCAGACAGCCTTATTCAGAGTTGGCAAGGGTTCAGTCTGCAGTGCACAGTCTGAGTGCAGTGGAGCTGAGCAGACTGAGAGAGTGGGATGTATTATAAAAAGTTTTCATAAACTGTTGTCTCTTTCTGCTTGGAGGATTTTTGTGAGACCTTGGTGTGCAAATTCTTCACTGCAGGTGGGTGGGAAGTTGGGATTTTTCAGAAAAGTATCAGCTGATGGTGAAGATGCATGAGGCTACCATTTGTGGGGGTGAAATTTCTTTCCTTGTTGTGCTTTAGATTAGTGACAGGATGAGTGTCACCGGGAAGGGAGCTTGTTAGCCAAATGCCCTGCTTGCAAACATAATGTACTTTTAAAGTGATGAGTCCAAATTCAGGAAAACTATAACACCTTTAAATGATACCTTGTAACAGTCTTCATTTTCTCTCATCTGTTTGGGTTGGATGCGAAAGTTGATCTGCTGGTTTGTGAATGTGTTGGTTATCTACAGGGAAGCGCATAATTTATAGGAAGGACCGTTAAACCAGAGGAAGCACTTGAAGTTCTCACTGGAAGCCCGTTATGTGTTGGGCTTCGGTAATGGGATGCAGTTGCTCAAGGAAATTAAAGATGGGTGCCAGGTCTTCTAGGATGGTATTTTGGCAGCTCTGAGGGTGTGCTGCTGCCTTTGTTCAAATCACATCCACGTTTCACCACTGATGTGAAAAGCCATAATCAGAGTGTCAGAGAAGCCCACCATGTATTCAGATTCAGTCCCAGTTTTGACTGAGATCATCTCACCTAGGAGGTATTTCAGGATTCTGATAGAGGAGAAAAGTTTATTAGAAAATCTCCTTCTTATCTTAACTGAAGTCCTCACAGATGGTAATTGCATACCTTTGCGATGTTCCATAGACTACTGTAAACAAAAATGTAGAGTCTTGTTTTTATTTTACACTGAACTGAGGACTTCATATGTTCTGGTTGCTTCTTATTCAGTGACTTCTTATTAGCTGCCTTTTTACAATTTGTCAACAACTTAGGTAATGCTAGGTGTTTCAGAATGCATTCTTTTCCCATGACCTCAGTGGTCAGTTGAAAGGCTTTTTATGGCTATGCTTATTCTTACAGCTTTATGGAAGCAAAATCAAGCTCTCTCAGGCTATAACTGACTGCAAATTAGGCATTATTCCAGCACCTTTGTAGGTTGTCTGGCTAGTGTTTTAGCTCATAAATAGGCAATTGGGAACTACATGTTCTTGAGGTTATGTTATTGCTGTTGGTCTTTTAAGAAGTTACCAAATTGTCTTTTGAAAGTTGATTTTAATTAACTGACTTCAGATGCACAAAGTATATTTTGGAGTTGGATTAGAAGCTGCTTCTGCGTTTCTGAAGGAAATACACAACACAACAAAACAGAGTCCCTATATTTAAGTGAGTTACAGTACTTAAAATGGATCTGGCAAAGAATATAATTCATGATATCTAGTAGACATATCTATAAGCATATATATACATCGTATCATATCTGTTAGTCTACCTACATTTATAACTTATGTTAGCAGCCTTGTATGCATATACAACATTTTCAGGGTCACATCTTGTAACAAGACAGTGCCAGCATTTTCTTGCATTAAATGAATGAGAGCAAACTCTGACTTTGAGAACAGACATTAGAAAGGCTGAAACAGTAATGTCAAAGTATATTCCAGCCACCAGAGGTTTGTTTGAAATCAGAAGCTGTGAAATCCATCATTTAATTTTGCAGATATCATAATATTTAAGTGATTTGTTAGAATTTTCTGGAAGTCACATTCAAGTTAAAACACAGGTTCTGCAACTTAGCATTGTACCCAAGATACATTTTGTTTTGTTGTTTTTTTTTTCCTGCTTCTCAAATATCATTTAATACAAAGATAGTTCCAAAACGAGTGCCTCCTATTTTTTTGTGATGTTACCCACATTGTTGAGGTGGATGTTAGTAGCGATGGATTGCTTACACTTATGCAGATTTTCATTAGCATGGCATGCAGGCTCTTGTTCATTGCTTGCCTACATGAACACCTAGTGGTGGTGACTCATAGATTCATAGGTACATTAGGTTGGAAAGGACCTATAAGATCATCTAGTCCAGCCATCCTCCTATCACCATCACTACCCACTAAGCTACTAAATCAAATCCCTTAGCACCTCATCTAAACGCTTCTTGAACAGCGCTAGGGACGGTGCCTCAACCACCTCCGTAGGCAGGCCATTCCAGTGCCTGACCACTCTTTCAGAGAAAAAATTTTTAGACTATGAAAACACACCTCTTATTTTACAGCTAGTGGATATGTGCAAACTGTTTTCTAGTTTTTAACTCTTGGAAAAAGCTGTCTTATACATAAATCATGATGTGTTTTGGACAAAAATTTTCCCACATGCATGAAGTGAGAGTATCCTATGTTTAATTTGTACCTCATGGGAAGCTCAGTTAGCAAGCATTTCTCCCATGATGATTATCCCTATGCCCAGGAGTTTTAGAAGCCATTTTTTCTCCTTGCTTATTGCCTCCCACACTGTTTTCTCCCATAAACTGCTGGGAATTCCCTCTGTAACAGTTCTTCAGCATCTTCTGGAACTTTTCTCCTTCCAGTGAACATCAAGGAGTCATAGAGATATGGGGGGTAGACATGAGTCAGGAAATTAATTGACATTATTCTGGATCTCCACATTGCTTGTGTACTCTTCTCCCTTGCAGAAGTCAGACCTAAAAGCAGAAGTTACTTCTTTGACTCTTATCTTTTCTTTCTTCCGGCATGCTACTCTCGAAAAATATAGTGTTTAATAGCTGGGAATTTGTTCTGTCAAATGGGGTTATTGTGTTTTTTCTGTCTGTTGTGGATTCCATGGAAATAAGTAGAAGGCATTATTTTTGGATTGACCTATGGACTTTGAAAATGTTTTTTGAAATGAGTATTAAGATGATTAGCCTATAATAAGAAGGAAGTTAGTGTTGTGGAAAGAAGAATTGAGATTTCAGAATACTGTAGTTTCCATTTTCCTTCTTGATCATTCAACCGTAAAGAGCATTACACTTTGAATTTTCAAGCAGCTAATTGCAGCATATACGTTTTGCAGCTGAAATCTTGAATGATTGTTGTTATTGGAGTCTATTATTGAAAAGTTACAGTATAGACAAGTGTGTAATACAAATGAACTTTTATGAAAGATAGAAACATGGATGTGCTTTATAGTATGTTCTGTTTTGATTCTTGTATGGAGATCCTGACAAATTAAGTGATCTCCAGAGATTCTCGCCCCTCTGCAGAGAGACCAATTCTCATATCCTGTATGTGGCTTTCTATCTTGCTATTTAAAATCCCTTGTATGTGAGCTTTTATCCCATATAAATGGATCTTTAATATCCTGTGAACTAACAATCATTGCTATTGCAGAATCACAGAATTGAAGGTAAGGTCTTGCACCTGGGTCAACATAGCATTTGTTACCAATACAAACTGGAGGCTGAAAGGATTGAGCACAGCCCTGTCAAAAAGGACCTGGGAATACTGCTGGATGGGAAGCTGGATATGAGCCAGCAATTTGCTCTTGCAGCCCAGAAAGCCAACTGTATCCTGGGCTGCATCAGAAGCATGGCCCATAGGTCAAAGGAGATGAGCCTGCCCTTCTACTCTGTGCTGGTGAGGCCTCACCTGAAATAACGGGTCCAAATGTGGAGTCCTCAGTACAGGAGAGACATAGACCTGTTGGATTGCATTCAGAGGGGAGCTACAAAAATGATCCAATGGATGGAATGTTTCTGCTATGAATCTAGGAGATCTGGAGCTGTTCAGCCTGGAGAAGCGCAGGCTATGAGATGACCTGATAGAATACTTTCCATGTCTAAAGGGGAGGTGCAGGAAAGAAGGGGACAGACTCTTTAGCAGATTCTATTGTGATAGAAAAGATAAAATGTTTTCAAGCTTAAATAGGGTAGATTTCAGTTTAATGTAAGGAAAATATCTTTTACAGTGAGAATTATGAGGTACTGGAACAGGTTACCCAGAGATGTGGTGGATGCCTCATCCCTTGGAGACTTCCAAGGCCAGGGTGAACTACGTGTGGGCAACCTGATCTAGCTGTGGATGTCCCTTTTCATTGCAGAAGAATTGGACTAGATGACCCTTATTGGTCCCTTCCAACTCTGAGAATTCTATGATTGTGTTCTAATCTGGTATCCACCATGAAACCCAGGTCCTTTTCTGCAGAGAAAAAATCAGCCCTGTACTGTACTTTTGCATATGTTTATTCCTCCTCAGGTATAGAACTCTAACATTATATATTAATATATTACATATTTTCCTGTGTATTTTATACGCTGTGTGACTTGTAAATCAGCACAGATCATCTCCCTGGCACTAGCACTTGTTTTCAGAAATAAGCTGTGCTCTGGCTATGAGGGACAGCTGCAGTAGTGCCAGTGATTGCTGCTTATGACGAGTGCTGGGGAAACAACAGTATTTTTGTCTTCTCAGAGGTAAACAAGGAGCCTGGTGAAGCAATATTTTGTTTGGATGTGAAGCAGTCATGCAGAGCAGCCCTTTCCAGCCGCTAAGGTTCACGTTATTATCTCATGAAAAATTCTTGCATTAACATTAGTTACTGTATTGATAGAATTAGAGAATGTGCAATTCTTATTTGCTTCAGTGCTGGGGAATGTACAGAATTGGACAGAGTAGTCTTCAGTGACTTGGTCAGACTCTCTATTTATGTAAGCTTCTCCATTCATCATTCTTAATGAATACTCATCTGCTGAGAAGTTTTGTGTTTAAGTGACACAAGATAGAAATATATACTAAGTTCTTAGGACCTTGGACTGGATGTAGAAAATGGGCAAGGATATTAATGTAACATTCAAGTAGCTAAAATGGGGATTTTTTGAGTGCAGTTTCTGCAGTAGTTTTAATCCATGTCAAGGTTGTGGAAGATGTCAGATGAGAAATGATGCTTTCCTTAAGGTCCTGACCTAAAAAAATGTAGATCTTTCTACTGCACTTCGTGAAACAATTGTTTTCACGAGAACTCCTCAACAGAAGCAAAGTCTTGTTTTTGTGATTCTAGCCTTGCTGGAGACTTATGCAACTTGTGATACTTCCATTAGAAATAATTTATGTAAGAATCATTTTTTCTGCTTTGCTGATATGCCTGTTTTCTTAAAGCTAGATGCTAAATCTAAAAAGAAAAGCTTTACTTTGTGTCTCACTCCAATTTATAGGAGGGAGAAGAGGTTCATTTTACAATATGTATGTTTATACCTGATGGCAAGATTAAGACACAACGTGTCAGATGTTAGCCCAACCAATTTATTACAAATCCTAGTTGCTTAAGGATATGGGGAAGGGAAGATGGGTAATTAAAAGAGATAGGGAATAAAAAGCAAGGAAGCCTTGGCAGAAAGCAAGAGAGAGAATCACCACCGTGGATCCAGCGAAGTTCATAGTTCAGGTGCTGACCTCCAGTAGCAATGGGTTGTTGGAGACTGTGTTGATTGATTGATGATGATGACTTCTTTTTTCCTTCTCCCATTTCTTTTCCTCTCTCCATTCTTAACAAAGCTATAAGTCCAAGGTAGTTGAATTAACTTTTTTTGGAGAGGCAGCTCCTGGCTTTTGAATCTCCACAGGAACTCCTTTAAAGGTTCCTATTTTCTGGGCCTCGCCAGCAGATGAGAGCAGACAGGGAAGTGCCAAATTGTATCTTGCCTTCACAGGATACAGTAGTATCATTCCCCAATCCCCCACACCAGTTACCTGGTCACAGGCCAGATCTTCCAGTAAACACTCCTGAGCAAAACACCTCCAAATAAATGCTTTCAAATGTAAACACTGTACAGCTAGAGTTGCTGGCTACGTAAGGCCCACCTAGATAATTTGCAGTTGTTGGTTAAAGACTTGTCACCAGAAAGGCCTTAGGAAGCAAGCTTTGAGACAAACAGTTTTTGTCTGTCACAGAGAGTGCAATAAGTACAACTTACAACTGTAAGTTTTCAAGCTGAATGGATAACTGAGACAACAACTACAGGCAATTAAGAGCAAAGTCTTGCTCCTTCAAGAAAGGAAAAGAAAGAGGTATAAGACAATAAAGAACCTACTCCAAGCATAGAGTAAGAATCATTTCTGTGGAAATGACTGTTTTGAGTGCAAGAAATACTGGATGTGTACATCAGAAAACAAAGAAAGAAACTGAAGATAGCAAAATTCTTGTTTGTACAAAATTAGAGAAAATATCTTTAAAAGAAATAAGCATTATATTGCACTTGCTTTGTGTCTAATAGAGTATTGAGATTTGTTCTATTTTTTCATGTATTTTATACTTTTTTTCTGTAGTGACTAGTGAGGCAAGATAGATGAGTTTTGCTTTCTGACAAATCGGTGCTGCTTCTCACAAATCTGTATTGTTGTTTATTTGCTTAAATCTATGACATCTCTGTCTAGTTAACGTCAGAATGAGGTGCGAACTACAGCTTTAGGGAGATCTACTGTCAGCTGTTTTCTTGACTTATAATGTGCTTACAGTACTTTATCTTGGCTGTAAAAGAGAGTAAAGTAACTCCTTAGTTTCAATCCATGCAATAGATAGTGGAAAAAATCAGATTTAGAGGTTCTTATGGTTTGTAGACTTTAAGTCAGGCACTGATCCTTCACACTTCAGAGAAATCTTCTGCTGTTGTTCTTTCGTGATAATGGTCCTGTTTTCCATCCTTATTGGTAAAGGTGTTTTAAGTTAGAAGTCCCTGTAAGTTATCTTTGGCATTGTTGCTATTGCTGTCTGCTTGTGGTTAGATTCTGTGGAGAAATGTCTTATTTGCTAGGAGTTTAAAGGGTATGAGGTAAGTGGGACTTTGTTTCCACTGAACTCCCATTTAAATGAATGTCTACTTTAACTACAAAACTTTCTGTAACTGCTCATGACTCCAGAGTTTAAAGTGAACATCTAAATTCCTTTCCCATTATATGAAATTATATATGGTACAGAAATGTTTGTACGTGTGAGTCTTGGGTTCACAGCATAATTTGGAACAGGAACAGACTGTCTCAAGAGTATCCCAAGTCTGAATTTTAGGGCTGAATATCATCTCTCTAAAGCAAACTGGTGGGTTACAGTCAGTGACTGTTCACAAACATCCTGATGAACTGAGTTGTTCACCAACATGATAATCTCTTTCAGAAATAGAGAAATAGCATGGCTGTGCTGCTGTTCTCCTGTTGTGAGAAGTAAACATGTAATAGAGGAAGAGCATGGTATGACAAAGCCTGGAATAAAAACATACCATACCTTAATCCCTTGCAAAATAGGATATGGCTAGTTAGAAACTCTATGTGTGTGTGTAGAAGTACATGTGTCACTTCACTCTAAACACAAGTAGATGTGTGTTCATGTGCATGTGCGCAGGTGTAAGGGGAACAGCCAGTCTGGGAAATCAACACAATTCCCTGTAGCTTAGCAGCACTGCACTGGGAGTCAGTGGAGATTCCCATCACATGTGCCGCTTACCCTGAAGATTTTCTTCTCTGCTCTGTACTTCTTGAGTGCAGAGCATACCTATGCTGCTTTGTCTGTTAAAATGAATGTTCAGAATAGCTGAAGTAACCACCAAAATACAAAAGGCCAAAGGCATTTTCTTTTTCTGGCAAAATGTGTGTCCGTAACTGTGCTGCAATCAGAATAATTTAAGTGAAAAAGACTTCAGGGGGCTACCTAATCCACCTTCTTGATCAAAGCAGGGTCAACACAACATCTAGATCAGATCTTGAAAACCTACATAAATAGAAACTGTGCCACCTCACCTCTCTGAGAAGCCTGTTCCACTGATTAATTATCACTGTAGTGATATTTTTCACATTCTATCAAGTCATAATTTGTTTCAGTTTTTGTTCATTGTATCTTAGCTACAGGCTGTGTACGGATGTAAAGAGCTTCTTCCCATAGAGGTCACCCTGATCTTCCCACTAAACGTGTTCATACAGTTGAGCCTTGTCTTGTACTGGGAGTCCAAAACTGAGCAGAGGATTGTAGGCTTTGTCCCATCAGTACTCATCCTCCTGAATCTCCTCATACAAACAGGGCACATTCTGATCTTAGAGTTGTTGCCTAGTCACACTGGCTAGTGCTAGAGTGTAACCATATATGCAAAGCAACTGTTACAGCTGAATTACAGTTTATTGTGGTTATTTTGGCAGATATTCATATTTTAGTTAGTAATGAAAATCATCATTTTCTAAATCTATTTATAAAAGCTGATTTTGTTTTGCCTTTTAATTTCTTTTCATAAATTCAATCATTTTTAGTAACCTTTATTTTTTACATTTACTTTAACCTGCTTCATTTTGCCTGTTTGTTTTAATCCATATTGAACTTCTGATGGCTCTCCTTCCCACCAGTACATATAAATGATTAGGTAGTGAGAAATTTTCTTGCAAAATTACCATCATTTCTGTTAAGGCCATTTGGCTTCCTAATAACTTTGTTTAAATGGTAAATCATGTCTCCCTCAGGCTTCAGAATGGGTTAAACATTTACTGCATCTGGTCATTTATTCACTTGGATTTGTAACTTCTAAGTTTCCTTCTATGTTTTCCTCATTTTGTACTAAATGAGAGGATGTTGTTTTAACTAGAGAGAAGTAAAACAGTCTCAAAGGATCTTTTGCCTTTCATGGTTACCTAATTTAGAGATCTTGCTGTAATTTTACTGTGCTTTTTCTGAAACTTTGAATGTAGGTGACCTGAAATTAGGTTTCAAGGGAAGGGAAGCAGCAATATTTTTTTGTATCTTCTTTTTATCTGAGCAGGCTTTATTTTGAGTATTTTTAGCCTTGTGATCTTCTTGCGTTTTTCTGACTCACTCTGTCAAGACTTATGCTGGAGGAAAACAAGCTCAATCAATCTATCTTTCTCTGTTGTAAAGAGGCAAATATATCACTTGAGGGACTTTGTAATACTTGAACATTTGTAACAGAACAAATGGTTGAATCTGAGTGTAATCATGCTCCTATATAAAGGAAATCAGTTCATTGTATTTGATTCTTTCTTCACACTCTAGCTTTTTGTTCATTGCATAAAACAGTAATGAAATACTTGTCAACTTCCAAAAAAGTTAGCTTAGTAATATTGAATTAGAAACAAAGATAATGAATGCAACAATTTGGCTACTTTGTGTTTCAAAGATTCGTAATTATTTGAGAGTTTCATTTTCTTGTCCCTCAGTGAGGGGATTGGAAGATTTTGTTGGCAAACTTAATATTTTGGAGTTATTTCTGTTGGCATTAGCACTAAATCATTCTTATCTGCAACAAATAAATTTACGTCAAACCTTTCAGATTCCTTTCTGCCTTTACAGTTCAAGTGCAATTTCTCTAATTAAATGAAAGAAGAAAAATAACATTGAGCACTTGATGACTGATTCATGGAATGGATTTGTAAAGCGTGTTTGATTTCGAAAGATGATTGATGGTGGTTTGAATGCAGACAGTTTCTAACTTAGGAAGTTCCCCCAAGTCCAGGTATACTAGGCTGATGTCATATGCAAAAATATTGGGTCAATGCTTTACTGGGTTTGTATGATCTTCGATTTTTAATGTTAATTTATTTTTTAATAACCCTTCTCTTCTGCAGCTGTGTTCTCCATGATCTTAATCCTAGGTTGTATGTGATTTTTCTTGTCTGTTTATCTGTCAAAAGGTGCTTTATATTCTACCACGTGCTGATGGTTGCTATTGTGAGGATCTCTGTTTTGTCAAATTTTATGGGGGTGTTGTGGATGCCCCATTCCTGGAGGCACTCAAGGCCAGGTTGCATGTGGCCCTGGGCAGCCTGATTTGGTGGATGGCAGCCCTGCCCGTAGCATAGTGGCTGGAACTAAAGATCCCTTCCAACAAAACTTGTTCTGTGATCCTATGATCTGTAATAGGCAGCTGACCGGAGTGACCAAAGACTAGATGCTGTTTTTCTATTTAGTCAATGGTCAATATGATGACATGGTGAAATTTTAAGATAAATTTTATGAGTGAATTGAAATCATAAATATCTGCATGGTATAACTGAAAAAAATTAACTGATATTAGATTATTTTCTT
Organism: Cyrtonyx montezumae; assembly: GCF_038088225.1. Lineage (NCBI taxonomy): Eukaryota > Metazoa > Chordata > Aves > Galliformes > Odontophoridae > Cyrtonyx > Cyrtonyx montezumae. The sequence goes on along the minus strand of NW_027072089.1, from coordinate 72,348,785 downwards.
CATTCTGGACATGAAGAAGCTAAAACAAGTGAAAATAGTGTAGATTGTGATGTATGATGAAATGTGGAAAACCTTATTTAATTTTAAGAGTTGATTGGCAAACTGGATTGGTAACTACTTTTGTTACTTTTGTTACTGTTACTGTTCATTCTCTCTGTCTGTGTAGTAATAAATACTGTTTGTCTGATTAGATTTACCCAGAGCATAAATTTTACCTAAATACAGGGAGTTTTCAGTATGCTTAATTGCATATATACTATCAATATTACGTAGTAAACTATTGAGATTGTAGATAAAGACAGTTATTGCTATCATCTGCAAGAAAAGTCAGAGAAAAAGGGGTTAAATGGATTTCTGTATTGTTCATTGGGGTTATGTAATTATTGTCAAACTGCTACTAATTATGCAGAGCCAGAAGTGTTGCCTTATGAAGTGTAACAGAATAAGTAATAATTTATCATCATCATAATTGATATAAATGTGTTGAATTTCCTGTTTATGAAGTAATTGGGTAGCAGTAAACATGGAGTAAACTGATAGCTGCTGGAATGAACACAGATCTCTGGAAAATAATTAATCTCTCTATAGACAATTTAAGTATTCCTGTTCCTGCATAATAATAAGAGAGAAAATTAAATTTAATATATGAAGGAAATTCTGTCAGTTTGCATGGTCATCACCATGTCTGGCTTATCAAAGTGATGCCTCCTATTTTATGTTGTGGGTAGTATGGCAGTAGAGAATGAACCTTCCCACCAGTATTCCATTGCGTTTTGTTGCAGTGTGACAGATGGCAGCAGAGGGGCAGTTGGACCAAATGGCATTTGACTTGGAAGTGTATATGAAGCAAAGGTGTATAACTGAACTCCTCCATGAGGGAAAAATACCCCCCCCCCCCCCCCGACATTCCTTGATGCTTGCTGAACATTTATGGAGACCAAAAAGTGGCTGCAAGATGAGTGGTGCATTTCATCAGTAGCAACAGTAACTGTGGGTCACTTCCACTAGTGCAGAATTTTTGCAAGTGTGTTATGTAGGATCTTTTATGCTGCTGGCAAAAATGCATACTTAATGGTAATGACTATGTCAAAAATGCTTTGTAGCTGAGAATTTGCTCTGTTGAATAGTTTTATTGTGTTCTTTATATCTTTTGCAATTTCCGTGCAAATAAATGTGAGGTATCACTTTCAGAGCAACCTACGTAATTTTGAGGGTATCTATGTGATATATATATTATTTATATATTTATTAAAAACCATTCTCATTGTAAAATATAAAATGCCAGGCATATTTTGCTAGTTAGCAAAAAGTTAGCTGACAGCTAACTTTTGGAGTAACTAGTGCTATTTATGTTTTTATCTAAATGTATGAGTTGATGAACCTGACAACATCATATCCATAGAAATTGAATCAATGTTGGCAACCCATAGGATTGAATATTTGGCTGGCTGTATGGGAATGTTTGTTTAAGGCTGTGGAATTGCTCTGAGGAAAGGAAATAAATCCTCTGCAGGAAAGTACATGGCAAAGTGGAAGGAGTGAATAAATAAAGGATTGCTAGATCTTGCTTTCTTTTCTCATAAGCTCACTCATCACTTCTCAATTAGTTCAATGCAATTGTGTTTCTTACTCTCTCTTGACCAAAGTGCAGTGCAGTTGTATATGCTGGTTCAGCAGTCTCTGTCAGTGTTTTCAGTGTCACATAAATCTAATCTTTCTGAAGATGAGCTTAAATGGCTGAGCAACACAGCCAGTCTGAGTGTAACAGCACATGGTAGCAGCTGCCTTTTCTACACGTCCATGCAAGTGCATGGCAGGGACTGCATTATTACTTGTCTGTGCTTTGCTAGAGCCAGGTGTCCAACCTTGTCCGAACAATGTGCTAGGTATAGTCGTACACGTACATGCACACTTGCTCTTTCTGTCTCTCATGTTATGATGATCTGTCCTTTTGTTACTCAGGTAAAACCGGTTGAAACTCTTTCGGTTGTAAGTGTAATATTTCAATGAGAAGAATCAATGACTAGATTTTCCTATGTACTTTCTGCTCGCTGTATTGCTTTTATTTAGTATTGCAAGTAGAAAATAAAATGTTATGTAACTTAGAGTATCACTGGGTTAATGAGATTTAAAAAATAAAATTCAGGCTGTGCCCCATGTGCTTACAAACTTATGAGTCTGTGATCTTTTGGGGATTTAAATCCCTATGTACTAGGTGCTCTTGGTTGCTGTCTGATCTAGCTGAAAAATCTAGGAAGTTGTAGACTTCTGCGGTGGTGTTACTGTGCTGTGGGTGAAGTTCCTGGTTTTGACTTGCTTTCACCATCCGATTTCCCTCTCACCTTTTGCTGGTAACCTAAACATTCATGTCTAATGTAAGTTCTGCATCTAAACTTTCTTCTAATTTGTGTCTGCTGTGATGAGGACTGTTGCAAGCCCCTATCTTATCTGCCAGCTGCACCTTTGGGGACAACAGAGATGCTTCTCCTCCATGCTTCTTTGAAGCTAGCAGAGACTTTAAAGTCCAGGTAGCACAACTCATCTTCTGCTGCCCAAGTGACTTGAGCCTGGGGTGTGTCCCAGTTGCAACCACATCAGCTAGTTGGGTTTCTTGGGTCAGATGCAAGAGTTCAATGCTGAATGGAGAAACTTGTGAGTTAATCTGTTATAATACTTCCTAAACTGAGAAGCACCCAATCTTCCTTTCCTTATATGTTCTGCAAATGGAGCAGAGACTTTGTGGGCTTAGAGGCAAGCTATAGCTTCTTAACTTTTTACTTTTTCTTTTCAAACTGCATTTACCTGCTTTAACACGTGCTGTCAGCCCTTGGGCACAGGATGCTACTCTGGGATATCCAGATTACACAGCACATTATCAGGGCACGCACTTACGAAGGGCAATGAGATCTGATTGTGGAGCAGCTGGTGAAACCAGAGCCAGGAGGAGAAGGCAGAAAAGTGTTCATGTGGGACTGTTGCTCTTACATGCCGTGAACAGCGTCTATTAGTACCAGAGGCTTCTTTAGATTATGTTGCCTTGTGGTGTTAGACACAGAACTAGCAATGAGTTAATGATTAGTACCATTATCTTTCCTGACTGCTGTTTCTTTTAACTTGTGATGTCTTGTTTCTTTGATTTCTTGTGCTGCAATTCATTATTTACCCTGCTTTGCTATAAGCCAGGGGTTTATAATGAGTAATAACGTTCCATGCAACTAATAAGAGCTTTGACAAAGCAAATATGTAACAAATTAAGATGTCTAAGTGGTTTTAATTTTCTGAGGTATGGCTGCTGAAATCTTCTGCATATGCTACCTTTCAATCTTGAAAATCAGTACTAATCTAAGCAATCGCAAATTAACTAAACAGGTCTAATTAAATCAGTTGAACTTATAATAACCCAATCACAAAATGGAAATGTTGTAGGTTGTTTAATGCCATACAGTACATACAGCTTCTCTGAGCCAAGAAGTGTTAGATTATATCCTTTTGAAAACAATCAGTTTTGTCAGTATTGCCAGTTCCACTGGACATCTTTCCAATATAAACATGATCGTTAGATAAAGATTGTTCTATCATTACATTCTTTTAACTGGATTTAGAGATGGAATAAGGAAATATTAAATAATTTTGTGGTTGGAAAAACACATAAGATACAATTGTATTTTTTTTAAAATGATGAAATTCGGTGGTTTCTTCTGATTATGGAGTGAATAACTTCTACAATCATTTAACCTTGTAAGCAGAATAGATGCAAGATGGGAAGATCCATGTTAAAGTGTGAAGTCTCTTTAATGTGTGTGAATCATTCCTGTCAACTTTAGTCCTATAAAAAGAATTTGGAGGAATACTCAAGTACTTCTAAGCTGGAAAAAAGAAAAATGTTGGCATAGTAGAATACCAGATAGGGAGAACCTGATTTTTAAACACTCATTCTAGTCTTTTATTTTGCTCATCTATGCTGTAATACTTACTTATTTTTCTCTCTCAATATTATCTTAAGTAAGGCTGCTAGATTTAGTTCGTAATGTTTATGCTGACATACGTGTTGTGAGTTTACAACTTTGGATGACTATCATCTCCTGAGTTGTTTTCCAGCAGTGAGTTTACATCCACTTGTTGAGGAAAAAGTTAAAATATAGAAAAGAAAAGCATCTATTTCTGTATTTGTGTTAGAACTACATAAACGTATTTAAATGTGTGTTTTGAAGATAGATGAGTGAAAGGACTTGTCATTGCATTGTGATCTGAGCATGAGAACAGCAGCTGGAATGTGGTAGATTGGATAAAACAGTTTGACAGTAATTTATATAAATTTGTCTGGTTGCTTAGCCAAAACTTGAAGTCAGAATGGGACAACTATTTCTGGTACTGCTACATTTGTTGAACTAGATTTTGAAATGTCAGAGCGTGCTTACTGCTGTGAGGTAGAGAAAAAATGGTTGAGGCTGAAGTGCTGCCTTCTCAGTATCTGTTAATTTCCTTCAATTGGTCTCTACTTTTGCGATAACATCAGAACCCTGGAATTAAGTTAATAATCAATCCACGTAACCTTAATTGCAGTACGTAGTAATGGAACAGAATTAGAACATAAACTAGACTGTAATCAATGACACGTGTTCTCTGGGAGAAAAATCTGAGGTGAATGATCTTTGTGAGCTGTGGATATTTACAAATTGTCAAAAATAGAAATGAACAATCTTGCCATTTCTGTGAATGATGATACTCCAATTGAAGAGAATTTGGCTGCGTATGTATAAGGAAATTATTTTTCAGTGTAATTTTAAATATTTTACTGGCTTCCTGCTGCAGTTCTCTGACAGTTACTTGCGACAGCTTTTTAGTGTCAGCCAATTTCAGGCAGCAGAAGCCTTGAGGCAGTGCAGAAGTTTCTGCGAAGAGGAAGTTTCTGTGAGGAGCCTATGAGGAGTGAGCAGAGCACAGCTCATGAGGGGCAGGGCCACATGTGGCTGTGCTGTCAGAGCTTCGTAGGACTGACTGTGCACAGGGATCGCCTACCTGATGGCACAGAGCTTCGTGCCTGATTTGAGCTGCATGCATCACAGGTCCTTCCATTTCTAAGGCAAGCTCACGTGGAAGAATATGTTTCCAGGGTTCATTTGTAATGATCCAGATTGGTTGCTTAAGGGAGAGAAGTTCATGGAAGATGGATAACTGTGGATAGTATGGTGCACACAAATGTTTTTAACCTGTGGTAGCTGTAGGAAATAAATGGGTGAGTCATTTAAACCTAGTCTGCTACTGACTTCCTCAACAACTCATTTGGATTTCCTGAAGGGTGAAAAGTAACTGTTTGACCTCTCAGCAGCAGAAGTATGTGTTGTGTAAATTGCAGATGCTGGAGGAGATCTGAAAAAGTATCCATGAGTGTAAGAATGCTGGTGCCCTTGGAGTAAATGAGAAGTAATGTGGCAGTATAGTAATCTCAGTCCTTCTCTAAGCAATATTACTAAGTACTGCTTAGTAGGTTTCACTCAGGATTTTATGCTTGTTTAAAGGAATAGATAAGGTATAGTTTGGAAGACTGACACTGGTTACTCTGGCAGTACAGGTTACTATACCAGTATTACTGTGTTGCTCTCAGCAACATATGTGTTAAATACACTTTATTTAATCTGAAGATTTGAAGCCGATTGCTCTCAACTGCAGTGGCTGATAGTTGGACTGGGTTATTACTGCATCCTGGATGCAGCCTCTTCTCCCATCCCAATGCCCTTTGGCCTCTCCCAGGGGGAGCAGGAGGGCACCTCGTTGAAGGATGGCTCACAGGACTGCATTGCTCTGGTCAGTTTTCCTTCAATGCTTAAATGCCTTTGTGAGTTAACTCCAGTGTTTAATTAATGTGTTGCTTTGAAAATGAGCCCAGTGAGGAGGTTATGGATCTATTTTCTCCTACTGTGTTTACCATGTTATGTCTTACTTGAATCGTCATCTGACCACAGAGTTCAATCTGGTTTATGTGAAGTTGTCTTGCTTTCTAGAGGCTGGAATGGAAAATGACTTTGGAAATCTGTGCTATTATGCAATGCAAGTCCCTCTTCAGTTAAAATCCATTACACTGATCACTTCTGCAAGTCAGTTTAAATACTTCATTCCTGCTACAACAGAGGTGTTAGTCTAGGTGTTTTTATGGTTCCCTATTTCTGGGGAATATTTTTGTACTGAACTCTAGCCAAAGTGCTTTAATGGGTTCTTTATTTATTTATTTTTGTTGAGTGTGTGCATGTGGAGATTTGAGGCTTGTGACATTTAATCTACTCTTTGTGACAGCAGATCTGTTAATATGCATATATAAAAATAAAATATACATGTGTATATATATGTGTACACACACACACACATTTGTGTGTGTGTGTGTATATATATATATATATATAAAATCAAGTTGAGAATTACCTTTGCACATTTCATTGCCCTAAAATGGGGCTGTCCACAACATCTGTACAGATTTAAGCTTTGTTTGCTTAGTCTGCTGATGTCAGCAATGTGGAATGAATAATGAATGTTTAGTGAATTGTAAGATTGATACTTCAGACTCTTATATACACAATTGAAGGAATGGGACAGGAAAAGTTGAACTACGTGTGCATCTAATATCTGTCCTAATTCTGGGCATCTATGAAGACTGCTCCAAAAGTAATATCTCCTATTTTATGGCGTTGGCCCACAACATCAGGGGCAGGTGATGGTGTGACAGTAGAGGCTGAACCCTCCCAATATTCCATTGCTTTTTGTTGCTGTGTGACAAATGGCAACAGAGAGGCGGTCAGACATAATAAAGTCTGACATGGAAGTGCATATGACACAATGCAGAAAAAAATGGCACTCACTGACATTCCTTGATGCTTGCTGATCATTTATGGGAACCACATAGAAGACTGGAGCACAGTGTGGTGGTGGATGGTGCATTTTCAGCAGTGGCAGCTGCCACAGTTGCTCACTTTCTCTAGTGCAGATTTTTTACAAGGGTGGCATGCAGACTCTTGTTCACTGCTGATGAAAATGAATATCTAATGTTGATGACTATGTTGAACAATAGTATTTTGCAATTGAGTATGTACTGTATCAAGTTGTGTGATTGTGCTTTTTGTCTATACTGTAGTTTCCATGGAACCAAATAAGAAGCATTACTTTTGGAGTGATTTAGATAGTATTTGTGCTATGGCAGGGGAGTGATGGAGATACCACTTCATTCGTAGGCTGTCTGGAATGTCTTCCACTCTTTTATTTTAGCTGATGTCTGAGAATTACATTGACTGCAGCCCATAAGGCCTGCAAATCAGATGCAGATACAAGACACTTGTTATAAGAGTCACAAACCAATTACGTGGAATTGTGCACCTTAACATCCCATGCACAGTGTGTATGTCATTGGAATCTTGCACAATTTTGCTTTTCTTAGAAACCCAGGTGTTATGGGGCCTGACATCCACAGCCTGGGAGCAGCAAAGCTACCACATCTCCCTGCTTGAATTCCAACCAGTAGAGAGTGTGAGCATGCATTCATAGAGGAGTGGATGTATATAAACATCTGGCCATGCAGATTGGCTTCACCTCTCCCATTTAAGGGCTGACCACCACTGGAGAAGGATCTCTTGTTGGAATTCCCTCCCTTGTGGTGTTCCAGGTGAGCCTCTACTGTCAGTGACAGGTGAGCCTTTCCTTATTTACTGGTTGTCTTTGTGTGGCTTATCCAGATGGCATAAAAATATACTGTCTGCCTTCATTATTTTGTGTGGGTACTATTCTTTCAGGGTATTCACCCTACAACAAATAATTATCATATACTGAACTGCTTTATCAAAATATATTTTGATATATTTCAAAATAATAGACTGGGTTTTTCTTGAAGGAAGAAAAAATGTAATGATACAACTGTAAACAGGAGCATCATCTGTGATAACTTCCGTAACTAAAGACTAATCACTGCTTCCTATATTGTAACTTTTAGGGATAAAATTTATCAACTGAATCAGTCTGTGCCATAACATTTTTTCTAATAAAATGTGGTGATGTGTAAATATTATTAAATAATAAGTAGCATATGCTTATAGCTTCAGGAAGATTGCTTCAGTGGTAGTTTTTGTCTTGGTGAACTTTTATCTAGAGCGAGTAGATTTGGATTTCAGCAATGAGTTTTTTATTTTCTACCTTCTGTTTCGTAGATGTACAGTGGATGTATTAGTAATATTTTTTTCATATGTATAAGATTAGTGTAAAATGAATATGATTCTGTCATACAAAAACAAAATATAAAATACTGGAAATCATAACTGGGGACTGGAAAGGTAAATTTACTTAGAACGTGTACTTTCAATTTGCTACTTAATCTGTGTAGCAGAGATGTAGAGAACTCGTCACTTTCCTACATAGCACTGTGTGGTACTCCAAAAGTGAAATGAGGAGGTTGCAGAATATTGCTCCAACTGTTATAGTTTTTATGACTGTCAGTAGTAAGAGTTTCAGAATATGGATAAGGCCGATTCAAAGCACTGTGTGAGAAGTTCACATCTGTAAACAGTTTTATTTACTTTCCTCTTATGTAAATTGTGTGAATATGGTATGGAGCATATTGAGGGAGTATACTATAGGATCAAATGATTTTAGGTGTCAAAAGCTATTCTCAGGTGCATTTGCTAACTTTCAGAATCAAGTGTATATACATTGAAATGAAACGATATTGTTCAGCAGTAAAATCGCTTCAATAACTATTTCCATTATTTTCTTAAAATTGCATTTTCCACATATGAAATGTAGGACCAGTTCCTTTACTTAGTTCATTTGAACATTCTGTAAAAATAATGGCTCTTAGAAAGTGATCCAATTTTTTTGAATCAAAATTACATGGCATATATTTCTCTGTATTTGGGGGAAAAAAATAAAGAATTTCTCTATTCATATTTTTGATGTTAACTTAAGGAAATGAGTAAATATATAAAAGCCTGAGTATAATTCTTGAAGGCACAACTGTGATAATGAAAACTATGGGAAACAATCCTAAATAAACTTTAAAACCAAGTTATTGGCAAATAAAAGAACTCTAGAACTTTAGTATTGCTGAGGGGAGAAGAGCCGAAGAAGCAATTATTTTCAGGCATGGAATGAGCCATTTCTTTACTGGCTTCCTGAAACTCAGCTTTCCTCTAAAAGAATTTGTGGGCTCTGTCATTTTGAGATGACCCACTTGGAAGGGTGTATTTTGTTTTAGAACTGCCAAGTTCATAGTAGGTACTAGTGCAGGTCATTAGTTTATTGTCTGAAACTCCAAGCTGGTAAAACTTGTCATATGTATGTCCAGTTGCATTGCAACAGGCTAAAGCAGACTTCTTGTAAGCACCTGATGCTCTGGGGTTTGGTTTGTATAGGTGCTCTTGGGAGTGTTGTGCATTGACCAGGTCAGTAGCTTTGTCTTTCTATTCACCATAGCTGCTGTAACTGATGTAGGAAGTGCATTCCCATGGCTCGCTCCATCCATTTGTTTACCTCCAGGCAAAGGCAGCAGAGCTCTCTGAGGTGTGTGTGTGATCAGCAGCCTTGTTACTGTGATGCATGGTAATGGATTATCAATGAAATAGAAATGAAAAAGGTCAATAATCTATATAAGGTAAATTTATTGTAATGACTTTAACAGCTAGATAATCAGTTTAAAGAATGAAAACGTAAGTCCTTCTTTTTATTAAGAGCCTCAATAACTGCTCTCTTTGGACTGTTTATAGTCTGTTTGATGAATAATAAATATTGAACTGGATAAGTTATATAACCATGAAACATCTGAATGTGAGATGTGTTTAAGTGAAGCTAAATACTGTAGATTACAATGTGAACATAAATTTTCAGAAGGGGGATAAATACCAACTGGAGCTCAGAGTATTTTGTGGCCTGTGGCAAGCTTTGGCTTTAGTGAGAGCTCTCCTTCATGCCCTCCTGAGCCAGATATCTTCCCTCCATATTAGATACTTTCCATGTATTGCAAATGTTGCTGGCTGTCAGCAGATCAATATACACAGGAGTACAGTGATTTTAATTGCTGAATCATAGGATTTTAGAGGAACCTCTGGAGATCACATAGGCCAACCTCCCTTGCTAAAGCAGATTCTCTACAGTAGGTTACACAGGAAAGTGTCTATGCAGGTTTTGTATAGCTGCAAATGAGACTTAACAGTTTCTGAAGACAGTTTGTTTCAGTGTTCTTTCACTCTCAAAGGAAGGAAGTTTTTCCTTAAATTCAGATGGAGGTTTCTGTTTGTGTCCCTTGTCCCATTGCTGGACTCCACTTAAAAGAACCTGGCCATACTGCCAATCTATCTTATCCCTTCCATCTTCATCTCTTTGCAGATAAGCCAACCCACCCTTAATTGCTTTTTGCCATCTAAGGACAATGTGTTGCATCCGTTCCCCATTTTGGTCTTTCTGATGTCATTACCAAAGCCATCACTGTCTAATAGGGTATAACTGAAGTGTTTACTGATGGTTTGTTGGCTTTGCCAGGCTCCTCTCCCAAAGAGATTTCCAATTCTCACCCTTAGTTTGTGAAGAAGCTCAGCTGTTCTTGCCATAATTCCACCTTAAATTGCCTGTGAAATCCAGACCTTCCTCATGGCAGTGTTTTTAATGGCGTTTCTGTTCTCATGTGGTGGTCAGAATTTTCTCTTACCCTGCTTGGGAGACAGATTGAAGAAATTTTAAGTTCGTGCCTGTGCATGGTAGAAACAGTGTCATCCGTATTGTCAGCTCTTATGAGTTCCTCAGAAACTGATTAATTTTAGAGGAGAACATTCATACCACTAGATGTTTTAGATGCTTCTGGAATTCTAATTCTGCCTGGAAAAAATTGTTGGTTCACTTCACTTGCTTACTTCTTGATGCAGATAAATTAATGTGAAATGATTAAGAAATAGCTACCTCTTAGGCATTCAGCAACTTCATAGCACGTTGTCAATAAGCAAAGTAAAATTGAATATCTAGGGATGATGTAATGAATCATCTTATTTCCTTTCTTGAAACATCATCCAGAGCTGGGGAGTTCCTAAGGAAATATTCAAGCTTGACCTCTTTTTCTCCTGTATCATTCAGTTCCTGCCAGTTGAAGTGATGTTCTTAGGAAAGACTTAAGCTCCTTCACTTCATTACAAAAAAGTGCCTCAAGTATAATCCAGAGATGGATGAGTTCTTTCTGCATTGAGGCAGTACCTGTCCTGGTGTACGTCATTTTAGCAGGAATCACTGAAAACTAAGATGAGAGCATCAATTTATTTCACATAATCCCCAGCTTATCCTCTCAGCTAATGATTGTCTGTTGCCACTTGCCAAAGCTGCACTTGATATGATGCTTTTATGTATCATCATCTTTTCCTGTTGCTCCTCAAGACTTTTGTTCTCTCACTCATTCAGCTCTGCAGCAGTTTTCCTCCCTCCTTAGAATTCATTTATAAATTAATCTAACTGTGGGGTGAAGGGCACAATTAACTTTCTTTTTCTCCTCAAGTTGTTTTTCTAATGTTCTTGGATATTTTCTTGACATTTTATTCTCTTTATTCCCTATTTTCCTTGATAAATATTTCATTGATTCTTCATGTTTTATTCAATCTGTGATGAGATTTATTACTAAAAGAAAGGAAGTATACTGTAGCTGACAAATTTGAATGACAGTGTAATATACGTCTAACTTAGTAGAGTATTTCCTGCTCTGCAGCTGGTAGAAACTCAGTAAGATACTCAGTTCACAAAACATTTATTCAACCATAATGTAGTGAATTTCTTATAAAGTTTACTGTTAGGACTATAAAGCCATGAAAAATATTGGTATTTAAGTGACTGTCAGTGATTTTCAAAGTTCATAATTTGTCTAGTTCAATGATCTACTGGCCAGGAGCCCCCAAAGGAAGCGCCAATTGCATTCATCCATGTTTTGTAATCTTTATTGACTTTTTAAAATTAACACTTGCTAATTCTGGCAATGAATGAAATAGTGAAAAAGAAATTCATGTTCAATTCCGCAAATATGGAGTTAGAACTTATCTGTTATTTGTCTTAGAGTCTGATTTTAGGAAATAGACGGTATTGGCAAGTTGTTTTTTGACAGACTGTGTAGGCAGAAGAGTAAAAAGATTGAAATGTAAGAACTGAAAGATAGTTTCACTATCTACTTCAGACTGTGGAAGTACAGTAGAATTGATACTTGTGACTATGAGGAGCGGCTGAGGGAGCTGGGATTGTTTAGTCTGGAGAAGAGGAGGCTCAGAGGAGACCTTATTGCACTCTACCACTTCCTGAAGGGGGGTTGTGGTGAGGAGGGGGTGGGCCTCTTCTCCCTGATAAATAATGACAGGACGAGAGGGAATGGCCACAAGTTGCGCCAGGGAAGATTTAGATTAGACCTGAGGAAGCATTTCTTTTCTGAAAGAGTGGTCAGGCACTGGAATGGCCTGCCTAGGGAGGTGGTTGAGGCACCATCCCTAGCGCTGTTCAAGAAGCGTTTAGATGAGGTGCTAAGGGATTTGATTTAGTAGTTGGGTAGGGATAGTGATAGGAGGATGGTTGGACTAGATGATCTTGTAGGTCCTTTCCAACCTTATGAACCTATGACTTAAGTGAAAGCTCACAGGACAATGAAATCACTGAAAGTTCATCATTTGCATTCAAAATGTTATTGTATGCAAAAGGAATACACCATAGGTCTAAATATATATAGCCAGAATTTTAGAAATAGCCTAAATATAATGTCAATCTGAATACAAAATTCCCTTAATAGTCTATTTGCAACAATAAACTTTAGTCTCATATTATAGGAAAGTCTCATTAGTGCTTCCTCTAGAAAGCCTGTTTGAGAACTTACAGTAACCTGTCCCTGTTCTTGGTGTTTTCTCATACTTTCCATGCCTTTCATACCTCAACATCTAGAGTACCACGCTTCCTGCAGTGGTACATAGCTTTGTCCTCTGCACCCAGCAAGCTACTGGTGCTGAACAGCATCTGCTACTCAAACCTGGGATCCCTGAGAGATTATTCTGGTAACATAGACATGGCCTTTGCATCCTGTAGGAAAATATCTGAGAGATACCTTTTGATGCTTGTGGTTGTCCATGTGAAAGGAGAATCATTAAAAGGAATCTGGAAGGACTGTGAGAGTTAAAAGCTCGGGTTCTTATTGATCACTTCTGTCTTAGTTGACCATAGGAAATATGTTAAAATATTGTTCCAAAAGTAATGCTTACTATTTATTTCCATGGAAACTACAACAGATACAAAAAGCACAATAACACTGAAACACAAATTTTCAGCTACAAAGCACTGTTCTTTTCAACTATTAGACAATTTGTGTGGATGAGCTGATCAAGATGCTCTTCATTTTTGAGATGTGAGCTGTGCATGGCTGTCCAGAACATGGCTTGTCTTTCTCGTCACTGTTGTTGCTTCAGAAAAGTACCACCCACAACCCCACTGCTCACATTTACTGTTTGGTTTCCACCACTGTTCAGCGAGCATAGATGAATGTCAGTGGGTGCAATTTTTTCCTTGTGGAGAAATTCAGTGACACACCTTTGCTTCATACTCACTTCTGTGTAGACAACATTTTGTCAGAGTGCCGCTCTGTTGCCATCAGTGACATGGCAGCAAAATTTAACAGGACATGAGTGGGAAGGTTCAGCTTCTGCTTCCATACTACCAATATCTGCCTCTGACATCTTGGGCCAGCATAATAACACAGGAGGCATTACTTTCAGAGTATCCTTTGAATTTTATTTCCTCTCAGGAATGTGATTGTATTAAAATATGACTTTTCAAAATATCAGTATTTCCTTTTCTTTATCATTAATTAAAAAAAAATAGTACTTTACGTATTCCTATTTATATGAAGAAATTATATGGCACCTAAACACTGGTGAAATTCAGGTGGATTCACCTTGCAATTCTTGTATTAGTAGCAGTACTGTGGAGTTGGTTTGTTGCATGAAGATGTAAGAGATAAACAAAATATTTACTTTTCTGTATCTATGACTTTTATCAGATTAATTGCTGCTATGTATAATATCAGTGGCATAGTCCTGAACAGTCAGGACCTTGGGGTACTTTTACCTGCACCTTTTTGCTAAAATAAATACACTGTGAATACAAACTCCTAACTGAGGCTTAATGAGACATCAACTAGAGCAAGATGTAGTTGTTCAAACAAAATTCAAATTGTGAAAGCTGGAAATGGAAGGAGCCGGCATCAGTTTCTGTCCTTTCTCATTCTATCTTTGTAGACTTTTTTCCAGCATGGCCTTGCTTACCCCAGTGCTTTTGAATTATATCCTCAGATTCTGCAAACCTTATACATCTAGGTCTTGATGCTTAGGAGAATGACTTTGTCTGCCACCTCATAAAACTTGGCTGTACATCCGCTCCTGCTCAGTCTTGCAGCCTGCATCACTTCTGCGGGCTCCTTCTGTGTGGATTGACTGTCTCAGTCTACTTTGTCACGCACTTCCAACTGAGCAGCTTCTCCTGCTCTAACAGTGCTCTCTTAGCCCATCAGAAGTTCTCTCCCGACGCACCACAAAATCAACGTTGCGCCTCTTGTACACTCATACTCTTTCAAAAGTAAATTGAATAGCTTATGAACAACTAAAGAAATGTGAAATACAGTCTCAACACTTAAAACAGATAACAGACAACTGTGTCTGAAGATTTGTTGTTTGTCATGGCTTTCAAAAGCTTCTAAAGTGTATTTTCACCTCTAAGTGACTAGGCATGACTTATCCTTTCTGGCAAGCCTCTTGTGTTGGAATGTGGAGTTGTGTCTCACACTTTAATGTCCTTCAGGAACAAAAGGAAATGCTGAGAGAAACATCACACTGTTATTATAGGAGAAAGCGTTTAGGTTAACATCTTCATAAATATTAATCAGAGCATCTTTCTTATAAAAGCTTGTGCTATATATGTAAAGACAAATGTTTTTGGCCTCATAGGATTTTTTTTTTTTCAGCAACACACATTGTATTTAAGTATATTTTCTATTTTTAATGTATGTGGTCAGAGTACCAGGTAATGGACTCTAATTATACCTGCTGGCATGCACTGGCAAATATCTAGCAGATGTGTGCATGTTCTTTCACTCAATTTTTATGGTAAGTACAGCCTACCTTCTGATGCTTTATGACCTGACAGTATTCTTTGACCACAGATTAAGTGTCCTCCTCATAATTCATTGAAATTGTACTATCCAGAATATATATGTTCAAGGTAGAATATTTTAATGCTGCATATCCTGTGAAAATAGGATTTTGAAACTAGATTAGAGTACAATCCTTTCCTTCAGAGGAAAGTATAGTAATAAGCAAGTTTTTTCTGTTGTCTGCATTCATTACTTGTTTCTGTATTTTCTTGGGACATTGTCTCCCATGGAATCCTTCTGGGCAAATAATCCAATTGGGAGATAAACAGGCATGTTACACTGGGCTGCCTCACTTTGAATACTGTGTGAAGTTCTGGTCTCCAGCAAGACTATTAAGGTCATTAAAAATGTGCAGAGAAGGAAAAACATCTGTAGAAGAGCACAAAAGCTGGTAGCGGGACTGGAAGATATGACCTGTAGGGGGAGGCCTGAGGGTACTTGGGTTGTCCAAGAAAAGGCTGAGAGTTGATCTGGCTGCCCCCTGAGGAAGGAAAGCAGAGGGAGATGCTAGGCTCTGCTCCTGGTCACCAAAGACAAAAAGGGAATAGCACAAAGCTGCCAGGTGATGCTTAGACTTGACATGAAGAAAAATGTCTTTACCGTGAGGGTGACCAAACACAGCCACTAGAACAGCCTTCCTAGACAGCTCCTTGGCTATCCATATTTAAGATGCATCTGGATAGCATGGTCAATGATATATTTTAACTTAGGGACTACCCTAAAGTAATACAGCCATTCAACTTTATAGGTCCCCTCCAGCTGGAATAATTCTGCATATTCCATCTGAACATTGGAAGGGGAAAACAATTTTAATGTTGTTGGACATTCAGCTGGAGATATGCATGAGATCTACTGTATATATTATATTTGATACAAGTAGTTATGGGCCCATGTAATATGTCATTCTATTAGTATGGGTTTAGGCCTTTGCTGGTTAACTTGGTTGGCTGCAAGGGTTGGAAAAGCAGTGAGGTTATGTAAGATATCTTCAACTGCCACAGTTGCAGCATTGCTGAGCCACAGGAAATTCAACCTAATTCTCATCTAGGGCCTCGCTATGAGCAAAGTTAGTTAAGGTAGTAATTATTACAACATAAGCACTACTGTAAACTGTATTAACTAAAGTTTAAAATTCTGTTGCTGCAGCCTATTATTTATTACTTTGGGGGATGTTTGCAAGTACGCATGCAGAGAAGACAAGAACATGAAATTAAGTCAGGCATGTGATTGCAGGAGAGAAATGAATGAAATACTGGTGACTTAATTTGTGCAAAATTCTTTTACACATTAGTATTTTGTTTCCACATTCTAGGTGGCTGTGCTGAGTAATACAAAAATAATTCCATGCTCACGTGTCCTGACTCTGATTTCTGCATGTAGATCATGTAAGGAAATTAACTATGTAG
Source organism: Cyrtonyx montezumae (assembly GCF_038088225.1). Taxonomy (NCBI): domain Eukaryota; kingdom Metazoa; phylum Chordata; class Aves; order Galliformes; family Odontophoridae; genus Cyrtonyx; species Cyrtonyx montezumae. The sequence goes on along the minus strand of NW_027072089.1, from coordinate 72,332,201 downwards.
ATGCCTGAGTCTGAAGCTATACAGAGCCATGATAGAATGTGAGTTTCTTAAGTTTCAGAGATTTAAAATTAAATTTCCCTTGCTAGGTAAATAACTTATCTTGCAGATACATATACATATATATACATGCATATATATATATATATATTTTTATGAACGTATAAACAGTAACTGAAAGGTGAACTGGATCTCACTATTATGGAAATTCCACCCTCCAATATGCTCCTAACCAAGTTACAGAAAGAATTGCTGATGAGTACTCAGCAGCAGAACTGAACCAGCACAGCAGTATGGCATTGAGGAAGTACCAGCACTTGGATGAATATGAGAGCAGTAAGATCATGCAGAATAAAAAGATAAAAGCCCAGTGTTCTTAACTGATTCTGATATGAGTTATCATTTTCTACTCTATCAAAATTCTCAGTGTCAAATGCAGTTTAGGAAAGCATATATAGTCCACAGTAATATTAATCACTCAAATAGTACATTACACTAACAAAACACTGTACAGAGGCATAAAATCCTGGACATGCTCTGCAAGCCTCTGACTATCGGTGTGTGGTATACATAATGTAGCTGTCCACCCTTGTGGCATCTAGTCATAGGATTTATTTTAGGGTTCAGTGACAGAAAAGCAGTTACTTTTTTTTTTTAACGATTCCCTCATCATTGTTAATTTGGGTTACTCGGTATAATTAACAGAACATTTACTTAAGATGAACACCAAAAATTCTTAAGCTCATGTCTTTATTTAAAGCACTATGTATGAGTATACGGATCCAAAGTTTGATAACGATAAATTGGTGTAATGAACTTCAGTTTGGCAAGGACTTACTTTTATAAAGATGCCACTCAAATAAACTGAAAAATTTAAAAAATATTTCAATTGATTCCTGAAAACATAATACTCTGCGATGTTCCAAGCTTTAAAACATCTGAGTTGTTCTTTTGTTTTTTGGGTTTTTTTTTTCATTTTTTCTATTCCTTTTTCAGATAGTATTTTTGGGTAAGAGTAGTTGGGACACATGTAGTCCAATGTTCAAATCCCTTTGATCATCTCAAAAATTCCCACAATGGCAGCATAAATTTACACTGAGCTACTTTATTATCAAAATTTTTCTAGTACTTCTAGTACAGTGATATTAAAATGTAGTCTAATGCCTTAAAAGACTGGACTGTGGGAGAAGAGCATTAAGTGTTACATTTCAGTGCAGAGGGATGCTTCTTTATGTTGTCGAACCTGGAATTCTGTGTCATCTGGTATAATGAATGTGTCAGTGTCATAGGCAACAAAAAAAGTATTAATTTACCATTTTAAAATCTCAAATTTTATTTTATTTTTCAAATTAAAAAGTTGATGGTTTTGTGGTTTTTTTTTTTTTTTTTTTTTTTTTTTTGAGGCAGTGTGCTTTGATAACAATAAGATTTTGTTACATTACTCACAAAAAGAAACCCACATCCAGCCAGACTAGATTCATAGAGAAGTCAAAGATGATGTTTTAACCATGCATTTTTGTTCATAGGGACAGAAACTCAGGCTCATGTATGAAATTTTACTACTGTTGCTTTGAACATCCTTGTCAGTACAAGTTCAGTTCTACAGTTTACAGATTTCAGCAAAACTTCCTAAGAAATCTGACTCAGGTGGATTGGAAAAGTTCTTCTAGGGAGTTTGATAAATCTTGCACTGTGAATTTAGCAGTTTCTCAGGACTTAAACATCCAGATGCATTATTAGCTCTCACTTTTGAAGTTCTCAAAGAGTACCTTTAAAATAAATAAATAAAAATCTTGCTTCTGGAGTTCTGCCAGCAAACTGAATGCACTTTCTTGTAGTGGCTTTCAGAAATATCCAGTAGGTGGCACAAGTGTAGAAGAAATTTGTGCAGTTCTTTTCTTATCGGAGTTCTTTTATCTTTGATTCATTTCAAGGATTGTAATTCAAATTTAGTCCAGATTGTTAAAGTGTTCTCTCTCCATTATGCATATATATCTCAAAATTTTATCATAATTACAAGTGTGTATACGTGTGTTAGTCTTATTTTTACGCTCCCACTATTCCTTATTTACCAGTTGGACTCTGTTATAGACTGTGGAGAGAGAAACAGAATGTTTTCTCTGTCTGTGTTCATAACAGATTTCTCAGTGCATCTCTGGAGAATAGTGGCAGGTAATCTTCTTACACAGTGCCGTATACTGGGATCATAAAGTAAACAAATGTTTTCTGTCTAAAGAGGTAATTGTCTTTCACAAGAAAACAAAATTTACTTTAACTCTTTACTTTGAATGTTTTTTAAAATCTATTTTGAAATTGATTTATTTTTTTCACTTTCTTTATTATGAAACTTACCACTATAATTTTGGGGTCAGCTTCTGACTTATGTGATAGCAGGAGGTTATCCTTTTAAACATGAAACAAGCTGTCCTTAATCATAGTAAAACCCCAGAAGTTTCAATCATATTTCATCCACAGTTGAAATTAATCTGAGACTTAAGTGTCATAGGGAGACTTTCATTTTCACTCTTACTGTCATTTGGTCTTGCCATGTTTTATGATTTTTGTTATTGGTATTCCACATCATAACATCATGTAGTGCATTGAGAGTTACAGAGTTAATGATCCAGCTCTGTGGATCATTGATAGCTCTGGATAATTGTGTCTCAGAAGAGAATAGGAACTAAGTTCCCCAGAGCACTTTGCATTGCTTTGCATTTTTCTGTTTTCCTCTCAGAGGGAAAGATAAAAACTGTTCACATGACATGAGACACAGGCTCTTCCTTTTCAGATCAACCCAGCAGTGGGTGCTCACTGCTGTCTTACCTTCAGCGTTTAGTGTAAGGCCTTTGGTTCTCAGACACACTCTCTCTCATTTTATTTGATTTATTATCTTCGATTCCAATTATGTTGTATTATATTGTGTTATTTTGCATTCCAATGTCTTATTTAGTAAATTAGATTTCCTTCTCAGATTGTTGCCGCTGTTTTGTTTTTAGGCCCATCTCCCTTTTCCTTTTTCCTCTCCCCCTTCCTGAGGCATGTTTCTATGGGTCCCCCTCCCCAGTCGTCATTGAACAAGGCTGAACCAGCCTGTAGATTCATAGATTCATAGTAAACCATTGACAGGTCTTTAGAAGTGAAATGTCCATGTATTGTGTAGACACTTTTCTCACTGTGATCCTTGTTAACTTCATTGAGAAAACTAAAATATTGAGTGTACACAAAGAAGCACTTGGCTCATAATCTTATTTCTCTTGCTCTTGCTGAGAGCAAAAACTACACTTATTAATTGTGTAATATTTAATTTTCAATATACAGTCCATGGGTGTTAGCTGTTTTCCCAAATTTCATAATTATGTTACTTATATAATTGTTTATTTTTTTTCTTATTATCAAAGAAAGAAAGAATAATTCTCACCAGACTGTTCATGGAATTACAGAATGGCTTAAGTTGGAAGGTACTGTGACGATCATCTAGTTCCAACCCCCTGCTGATAGTAGGCTTTACTACCTACCAAATCCAGTTATGGTAGCCATATTTTATTCGTTTAGGTAGCAAAGACAGCTAATCAAATTTTAAGGAAGCCAATCATTAAGAGAGAAAGTAAATGGGAGAAGGTCACTGAGATGCTCTCATTAAAATAACCATTAAAACTTTCTCTAAAAATTTTTATCCCGTGACTAAACGTCATGGGCTTCTGTCACAAAGAAAAACCTTCAGAAACTAATCTGTAGATGTGATTTGTGCTGTCCCACTTGTGTAGTGCAGGTTTGAGGACTGCTCAGTGTGATCAAAACATCAGGCTTTTAAAAATGCATTGTCAATACAGATGCTAGTCTCAAGTATCATGTTATTTGGCTTGTAAAAATGTACAGCCAACTATTATACCAGTTTTAATTTACCCTCTTGGCCTTTAACTATGATAGCTCTCTTATCATCCTGTCAGTAGTACTTTCCTTCAGAATACCAATGTAAGACACCATGTTGTGCTGCTCCCTCTCTTTTTTTAACTTAATTTAAAACTTTAAGCTTACTTGGACAACTACATCTGAAATCCTATCTTTGTTTTATTATACATTACTAAATAATCATTCTTCCATTAATAATTAGGGAATACATCTTTTTGAATGTGAAGAAGTTTAGAAATGTATGTATGTAATGTATTTCTATGAGCAGTATATCTCCTTCAGTAAGAATAAAGTATGTTCTGGTGATTGAATAATCATACTACTAGTTCCCAACCTTCAACTTGTGTTCCATGCTACTACTACTTTTAAATAAGGAAACAGCCACAGAATTGATATAATTGGTTTTCCTTTTTAATTTGTATTTGTCTTAAACTTGCATCATAGCAATAATTAAATAACTATTTTTTTTCTAAGTGATCTTTCCCTTAAGAATAATTAATATCAAAGTTGAACAAACAAACAAAAAAATTCTATCTCAGTTCCTCCTAGAGTAATGAATTTAGTTCAGAAACAAGTGTTTTTGCTTGTGTTTGTCTATGACACTCATAGTAATAATTTTAAAGATGTATATATTCTGAGCCAAAGATGCAAAGATGTGGTACAACACAAGTGAATGTTTTATGATATTAAGTGTTTTTTAATAAGTTGTGTGTATGGAAAAGTGTGTAATATAGAAGGATTTCTTACTAATGTGAAGGGCTTTAATCCAAATCCATGTTTAAAATAGAAATTTTGTAATGTCCATGTTTTATGTGCTCAAAGATAAAAAACTAACTAATCAAACTATCAGTGTACAAAACTTTGTCATATTGATCACTTTTATATCAAATGTTTAAAATTGTGAGGTCATTATTTAAACGTATTTCTTACTCCTTTTTCATGTATTAGTTGTGCTGACTCCAAAAATTACATTGTGTTTGCTAAGAGAATAATAATTAAAAAAAAAAAAAATCCCCAAAACCTACACCCATTAACCATCTTCATAAATACTTGAGGAATTAGGTAGCTGCTTGATTTTTATAGGCTCCAAGAAGAGGTTTTTACCTGTCACTAACAAAGCCTCCAGCTAAAGCTTTTCCTGACACAAGGATTAATTACTGCTAACTTACCTACTAACACTTCCAAAATTTCACTTCATGTGGTACAAAAACAGTGCTATTAGATTGACAGTTTTCTCTGTCATGCAACAAAAACTCCCACCTGGTTGTGCAGCTGGTACTAAGCTTTGGGAGCTTTCCAACAGATTTTGTTTGCAGCCCCTGGACACTTTCTTTTCTATTCTTTCCTTTATTCTTTTTTTTTTTATTCTATGTTTGTTATGAACATTTAAGTTCCTTATTCAGCCCTTCTGCTCCCATATACACACATTTTTATGTTCCAAAAGCACATTGCTATTTTGGGTAGTCTTTGTCAGTATTTATCAAGGAAGTCCTCAGGAATGGTTCTTTTTGGGATCTTTTGTGTGTCATCGTGAAGATACGGGCTGAAGAAAACTCCAGTGGTAAGTCATAAATACTAATAAAAGCCATTTAAACCCATTACTGATGGCAAAATTTGACGTTAGTCTGCTGTGTAGCTGATGTTTAGGTTGTGCATAACGGATTCTGAAGTTGAAATTTCAGCAGGATAATCTGATTTAATCTGATTGTGTGTGCAAATTCTTTGCTCTTTCTGCTAGCTTGCACTCATTGCTCCAAATACTGCCCAGCTGCTGACCAGGAACCTTCTTGTTCTTACTAATGTCCTGAAGTAATACATGAGAAAAATTGGTTAAAAATGTTTGAGTTACGTGGAAAAGATTTATGGTGATATCCAGATTAAATCCTTGATAGTTTAGAATAGTCTAGAAACATAAACTTCCTTCCTAGATAGTTAACAATGGTCTGCTCACAATTGGCCAAAATACACCTGCTCCTAACTGGTGATGTTATTAATCATCAGGGAATGGTTGCCAGTCTGTTTGAGAAAGACACTGTTAATCCCCTTATGGGTAGAGATTTGATTTGGCATTGTGAAGCTGAGAGAAGAGAAAGGAATGAGAAACAGGGTTATTCTCAAATTCTTGCTTCTGTCTCAGACCCATACTACAGAAAACAAAATCATCACCCCTTTCTCCCCCCCCTCAAGGATGCTGCAAGAATTGCTACTGTGTGCCTTGCTCAGAGCCTAAAGGAAACTCAGTGGCAGCTCTGTTTTTAATAGAACAGGAAGGCTTGCCTAGTGTCTCATTAAACACTTCAGTTTGACTTCCCAGACTCAGCCTGCAATATTACTAGCAGAGATGCTTGCTTCAGTGAAGTAGGAAAATACAGAGAGGAGTGTGCTTTGTTTATTTGTTCCTCTATTCCAGCTGAATTAAGCTGAATTAGTCTCATCTCAGTGACTTGCTGCAGACATAAAAGAGCTGTGGTTCTTACTCTGGTGAGCAGCAAGAACATTACCTCTGCTCCAGGCTCTGTTTTTTATTTTTTATTTTTTTATTTTTTTGCTCCCTTATGCATAGCGTGTTCCTCCAGTGTTGGGTAGTTAAGTGAATCATAAAGTTTTCATGCTCTGCAGAGGGTATATTCATATGTAAAACTACTGCTATGCTTGTCATGAAATTCTAATAGGACACAGCACTTACCACAGCTGTGGACTTTTTCCCAACCATCTGAATCTCCAGGTGTGCCCTTGAGTTGACAATAACAAGGTGATGTGCTATTGTTATGGTTTTTTTTTTTTCCATATTTTCTAATCTCACTCTGGGAAAATTGTTTTATAGGCAGGTATATAAAAACATTGTTAACTTTTTTCCAAGATTTGGATGATTTTACGTGTTAAGAGTTGCATGTAAAAAGGTATAAAGCATATTAATGCAGTTGAAAGATAGAGCTCAATTAACAAGCTGGATTAAAGTGGTAAATTTATGAGGAAGAAGTAACATCTTTTATAGTTGAGATTAATAAAAAAATTCTGTAAAATTCTGAGCAAAGCTTTCATATTACTGAACAGTTTCTGGCTGCTTAGTTATGTTAATGTTGGTATAAATGATAGTCTTTAATATGTATAACACTTGAATTCTTCATTTTCAAGAAGGAGAAGAATGAAAAATATACTTTTCTGTGTTGTTGAAAATTCAGATAATTTTTTGGTGAAATGGAATTTCAAGCTGGTAGGGTTTTCCAGTTATCTTTGTTAATATGTTTCAATATGAAAAAGCCATCTAGAGAAAATTTAACCTTATACAGAATATCAGTAGAAAGCTCTTAATTGCCTTAATATTTGTAATACAGTTTGAGGAGGAAGGCAAACAAACAGAATCTTAGGTTGTGTTTAGATCTGTACCCATTCCATCTCTGCTAAAATTGTGAAGTTGTGGCTCTTAGCATCACAGTTGGATGGACTTTGACTACTTTCTCAGGTCTTCCAGAGAATATTTGTCCTATTCTACTTCATTCCACTGCTCAATGGCTTCCAAATCCAATCATCTTGTAGGAATAACTGCATAGAATTTTTGTCACTCTGTATAGTTGATTTGATTGTGAATGTGGGATTTCAAGCTATGGAACTCAGTTACACATTTCATTCTAAGTAATTAAATTTTCAGACTACGGAACTGTCAATATTTGCTAACAAAATTTTACATTGTTTGAGATGCCCTTTTTTGTATTCATGATTTCAGAATTTTTTAGCAGAGAAGTTTTTGTTTTAAAACTTACAAATCACTATCATCAGCTATTTATGCTGTCTGCAGTTGGTTTCCTGCTGTGCTTGGTAAGCACAGTGGTTCATTCATACTTTTATGATGTTAAAAAAAAAACTGCTGCTCTGAGCCTCTCCAGACAGGCAGTAAGCTAAATCCTTTGAGATTCTATAGCTAGTTACTGTTAATTACAGCATCATTTTGAAAAATCACATGTAGTTCAGAAACTGTTCCAACTGTGTACTGAAATTCCAACTCAAAGTAGCGTGTCAGTATTATTAAGGTATTATTTAGGAACACTGCAAACAATACCCAGATAATAATGCCAGAAAATCACTTACTTGTTTCTGGTGATTTTTTTTTAATTATTATTATTTTTTTAATCTCCAAAAGTGTCTTCATAAATAACCTTAAAAAAATACTGTGCTCTTTGGAACTGTACTTACAGCAACCACATAAAATTTAAGTTGGAGTTCCTTCTGGGGAAAGGTGTAAACAAAATCAAGTCCTAGCACCCCCAGGACCAGTTGTAGCCAAAGAAGCTGTGCATGTAAATAGGAGAATAAAGCACTGTTAATGTTGTCATGAGCTTGGCAGGGAAGTACTGGAACAGTTCTCACTCCAGAACTGATGGGAAAAAAAGAAAAAAAAAAAAAGAAATAATTATAAGATGTAAGTGACAACCAGATACATTGGTCACTCTGAAAGTAATGCCTCCTATTTATTTCTGCGGAAACAACAACAGATATAAAGAGTATGATCAACTAGAGAAAATTCTCAGTGGCAAAACGCTATTTTTCAGCATAGTCACCACCATTCACATTTTTTTTCCAGAGGTGAGCAAGAGTTTACATGCCACATTTGTAAAATTCTGCATGGTCATTCAGATCATGGCATGTCTTTCACATTCTGATCAGCACTGCTGAAACACAATCTATCACGTCAGTGCGCTCCCATCCAGTGTTTGGTCTCCACAAGTATTCAGCAAACACTGATGAATGTCCATAGCTGCCATATCTTCCTCATGGAAGAATTCAATTACAGATCTTTGCTTCCTATGCACTTCCATATCAGACACCATTTGTCAGACTGCCCCTCTGCTGCCATCTACCACACAGCAACAAAATGTAATGGGATATTGATAGGAAGGTTCAACCTCTACTGCCATACCATCATCATCTGCCTTTGACTTTGTGGCTCAATTTAATAAAACGGAAGGCATTATTTTGGCATGACCCTTGTACAATGAACAGTGATTTTACTTTTCAATTTCCAATGAAAGTATTTTATGTAGGTGTATATGTGTCACTGAGAAATTTTGCCATGAAGTTTGAAAAGTAAATTAGTACATTATGTTATAAAGAAATGAAAATTTCTGTCATTATATACAATTGCTCTAAATCATCACATAGGAACAATTGTACTATTAGAAAGATTTTGTTGGTTTTCTTTAGGACAGGGACAAAAATATTTTTGAATGAATGAGTGATGTTTTTTCAGTTTATAGTGTCAGCTCTGTGTGATAGATTCAGTTTCATTCTGTTGCTTGACATGCCAAGTGTTTATAACCATACTGAACATTTTATATCTGATTAATTAGCAAGATTGACTTGCTGTCAAAGTGATCAACATCCAAAGATTTTATGAAAGCTATATTATTCATTAATTTTAGGTATTTCTTTTTTATTCCTACCTATGACTCCATCTGTATTGCATCATCCAGTGCTGACTCATTTAACAGCAGTGTGACGCATAGTCCTGTAAGTGTGCAGGTTGCATGTCCACTTTGGAGCACTTGGAAAGATATGAATACATTGCTAGTGGAAAATCCTGACTCTAATATTAAAGAAATCCCATTGCTACTAGGATATGAAAACAAAATGTAATGTTTACACTATTTTGCAGGTGTTCAGAAGAAGGCAAGTAGTTTTTGTTTGGTTTTTTTCTTTCTCCTTTCAAAACTGTAGTGTGGTAATACAAATTATCTTGGGGCCTGAGAAATTCGCAAAAAGCAACACCAAGTTGCCCTTGTGTGGATGGTGTTTAACCTCTGTTTTAAGAGATGCTTTTTCTGCCCAACCAGAAGCTGACTTCTTACTGCATCATTCTAACTTCTGCTAAATTGTTCTGAGCATGGTTTGGAATTTCATTGTCATCCTATTTTCAAAATGCTTGCTACTCTTAGTGTAAAAACAAATGTTGGAGTGGAAAGTATTTCTTTTTGATATTGAATACCTTATGAATTCAACTGGTTTTGGCTGTCCTACAATAATAGGACTAGCAAAAGTGCAGTAACGTCTGATACTGAATGAGAACAGATGGTTCCACTATATTTTATTTCTGTTAGTGCCATTCAATCTTTACATAGCACATGTGCTCAGTGTAAATACTGCTACAGGGTAAACAGAGACAATTTTTTAATTTCCTTTTTTTTTATATATATTTATCAAATCTACATATCAATTGTAATTACTGGAATCAACAAAATAAAATAATGGTAAATATGCTAGATTTAAAAGAGAATGTTTAATAAAGATCTGTTAATATAGCAGATTAAAAAATAGAGGTAATCTAGATATGTGCATAAAAAATAGAGGTAATCTAGATATTTGCACTTATGTGTGTATATTAGGAGATGTGCATCAAGGGAATAGTGACAGAGTAGAGAAATACGCATTTATTTTTCCACTTAGACAAATTATGTTTCTGCAGCTATTAATCAAGTAGACATATGGTGTAATTTCACAGAGGAATTTATGTATAGTGCATTCTTCATCAGTCCTGTTGTTCCTGAAAAATACATTCAGGATAAGTATTTTTTGAGCTCACAAAAAAGTAAAATACATAAAAATATTTTGAGGCTGTGATGATTTATTTAGAGAAATAATCTAGGTATTTTTAGAAATCATCATAAAAATCTATTGGAGTAGAATATTTAAATGAACTTCTTATTTGTCAAGAAACATACATGTGGTATAAAGGGGAATGAAGACAATGAAAATGAACAATGATATTCTGGATCTGGAAGTAGGAAGAAGCTGCTGGATAGTGTCAGAAGTTGTCTGCCTCTTCACGCTAGATAAGTCCTATAATCCATTTCCTTTTATTAGTTATTGTCTTTATGAGGAAGGGAGATTAATGGCAGTCTGGAGTCCAGAAGATGATCTTCAGAAGGCTAGCTATGACTTCCTTGTATGTTTTACAGTTAGTCTTTATAAATATTAAGTGATTATACCTTCGTTGTATGACGTTTAGGACTCTGGATTTTTGAAACCACATGAATTCTTTTCTGAAAATTCAGATTTAAGTAAATCTGATGCTTAAGATACCATAAGACACAACTCAATGTAGTGACAAGAGTTCTTTGTCAATTCCAAAATAAATCCTGCACAGTCAATATTTAATTTTAAGTGATATTTATAGAAGTTATTTTATTATAGTTTTCTTGCCTCATCTCTGTGAAGAATCATTTGCAATGTCAAAGTAAATGTCAGATCCAGAGGATTATTTGATTAGGCTATGGCAACAGCATTAATCTTGCAAAGGAAATCAAGACAATAGAAGGGGCTGGATGGACCAGGAGATTGATAATTGGTTAGAAAGCTGTTGACCTTTGGGCTGGTAGTACAGGTTCAAGCCAAGTTGGTAGTGACTGAAAATCATTACTCTCTGATAGCAATGCAATTGTCATGTGAAATGGGTGACTAGTTTCCTTCCAGTTCCTACTGAACTGGTAGGCTAAATGCAAAAATTAGTGCTTGTGGTGGCTTTGTTTTAAAGCAGTGTAAGGAAGGAGTGGAAGAAGGAAACTTTTTTTTTTTCACCCTCAGCAGCATTTTGGGAGGTGGGGGAGGAGAAAAGCTGCAGCTTTTTGGTTGCTCGCATGTGGAGAATATCATAGCTACCATCAGGCTCCATGTAAGAGATTCTCTGTTTTCCCATGTCATCCACATGATGCGTTCCATTAGCATTAACAAAGGTGAATATTTTATATGAAATTCCATTCAAATTACAATTAACTTTTTTGTTTATAGTAAATTGTACTGTTTTCACCATTTTCAGGTGGAAAAATATAGACAATAGTAATTTCTTTATTTTTCATTAATTTGCAACTCATTCAGGAAGTTCAGCAAGTACCTTATACGAGTATATTTAACCTGGCAATTCTGTATAAACTGTTCCAACTCAATGGATGATGCATACCTGGAATGAGCAGCTAAAGATTTACAACTGTTTGTGCATGTTTCATTGTTTTTTCCCTCCTTAATTGGATGAATTGAGTTTAATTATGAATGCCACCTGAAGCCAATATAATACAATCCTGTAAGAGATCAGAACCACACAGATTCTTATTAAAATGATTGAGAGTTCCTTGTATCCTCTTCTTATTCTTTTGAATTAAACTTGGTTGTGTTCACAATGGGCAGTGGAATCTATTTCTTTTCATTTGTTTTACTTACACTTGTGGAGCATATAGCTGTGTTACCCATGCAGTCACATACCTGTATCCTTCAGTGAGTTCTTTAAAGTTTCTGCAAGTCAGGGGGATGTTGTGTTGGTTCTTCATGCTCATTTTGTCATTTCTTTCATCTAGTTCATGCTTACTTGAATGACCCTTACTCTGTTCTTACCTTTCAATGTTGTTTTTCTTTTTTTTTTTTTAAATCACTTTAAATGGTGTCTTTGACTGTCTGCTGTGTATTGTCACTGTAAGGACATGTTTTTTTTTTTCTTCAGATAAGGAAAGTGTAACCTCTGTATCATTTAACTATGCAGTTAGTCAACTGTTCCCTAGTAGAAATTTTTAAGTGCACATTTTGGTGCAACAGTAGACAAAACAAGAGAGAATGCAAGCAACATTGAACTACTTAAAATTCAGGCAATGTCCATATTGTTAGAAGTTTTTGTACTAAAAATACACATATTCAGAGGTTGTTGCAGTTTTCTCTGTAGGGAGGGATAAAGCTGCTTTAGAAACCTACTGGATTTGTATTAGGTCTTTTTTAAATACAGTTGTATGTTTTCAGGTATATCTCTCTAGAATGACAATTGCTAAAATGGTGAACAAATATGGTTACTGTACGATATGCACCATTTTTGTGTTACCAGTGCTCATCCCATAGACTGCCAGCAGTGACAGGACACAGAGCCCATATACTACAAAGAGGAGAGAAAGGAAAATTCAGTGCTGGAATTTGTCATCAGAGGGTGCAGACTTACCCCACATCCCTGTAGTCTGTGGAAGCTTTATCACTGAATTCCATCATGGGCATCTCAGGCTGCAGCACAGGAGTTAGTACCGTTTGCTTTAGTATTGATTTGTGAATGAGTAAACATGACAGCATTATTAGCTTTGCCTTGTTGCATATTAGTGTTTGAGAGCATATTTACTAAATACACCCTGAAGGAAATGTTCTTCTGTACTAAACTGGTTATTATGATTTTGAAGAGAGGTTAAAGATTACATAGCGTTCTTGTTTTTCTTGTGGGTGTTTGACTCCCAGATGTCTGCAAACACACTGGTGCAGTAAAATGTCAGAATGATGAGAATGAGAAGTATCGGGAGAAGTGAGGGATAAAAATGCCCTTCAGTCGATGACCATGCTCCTTCTAAGTGACTTTGCACATGATGGGCACAAATTTGTACTTTGCACACAAAACTGTTGTTTATGAAGAATAGATGTTGGTGGAAGGAGAACGTGAAAAGGAAGGCAGGCGTGGATATCAGTTTTTCAAATGGTATGAAAGGGCTGAGTGCATCTGAAAGGCAGAAAAGTGAATTTCTCGGTACATAACTAACCCACATGGAATGTCAAATATTTATAGGTACCTCAAATAACAGTTTGAGGTCCTTCTAAGCTGCATTATTTATATTATGGGCATAAGCATAATATTTTTATGCATTTTTTTCCTACAAGTGTTCTATTTCTGTGTATTCTTCTATATTTCCAGAACAATCTGGTAGATTATGAGAGTGTATGCCTCATTGTCAGCAGTTTCCTGACAGGTTCGGCCCGGTTCCCTGACGAATGGGATAGGGGACCCATGGGCCCATGCCCCAAGAGGGGGGAAAGGGAAAAGGGAAATGGGGAGATGAGCCTAAAAATAAAACAGTAGCAACGATCTGAGGAGGAAAACTAATTTACTAAATAAGATATATATATGTAGATAGGCAATGCAAAATAACACAATATAATAGAATGTAATTGGAATTGAAGCTAGTAAATCAAAATGAGAGAGTGTCCAAAAATTAAAGGCTAATGCTGAAGGTGAGACAACTAGGGACCATCTGCTGCTTGGTCAATACAATAGCGGAAAAGCCTGTGTTTCATGACATGTGAACAGTTTTTATGTTCCCCTCTAAGCAGAAAAAGGAAAAATGCAAAGCAATGCACAGTCCTCTGGGGTACATAGTTCTTATTCTCTTCTGAGACAGATGTACCAGGAACTATCAGTGATCCACAGAAATGGAGCATTAATTAACTCTTTAACTCCCAATGTACAACATGATGTTATGATGGGGAATACTGATAACAAAAAGTCGTAAAACCATGACACTCATCCTTTTTCTAGTGCACCCTTAGCTTGGTTGAAACACCACTGAAGGCTGCTGTGATTTGTGAGATCAAAGCTGAAAGAATGTGGGAGAGGGCACAGACAGAAAAAGTTCATAGAACGATAGAATTGTTTTAGTTGGAAGGGGTCCTTAAAGATCATGTAGTCAAACTCCCCTGCAATGGAAAGAGACACCTACAACTAGATCAGGTTGCTCAGAACCCTCTCCAGCCTGACCTTGGTTGTCTCCAGGGAGGAGGCATCCACCGCCTCCCTGGGCAACCTGTTCTACTGTTTCATGACCCTTATGACAAAGAAAACAAAACACCTTTTACTCTTATATCCAGTGTAAATCTCTCCTTTATTTTGAAATAATTTCCCTTGTTCTATCGTGACAGGACAAGAGGTTTCTGTCCTCACATAAACTCTGTATTCAGTATAGATATGAAACAAAAAGGGAACAAGAATCAATAATATCACACAGTATATGACTACCTGTTAATTTGTCCACTTCTTCAATTCAAACTGCAGATACTAATATTCAAATTTCACCAAATATTCAGATTCCCAAACATATGTTTCTTGCAGCTTCGTTGCTAATAGCAAATCTGACAGCTTTTACTTTGATTTGTAATTGTGTTGGAAAACTTCTTTGTGAGCATGAGTATTTTGCAGTAAATTCATGTAGCCTCATAGATCCCATTAGTCTTCTCAGACTAAATGATTAATCCAAACTATATATTATTCTTCTTGTGCTTTACTTTTCCTCCAGCTAAATAAACTGAGTATTTGCAGTAAAGATTTTTCAAATGTAATCAATGCAACCAAGAAAAATTCAATCAGGTTTACAGAACCACTCCAGTCCTTATTTGCAATAAAAGTGATTGTAATCCCTCTCTCATTTTTGATGTTCCAAGCAGTAAAATTATTTGGCTTTACGTTCCAGGTTAAGAAGACTTTTAAAGAAACATGAATTATACCAAAGATGCTGGATTTTCTCCTTGTCTTTCCTTATTTCCTCACTCATTTAAAATTGTACAGTTTATTACTTTTACATCAGTGAACTCTAGATTACTGCAATGTATTTAATTCTAGATACATGCTTAATTTGCTATTTTTGATCCATGATGTTAATATTATTAATATTAATAGTTGCTATCAAATCTAATTTAATACTAAGAAAAACTATTATTGAAGAACAGTTTTCTGTTGTTTTGCCATCAGAGATACAGAAAACTAGTGCAGCGTTGGGATTCTGTTCTCCTTTTCAAGAATTATCGTTTCTAGTGAAGTTTTCTGTGTTTGTTTGTTTTTTGTTTTGTTTTGGGTTTTTTTGAAGACGTGGTTTCCCAGGTTGCTGAAAATGATTACAGGTTAACTCTTGGCATGAAAATACAGGAGTAGCTGAGGTACTGCAAAACAAGTTACATGTTTATAAACATACGATTTCCATTGCAGTAAGCTATCTGCTTTCATATCGTTGCCTACTTGAAATATGGAAGTTTGACTTATTAATATATTTATAAATGTTTTCTTCCTCTTTGCATATGTAATTCACATAATTTCTGTATATTTTAATTTCTAAAGGTCTGAGTTTAAAGGAAACTAATGTGTTGGCACAGAGTGGATATTATGTGTCCAAAAAAAAAAAAAAAAAGATTACTTTCCAGCTGTTTGTCTTCGCTTGAGTTTTCTCTGCAAATTTGGTTTTATATTAGAATACCATCTGTATTTCAGTATTTTGTCAGCCTCATTTTTGGACACACTTGTTTATTAATTTCCTTTATTTCTTCTCTCCTATTCATTTCTCTCAAAATTCATCTGCATTCAGAATTTCAGAAAAATTCATAATTCAGAAAAATTCAGAATTCAGAAAAGCATCAAAAAACTCCTAAGTTATAGTCCTATTGAAGGTACATCTGTTGGTTTTTTTTTGTTTTGTTTTGTTTGTTTTTCTTCAGTGCAAAGCTAAAATTAGATTAGGGTTCAAATAAAAACGTATGCCAAAATTAGAACAGGAACCATTTCAGGATGGGCTTGTTATGGAAATTGCACATGTGAGTTGCAGAGCTGACACTTAGCAGAAAAATAACTACCCCACCATATGTAGTACTGATTTGAGACATTATGGCAGCGACAAAATTGGCTGCACCACCACTGTGGAAAGAACAAAGCACTATATGCAGCATCACTAGCTCACATTTTCACTCCTGCATCCTTTTCAAAGAAATCTTTGTGTGTTTATTTTCCCACTGCGATGAATGATTGCTGACACAAAGGAAACCCAACCATGGCAGTGCATACAAATCACAGCCATAATAGGATGCTCTGCAGTAATATCTACCTCCAGGAAGAAATCCCATAAGTTTAGGCAGCTATTAGGATTGTGAGCAGTTTAGTTCTGCTGACCATTTTTTCAGCAGGATCCGCCTGCTCCAGGGGTATCTGTCTTACTCCTCACCTTGCATAAAAGGCACAGAATAAGTGATATTTGGTGACTTAGTGTTTATGCTTGATTGAGTGGTTGTCCTGTGATTGTTTTGGTTTGATGTTTTGTTGATTGTTTTCCTATTTTATTAATGCTCATGGGAAAAAACTATTGAAAATGGCAACTTAATTTCTGTTACGTTTTGCAGATTGTAGTAACCCAGTCAGCTGAGGATTGCAGTGCATGACATCAGCAAAGGTCTGAACTTCGCTTCTGTATGATCTTGGAAGATGTGGCAGCTTATTCACGGGTAGGCTTTTTAGAGATTAGATTTCTCCTTTATCTCCAAAAGACTTGTTATAACAATAGTCAAATAACTCTGTTAAATGTAATGGGCTTTGTTCTCTTTTTTTATTTTTTTTTTATTTTATTTTATTTCATTATTTATGTATTAAATACAAATTTCTTTTAGGCCTAGGAAACTGGAGAAGTCCCAGTATCTGTTATCTTCAGTATTTATCTCCACAGAAATACTTGATACAATCCAGGGTTTGTAGTTCTACTAAGCAATAGATTATTTATAGATGCCTGTGCTGAATGTTACCCTTCTCAGGCTATTTCAATTTACATGCAGATTGGAAAGAACAAAAGTACCTTTACAGTCTGTACTGCACCTCTTAAAGGACAGAAATACATTTTGTCTTTAAGCTTTACTTGTATAATGCTTTTTTCTTGTAATAGAAGGATCTTATTTTTGTCAAATTATGTTTGTCTCATATGGGTGGAAAAAAAGCACAATATCATAGGTTTCCTCCTGTTTATTAATGTTTCATTGTCTAATTAGTTGTTGCTTATGGAATCTACTGTAAACTATATATATTATAAACTACTATACTCTTGGCAAGAATCTTATCTGAGGAAGATGAAACACTGGTGGAATTTTCTCCATATTTACCTAACAAAAAAAATAAAAAGGTAGTTAAAGGCAGAGACAGACATGCATTCTATATTTAAATGAAGTATTTTATTTTTTTACTATGTTTTTTTTTATAAGAAATAGTGTTGATGTGTTTCTTAATAATAAGAATTTTTTTCTGCCTGAATACGACCTTAAGTAATCTTTGATTACTTTTAAGCTGCACTTTTAAGCTGTCCTATGAAGTTGTGTTGTTGGTGCTCAAGTTATGTTTTACCCGTGGTTTCATTTTGGTAACTGAGTGATATATGTTATGCAAACACTTAAAAATTAGAGGTTTCTTATCGCCATAAAATTGCTATGACAACGTTTCAGTTATGTATCTATTCTTTTCAAGCTGTATGCTTCTGAGGTAATGGAAAGTATTTAGGAAGCTGATACTGCATCTCAGTGACTCTTTCAAATATGTAAAAAGCTTCTGGAATGTTAACACTATCAGCACTTGTTATCTTGACTAGGTTCACTGGAATTGTTCCAAAAGTGTATTGGACTTGAGGATACCTTTTCTGCTTTGTAACATGGCTTTTGGATTATACACTGCCTTGCAATTTGCCTCTAAAATGTTTGGGATTTTTTTGTTGTTGTTGTTTTCTTTGGGTTTTTTTTTTTTTTTTTGAAACTTGGATTGTAGTCAAAACTGTACATCATTGAAAGGCATTCAGCTAGACAGTATGAGACCATAATAAAACTGATAATAACAAGTAATGAGAAATGATTACATTCAATTTCATCTGAAACTTGATGAGATCAGCACTTACTAGCATACTTTTTGAAAACACAAAGTGCAGACAGATGGAGCACTGTATGCTTTTTTCCTTTTTTCTTTTTTTTTAATAAAAGATTGTGAGATTGTGTTAAAATCTAGTAAAATTCTGAATAGGTTAAATACCTAATACTCAGTGTTACAGTGTAAGCTTCATAAATTACACTGCTTTTTTAAATACTGAAATGTATTTAAAATGTATCTATACCCCACAGGAGTGCAGCTTCTTGT
The DNA here is from genome assembly GCF_038088225.1 of Cyrtonyx montezumae. Taxonomy (NCBI): domain Eukaryota; kingdom Metazoa; phylum Chordata; class Aves; order Galliformes; family Odontophoridae; genus Cyrtonyx; species Cyrtonyx montezumae. Next base: position 72,313,597 of record NW_027072089.1, on the reverse strand, counting down.
ATGGGCTACATAAACCAGTATAGGTTCAATGCATTTTTATTATCCGTATATATATATGCATATAAATAAAGATGGAGAAATTGGTATATTAGTGAATATGTAATAGGGATATATTAGGGAAACAGAAAGTTGTATATTCCCCCTATTCACAATGAATGTATGTGCACATGTATTTTTTTTTAGCTACATAAATTTTCTGCTAAGGAAAATAATTCATAGAAGTGTGAACCTTGAGGAGCTCAGTGCACAAAATGAGCATTATTTAGCCGTCTGTTCTGTCCATCACAAGCCTACTGCCTTCCTTCCTTTTCACACGGGGGTTTTTGCAGCTAAACATATTGCTTGAAAGTATGCATGGCAGGCAGTAATCCAGGTCATCATAATATCTCCCAGTCTAGTGAAACAAAACTGATAAGAAAAAAAAAAATAAAAAAGCCTTTCTTGTTATCAAAGAAGTACTACAGAGAGATGAAGATGCAGCTTGGTTGTGGGACAACAGTCCATAATTTACTTTGCAGATGTCTCTGTAATTTAAGCAGCAGGCAGAACAACCACTCAGTTGTAGAAGCTCAGGGGAAAGGATACCCAGAGCCTCGTAAATCATGGTAAGGATTAGAAGCGATGAACATTCATCTTCTTAACCTCGTAAAGCAATATTGCAAAGCTGAGGATTACAACTTACTGTGCAAGTAATCTTTGTTCGGGGATAAAGGGTGTCAACTTCTTAAAAAGCTTCTCTCAATTAACAGTGGCACCTGCCTTTAGAAGGAGAGATCAGCCTTAATACCAATTTTAAATGAATTCCTACTTCTAAAAGAATATTCAACATTTCTGACAACAGAAGGAAATAAAAATAGAATAACTGCTGAGATGGTTATTTTGTTGTATCTTTTTTGTTTTGTTTTTGTTTTCAAAGAAAGGTGATAGTTTCAAAGCTTTAATAGACAAAGCTAAAAAAGGAAGCCATTTGCTTTTCGCATAAGTCTGAACAACCCTTTGTCTTACTTGACCTCATCTTCTTTTTAAAATATGATTAGTAGTTGACTTAACTGCTCATTGCTATTAAAACAAGACTTTATGGACGTGGACTTACTTGAGCAAGTCCAGAAGTGGCCACGAGGATGATCAGAGGGCTCAAGTGCCTTTCCTGTGAAGAAAGGTTGAAACAGCTGGGCTATTTTTTAGCTTGGAGAAGAGAAGGCCAGATTGAATGGAGCTTTGAGTAGGTTTATCTAGTGAGAGGTTTCTCTACCTGTGGCGCAGGGGTCAGATCTGGGTGATACTTAAGATCCATTCCATTGTTCTATGAGTATAAAAAAAAAAAAAAGTATGAATTCAGGGTGTTAAATCAGCACTCTAAAGCTTGAATTTATACGCTTTCTAATTATTTGTCTCAGGATTGTGAATGTTTCCTATTACACCAGAAAAAAACAGTTCTTTTATGCTGACTTGTAACATGTAGGTTGCCAACACCCCTGTAAATAACTTGATCACCAGTGTATTACAAATATTTTATTTGTATTCAGAATCCCTGATTTTAGAGGGACTGAAGGAAGCTGAAAGTATGAATGAACAGTGCCAGTAGGAGATTCTTTCATAGACCAACAATTCAGGAAAGTCGGGTGTTCAAGAGTTTATGAAAGCGATTTGTGGTGTCATCTAAAGCGCTCTTTTTATGATACATGACTACAAATCCTTAATGTTTCTACACAGAATGTAATAGAAAAAAATACTGATTAGTAGAGTGCGGTACTGGATTGACAGAAGATCACAATCATGAGACTATCATTTTTGTTTGTTTTTTTCCAATTACTTTAGGCCAGACCATTTGTCAGATGCTTAAAACAATACAGTAGAATTTTACAGGCCTCAGGCAAGTCTTTTTGTCTTTGAGATAGCTGCATCCTTCAGTAATTTTGTGATGATTGTTCTAGAAATATCTTTCTGGACAGTTTTTCTGTGGTGATTTTCTTTGGTGGTCTAATTTGACCATTTTAGTTTCTCTGCTTACTTTGAACATGTGAAAATTCATTTTGTTTCCAATATTGCATTGGGATGTTGGTTACTTTGGAAGTATTGACAATAAAACAGGATGTGGGGAGATATTTTGCTTGTTTAGCTATGATTAGGTCACAACAAAACTAAATTCTGAGCTTGGATACTATTTGTATACAGACTATTTTTTTTTCCTGTGATTTTACATAGTCTTGTTGATGTCTTTCTCATCTTATCATCTCATCTCTTTTTTATTTCTTTTCTTGCACGTGAAATATGACCCAGATGCACAGTTTTTCATTCTCATAAAACACATGCTACTGCATTCGTCAATTCTGATCTCAATCACTGGTTAAAGCTATGATTCAGGAAAAGCAGTAAACAGGGAAGGAAACACATCTACTCAATGAATTGGAAAAAAGCACTATTTGTTTAAGAATGTTAATTTTGCATAATGTGACTGTCTTTTCAGTATTTTTAATATAGTCTTCAACATATTGTAATAGGTTTAATGTGTATAGATTGTGTTACTTTAAATAAGCAAGATTATCATATGCTGGTTATAGCTGTTTTCAAAACTGATTATTTATTTGGGATTCTTAAGCTTTTTGTGCCAGTTTGAGATGATTTTGAAAGACTAATATTTTGAGCACAAGTTAATTTTTACACTCTAACAAGCTGATGGAACAAAGGTTCAAGTTTCAAACATGGTATCTTTTTGAATTGTGACTTTCATTGACTCTAAAACTAATCCAAGGAAATGAAGTTCTTAAGGAAATTCCAAATTTGCTTCAAATGTTTGAAACTTAATTTTTGTAGTATCTTTCTTCACCTTGAACAATTAAGTGTAGAAAATGGCAAATTATTGTTGTAATTCCATCTAAAATGAAATAGCTGCTTAAAAAAGTTGCTTATAAAATTTTGCAAGGAAGATAGTATTGTCTCGATTCATTGAGGTATTTTTGGGTTTTTTTTGAGTAAGGCTTAAGTCACAAAAAAAGGTGTTTTTGTTTCTTTAGAGATGAGGAACTGCATAAACTTGTTCATGCTACGATGGATTCTGGTAATTTTGAGTATGTTTGAAAAGTGCTCATGTCTTTAAATACTAGTATGAGTGGGTAGATACCAGTAAAGCAAATTAAAATTTTGATTTAGTTCAAAGTAGAGCTAGAAAATAATAATCTATGGATGTAATATTTCAGAGAATCATATACAGTATTGAAGAGTTGTGAGCTATTGCACTTGGAAGCAATAATCTTACCAGTACAGCACTCTGCCAAAACTAATTAGTTTTGGTAAGAGGATTTATTAACAATGGGGCAACTTGGCTGTCAGAACAATTCCTCTTCAGATTCTTACTTGGTGCATTTTATGATACCATAGTGTACTATATAAGGTGAGCATCAGCTTTCATACTGCTCATTCAAGCAAGCATGCTTTAAGAAGCAAGAGAGCATGGAAGAGAAACCTAAAGAATAATGAGATCTACTGGATGACAATATGAGGTCCATACAGTGACAAAAACCAACATATTAAGCCCAGCAATGTACAAAGGTCTTAACAGAATCTGTTGCTACAGCCAGAATTAGCACAGGTTCTTCCCAGTCTTAGTCCTAAATTTAGATTAATACCATCAAATATAAAATAGTTTTTCTATGTATATTTCACATGTACAATTTCTACTTCTCTGAGGAGACAATATTTAAACAGAAGCTGCACTGGTGCAGTTTTCTTTATTCTTGCCTTTGAAATGTGCCTGTTTGCCAAGTGGCAAAGGAATAATATGCCTGGTAAAATTGCTTTGCTATGCTGGTTGCATATGCTCTGAACACAGAACTTGTTCAGAGTGGATAGTAAATCAAAGACCCCAGCCAAGATCAGTTTGAGTATTTCCACCTGCTCTTCTGTGCTGTCAGCCTCCAGGTTCAGATCCTATGTGCCTGTGGATGGCCACAAAGAGTTTTGTATTTCCCTGTAGGATTAATAAAGTTGAGTATGTCAATATCCTTTTATTTTGTATGTATTATCTTGAAAAGAGTCTTGAAAGATGTTTCTAGGGTTGTTCCTTTTTTTTATTTTATTTTTTTGTGATATTTTTACTTCAGACTATTTTTTATGACAGGAGTAAGTTTGGTTATATAAGACAAGATTGTGTCTTTATATCTGGTGTAGACATCAGTAATACATGTATGGTAAACACTGTATAATGTATAACACTTTTCTGATGTCAGTGTGAGTTTTAGCCAAAGAATGAGAGAATAAAGCATTTGAATATGAAAATCCAGTTTAAAACAAACAGACAAAAAAAAAAAAGCCTGTTTCTTTTTTTCATTTTTATTGAAAAATTTAATCAAATAATTAAATGACTCCATGGTATTTTTCTGAAATTTAAATATATTGTATTAAAGACACTGAAAAATAGCAATCCAAAATTGGAGTGTTATGGACAAGTTATTCAACAGTAATTATTCTCTTTCTGTTTGTCTGCCTATTGTGGGGCGTTGCTTTGCCACCCCTCTTTCAAAAACATCATTCAGTTACCTACTATTGCAGCATAAGCCTACTGGACATGTTTCAGAACAAGCATGTGCAAATTCAGGCAATCTACATTCTCTAATGATGTGTACAAAAAAAAAATCCATCAATTCCTTGCTCCCAGTCCATCACCTAAACAGCCCTAAAATCTTTGTGTTAAGGTTGATATTGTAAAAGAAATGGATGGTATCAGTGTAATCTGTTACATATTATAATAATGACTGACAATGCTTCCAGCTCGCTGATGAACAGCCTAACTTTAGAGCATTTTGAGTTGTAAAAATTAAAAAGCTGAACTGAAAAATATGTTGTATGGTAGAAATGCACAGATCATGAATGAATTATGTAGAAGTTCTCTAGTCATTGGTAGCCTTATAGATGCAGGAGAAAAAACAGGTGTCATAAATCCTGATCAAATCTGGATTTCAGTACTGTTTCACATGCTATTTTAATCTGCATTTGATGTAGATGGCTCAACAAAGAGTGAGCACAAAGCTGATTGTAGAACTCTAGTGCCTAATGATAGAATGGCTCCCATTCAGAGTATAATTGTGTGCCATGAGGATTTTGCTCTGGCCTTAGACCCAGCTCCTTCTGTTTGGTATTGTCATTAATCCAACGAGTTATGAAATAGAAATACACATTTCTATTTTGTTTATAAATATTTTAGATGAATTTACCACCTGTAAAACAAATGAAAAGAACATTTCAGAGACTGGGGCCAACATTCAAAGCAACAATGAAAAATGGAAAAATAACCAGTAAAAGATGAGGTGGAACTCAAGTAAAGAAAATCTCCATGCACAATAATAGTAAAGTGGAAAACAGGGACTGAGGAACAGCTGATGAGGTAACTAATTGAGGAGAAAGTGGAAGGGAAGTGGGATTTACCAAATAAGGTAACTCTGTAAAATTAGGACAGGATATGATTTGAAGAATGGAGAAAGGCAAAGTTTTGCACATACGATCAAAAAATACCAGAAAGTTTATATAGAACTTCACAGTTCCTTTTTAACAGTTAGCATGGATTTTCCAAGAAGAATTAGTACCTAACCAGCCTGATTACATTCCATGGTTAAAGAACTGGGCTGGTGAACTAAGGGAAAGCAATGGATGAAAGAGGAGAAGAAGAGACAGCACAGACTCCATTCTCAGAGAAATTCAGGACAGATCTGGCAGAAGCCCTGAGCCACCTAGCCTGACCTCACAAATTAGCTGCTATGAGCAGAAGATTGAAGAAGACACCTGCTGCTTCCTTTCTAGCCTGAATTATCCTGTGAGTATTCATATATGTCATTAGGAAGTAAATTTTACATTCTTAATCAGTTTCAGTAATCCTTTTTCTTAATGTTTTGGACATTACACTTCAAGAAAATCATGAGGTGTTTCCTCAGAAGAAACGTAAAAAAACGAAGAAAATTAAGAAAAGGAAAATTAACTCTATCCTATCCAAAACCAGGACAGCAACATTTTTTATTGCTTAAAAAAAAAAAAAAAAAGGCTTTTGAGCAAACCTTTTGAAAAAGCATGACTTTATGAAGAGACAGTGTTATCAATGAGAAATTTTTGTTTGACCTGAAAAGCTTCTGAAAACAAGGGAGAATTGTCTATTTTCAGTGCAAGAATTAACTACTCTCTTAATTTATAGCAAGAAAACTTTGGGTTGCATACAATTAAAAACCTTATAATGGCAAAAATATCACTGAAGTAGTCTATATAGCAAAGCATGAAATCTTCATTATTAGAGGCATTTATGAACAGCAGCATTTGTCAGAAAATGATTCCTAACAGCAGAAAAGAGAACATTTGAATATATTTCATGTTGTGCATGCATAGACTATGCAGAAATGATTTAAAGCTTTCCTGACTTCAATCCCCTATTGTTTGCAGTATAACTGGGAGGTAATTCTTTAAAAAACCTTCAGACAGTGAGTGTGTCAGGATTTGTTCAAAGACTGTCTTAGCTGTCGGTTTCACTACTTTTTTCTGTAAGATTTATGTCAAATCATGTTAAAATTTAACAGTACATTTTTACACACGTCTTTGTACAGAATACAGTCTCCCTTGAATTATGTCAACCCAAATTCTAACATTCACAGTGTATATCCTCAAATGCTTCCAAGAAAAACAGTGATATGATGCCATCTTTTTTATGCAGCATTTAATTAGAAGAACAGAAAGCAAACCTTTATTAATCATCTGTGTTAAGTTAGATGAAATAAAAATAAAAGCTGTTTTAAGAGCTCATTCTCTATTTTCTTTCTTTGAGAGCAAATATTTCTGTTATCTCTGTGTGTGGATGTTGACAACGTTTTACTTGGAAGTATGTGAACTTGCAGCAGCCTGAAAAGCAGTCGATCAGGAAGGTGGTCTCATTTCTCCACCTTCTCTTTAAGGGAAAAGAAACTCCAGACTTCACTCTGACATGGTGTACTCCTTTGTTTTCTCTGCTGCATTGGTTTGTACATTGAGAGAAGGGGTTGTTTGAGACAAGACTTTTCTTTGTGATTTGTTTGAGTTGTAGGAAAAGCAGTAGTTTGACGTAAACTGTTTTATCTCTTGACAACAGTGTGTTCTACTGAGAACTTCATGAATAATCTTCATGGATTGCCCTGGTCCTTCTATTTATTTCACATGTTTCACTGAAATTACTCTGCTTTCACTATGCAGGCAGATGAATGCAACGCTCTTTTTTCCCTTTTCCTTTCTTTATTTTTTATTTTTTCCAGACAAGTTAGGGAGATAAGATTTAGGGTAGACTGCAAGTTCAGCTTATGTAGAGATGAGGTTGAAGTCTCTAATTCTTGGATTAAAGACTTTAAAGAAAATGATTTATAAAGGGAATAATCTCTCTCCTCTCTTGTCAAGGATGATAACTACTCTCTACAGATCAAGCCTCAATTTTAGTCTGAAGAGTCCCTGAAGTAGACATATCACGTTAAGTGCGGACTGAATCACGTGAACCAAGTAATTTTAAAGTAGCATAAGTAAAGAAACTGAATTTTATACGTGTCCTCAACACTGTTCCCTTGTGTGCTATTGTGCTCCCTAGTACTGTGGTATCTTTTTCTTTCTGTTGAGTCTCACAGACTCCACTGCAAACAAAAACTCTCTTTAAAAGTAGACTATGCAAGTTACACTGGTGTTTCACTTATTTGATCAGAGTTGAGGGAATAACAGAAAAAAAAAAGATGAAATTTTATTTTATTTTAACGTTTCCATTCCAGCTGATATCAAATGTAACATGTGTGCCTGAAACAGGGTATCTCAAAGATCATTTCCATTAGAATGCAAGCACGTACTAAGAAAATGCCTGAATGTTTCAATTCTGATTGTCACCTGCCATTTTTCTCACACGTAGGCACAGGAATGCTGTCTGTGGGGTGGTTCCTTGTGCTCAATGTGTGGTGACACTGGAAGAGAATCATGTTTCAATTGACTTGCTTATTATTCAAAATGTCAATAATAGTACTTAAAACTGTGACTCAAACTAATGTTTTGCCTTCACTGCTAACCGTATTATATGTATACAATCAGCAGGGGAACTTCACTTTTCAGAGCTCATTAGTTAAAAAATACTGCTTTTCATTATCTAGGTCCTTTCTATTCTAATTTTCATGAAGGATGTTCTTTTAGCTCCTCTGAATAACCTGTTTTATCTCACACTGACTTTTTACTGGTGTATTTTTCTGTTCTGACGTGTTGTTGGATTCTGGGATTCTGCTACAAATAAGTTAGACTTTTTTAATCACTTTTTTTATTTAAGAGGTGTTTTACATTTAGTTACTTCTGCTGACAATCATGGTACCGGCCCTGTGGATTTAACTGTATTATATATTAGTGTATAAAATGCTTTTTATATTATGCATTGTGTAAATTTTGCAGCTGAGGACACTGGTGGTATAGTAATAAATATGTTACAGGACATTTACAAGATTCACTGCCCAAAAAGGATGATGCTATTTTGTATGGATTCTGGTCATAATTTCAACTACTAAGAACTTTGAAATCTGTGATTAATTTTGTGTTCCGTAACTTACCATATCAAGATCAGATGAACTTGCTGACTTGGAGCTAGACAGGTGGAGTACAATGAAATATTATTATCTGAAGGTCACTTGGCTTCGCCTGGCATGCAATGATTTGAATCCGTTCTATATGGAACCGAACAATTTACTCCTGTAGTAAATATTTTTGTATTGTTCTATATTTTTCTTATCACCAAGGTGTTTTGTTTCTTTCTGACACCTGAGATATCTGTGTTATGCTAAGCACAGCATGTACTTTCAACTACTACAGATCTTTGAGAGAAGCATAGTCTCTCAGTGAAATTTTTGGATTTTGCTAGTGAAAAGAATTTTCTGATGCTTCCCCCTTGCTCTGGCTCTCATTTCAAATGAAAAACTCACAGAGTCACCAAGAATTCCTTAAAAAAGGAAAAGAAATAAAGAAAAAGGATGTTGAAACTCTGTAATAGCTTAGGTGGAAATACCTTATATAAAATGTCAGTGTATAATCACATAAAATGCCTTGACTTTGAGAGAGGAGTAAAATGTAATTTACTTTCAGAAGTCTTATATGATTTCAGGATTGCAGATCAGACTGGAAGGGAAAATATCAAGAAAATAAAAATTGAAACAGTAGGAAAATTCATCTTTTTGGAGCCTGCATTGAATCTCATGCACCTCCATGGTGCCCTGATCTTTCAGGAGCACTCAAACAATAATATAATGACTGATACTGAAATAAATGAGAGATGATGTCTCAGACATTGGAGACTTGCCAGTGTGACTCTCATCTACAAGATATGTTGTAAGGAGGATCCGGGAAACTACAGACCTGTCACCATGACCTCGATGCCAGAGAATAGTATGGAATAGATCATCTTGAATTAGATCACACAGTGTGCGTGGGACAAATAGGGCATCTGGCCCAGCCATCATGGGTTAATGAAAGGCAGGTCCTTCTTGACCAAATTAATCTCCTTCAATGATCAGCTTGTGGATGAGGGAAAGGCTGTTGACATAGTCTACCGTGACTTTTGTAAAGTGTTTGTCGCTGTCTACCCTAGTATTTTCCTGGGGAAGCTGGCAGTCCATAGCTTAGACAGGTACACTCTTTGCTGGGTAAAGAACTGTCTGGAGGTTCAGGCCCGCAGAGCGAGGTGAACCTGGAGTTAAACTCAGCTGGTGACAGTTCATGAATGGTATTCCCCAGGGGGAATTGGGGCCTGTTTTGTTTAATGTATTGATATCTTTATTGATGACCTGGATGAGGGCATTCAGTGCACCCCTATTAAGTTTGCAGATGACAGCAAGTTGGGAAGAAGTGTTCATCTGCCTGAGTGTAGGACAGCTCTACAGAGGGATCTGAACAGACTGAATCACTGGGCTGAGACCAATGGGATGAAAATTCTACCAGATCAAGTGCTGGGTATTTCACTTTGGCCGCAACAACCCCAGGCAATGCTACAGGGCTGGGGCAGAGTGGCTGGAAGACTGTACAGAGGAAAAGGACTTGGGGGTCTTGGTTAGATGCCTGGCTGAACATGAGCCAACAGTGTGCCCAGGTGGCCAAGAAGGCCAATGGCAATGTGGCTTCTATGAGAAATAGTGTAGCCAGCAGGGGTGGGAAGATGATTGTCCCTTTATACTCAGCTCTGATGAAGTCTTGAGTATTGTGTTCAGTTTTGGGCCCCTTAGAAAAAGGAAGGCATCGAGACCTTAGAGTGTGTCCAGAGAAGGGCAGTGAAGCTGGTGATGGGACTGGAGCACGATTCTTATGAGGACTGACTGAGGGGACTGGGATTGTTTAGTCTGGAGAAGAGGAGGCTCAGGGGAGAATTTATTGCCCTCTACAACTCTGAAAAGAGGTTGTGTCAAGGTGGAGTTCAGACTTTTCTCCTGGGTGATTAGTGATAGGACTAGAGGGAATATAGGGAATATACTAAAGCTGTACCAGGAGAGGTTCAGGTTGGATATCAGGAAAAATATATTTTCTGAAACAGTGGTCAGGCAGTGGCTTGGGCTTCCCAGAGAGATGGTGGAGTCACCATCCCTGGAGAAATTCAAGAAACACGTAGATGTATTTCTAAGGAACATGATTTATTGTAAAATATTGCTGATAGGTGAACAGTTGAATTAGATGGTCTTGGAGGTCTTTTCCAACCTTTATTATTCTATGATGAAATTGGAAGGTAGACTGTAGAAGTGATGAGTGCTACAGTAGCATCCCATTATCCCAGCACTCCCTTAACATGGTGACAAGGAACTAGTAATAAGATATAAAGCACCTCCCTGGCAATGGGTCATTTTTTGAGGTGTGAAAGTTATGTGACTGAGGCAACAAATAGAAAAAAAAATAACCATGTAAATACTGTATTATTTTAAGACACTAATACTCAGAGGGAGAAGCACTTTGTAAATCTGAATTTGAAAAGCACATATTTAATAAGTGATAGATGCTGATTCCAGGTCTGTTTCTGGATCTTAATGGGTATATCTTTAAGAAGCTTGAGAAGTCTTGGGAACAAACACATTATTAAGCGTTAGGAAAAGTTGTGCCCACTTCTGATCTGGGTGTCAGTATGATAAGAGTGATGAATCTTTTTGGATGGAAATAAGATATAAGACATAAGAAAATTAGGCAGTATGACAGCCTGCAATAGCAATGCTTTGTTCTCAGTTTTAGAGAAGCTGCACTGTTTTTACATTATTATCTACTTATCTTTCAAATGTCGATTCTTGTTATCCTCCCCAGATATATGTGTAGAGCAATTTTAAGAAGCTCAAGCTTACAGGTGAGCTTTTGGTTTATTTCAATATAGTTTTTCATAAATCTATTACATTTTATATATTTTTGTAGGGTGTTCAACTGTTCATACAAAAAAAAAATCTATTTCTATCTTTGTAGTAGCAATGGAAATAATAAATTTCCACAGGTTTTAACAAATTGAAGTGTCTTAGATTTGAAGATAGGCATCACAGGACTTGTTGCATGTATGAACATCTTGCTGAATCTCTGAATACTTTTTATAATTATCTGTATGAGAGTTTCAGTGGATTTCCAATCTTTTTTGTTTGTTTGTTTGTTTGTTTAGTCTGATTTATTTGAAAGGCTTCTTTAAAAAAAAATTAATTCCCTATTTTTGAAGAAGTTTAGTAATGAAATTATAGTAAATTTGTTTCTTGAATTCGAAACATGAGGTACAGTTTTTTACGTCTGCTGTTACTATCTGAAATCTTTTATTTTTTTTAATATCATGTCTTTTTAACAAGCCACATTTATAATCAGATTACAATCTTTGTTATAACTGGTCCTAAATAGAACACACCGTGCTGACTTTTCCTACATATTGATGGTGCTATCAATAGGCTAGGCAGAGCTGTGGGGGAGCTGGAGAGTGACTCTGTCTGTAATGTAGCCTCTCTGTGGTTGGTATGAGGGACTGGACCTTGGCAGGGACTAGAAGGTGAAGGGACTGGCCAAAGCTGTAGCAATCAATGTTACTTCTTTGTTATCTTTAAAGGATTTAAAGGCTGCAGAAGGGAAATCCGTATAAACAACAGCCTCTAGCTACATTGTAGAGATAAACATAAGCCAGTATTATCTTTAAGACTGAAAAAATAAAGGATTTCCTGTAGATCAAAGCTGTCTTTTGGCAGTTAGTTATAAAAATGGTTGAAAATTATTTTGCACAAGTTTCAAGATCACTTAGTGACTTACCTATATTATATAATTCTTTGCTATGCTGTCTAGTGAGTGAACTGGGGAACTGGCTAGAAGGAGTTATGTTCGTTTTCTATTACTTTTGCAAGCAAAGTGATGTCTCTACAAATTAACACTTGTGTAAAAGTTGTAAATGATCCCAGAATCCTGAGGGAATTGGTCGACATGGTCACCATTTGACTCTTGGTGATATTTGAAAAGTAGTAGTGGTCAGATGAAGTTCCTCATAATCAGAAAAAAAGGCAGTGCACACCTATTTTTAAGATGGGTAGAAAGGATGACTCAGGGAACTACTAATCTGTTAACCTCACCTTTGTGCTGGGGGAGATCATGGAGCAGATCCTCCTTGAAGCTATGTTAAGGTATATGGAACTGAGAGAGGTGATATGGGAGGACAACCAGCATATCTTCACCAAGGGCAGACCCTGCATGACCAGCCTAGTGGTGAGGCAGTAGAGCAGGTCGCCCAGATATGGTAGGTGCCCTGTCCTTGAAGACATTCAAGGTCAGGCTGGATGGGACTCTGAACAACCTGATCTAGTTGTAGAAGTCTCTGTTCATTGCTTGGAAGTTGGACTAGATGATCTTAAAAAAGGTCCCTTCCAACTCAAACGATTCTATGATTATATTATTATATGTTGTCAAAATTGAAGCAAGCTACATAGTGTTCATTTTGAAGATCAATTCCAGTGTCATCATGAAAATAATCATATAGTCAATATAGATCATTTTTTTAGCTGTGGAGCAGTGAGCAAATACTACAAACTATCCAATTCCTTGGATTTAAGGGGGCAGAGACTACAGCAAAACTTGTCTACTAAAAAAGTTTTTATTTTCTTGATTGAGAGGTAACGATATACTGGCCATGCATGGGATTTACCTGTGGATATTGTTATGGCACTTATACTGTTTTTGTAGCAGCTAACCTGTTTTCTCTAGTATCATATTTAAATACTACTTTTCAAGTATGGTGGAAGTTTTTGTCTGTGTTGTGTTAACGTGAGTTATTACACCTCTTAATTTATCATGAGAGGCTAAAAAACTTACTACACAAAGCACAGGTCTTGATGCAATTACTGTTATGAAATGCAAAATTCTTTCTCTAGTGAACTTGTTGAGTGCCAAGTTATTTTTCTTCTCGTAGTCATTGTCATCTCTTCTTCCACTTTGTATATGCTTTCTTTTTTAAAATTTTAGCTTAGGAGTTCAGGCAAGCTGACTTCTTGTCATTCCTGAATCACACGCATGTTCTTGTTCTTAGAGAAGGATATCCTTGAAAAATAATCAGCTCTTCTGTGTTCTTCCAGCCTTCATGATGGTCTCCTTTTGGAAACTGATTATCAGTTTCCCAATCAGCCCAATCTGTGTTCTCTTCTGAAGTCCAAGGCTGTGTTTCCATGTTTAGCTTGTATAATTCTCAGAACCTTAAACTGCACCTTATGACCTTTGTGTAATTTGAAGCTATAGCAGCAGAATTGACTATGCAGCCAAGTACTGATGTGGAGAATATAACCCATTCTATCTTGCTTTCAGGTAGAGTATGAATTCATACACTAGATGTAGCTCAGATAAAAGAAAAATATATTCATCAAGATAGAATAAATTGAGTCAGTGATTTCTGTATTGTCCTTTTCTCTCATTCTGACCACCATCTTTAGATTACATGTAGAATTTCTGTGATGTTCAGATGAGATCTCCATATTTGGATTAACTACTTCTGTTTGAACGTTTTGAATTATGAGTTCCAAAAGTTTGAAACCTTTTTTCTCCTCTACCACTGCATTTCTCTATAAATACTCTACAATTTCCTCAGTACCTTAAAAAACACCATCAACAAAGGACAGGAAAAGCAAGAGTTGAAATCTTGTTGTTGTTTTGTTGTTGTTGTTGTTTCTCACCGAGCCTGGTTGAAAACCTCAAGATCTGACTAGTAAGACTTCCATGCATGAACTGGAAGACAAACTGATCAGCTTTATATATTTCAGAGCCATGATCTCCACATAATGCTTACAAGCTATTTTCATTAAAATAGTAACGTTCTACAAGCATTTTTTTTATCATTTAAATTGATGATGGAACTAATCAACATTTTTAATTCTCACATCACTTTCCACATATGTGTTACAATTATCAAACAGACACCAACATCATGAGTACACAGGAAGAATCAAACCGTAAATATCATTTTATATATTTACATTTTTTTTTATGGCCCGTCTCTTAGCACTGAGGTTCCAAGACACAACTTTAGGCAAGTAAGATGGATCATTAGCATGATTCTTTACCAAATTCAGATTGATTTGCAGAAACTTGCTCTTAAAAATGACTAGCACATGTACCCAACATGCCATTTTAGCTTCTGTGTGTCAGAGCTTAGATAAACATACACATTTTATATCGTATAATGCCTTTAAGAAACCGAAGAACTATCAGTGCAGCTGAGAATACTCTACTCCCTGGGAAGAGAGGAGAGACAAGGGCTGAAAAATATAAAATGTTATTTTATCTTATTCTGATAGATTTAACAGAGTAGTTTTATTAGTACCAGGTCTCCTTAAAATATATCTGTATAGCTTAAATGAGTTGTTTTTGGTTTTGCATTTGTAGAAAGTCCCAGAAACTTTTTTGATGAAATGTATTTATAGATGAACTGAAAAAGCAGTAGAAGAACAAATCAGTTATGTGCCATGTCCCTAAGTTGATTGGCTATTTCTGTCAATTACAATGTTTTCCTTTTTCTCTTTCATATATGTTAATATTCATAAATATACAATCTATGAACCTGTTTGTCTGTCTGGATTTTTATTGTATAAAATGGAAGTATATCTAAATACCAGCAAAATCTACTGGTAAAATATATAAATTATGGACACTGAAAGCATGTAATCGGTGATCTTCAAAGTGTAATGAGAATGTAAACAAGGCAAAATCTTGTAGTCTTCCTTTATATAAAATGTAAGTTAAAAATATCTCTAATGGTGTAGTAATGTGAAGACGAATCCTGTGGGAAAGCAGAATCTGTTTTTGAGTTTCTGAAGAAATTTACAGTGATAAATTGTGAGCAACGTAATTTAAAACTGTGAAGCAGTAGCTGAATTTTTTATTTGCTCTTAGGTACATGGTTATTTTTAGGTATATTGTATTTTATGGTTGTGTTGTCTCTCAGAGATTGAGCAACAGCAGAATAAAGGGAAGAAGAGTTCACATTCTCAAAGAGAGTTCAGGTTTCTACAGAATAGGAGTCTTTCCTTCTGTGTATCCTGAATTGTTTTCCTCTTCTAGCCTAACATTTCTTAAGCTCTAGATATCAGGTTCAAGCTGTTCTTTAAGATCAGGCAATAGAAAGGAAAGAAATAAAGCCTAAGAAGGGCAGACAGAAAGAAGTCTTGCTAGAAGAAGGTCTACTAACAAGGAGTGTCAGATGCTATAAAGAAGGATCGAAGGAGAGGAGGGCAAGCTGTTTTCGAGTGCTTTCAGGAGATGAGGTTTGGCAAAAAAGACAAAATAGAGCTCTTCCAGCTCCATTCAGTACTCCTTTTTTTTTTTTAATTATTTTATTTTATTATTTTATTTTATTTTCCCTTGAGCTACTGGAGAAGAGAAATTCACAAGAGCTTAATTGAAAATAGTCAAGAGACTCAAATCTTACAGAAATCTAGATGCTGTGATAAGAGAGGATTGTTGTATTTGGGGAAGTGATGTTTGTTTTTTAATTAATGACAGCTTTGGAACAGCTCAGTCAATACTGTTTCCTTAGTAACTTGTTATTTGTATGAAGACAAATGGCATTACAACTGTAAAAGCCTTTCTTTGCTTCAAGCCACATGAACAGAAACTTATTTAGCAAAATATAATGTAATTGGCAAAAGGTAGCAATTGCAATCTATATTGTCCTTTAGACAATGTTGTAACAAAACTACCAATACCAGAAGCACTAAGGCACTGAAAGCATGATCCCTGTAGCTTTTCTCCTCTAGCCTCTGGATCTTCTCAGCCAAGCTCAGTTTGCTCGTGTTGGATATGTCACTTTGAGGAATGATTCAGAATTCAAATAAAAAATACGTGAGTTCCATTGCAGGAATTGTATCTGAAATTTAAGAAAGGATTGATTATGATATCTAGATAGGAGAATTCTTTGATCTCATATGGAAGCTGAAATTGATATGCATCTAATTATACTTAAGATGAAATAAATTAAGCTAAGAATGGTGAGGAAGAAAAATACCAGATCCCACTTAAAATTGTGCATTCTTTAGTAACTCAATAGCATGAAATATGCTAGATTTACAGATTTTAGTTCACTGACATATGAGTAAGAAAAACTGTTATTCTTGTCTGATGAGCTCTTTTACCTTTTCATTTACAGTTTCTGGTTGTTGGGTTGTTTTGTTTGTTTGCTTTTTAACACAGACAGAGGTCTGTAGTAAAACTTCGTAGAGATAAAAACTTAAATTCTATGAGCAAACTTTTACTTCCTTTGAGCAGCTTTAGATGACACTGAATACAAAGTTTCTATCTGTAGTAGGAATCTTTATGTTCTTAAAGACTAATTGTACAACCTAAAAATGTGCTAAAATACGGTCTAATTGTACAACTATAAATGGTTTGGTATTTACAACAAGACATCCATTTTGTAATAATATTTTCTGCGTGGATTAAATGCTTTATTATGAAGAAAAAAAAATGCCAATTAAAGCACGTGCATTAGTTTATTGGTTAATAATGAAAGGAACCAAAATAAAGAGGAGTGAATAATGCAACTTACAGCTGAACAAGGGATCATTGTCTTTCCTTCCTACTTATATGGTTAGAATCTGTATAAAGACGGTCGTAGCAAAGGTGATCATCTTGCTCATTTTATTTTTCTATAAACTACAGAAAACAGTCTATGACACTTGCACTGATAGTGTAATGAAATTTTACATGAATTACCACAAGGGGAAGGATTCTTTTGTTTGGAACTTGATTCTGTGTCAAATTCTCCCTAGGATGCTTCAGTGTGCTTTAATGTCAAACTTTGGGCTTACATTCCAAATCCTCACCTTTAAGCATGTGTTTTGGTAAAATGGCATTTGTTTCAATAGATTGAATGCCCATATTGATATTTCATTGAAAACTTACTTGAATATGTTGAATGTTATAGAGACTAATAATTGCCATTTTCTGTATCAGAAATTGTTTTGAAAATGAAGTCATGCAATGGAAATGAACTTATACACATGCCATCTATCTTTGGTACTGAACAAATGTATAAGGTGCAACCTCTGTGAGTGTAGATTTGCACGGTCCTCTTTTACCAAAATACTCATGAAATTGTTCAAGTCTTCCTGCAGCAGTGTGATTTGTGAATGTAGAACTAGGAGACTTGAAGATCATGTATTCTCACATGTGAACAGAAACAAGCATGTATTTTTGGATCATTTTAATTATCTGTACTTACTTAAATAAGTATTTCTCAGGAAAAGTTGCACACAGTAGCTGATGTACCCCATCATGGATCTCTCTGCATAATATTATTGGGCATATGCATACCATCAGAAAGCACCTTAATTACAGCATTACAATCTATTTATTTGGATTCTTGACTGAGAATAAATCTGTATAGGCTTATTACTAGTTGAAAGGCAAACTTTCAGAGCCAACATTCATAATCAATTTGAAGAAGAGATAAGACTTTCCAATAGGCAAGGAATAGAGATGGTCAAAGCTGAAGTAAGAGGGCAGAATTAGAAAAGGGAGAGCTTAATGTTTTAAGATAATTGTACCACCAGTGGCATCTAGACACTGCTAGGAGAAAACTTGACCAAGATGAGTCACCAAACCAATATGTTTCTTGTTTTTGTGTGTAGCAGATTTTCAAGGAAACCTAAATATAGCAAAGGCAGCACTGTATTGTCTGTTGTCAGGCCCCAATTTCAAATTTTTGTAGAATCACTGAGTAGCTTGGATTAGAAGAGATCTTTAAATGTCATCTAGGCCAATCTCTCATCAATGGAAAAGGACGTATTTCAATACATCAGTGTGCCCAAAGACCTTGGGACTGATCTTGAACATGACCAAGTGTGGGGACATCCATGATGTCTCTGAGCAACCTGTTCTACTGCCTCACCACCTTCACAGTAAAGTATTTCTTCTTAGTATCTAATCTTAATCTACCTTCTTTCAACTTTAAGTCATTTCCCCTTATCACTAAATGTCCTTGATAAGTCTCTCGTTTTTTGTTGTTGTTTTTTTTTTTTTCCTGTAAGATTTCTTACAAGTATTAAAAGACTGCAGTAAGTATTCCTGAGTTGTCATCTCTTCTCCAGAATGAACAACTCCAGCTCTTTCACCCTGTGTAGGAGAGGTGTTCCAGCCTTCTGAAATTTTACTCAATAACTTCTGTTGTATAATATCAAGGTATTTGCATTATCCTGGAGTTGCCTGGTAAAAATTTGACTGGAGAAGTCCGAGAAAGATATCTTGTACAGAGTTTCCAAGTGCCTTTGTGACGTGGCTTAGACTCATTGCTAAACCATGATTTAATACTATTGCGAAGATAATGCAGAAAAAGAAACTAAATTATAGGGAACATTTCAGCCTTTAGTGACTGTTTTCCTTGGGGACCTTCCACATTCTAAGACGCAGTAGCTGGAGCAGATAGAAATTTAATTCTATTGCTAAGTGTGCAGTTAATAATACAGGTAATAATTACAGCACTGAAGTTAATGATCTCATTTTGTACAGGCCTAGATATTGTAAAAATGCTGCTGACTGTTACTTGAATATATCAGATAATCAGTAATGGAACTTCCTTAGTGTGTTCTCTGGTAGGAAGAAAGAGGAAACACTGAAAACTTGGATTTTCAGTACACAAATTGTATTTTAATCATAAAAATGAAGTAATGTGGATAATAATCCCTTTACAAACACCTGACCCAGTTCTACTCTGAAAAACAATGAACAAACAAAAAGAGTATACATATATATATGCATATATATATATATAAAGTTAAGATTTTTTATTTAAAAATATTTTTAATATGATGTTCTTTCATTTTGAAGTTGTGATTTGTTAAAAGCTGGTCTATCTGGAAATGGAAGGCAATTCTGACCATACTTATATCTCTGCATTTATTTCCCCCCAGCCTGACTCGTGTTCTCCCAGAGAATTCCCAGCGGTTCTTAACCAATATTCAAGGATTATCAATGCTAATATGTGGAAACATATGAAATAATGCACTAGTTGGCTTTAATGTTGAAAGATAGTTGATAAGGTCCATGAGAAATATCTCTCCTAATATAACCCAAACCTCTGGATGTAATTCTTTGTAAAAACTGTAATTAGGAATACTGTGGTTTCTGTATGTCCGGACAAAATCAGAAACCTACATTTCTCAGAATCTACTGCCAACATTGAACTCTCAAAACTGTAAATCTGACTTAAAAAGGCACAAGATTAAAAGTCTAAGATAGAAAATAGAAGTAATTGTAATAGACATTGCATATGTATACTTATAGGTATACATCAGTAAATTTTTCATATATTCTAAAATAAATCGTAGAAATTGCTATTGCTAGCCTTCTGTTTTGGAATTATATGGATGTATTTGCAATTAATGATTCAGAAACTGTTCCAAAATGTAAAAAATAAATTGTTAAACAAAATAATCAAATACATTCATGCTCTTTTTCAAGTGATATTCTTACACAATTGTTTAATAATAGTAATTAGAAAAAATATTCTTTATTTCATGGGAAGAAAAATAAAGCTAAAGAATTGCCATTTCTATCTCACACATTCATGTAATGCATACAAAGAGAATTACTGGCCAAGCAATTCTGTGGCGTGAGCTCTCAGTTTCATAAAGTATCTTTTGTACAGGTAAGCTATCATCATCTTTTGTCGGCTACTTCTGAAATAAACACACACACTATCTCTCAAACTGCCCTTCTGAACTGATCCTATATAAACAGGTACCAGGCATGAAAAGAAAGCAAAAAATTAATGTGATCTGGGCAAGGGCCAACAGCTAGGCTGCTGTGGGACAATTCCCCTGTAATCTTAAAATTTTACTCTATGCTCTGTGTTTTGAATGATTTGCCTGTTCCTACCAAAGGGAACCGTCATAGATTTAATCTGTTTCTAACCCACAATACCACGATGGAGAAAAAGGCAGGAGGGAAGACTTATTAAAAAGCAAACAAACAAACAAACAAAAGACACCTATTTTTAGCAGAGCCATGCCTATATTCCTGTTAAAAATTTATATATATATATAAATATTCCTTATTTTTTATGTTCTTTACTGTACTAGGACAAGAATTAACACTGACCATAAGAGCACCTTACATGACATTCTGTATGCTTTCAGTTTCTATGTTAAAAAATAATACTTTTTATTACTGGGGGCAGGGCACTGAGAGAGTATGAGTGGATTTAAGATGCTGTTGGGTGTGTTGGGCAAGGGGGAATTTGTTGTCTCTACAGGATTCTAAAGGTTTTGGTGCTAAGTGTTCACATTGTTTGAAAGATTATTATAGTGTAGCCAACCCTTTCAGGTGGTTTGCTTATCTTTGAAATGACTTTCCTAGATACCAGCACAGCCAGCAAAAATGCCACAGGCCTTCCTAGCTTCTCCTGTTAAAGTGACTTTATTCTTATTGCAGATGTGGCCAGAATAAAGCACTTAAGAGATCTGTAGAACAAAGGTTCAACAAAGCATTTAACTTAACCTGAGTATATCTGCGTGTGTTATGCATGTGTGCGTAAAGGATATGTATAGTTAAGTATTTGTATATAGGATATAACTATACTGTTGTATGGTGTAGGTGCAGGTGCCGGATATGGTGCCAGAACTGTGAGGCTTTGTTGTAGTTGAGACACCTTCAAATTAAACATGTCTTCCATCAGTTCAGTTATTGAATATGCTGTTGAGTAAGTGGTTGAAAGGCTGTATATGCAGTGTAAGCTCTATAGTTGATGGTGGAATATACATCAGAATATTACATATAGATGAGAGAAGTCCAGTATTTGCTCTATAAAAGTGCTTACTACCAATAGGACAAATTTTTTTAGTCTTTATAATTCATGTGTGGGCCTACCAGTAGACATCCAAATCCCACTCGTACCCACTATTGCTCTTGAATAAAACCTCACATATTAGAAATAGTTCTGAAAATACAATACAATCATAGCTCAGCTCTGCCTGTAGTGTCTTGCAGCCAGAATAAAGAGCATACTTGGGGACTGAGAAGGAGATGATGCTAAATAATAGTATAGCAGTTTTCTATGTTTAGTCAGCATCTAATTCATGCAATTATGCTGATCCATAACTTGGTCACTCAAGTGATACAGAAATAATAATAGTGCTGATGGCTAGCATCATAAATAAAGTAATTCAAACATTAAATTTATGAGTGCATAACTTACTATTAAATTTGTTTGGAGGAAAGGGTAATTCAACATTTTCATTTAACAAAATATGAATCTTCATAGACATGCACATCACATTCACTTTTTCACTTTAAAATTTTAGCACAGTAGTATACTTTACATCATATGCATACTTTATTTTTGTGTAGCTGAGCTTACTTTATTGAAAGCTTAGTTTATCAAGTGCTACCCCATTCAACTGTTAACACTGAAAACTATTGAAAAGTAATCAGGAAACATTTTTACATTAAAAAATACAAATACTGCTGTTCAGAGAGGTTTGTGGGGGAAAAAAAAAAAAACAACCATCTAAAAACCATTTAGCAGAAACATTTTCATAATCACTAGATGCAATCTGGAACATTAGTTACACAATTCCGAAATAAAAATGAATTGAGCAAAGCAATTGAGTGTCTTATTAACAATATTTGGCATTCACAATTCATCAATATATTAAGGCAAAATATAAAAGGTTATTCTGTGCCTTAAAGAATTGCTATTTTTTACCATAATTCTAGTAGAAGCTCTTCAAGTCTAGTTTTATAGCAGGTGATATTGTTACAGGCTTTGTAATACAGTGTTGCAAAGACATTCATGCTTTGAAACAGATTCTAGCCAAGGTTGAAAGTATTAATCAATAAAATACCAAATATAGAGACAAAAGGGGATTATTTATCATGTGTTTCACTGAAATTGTATGAATACTAAATACATTTTTAGTGTTTTTTCTTTCTTGTCATGTTAAAAAAAAACAAACCAAAACAAAACAAAAAAAAACCATCAGAACTAATTAACTGCAGTGCACTAAATGTCAAAGGCATGCCTGTTTTTGTGTGAGGAGCTCTGACATTAGAGTAATGACGCCAAACGGGAGAAATTACTGTCTGTGCATTATGTTAAAACTTACACACCACCTGGTGGTTTTAAGAAGTGTCTGTGTTGTCACATAAGTTACATCTGAAGTGGTTCATCAGGTCAGAGGTAGTCCAGCCATGATGGTCACAACAGTACAGTATAATGTGGCTACAAATGTGGCTAGATGGATAAGATGGATGAGAAAAGCATCCACAACTGCTACTGCCCCTCTAACTCTAAACGAGCCTAGCTCTAGATGGACTTAGGGTTCTTAAGTCTAGTACTCTGAGCAATAACTTGCCTTATTTCTGTGGTTACTATTATTTGTTAAGACATACTCATTCACTAATGTTTCCTCATCCTCGTAGCCATTCTGCAGTTGTATATGTCCAAAATAGATTGTTAGTAATCTCAGTTATTCCACTAATTTCTTATCTCTGAACCTTGCTAATTTTTAGTGCAGTATCTGGTTGTAGATATATTAAAACAAGAACAGAAAAAAAAAAAGAAAAAAAAAAAAAAGAAGAAGAAGAAGGAAAGAAAAAGCTTTATTTTCTTTCTTAATCATGTAGTGAGAAAGTGGAAAGACATGGACTTGTACAGGTAATGCCCTTACCGTGGAACATGATAACCTGGAGCCATTAACTTTTACAGGCTCTAAATAATTAGCAAAAACAGTGTCTTCCATTTCCTAATATTACATCAGTGATCTCTTCGTATACTGTTGGCATCAATCTCACAATCTTTACTCCTCACGGTTAGGCTTATTTTTCTGCCTTTCCATATCTGTTAGCCAAGTTTTAATTATTCTATAATAGACTTCATTTATTTATTTATACATTTTAGCCAATTTTCCTTCCACAAATGCAGACATCTGAAATTTTCCAAAGCCTGATTATTATTTTTTTTTCATTTTTGTTGAAACTGAAATGGAGTATTGTTTTGGAAAACAAAAACAAACAAACAAACAAACAAACAAAGGCAATGGCATATGCTCCCCCCATCAGGTGATTGGCAGTTCAACATGTGGCAGTCATGCTCCTTCTACCTGGTGGGCTGTTGGGCATGTGTGCAGATTTCTAGTTGTCATTTTCTCCAATGCAATCTGAGAAGTCAGGATTATTCTCATAACTCATGTTATTTTCCCACTCTTTAATATGTATACTAGATAATCTGGCTAGTTATAACATACTCTTTCATAGAATAGAAAGCAGTTTGAAGTTACAGTAATGTCTATGAGAGCCTATGCTGTCAGTGGAGAATAATTCACTATGCTTTAGTCTTCTTGTTCTTCTTCTTTTTTGTTTTGTTTTGTTTTGTTTTTAAGTAATTTAGTGTATTTTGATGGTGGGTTTTTTTTGCCTTCAGATGTAATTTAGGTAGTGAGTATTTTCTTTACTCACATCCCACAAAGATACACACAGCAGTAGAAATGAAAGGTCTTCTTCAAAAGTAATATCTACTGTTTTATTATATTGGCCCACAGTGTCAGAGGTGGGTGTTGGTGGTATGCTAGTAGGGGTTGAACCATCATGTTGCCATGAGATAGATGGCTGCAGAGGAGCAGTTTGATAGGATGGCATCTGACATAGAAGTGCATATGAAGCAAATCTGTGTCACTGAATCGTCCAGGGGGGAAAAATGTTAGCTTGTTAACATTAACCTATTTGTGCTGAATGCTTATGTATAGCAATTAGTGTATGTGAGTTTTTCAGCAGTGGCAGCAGTGACAGTGGGTCTTCTCCACTGGTGCAGTTGTCTACAGGCATGGCGTGCAGGCTCCTGTTCATCAATGACAGAAATTCATAATGAATGGTGGTGACTATTTTGAAAAACAGCACATATTTACCTATTTCTGTATTTATACCAGTTCTGCCTCATATCTGAAAAAGTACATTAAAATTTCTTAATTTTAGTGTTTGTAAGTAACCACACAGTAGTTGTAAATGAGCTGTAAAACTAACTAAATTAATTTACTAACTGCTACTGTATGAACAGACAACAACTTTCAAGAATAGCTACTATTTCTCATCAAAAATTAGGTAAAGCTTAAAACGAAGTTTTAAAGAAGTCCAGAGACTGAAAATGTATTTTAAAATCCAGGAAGAATCTTGAATAATTAGAAAAATATTAGTCTACAATGCTCTAGTTTTAACTATTGAACTTTTATGCTGGGAGCTGTTATTTTTCCCATTTTTGTATGGTTCTAGACACAATGAAATTTGACTAGAAAATTAATATTAAGAAATAATATTAGCTCCATAGATATCCTTTGAGATAAACCGAAAAACACGCATCTTGTGTACATCTACATATGTAGATTGTACATCTAGATATTTAGATATATATCTAGTTTTTTTTATATCTGTATTTAGAATTTCTATCTACAATGTAACATGAAAAAGAGAAAATATGTACCTTTAGCTTCATTTTTGGTGTTATAGTTTATACTTTTCTATATTTTTTTATTATTCTCTTGCACATGGTGGCTGCTGAGGGAAGACAAAAACAGCTGAAGCTTTCTCTAATTTGTGTAAGTAAGACCAAGGTCAATATGAAGTATTCTAAGTAGCCAATTGATATTTTGTTTTCCATTTATGAAAAAGCTTTAGTACCCTGATATTCCTTCTTATCCTTAAAGCTATGGGGTTATTTTTACATATATAATAGTTTGTTTTGTTTTGTTTTGTTTTTCCATCCAGTAGGACACTCAGGAAATAACTTGGATTTTAGGATTAAAAGGTACTGAAGTGTCAGAAATATTGCTGTCTGCATAATCTGACCAAGCTGTGTAAACAAATGACAAAAAAATCCAAGTCTTTGAGGGAAAGACCACAATAAACACTAGTCAGATATATTCTTTATCCATTTGGTGAACTTGACTATCAAAAAATTATAGTCTGTCCACCAAACACTTATGAACAAAAAGGAAAGTGAAATGCATTGCTTTCTCTTTTTGTTTATGAGCAAGCAAGGGTAGGCTGCCCTTGAAGATAGACCTCTGGCACTGGGAGTAGGTGAATGAGGTAAGTCTTGCTATCAATTATATGGGAATATGACAGCAAATTGAGAGAAAACAAAATGCTTAAGCTGTCAGGAAGAGGTATTTTTCATCCCCTCTCCTAGGCAGGAAGTGGGAGCAGCTCCAAGAGACAGCAGACCTAAGCAGGGATGCAAGGAGGAGATTATGGTAAAGCAGTGAAATAACTAAAAGGAAATATGAAAAGAGTTGTCAAAGCAGCACTTTATTTCACATGGAGAGGTTTTGATCGGAAGTAATACTTTATTACAAATATTAAACAGTCAATCTGGAGAATTATTTGGGACTGCTTCTTAGTAGTTACAATTCACAATTGAGTACTTTTGTCATACAGATACAGATAAGCTAGAGCTTCTGCCAAATCAGTGTGCAGCAAAGCGTAAGTAAAGGTTGAAAATAATCAGCCACTTTGCTCCTTGACAAAGATGTCTCTCTTCAGACAGTCAACATGTTTGGCTTGTGTATGAGTAGCAAAATCTAATGTCCTACAGGCACTTAAATGCAATACAGACAGAGTTATGTTTGCTTCTCTTTCGAAAATAAATGTGCTTGGACTTTTACTTGTTCTCGCCAGTGTATCACATCTGTTTTCTTTATTTTCTCTATTAATATTTTCTGCTATCATTGTTGCTGTGTTTTCAGAAAGTATATCAAGTGGTAATTTTTCTTGGTCAGTGATATCTTTTAATTTGATTCTTTCCATGTTCTCAAGTGGTAAGCTGTTACTAACTAAAACAGAAGAAAAAATAAAAAGATTTAAGTATTAGAGTATTATAAAAATATTATAAAAAACTGACCTTTAAGTAACTCCTGAAGAAACCTGTGTACACCAGGAAATGAACAAGACATAAGTCCTCCTGTATGGAGGATGTTGAAATGCTTATAAATTATAATCTTGTAAATTAGGCTGGTAAACGTATTCACCATGACAGAGATGATTTCCATAATTCAGAATTTGTCAGGAAATAAGTGTCAGTTATGTACTGGCATCATCCATCACAAAGTGAAAAACAAATGGTAGAAATCATGAAAAGAAATATTAATAATGAAAATAAGTGATTTGTGTGAAGTATGTAGCTAGGATGCATGTCTGTGCATGTCATATATTGCAATATGGAATATGATGCTTTCTTAAAAGTGCTTATCCAATTGTCACTAACTAGAGCTGTGTAAAAGATGGAATTTTCAAGTCAGAAACTAAATGTTTAAATGATAAATAAATCAGCATCAGCAAAATAATTCAGGAGTACCCTATTTGTTGCTTTTTGGTACATGTGAACAAAAGGATATGAGAAAAGTTCTACGTACTGCATTTGTTAGCCAAGTTAAGAAGTAGCAATGATTTAGCGACTTCTATAATTCCCTACCTTCACATTTCACAAACAAAATTGTTTTAAGTTGATAATTTCAAGGCACTGTTAATGGTATACTAAATTTTATTTTATTTTTGAGTTCCAGAATTGCGGAGGTGATAGTAGTTACTTTGGAAACAGTCTGAGAAGTTGAGAAGGAAATAAGAGTACACCATAAAAAAAGGATTATTTTGTTTTCCTGTAGAAAACAGCAAGAAATACTAAAATAAGTAAAAATAAAAATAAGACTGTTCTACTGTCTTGCTCTGCCTTCAAGTTTGCCTGTTTCTATAACTTACTGTCAGTTCTGGGAACAGTGATACAGTAGCATGGGTTAAATATGGCAGTAATAGAGGTGAAGGAAAGTTACACATGCTGCTTAACTGTTGCTTCATTATTTTAACCTCAAAATCTTTGAGTTTGTTAGGTTAAATAGATTGATGATTCTGTCCATAGTGAATATGAAGAAAAGAATTCTGTGTGATGGAGCCATATAATAAGTTTACTTGCTTGGCCAGAAATTTTCACAAAGGACTCTTTACTTTTCCCATCTCCCCAGCATTGTTCTGTTTTTTGTTCTTTTGTTTTTGTTTTTTTCATTGTTGTTGCTGTTGTTGTTTTGAAGGGGGAAACTACTTAGCAAGGAATATCCATAGAACATACATTTACTAAACGTTGTATTCTCTGTTTGTAGTTTTTATTGATCACACAAAGTCAGCCCAAATCTTACTAGAAAAACCACTGATCTGTCATATTTTCTTCTTGAAGTACAGCACAGTAAACTACTGTTTATGCTAGTTGTTCATGTTATGAAGCTAATATTAAAGCTCATCCAGTTATCATATGGCAAAGATGTCATTTTGTTCAACAGATCACACCAAAATGAAATTGTGATCATCGAAGAATAAAGTCAAACGTAATCGTCATTTTTTTCATCAAAAGTAGTTACATCTAAAGACACCATAGAGTACTCTCCATAGTCTCTATGGGTTTGGGCAGGAGTAGCCATCTGCCTGTGATGGTTGTCAGTAATTGAAGTTCTGCAAAATGATTGGATATTTGCAATTTCAAAACCTTACTCTTTAGAAATCAATGTTCAGCTTAGATATGTGCTACATTCTTGATAGACACCATTATAAAGAATTTAATAACAACTGTTTCATAAAAGATCAATTAGGGTCAGTCTTCATGATGACTCCTGGGAGAAATATGCTTTTATATCTTAGCCATTTACTCACTCAGCTTTCTTTCCTGCTGGGAATTTAGAGCTGTAAATTATCCAGGTAGCTGTTCGAAGTCAGTGAAAACCTGAGCTGACCGTGGTAAGATTTTGGCTACTAATGCTTTCCAACATGTCCACTGCAGAAAGGACTTACTGTCTTTCAGAATTTTACATCAGGTTTGACTGTGGGATCACTGCTTCATTAAGAAATAGAACTACTGTACAAAGCTAAAGTTTATGTGATGTTATGTGAATAGCATTTTGCCCCTTCCAGAATCTCTCGTACAGGAAGACATTTTCTGTCTTCTTTATTGATAACTTACTAGCTTCACAATGATCTGTTTTTGTAATAATGAATTCAAGCACATCTTTTTCTAAACATTTCTGAGCTGCAGAAAAGTTTATACTGAGATCCAAATTTCATGTCTGACATTTATGGCTATTCCTTGAAGGGCCTGGCATTTTCTTCAAAGCCAACTGCTCTGTATAGCCTAGGTGATAAATGTGATGTCAATCAAATACAGGAAAAAATGAAGTAGATATGTAATCACAGAAATTACAATCTAATGATACTTAACTAATCCCAAGTATACTAGATGAGAAAAATATAAACTATTAAAGTTAAAATTAAGTTTTGTGATAGAAACAGTCCAGTGTAGTATTTGATTTGATATACAACTGTAAGTCATCATAATCTTTGTAACTAAGTAGTAACAGATAATAGGAAGAAAAGGAGAGGAGAAACATGATAAAATTTTCAGAGACTTAGGAAGAAATCAAACAAATGGAATGTACACTTTGATGTAAATGTCAAATGAGGTTGTAATCATCTATGATAAATTAAGAATTTCCTTATTTTTGCTCCAGTTTTTCCAGTTTCAGCTTGTTCCTTTTCAACTTTATTTTTCCCTATGAACATATCACCTGATTAAAAGAACTTTTTCTTTTCATAGTAATATTTGTTCCAAACCATGTACCTGTAGATCAAAACCTTTCAGACTTGAAAGAAGTTGGATTTTTCTTAGTGTTTCATTGTTTCCAAAACCTCAGATCATCCCCATTAACCTTTGTTAACCTATTTCTAGTGCTTCAGAACCTCCTAAGGGGAAGCTGCAGAAATGACCATACTGTTGGATCAGTGATCCTATGAATAGTTTTATATAGGTTATACTCCAGAATTTTAGTAGAAAATCTTGTTACTTATATGTACACCTGAGATCAAGTTTGTTGTGCAATTGCTTCATTTCACTGCAAGCATGCCAGCTGGTTAAACACCCTTAAATTGTTCCCAGAATCAGTTTTCAGCAGTCTGCTTTTATTCACTTGTATGACATGTATTATTGACTTCTACTTACAAGATATGCCAAGTGATATATGGGTGTATGGATAAAATGTTCTCAGTTTACTAAGCAATCAATTTCTTTGTAAAATGATCTCATTTTGGAATTAACATGCCACTGGCTTTGTATTATCTGCAATTAAAAATAATTATTTTTGTTCTGATTAACATACATAAATATATACACACACAAAGTACTTTTTTTTCTGTAGGAACATATTAGAAATAATTCTGGTCAATTACTTCACCTTTACAAATAGATTTTGAACTCTATCTTTGAAAACACATCAATCATTATAGGTTAAAATAGTGCAGAAATAATAAACAGTGCCAACACTCTTACTATGATTTGGGTATTCATCTCCTAGAAAAATGACACTGGATACTTCAGAAAAATTGAAAAGAGGAAAAATTGCTTTATATTTTCCTGTTGATTAGAGAGTGAAAACATCAGCTATCTTCATATCCTGTAACCAGGAAATCCGAGAGACAAAAATGCCGTAGACAAGCTGCTGTTGCTTTTATCGTAATTGTACAGATATTCATGTGAACAATCCCTCAATAATTAAAACAAAGTAAGTAAGCCTGCCTTTCTCCATCAGGGAATTGAGAGTCATCAAGATGTTTTATTTTAAGCATAAAATGATGAAGATTAGCAAAGGAAATTGGATAGAGAGTTTTTAATTGATTCAAATCCGTAGGTCAGCTCTTATGGATATTATTTTCAGAATAGAGATATGACAATGTCTCTGTTTTAAAGATTTCATAATCTGCATTAGCTTGCAAGTTTCTAGCCTGGCATAGACTCAGTCTGAGTAATTTCATTGATTGTTGGTTACCATTTAAAGTGCAATTCTAGGATTTAAAAAGTAATGATTTATTTTGTCCTTAAAAAGACTTGTAAAACCAAAATATAAGTAAAATCTATAATAGCTTTTTGCCATCATTAAACATATGAATTTTTCTGTTTCTCTTTTTGTTCTAAAACTGTGTAAGACAGTTTTGCTTTCCTGTACTTCTATGAGTTGATATATGCAGGTCAAATATAAACAGAATAGTTATTGATCTCCATGATTACTCTCCTTTACATATATAGGTCTAAAATAGATTATAAAATGGACTAATCTCAGTAGGATTTTTTTTTTTGCCTACATAATTCAATATCTGAGCTGCATAGTAATAAAGAATAGAGCTATTCTTTATTACATTACTGAAAGAAAAATAATTGTGAAGTTGAATGAATTTATAGCAGATCTGAAAATTATTTCAGTCACCAGTATTTTTAATCAACTGTTCTTGATTACATAAATAAAGAATTCCCAACTCATCTAAAGTTATCTTTATCTTTATTTAAAGATAAAGACAAATGAAGTACAGATTCTCTAAGCTGACATTTTCTATGGCATTAGGTTTCTTGGTCAACTGTGTAGGGGTCATTTCAGTGACAACACTGAGATGTTTGTCAATTGCATCTCACTGTCAACAAGATGTTTTTCCAGTGAAATAAGAAGAAGATTTTAAAGGAAAAGTAAACATTTCACCATTTTCTGAAGGAAATAGTAATTTTCATATGAAATTTCCATTTTATTGTTCATTGAATACAGCATAAAAATGTACATATCTGTGTACATATCTGAACTCAAAAATTACATATTACAATATGGCAAACTTCTGTGTTCACCCAGTGTTTCCCCACAGCCTTACTTTTCCAGAGCTATGTTGTTTTCCTGAATTGTTTTTACTTTGCTAAAACTGCTAATATACACAAAGAGACTCAATCTTTAAGCTGACAGTAAAAAAAGGTGCTATGCTGAACAATGACGTTGAAAACAAATGCATCTTGACTGGATAGTTGCCAGAATAGGTAAAAATTTGCATTTTGAAGTGTGACATTGCATAACATTTTCAACTTACTTTGCTAGACACTGATTAAATTAATTCAGTTTGCCTCAGCTTCGGTTTGATCCAGTGACTTTGCTTATCCTGAGCCCATTACACAGAACTTCTATTTTAATATTTCTACTATATCTATCGTTTCATTTATTTCTTCAGGAAATTCCACCTTTATTATTGTGCTAATAGCCTTCAGTGAGCTAGAGTAGCTAATGTGTTGCAAATGAGAACATCTTAAATGGCTTCCTTTATTGTTAAGTTTACAAAGCACGCACAAAAGATACATTAGGGTGATACAGGCAATTTTCTTCCAAAAACGAGTGTAGTAAAAATTGATCACTACTATTAGTCTGCAAAATATGTAATTATAAATAGAAGAAAAAAAAAGGAGGAGGGAGGAGAAGAAACAATGCAGAGCCTCTGAGACTTGTACATAATGGAACATGCAAGCCTAGGAGGTGTTATTGATCATAATATATCTTGTATCAAATTGTTTTGGTCCAGCCAGTCTCTAAAAGCAGTTGTCACACTGAGTTCTCATCTGTCTTTGTCAGTTCTCTCCATTTCATTGAGGTACTGTCTGCAAGCTAATGATAGAGGAAGAATGCTGCACTGCAGTTTGATTTCTTTACAATCATCATCACTAGCCCTTCAGTAGTGCACTCTTAATCAACTGTCGTGTACTGATATTAGTGATGAACCTTCCCTGAAGAAGGTAAATGGATTACAGAAAGTATCAAAGTACAGTGTGAGTTTGACAAGTTTCACTGATGGAAGTGGGTAAAAAAAGCAAATTGCAGTTTGACATCTTCCATTTGCAGCAACTATTACTTGAAAATATATTAAATCTCAAAGGCAATTTTTACATCCTAATACAGGCAGTTATTTAAGGGTAGATGGTTTCAAATAAATCAGATATTTCTTCACAAGTGATGACTAGTAATGTCAAATAATAACTAAACCAAGAAAAAATTTTCAGTTAATACTCAATTGTTAATCAGTTTCACAAATGTTGGCCTCTTGCCCACAAGCATGGGCAGATTTAGAGCTGAGCTCAGCATGCAGTGTAGGCATCTTCTCATCAGCCCAGTCCTATGCTTCTTACATATGCAGCTCCATTCTGCTTGGCTCATTGAGTGAAGCACTGGAATCAAGGAGTTTGTGCTGGATTAAAGAAGAAAGCTAGATTTTTTGGAAAGGTGTTTCTTGGCTGTAAAACTTACTTTTTTTTACTCAGCTCAAAGAGATTTGAGCCTGTTGATTTTCAATATTTCAAAGCAAAATAATTGTTTTCATATGTGAGACAGGGCTACTAGGCTCAAAGGAGTGAAGTCACTGATGGACTGAGCATCTGACTGTGTCAATGAAGGGCTAAAACATTTGAGTGATAAATAAATAATATATGAGCTTAGAGTGTACTCTAAGACATACATTTTAATGAAGAATTATTTCTTCAAAAAGCTAGAAGTGATTTTTCAAATGAGTTATCTCTTGATTTACCTGTGAGGGAGGTAGGGGAAAGAAAGAAACTATAAATATTAGTCTTCAAACTACCTTTTCTAATAGTTATAGTCCTCTAATTACTTGCCTAATCAATAATATTGCTTATCAATTTTCATTAAACATAGGAAAGAACACTGCTAGAGTTGGCTTGTAAATGAAGATAAATTTTAAACAGAATGTAAAGCAGATATTAATACTACAAAGTCCCTAGTCCCTGTGATAGCTTTAGTTTGCTGACATAACTTTTGACCATACATTATTCATATTTTTATGTCATTAAAATGCATGTATAAAAAACATTTCTATGCCTGGTGTAAGTTAAGAACTTCACAGTTAGTTACTAAATCATTTAAATATTTGCTGCACAACTATGTACTTGCACTGTATTTCAACAAAGATGAGCTAAGAAAAAGTTACATTTCTATCAGAGCATCACCTTTCTGAATTACCTTGTAAATCTTGATGGCATTAGAAACATAAAAAAAAAAAAAAAAGAGGGAAAAGATGATATCTGCATTCATATATCCATCAGTTCATCCCTAAAACATTACAGCAACTCAGTGTTAAGAGTATATCTAACTTCCTTCAAATTATAACGTTTTAAACATTTTTTGTATTACTGATTGCCACAAGTACAAAATCTCTGTTCATTACAGTGACTATTCTGAAAGCAATCAGAACCCTGTCATTGTCAAGGTCTGTGACTAGAGGTTAGAAACTGTGGTATGGAAATGTGTAACATCTTCCCATGTAAACAGGAATTAATCTTTGATATATTGAGAATGTTAATCATTATCCAAATAGCAATTCCACAGTAATGCAGCTGGAAGAGGTTTGAAGAAAGGAGTCCATCTACCATTAAAGTGGTTATTGATCGAAGGTTAATGTTGTGTGTCTGGGAGATCACTCTGCATCCTCTGGTAATCAGATAAGTGCAGAATTGAATGACTGGCTGAACTGCTTGGCTAGTTGTCCATTTTACTCAATACTGGGTATCAACATTGATTGTTTAAAGTAATCCAGGGCCTAGAAAAGATTTTATGCCCAAATTGTCACAGCTCTGTGTTGACTGAAAACTGTCATATATCCTCTCTTACCTACCAAAATAAAATCTATATTTTCTTACATTTTTCACTTTCAAGCTAAAAACCTTTCTTATTGTGATTACCACAATTTCTTATTGTGTTTTAAAGAAGGTCTTCTTCTGGAAAACAGAACAATTTTTATAAGACTATGTGGTACTGTATATTTCTGTTTGATATTCATATAAAAAGTGAATGATAAGGCTAGATAAATCCTCTTGAGAGATGGACAGTTGGAGACAGTCCAGTGAGCACCCTTGAAGGAGGGAAGCTGAAGAAATTGTGGGGCTGCTGTCAGTGGCTTGAACACAGTGTAAGGTCCAAGTGAACTGGTAAACATGAAGTAAAAAAGATAGCAGGAGGCTGCTAAGAACAGGCAGCAAATGGGGAACCAGGTTCCTGATCAGACAAAATGGAAAAATGTTCTTAAGAATGCAGAGTGGCTAGATAGAGATAGCCACTCTGTTGAGCTGCTGAAGTGAAAGTGAGATAAGGGGCAATATCCTTAGTTATGGCACAATGAAAAAACTTCCAGTTTTATTTCTCTTCTCTCCTTCTAGTTGGTTTGAATTTTCTCTGCCTTAAAATTAGAAAGGGAAGAGAGTCTACAGGTGGAACACGTAACTTAAAACATTGTGCTCCTTAAGTGCACAAGGAAAATGCAGGCGTTAAAACAGCATTTCAGAGCATGTAAGTGAAAAGTCCGATTAAACTCTGCATAAAGTAGATTGTGTAAGTATCATAACAGTGTAGGCACTAACTATGTCAACTTGTCTGATATTATCAGTATATTTCTTCTGCTCTGGTACATCCTCAGTGGATTGATAATTCCTTTTCTGTTTTTTTTTTGGCTTAAGCCTGACCTTTATTCCTCATGGGCCAAAATGAGATGCGGTCAGGTCTTTTGGAAATACCAGAAGTTAATATCTTGTGTGATTCTATTACTTTGAAATGAATTCTTCCAGAGAAAGAAAGACATGAAAACAAATCCTTCTGAGTGAATGGTTTTGTGTCACTGTTTGTTTGTTTTGTTGTTTTACTAAAAATAATGAAGACAAAAAATGACAACAAACATTTTTTTTGCTCTTCCTCTTCATGGCAACAATAATTGGTCTGTTCAATGTGAATTTCATTTTCTCTATTTTGATGACTTTAATTGTTGCATGGTGTAATTCACAGAACACTAAGTGTTTGTCTGTCTGAATAAGGAAGCTATTTCCATTTGCATGGTAATGAAATATTCTCTCAGAAATGGCTAGAATAATCAGCAAGCTAATGAGACTTTCTGAGTGACCTAGGCCTATAGGTTGGTTCTTACAGTAATTTAGATTAAACACTGCTGATAAACAGAGAAAGTCCTTAGTTGAATATAGACATTCAAACAAGACAGGAAGGGATAAGTTAGTATAAACAGAAACAAAAGGGAAAAAAAAAAAGTTCTGAATAACAACTATTCCAGACAAATGATTGTCTGAGACAGCAGAGGACAACATTAATGCATTCTGATTCAGACATAGTATAATTTCTAACTGAGTTATATAGCCACTTTCCAATGAACAGACTTGTTCCAGAACAAGTTTCAGCCTTAAGCTTTTTTTTTTTTTTACTTTTTGTTGTTGTTGTTGTATTTTCTTGATCAAACATCTAGTGCCAGATACTAATTTGTAGGACCAATTCAATCTCAGAGATGCCTTTGCTTCTGAATCTCCTGTAAAACAATCTGTTCAGTTTTCTTCAGGAAAGTTTTTGATATCATGTTCTCTAAGATAAAGTTGAAGCTAGTTGCTTGTATTATGCTTCTCTGTTACTTATGTACATCTATGGTGAAGCATCTGTACGTTTTCTTTTAAATAATATCAATCATCATCATACCTTGTGTGCTCTGTGGATGGGAACAGTCCAATTTCCAGATGTGGGATGGGTTGAGGGCCAACACTCTGAGATTCCTGTGACAATGCAAGAGTCTTCAGTTTGTAAACTGTCTTGCTAAATTTGACTAATTTAAACCTCTTTTACTATGAGAATGAACTCCTGCTTTAAAGAGAGTTTTGCAAAAGATCTCCTACTAAATAGAGAGAGCTTTCTTATTCATGATGCCCTTTGTGTGTCTTCTGTGTGATACTAAGGATGCAGGATTGGTCAGTCTCACTAGCTGAGAATCTGTTGTTAGGGGAGAAATTATGAGTAGCTAATGAGTCAGTGTATCCATAGCTTGTGTACTGCTTGTACTGACTTAGAGGAAGGTGACTGAGAAGACTGAAAAAGAAGTGGGACTTAATGTGATTAAAACTGTATTCTGGCTTTTCTTTGACAGTAAAAGATGTTTTGTGAGTAAGATCAAAATAATTATGGAAATATCCATAGACTTTATTTATTTATTACATAGAAGTCATTAGCCCAGAGAAAGGAAGGGAAAGAATATAGGTGAAATGCTAGAGATTTTCAACTCAGATGATTTTTGTTTCCACGTATTTCATGTATCTTTCCTTCCTCTTTTTAAAATCTCAGTGTTAAAACACTCGTAATTTTCACTAATGTTTTTCTTTCCTGTGTTAGCACTAATTTTATTGTTCCTGCAATCTTATTTTATTATTATTTTTTATTTTTATGATTTTTTTCATAGCTCAAACAGTGTACCAAGACCATGGACTCCATTATTAAAGAATCTCATCTGAGTTCACAAAGAGGTGTTATAAAAAATATCACTCTATCAGATATTTATTGAGAAAATTGGTGGAGCCTACAGTGGCCTGAGCAATAAACTTTGATTTTGAAGTTAGCAATGTTTCAACAAAATATTGGAAAGGTTACTTCCATACCAACTTATATTTTTCTGTTGAAAATCCTAAATATAGAATTTCTGGGAATCGTATTTTGTATTGATGATATTTACATCAAAAGGTTAAATATTTTTGCTATACCTTCCTTGTCTTTCAATATATATGTTCTGTATTTACTAATAAATACTAACAAATACTGTTTTAATAAACCCTTCACTGTAAATTTCCAGATGGTTAGAGAGATTTAGTACTTAGAACCTTGAAGGTTCTCTTCCCAGGACTAAATCTACAAGACATCTGAAGGTATAGATAAGTGAACATGTAAGTCGATAGGGTTTCTGATTTTGCTTAAAGTAGGAGAATATTTAGAAACTGCATTTAAAAGCAGTCAAAGTCTGTGGGATTCAACAGCTTTGAACTTTTCAGTCAGTAAGTGTTTTGCTGGTACTTTAATGTGTCGTCTATCTCTGTACAAATTAATCCAAGACTATAATGGTTCCTATGGCTTTTGCTCTTTTCAACTGATTAGAAAGGAAGAGGAAGCCTGGAATCCCATGAGGGATCTTCATATTCATGAAACAGTACCTGTTAGTTGACTAATCATTTATGTTCCACAGATAAATTCTGTTCTCTCTAAATCATTTTCTAAATGATTTATTTTTATTTATTTTTATTTTTATTTTTTGGTAATGAGAGGCCTAATGAAGTAGGATTAAGAAATGTGAAAAGAAATGGACAAATGAGAGAGAAAATTTTCTATGTTATGGAATAGAGGAAAAAATGAAGAGAAAAAAGAAGCAGCAGTATTTAAAATCTAAGTGTAGGTTATAGGCAGAAGACAATAAGAGTACTAAATGATTGAGAATAACTGGTAAGTCACTAACACCACACTTATCATAGAATCATCTGAGTTGTAAGGGACTCATAAAGGTCATCTAATCCAACTCCCCTGCAATAAACAGGGACATCTACAGCTAGATTAGGTTCCTCAGAGCCCCATCTGATCTGACCTTGAATGTCTTCAGGGGTGGGGCATCCACCACTTTTCTTAGAAGAAACTTATTCATGCCTTAGATTATTTGCTTAAAATTCATAGAATTTTTCATAGAATGGCTTGGGTTGGAAGGGTCCTTAAATATCATCTAGATGCCATTCATTAGATTAGACTGCTCAAGGCTCCATTCAGTTTGTCCTTGAATGCCTCCAGGGCTGAGGCATCCACAGCTTCACTGGGGAGCCTACTCCAGTGCCTCACAACCCTTTGACTAAAATATTTCTTCCTAGTGATTTTTCTGATCTATTTCTGATCTAAATTCCTATTTCTGATCTAAATATCCTCCCTTTTAGTTTTAAACCATTCCCACTTGTCCTGACACTACTGTCAAACCGTGTGAAACGTCAGTCTCCTGAGGGATACCATTTGTGGCTGACCTCTACATGGACACAGTAGAACTGTTGACCACAGTCCTCTATCTGCACTCATCCAACCAATTATTTATCCACCAAATAAACCACCCTTCAAATCTATCTCTCTCCAATTTAGAGGTAAGGATGTGGTGCAGGATCATATAAAATGGTCTTACACAAGTCCAGATGGACAACAACAGCTACTCTTCCTTTGTTCACTGATGCTATCACTCTAATATAAAAGGCTACTGTATTGGTCAGGCACAATCTGCCCTTAGTGAAGCCAAGCTGACTGTCTTGGATCAGCTCCTTGTCTTGCATGTGCCTCGACATCTCTTCCAAAAGAATCTGTTCCATGATCTTCCTAGTGTCATGCTCCAATATAAAGGAGGGAGATGAGGTTCTTAGATTATGTGTATACCCGGCATGAGATTAAGCAACGGTTCAAATGTCGGTCCGACCAGTTTATTACCACTATAAACCAGGGAGATGGGGAAGGGGAAGGCGGACACTGTTAAGGGTGATGGGGAAGGGAAGGCGAGCGATAGGAAAAATAGGAAAGAAGCAAGGATTTGTACAATGCAGGGAAAGTCAGCAGCCAGGATCCCAGGGGCGGTCCGGTTGCAAGCGGCTCCGACGGTCCGAGGCAGAAGAGCAGGGGCGGCAGAAGCGGGGAGAACAGCAGCAGCGACGGGCAGCCCTGAGCAGCAAGCAGCTGTCCTCGAGAAGCGGCACCGGGTCAGCACAGGAACAGCGTCAGTCAGCACCGGAGAAACAACGAGGGGTCAACCCCGGGAGGGGCAGGAGCTAACAGTGATCAGCTTGAGAGGGTTCAGATGGTAGAACACCTCGAAGGAGCTCGAAGGAGCGGCGAGGTCCAGGAGAAAGCAGCATGTCTCAGGCAGTAGGCCCAGGAGGGAGTTCAGCAGCAGGAATCAGCTCATGAGGTTTCCAATGGAAGAACACTGACAATCTCATGGTGGTCGATCCCTCTTTTATCCTCTATTTCTCTTGCTTACGTGCTAGCCTGCCAGGCAAGCATCTCCTGAGATGGCTGTCTCCCCACGGAGATGAGTACCACACAAAAGAGTGTTCAGCGGCCATTGAACTGCAGCTTATCTCTCTTTCGTTGCCCCAGGACATGCCCATCTGCTTGTCCCTTAGACAAAGGATTTCACAACCCTTGCCCAGGACTAGCTTGGACATGTTTGGACATGTTCATCAGCAAACTTTGAGGCAATGGTATAAAATAATAGTCTCTTACACCTAGGTATAGATGTGAGGATCACCAGGACTTTTCAGTTCTGCTCTTGCAATTGCACATATTAATCAACATTAGTTTGTACTATATTGTTTTCTTCTAAGAGTACCAGAGAATAAATGGTACAGAGACATTTAGTGAAAGTACCTACCTTCTGTAATCCCCAAATGACAATGACTTCTCACACCTCATCCCTTAGAATTTCTGTCTTGCCATGTTAATGAATTTTAAGCAATGTTAATGCACCTGGAGGACACAGGTCTCAAAAGCCCAAGTAGGAAAAGGACATTTCTTTGAGTCTTAAAGCCTCACAGGGCCTCTACAGGAGTAAACTTGGCCACAAATTGACAAGCAACCTTGTTTGGCCTCAGGGTGTCTGTGAGAAAAGGAGTTTGTAATCATTTGAGGAAAAAATAAAACAAACAAACAAACAAAAAAGCAGAAAACCCACACCTTGATAGGTTG
Organism: Cyrtonyx montezumae; assembly: GCF_038088225.1. Classification (NCBI taxonomy): domain Eukaryota; kingdom Metazoa; phylum Chordata; class Aves; order Galliformes; family Odontophoridae; genus Cyrtonyx; species Cyrtonyx montezumae. The sequence goes on along the minus strand of NW_027072089.1, from coordinate 72,273,725 downwards.
CCATTTGTTTAAAATCCAGCTGTGGTTCTGTATACATACTCTTTCTAGTTATGGAACACAAGATGAATTTAAGCCTCTGGCTATAGATTTTCACAGAAAGTCAACCATACTTTTACATTTCTCAGTACTGACTAATTTAAATTAAACAGTTCCCGATGCATTTTATTTTATAGGAAGATTAGTAAATATCTATGCAAAATTTTTGCCAAAAGTAGTAGAACTTGAAATGCTAATTTTTTTTATTTATTTTTTTAATTTCGACATGTCTGTGTTGCTTCTCTTCATTTTAAACAGGTTTTTGAAGTCACCTGGATGTAAACAATGAGCTTGAAATGTTTTGACTGTGTGTCGATATTACAGAATAGTCTGTAATCACTGTCACTTTTTGAAAACAGGAAAAAATTAACTGTAGAAAGCAGACTGAGGGATTTGGTTTGCATCCTTATATGAATACTCTAATATACTCATTAAGTAGCCTGCAAGTATTGACAACATTCTTTCTTAAGACTTAACCATTTCTTGGTAGTCAGGTAGAACTGAATTAGCAGAGACCGTTCAGGAAGAAAACAATCTTTTTATTGCTGGCGCTTTCATGTTCTAGTTTCCTGTCTTTGCTGTTGACTTTCTGCATGTTTTTTTTTTTTGTCTATCAGATATAAATCAGATGTTATTTCAACTGACAGTAAGCCTGATAGCATATCAATAAAGGAGAGCAAAGCAACTGAGGTTTCAGATAAAAGTAAATTGTCCCCCTTCAGATAATTAACGCTTGTGCATCAGAACAAATATTTTCTTGTTCTAAAGATAGGTGCCTTTGTTCACTAGATAGGGCATTGAAGTGGGATACTCTTCCACAGCCTTTCTCTTGTTTTTGGACAAATCAGTCATTCTAAATTACAGATGTAATAGTATTTCCAGAAATGGTGCTATGTAATTATTAGTATTATTCTTAGATTTTAACCTTAAACCTCCTTGAAAATAGTGTTATGTTGCATGCACTGAATTACAAAGGCTGGGTGGTTCATTTTTTGAAACTGTTATATCACTTTATCTAGCACTTTAATGAGGTGAGTAGATAAAATGATTGCAAATATAAGCTTTTTTTTTCTCACTTTCTTTTACCTAACAATATCTATTTGAATTTGGAGATCAAATAAGAAAGCAGTGATAAGCTTTATTTAAGCATTAAAACAGGTTCACAAGTACTGAGAATTTTGAAAATGCTGTTTGCTATTATCTTTAAGGCACTGGCATGTATTTTATTGGTTTGTTTCTTGTCTGTACAAAGACATTGTATTTGAGTTTTGTGAAATTCTTTAATTTTCACCTATATTCCAGATTATACATGTGTAAAATCATGATAAATATGATGATTATTATTTTATTTTATTTTGGTTTACATGTCTTTTGGTGCAACGAGGAGTACTTCTGAAGAATGGACATGCTTGTGTAGTCCATTCCTCTGAACTACAGTGATGTAAATAAAAATAATTATGAGATTTCAGGAATAGGGATACTACAGTACTGTAAGGCAGAAATGAATGTAAAGGGCTTCTCCCTGGAAACAACATTCATTACAGCAAAAAAATGTAAAATACAGTTAACACATTTCAGAGATCTTATTCTTTTTAGAAAGACTCTTGTGGAAAAATTAACATGTTTTATCCATACAGATTACTTATCGTTAATGAACGTGTCATAGAAATGTGGAAAATTATGAGGTTCTATACCTACTTTCAGGTTTCTGTGCAATACCTCAAGGAAATATTCTTTGTATTCATGAATTCCTAAACGAACTACATAATTGAACAAATAATAATTTTTAAAACAAATACAAACAATTCCTATTTTGAGGATCCCTGAGAGTATTCCTAAAGAAGTTCCATAAATAACTGTCCCTCTGAGTTTAGCTGCTGGACCCTATTGAAATATTATTTGATGAGTATAAAAGAGCACTATGAATATTTTTTTTGACTATGTCAGTCAATATGAAATTCTCCAACATGTCCTCAGAAAGATGTACTGAAAATTAAGAAAGAAAAGATGTAGATGTGGGTTAACCTCCATACCTCTTCATTGACTCAAGAAAACGGTTAACAAAGTAGCAACTAGTGGCCTTTTACTTGTTGTAGCTGATAGTGGTAATTTAAGTCAATAAATACAATATCTGGTGTTCACCCACTACCATATAAAATGCAAAAGTGTTTCATATGAGGGCTGCTCTGAAAGTAATGCCTCCTGTTTTGTTATGTTGCTCTGCAATATCAGAAGTGGATGTTGGTGGTATGGCCGTAGAGGCTGAATGTTCCACCAGTGTTCCATTGCATTTTGTTGCCATGAGACAGATGACAGCAAAGGGGCAGCTGGACAAATGAAACTGTGTATGAAGCAAAGGTGTATGACCAAATTCATAGATTCATAGATACATTAGGTTGGAAAGGACCTACAAGATCATCTAGTCCAACCATTCTCCTATCGCCATCCCTACCCACTGAACTACTAAATCAAATCCCTTAGCACCTCATCTAAACGCTTCTTGAACAGCGCTAGGGACGGTGCCTCAACCACCTCCCTAGGCAGGCCATTCCAGTGCCTGACCGCTCTTTCAGAGAAAACATTTTTCCTCAAATCTAATCTAAATCTTCCCTGGCGCAACTTGTGGCCATTCCCTCTCATCCTGTTATTAGTTATCAGGGAGAAGAGGCCGACCTCCACACCACAGTCCCCCTTCAGGAAGTGGTAGAGTGCGATAAGGTCTCCTCTGAGCCTCCTTTTCTCCAGACTAAACAATCCCAGCTCCCTCAGCTGCTCCTCGTAAGACTTGTGCTCCAGACCCCTCACCAGTTTTGTTGCCCTTCTCTGAACACGCTCCAGGGCCTCAATGTCCTTCTTGTAGTGAGGGGCCCAAAACTGAACACAGTACTCGAGGTGCGGCCGTACCAGAGCTGAATACAGGGGGATGATCACCTCCCTGCTCCTGCTGGCTACACTATTTCTAATACAGGCCAGGATGCCATTGGCCTTTTTGGCCGCCTGGGCACACTGCCGGCTCATGTTAAGCCGAGCATCAACCAACACCCCCAGGTCCTTTTCCTCTCTACATTCTTCAAGCCATTCTGCCCCAAGCCTATAGCATTGCATGGGGTTATTGTGGCCAAAGTGCAGGACCCGTCACTTGGTCTTATTGAACCTCATCCCATTGACCTCAGCCCAGCTATTCGGCCTATCCAGATCCCCCTGAAGGGCCTCCCTACCCTCAGGCAGATTGACACATCCTCCCAACTTGGTGTCATCTGCAAACTTACTGAAGGTACACTCAATCCCCTAGATCATTGTCTAGGTCATCAATAAAGATATTAAACAAGATGGGCCCCAATACGGACCCTTGGGGGACACCACTCGTAACAGGATGCCAGCTGGACTCAACTCCATTAACCACTACCCTCTGGGCATGGCCCTCTAGCCAGTTCTCCACCCAGAGAAGAGTGAACCTGTCCACACCATGGGCTGCCAGTTTCCCCAGGAGAATACTGTGGGAGACCATGTCGAAGGCCTTGCTGAAGTCCAGGTAGACTACATCAACAGCCTTTCCCTCATCTACCTGTCTCGTGACCCAGTCATAGAAGGAGATGAGGTTGGACAAGCACGACCTGCCCTTTATGAACCCGTGTTGGCTGGGTCTGATCCCTTGGTTGCCATGCACGTGTCGTGTGATCTCCCTCAAGATCATCTGCTCCATAACTTTCCCTGATACCGAGGTCAGGCTGACAGGCCTGTAGTTCCCCAGGTCTTCCTTACGGCCTTTCTTGTAGATGGGAGTCACATCGGTAAGCCTCCAGTCTTGTGGGACCTCTCCAGATAACCAGGAATGCTGATAGATGGTAGAAATCAGCTTGGCAATCACCTCTGCTAGCTCCTTCAGCACCCTTGGGTGGATCCCATCTGGCCCCATGGACTTGTGGCAGTTCAGATGGAGGAGTAGATCTCTGACCGTCTCTGCTTGGATCACAGGGGGTGCATTATGCGCTCCGTCCCAGACTTCCAGGTCAGGGCAAAAAGTACCCTGAGGATTACTGATCTGTCTATTAAAGACAGATGTGAAGAAGGCATTGAGAACCTTGGCTTTTTCCTTATCCTCCGTGGTTACATTCCCTGCCTCATCAAGTAAAGGAGAGAAATTCTCCTTAGTTCTTCTCTTAATATATTTGTAAAAGGATTTTCTGCTCTCCTTTACTGCAATAGCCAGTCTAAGTTTGAGCTGGGCTTTTGCATTTCTAACTTCCTGCCTGCAAATCTTGGCAAGTGTTCTGTAGTCTCCCCAAGTAGCCTGTCCCATCTTCCAGAGGACATAGACTCTCTTTTTCTCTCGGAGTCTCAACAAAAGTTCCTGGTTCATCCACACTGGTCTTCTTCCCCTCTGACTCGACTTACAGGACTCAGGGACAGCCTGCTCCTGTGCCTTTAAGATTTCCATCTTGAGTAGCATCCAGGCTTCCTGGACCCCTTTACCCCTCAGTAGCCAGTCTCAAGGGACCCTTGCAACAAGCGTCCTGAACAGGTCAAAGTCTGCCCTCTGGAAGTCCAAGGTAGCAGTTTTGCTAGTCAACCTCTTGACATCACCAGTAATAGCAAACTCTACAATTTCATGGTCACTCTGGCCAAGACAATCCCCAACATTCACATCTCCTACTAGTCCTTCTCTGTTAGTGAAGAGCAGGTCAAGCAGGGCACCTCCCCTGGTAGGTTATTGCACCAGCTGTGTCAGGAAGCAATCTTCCACACATTCTAATAATCTCATGGACTGCTTCCTCTATGCAGTATTACATTTCCAGCATATATCAGGGAAGTTGAAGTCCCCCATGAGAACAAGTGCTGGCCATCGTGCAACATCTACTAGTTGCTTATAGAACACCTCATCTATCTCTTCATCCTGACTACGCGGTCTATAACAGGTCCCCACCACGATGTCACCCCTGCAGACCATCCCCCTGATCCTTATCGATAGACACTCTACTTTGTCATTTCCAACCTCAAGCTCTTCAACATCAAAACACTCTTTAATATAGAGAGCTATGCCACTACCCTTTCTTCCCTGTCTCTCTCTTCTGAAGAGCTTGTAGCCATCAGTCCCAGTACTCCAGTCATGGGAGGGATCCCACCATGTGTCTGAAATAGAATTCCTCCATGTGGAAAAAAATGGCACCCATAAAAATTCATTGATGCTTTCTGAATGCTTATGGAGGCCAAACAGCAGATGAGAAGTGGTAGATGATGCATTTCAGCAATGCATGGTCTATCAAAGAGTTTTATTATGTTCTCTGTGTCTGTTGTAGTTATCATAGAAATAAATAGGAGGCATTACTCTTGAAGCAACTTATTATTTCTTGTGTCTTTTGTCATATTCATAGTTTCTTTGGCCCTAATAGACAAATTTCTTTTTAAATTAATGTAGTCTGTCATCTTATATACACTAGAGGTTTAGCTTTGTATTGAATTAGTCAGTTTTATGTAGGTATGACCAACGATGTTGCAGGTTTTGAAAGAATGGAAGAACTCAGCAGTGACTCAGTCTCCTAGTTTTAGCTGTTTTACTTCAAAATTTTTGTCTAGCTTGAAGTGCGTATAGTAGGAGTGTGAATGAAGAGCAGGCCACTGATGTTCAGGGAGGATAGATGTGGTAGGAACTGCCTCCCACGTTTTTCATTCTAACAAGATTGATGGCTCTTTTCCAGTTCAAATGAGCACAGTCACAATTAGTCTTTATTATCCAGGGAAAAAATAAATGGTGAATCATAGCTTCATATCCTAGAGTGTTTGTTACGTAATACCTATTGAATATATTTGCATGCTTTATGCATATGTTTATTATGCTGAAAGCTGATTACCCAATTTCTTTTGAAGTCTTCTAAGGCAGTCTGCCAGCCCTTCCTAAAGTTTGTGAGCATATTGCTCTTGACAGTCTGGAGAGTTTGAGATTTCTATATTAATTACTCTGTTTACATAAAAATGAGCTTTATGTCATTTGTGTATTTCTATTATACGTATTTTAGAAATTACAGTGTAATTACAGGAATTGCTTAAGCTGCATGTGGTGTCTAATTTAATTGAATAAGATGCAGCTCTATCATTTTTCACATATCATAAAACTGGATGTGTGAGACAGTGAAGTCATAATGAACTACTACTGTAATATTCACAGAATTCTAAAAATAATATTAGTTTACTTAACTAATTTCCTTGACCATAAAAACAGTTATGTTTACTTCCATAATATGCAAAGTTTGTGAATGTTTGTTACTTCTTTCTTACCTTATACAAAGGAGTTCTTGTCACTTTTTCCTTTCTTGTAGGTTATAGTTTTACCATAGCTGTAGTCTGTGGTAACATATGTTAGTACACTAAAAGGGATAGCCATTTATCAGACTTGACAAGTAGTGGCTAGATAATAACTTTCCTGTAATGGAGATGCTTTCCTGAATATTTAAGTGCTGATGGTTTGAGCATTACAGCTCACCAAATTTTAATTGATTTGAGGTTCACTGATTCACTGACCTCAAAGTAAATACCAGTATACAGCATGTTTTCATTTTCTTTTAGTCGTCTATCCACATAGTTATGTATCCTTCAGTGTCCTACAGGTACTGTAGAAAAGTATATTGTGTTTACACTTGTAAAATCATTCTTTCACATGTTGCATGATCTGTACATCCAAAAGTACTGTTTTTAGCTGAATGTCAGTTCATTTTGCTCATGAAGGAAAGTGCATGATAATGAGGAATAGCTTTTCTCAAAGTTTGATTGCATAGATATTAGTCTATTAGTTAAACAGTCTAAACTGTTTAACTAATAGTCTATTAGTTAAACAGCCGTGGAATGAAATTATAGGCTCTGGAGTCTTGTGCTAAAGAACCCAGATTTGACCAATCATATGAGCAATGTTTCTGTTTTCTACTGATTCTTTATAACTTTATTTCAGACCTTATTTGTGAAGGAGTCGGTGCACTTTGCAACTATGTCCTTCAGTTCCTGCACATGGTTCAATTATGGGTCTTTTTCCTTCCCTTCCCTTCCTTTCCCTTCTTCCCTTCCCTTCCCTTCCCTTCCCTTCCCTTCCCTTCCCTTCCCTTCCCTTCCCTTCCCTTCCCTTCCCTTCCCTTCCCTTCCCTTCCCTTCCCTTCCCTTCCCTTCCCTTCCCTTCCCTTCCCTTCCCTTCCCTTCCCTTCCCTTCCCTTCCCTTCCCTTCCCTTCCCTTCCCTTCCCTTCCCTTCCCTTCCCTTCCCTTCCCTTCCCTTCCCTTCCCTTCCCTTCCCTTCCTTTTCTTTCGTTTCACACACAAAAATCTCCTAGATGTTTCATTCTTTTTTTCTGCTCTGTGGGTTTTATCTCACCTTGACTTCAAGACATGTACACATTCCTTCCCTTTCCTTCATTTCAAGAAAAAATAAGAGCTTCCCTCAGCTACATGGCCATCAGGGAACATTATGGGAGCAACTTCCAGGTAACAGCGAGAGCAGAAGTGATGGTTTGTTTCATGTTTTAGTGCTATCAGTAAAATATTCTTTAGTTTTTTTAACACCATCAATGAAAGATGAAACATTGTACAAAATTAATTGACTAGTTTTTGGTAAAATCTCAATGGTTTCCATCTATGCAATCACATATGATTGGAAAAGTCGTTTAGTGAAAATTTGCTGTTTAGACAGTAGTTAGCCATAATGGGCTTTCTGCATGTTTTGAGAACTTTTTGCTTTCCGAGATACCTCACAGATTAACCAGTCAGGAGAAAGTCAGTATAGGCACTTGGGTTTATTGGCGGGTGATGCGACTGTGTAGACTATCATTTCTTTTATTTCGACTGTCAGGAGGCTGAATTGTTAAAGAACAAACATGAAAAAGTGATTAAGAAGGAAGTTTCAATTTTACTTCATATCACATAGAGTAGAAGCTTTGGAAATTGATAGAAGATACAGATTCAAAATCAAACAGATAAGTACACATTATGATTAAATTTTCCATTGCTGCTTTTTGGAGAACAGTGCAATCTAGTAATGCTCTCCAGACAGTGGAAGCAATAAATATGCATAAATTTCAGTAAGTTACACAGCAAATTCTTAAGTTGTTAAATAAATAATGGTTAGAATAGTTAGTTCTAAACATGAAATAAAACTATAATATAAACATTTCTACATGGATTTAATAATTAAACTTAAAGCTACATAAAAACATTGCTTTACTTAGCAAAACAGCTTTATTTCTTTTTACTTACATTAATTACACTGATTAGTATACTGATGTTTGCTTTCAAGACATTTGTTGTTAATGAAATGAAACAGTAGCTTATATTTATATGAAACATAATAAACAAGGTGTAATTAGAAGTTTAATACATTTCTGCAAATTAATGTGTATGAATAAGTATGAGAAAAGCCCCACTGTATTTTTCCTTTCCTGTACCCTGACATGAATTTTAGTGTTATTTTCAACAACAGTGTATTGAGTGTGAGTGTGCTGATTTAAACATTTTTTGCTAAAATACATGCAAAATAGGATGGATCCTCAAGATAATCCTCAAGATACTAAGCATATTTGTTTTTTTATCTCTCACTCAAGAAGGAGTTAGAACTAGCAATTACAACAGTCCTTCTTCAGCAAGTTGCTCAGGATTGAGCTGAATCTCTGTAATGTAGACATGACTCAACTGGAAGCTCAGATATTAGGCTTTTTGTATAGTGTTAGTTCTTGTTAATTGCTGTATACTGTTGTTTGTTTCTTTACCACATTTTTATACATAAAGTATAACAAAGAGAAGGAGTTAGTGATGGAAAATGAAGGAAAAATACAGTTTTCCACAGGTAGAGGATTTTGCTGATCTTCTGAACTGTAAACATGGTGTGTGAACAGAGTTAAACATTTGGAACACATAACTATATTATTGAACATAAATAATACAGAGCAATAGAACAATGTAAGTAATATATGTGTTCAATTCTCCCTTTTAACCCAAATGATTTAGACCATCCACTTTTGGTAGGTAAATACATTCAAAAATAGAGTGAAGTTCAGTAATATGTAAATAGGTATCTTACAATTACTCAATTTTAGAAGGAAAAAAACCAAACTAATCTTAACTATCATTGTTTCTCTATGCTACTAGAAATGCAAACTCCAATGAGAAGGACTTTATGATAAATTCTTATTTAATTTTATACTTCTGTTTGCTCTGCTCTAAAAAGACGAAGAGACTAGTCATGCAACAGAAGTATTTCATATATCTGTTCTGTACTACTGCATACAGTATTTTAAGCTTATACAAGTACACAGTATCCACAGTAACAGATATTTAGGTTATTAATGAGTTTATGCTTTTATATACTCACCTAGATGTGATTTTTTTTTACTATCTTAATATATTAACTGGTAGGCACTTAATTCCTCTTAGAACTTTTTTATGTCTATATATATGCATTCACACACTAAATATTAGATATACCTATTATATACAGATAGTTATTTTTCATATAAATATGTACATATTACATACATAGATAATGTATATTTTTCAATAGCATGGAAATACATTGTTATTCATAGTGGGATAGATCATTTTTCCTTGCCCAGTCTGTTTTATTGAGTGAGGTCTTACTGAGACTTCACTCTGAAGACTGTCATCCTTTTAGATGATTATTATTCTACTTTCCTCATATTCTTTATTGGTCACTGACTTAAAAGCCAGTGACCAAATGATGGAATGAGAGGAATGCTGAAGTTGCTGTCCAAATTCTATTCCTTTTTATATATTTGAAATCGTCTTTAACTGTTGTGAGAACAGATGTCTAAGTTAGTTTCATATGCTAGGAGTTTTTGTAAGAGGAATCATTAACAGGTTTTTTTTCAGAAAGAAGATGACACCAAATTCAGATTTTTCAAAACAAATGCTATCCTGCTATCTGATTCAAGCTGATTTAATGAGCTGCAACACTACTGTTTTTGCCAAGACTTGAGTTCAAATTATGTTTTTTCTTTGAGAGCTGGTAATTTGTGTAAGAAATCATGCAGTAAATAATTTTCATACCTCAGCTTTTCTTTTGTGTGATAATTTTATCAAATATGGTATTAAGAGGAATGGAATGTCAAGGGTTAGCACTGAGGATGTAACATCAGCAAACTGCCTTTCCTTTACCTTTACAAGACCACACAAAAGCAGATAGATATCTATCTTAGCTTATCATTTATATTCTACAAGTCAAACTGTTAAATATATGAAGAGAAACAAACAATCAAAAATACCCCCAAAAAATATTGTCATTTGCCCTTGAAGAGTTGCAAATAATGCAAATAAAATTTCCAAAATTTTAGCTGTGATGATAACTCCTAGCATTTCCTCTTCTGCAACTAAATATTATACCCTAGACGAATCATGAATTATATGGGATTCATGAAGAAGCAGTGAGAACTCTTCTCAGACTGTGAAATGCCTAAGGAAGTCCATGTACATTCTTGCATGCTCTTCTACTCTTCCTGTAACTTGCTTTCCCAGGAGGATGAGATCCCTACTGCACAACTTTTATATTAACTATTTAATTCTGAACCCATCTAAATTATTAATTTGCAGATCTCATGCACACAACTGGACCCCTTCTTCCATAGCTCAGTGTGTCTTTCGGAGGAAAGGAGCCAGACCATTCCATTCTTTCACACTGCTAAGGTTTTTCACAAGATATTCAGTGTCATTAAAGATTAGGAGATGTGCGCAAAAAGGATGCAGTTTGTCATTCCTGATGATTTTACCTTTGTCTTGAGTTCTTGCTCAACTGTTTAGACTCTCAGAGAGTGGAATGCATTTTCGCTCCCTGATTGGAAACCAGATATTACTATGGAACCATGCATGGTCTAGAAACAGGAAAGCTTATCAAGTAAAATCCACCTCCATGATAATATGGGCAGAAAAAGACATAATGTATGTTTGATTTATGTGAACGTATTGTCAGTGTTCAGAAAATAGATATTCTGACACTAAGCCTCTCTGATTAGATAATTAGATTCTCACATGTAACCAAACATACCTTATGTTGTTTGGTAGTGAAAAGAGCAAGATCCCAGTGAGACTTAAGAAATTTCCTTTGGACCTCTTTTATTAGCATCCAGCCTAATTCTCCTTTAAAAATCAGAAATTGCATGCATATCCAGCAATAGAGATGCAGATGGGGATCAATATCCTGTTGCACCACAACTGGCAAGAGATCCTTTCTGGTCTATCCATGAGGGAGTCTGTTTGGTCTGCACAAGAGAAGAATTCTAATGATGCTGCAAAAGTGCTGGAAATAGTACAGGAACTGAGTTCGATCTTTGTACAATGTCCCAGAGCAATCATGTTCCCAGATTCAATTGCTATTCTCTTCATGCCAAATGAATTGTGTAAATAAGCTGACATAGGGACAAACCAGCCCTTTGATTTCTTTTAATTACTGGAATCACTGTGACAGAGATATAATTCCCATTGATTCCACTCTGAGCTCGATGTTAGCATTAATTATGCAATCTTTGATGTAGGAAGTGCCCCTACATCATGCTACCAAGAAAAGGAACAGTTTTTAGTTTTATAACTCTCTTCTGAGGTTTGTTAGACATTACAACTTGTTCAGCTACTCTTAAGCCTTGAACAGGGACAGCCTAGTTCCTAATTCTATAATAATTATAGTGTATGTTTTAAAACCCAACTTAGTAAGGTGGGAATTAATACATACAAAATGAAGAAGTAGCTGCAAATATCTAAGGTATAATAGGTATATGATAGATAAAAGTCAAGAAGTGACTGAGAAAGGATTATTTATGCAAAAGTCTGGAAACAGTGAAAGTTCTATTTTAGAAAGAATAGAAGGAGCCTCCAGGTTTGTGATGAAATAGTTACACTGATGATAGTCCTTTTAGGCAGCAATCTTACTCATTCTATCTTTAGCTGAATACTACATTGAATGTCAGCATTCCCAACTGAGATGACAGCTTGACTTTGGGTACACTTTTTATGCTTCTGTCACAAATGTTTTTCTCACTGTTCAGCTACACCAATAGAGAGAAAATTTTTAAAAGGAAGCAAAAATGCAAAAGGATTTTTTTTACTACAGGGTATTGCTTTTTTATTTATTTGTTTGCTAAGAAGATGCATATTCTCTCAAAAATAATTACTAGTTGGTAGAAAACATATTTTACAAATCTCTGTTTTAACTCCACTTTGTTTTGAGGTACTCTGTATTTCAGAGAAATGTGAGATTTACGAAGAGTCAGGCAAGGTCAAGCATAGACATTAAAGGCCACTGTTAACACAGTTTTGCAGATCAGAAGAACTGAAATTAAGACTGTACAGGATTGTTTGTAAAAAACATCTCTCCATATTCCTAAATTAATCACAGTATCAGTCTCTTTTATTTCAATATGTTTATGATAATTATCATAGGCAGTAAATACTTGAAACCTAGCTTGACAATCTGTCAATTTTCTGTTCTGAATACACAGGAAAAATTAAACTGTCACTACTGTGAAAAATCTGTATTAATTAGCAAGAGTTTCAAGAAAACATAAAAGGAGTTGGTTCTCTGTTGAGTACTGGATACGTACTTGAGTCTCATTGAAAGAAATGCCTCATTTATTTCTATGGAAATTACAACAGATAGAAGAGCACAATGATACTATTTGATAGAGTAAATTCTTGGCTAGAAAACACTATTTTTCAATATAACCACCACCATTAGCTATGCATTTTCACCCTCAATGAACAAGAGCCTGCATGACTCACTTGTAAAAATCTACATGTCTGTCCAGAAGAATTGTCTTTCACATCACTGTTGCTGAAACACACCACATACACCTCACTGTGCTCACATCTACTGTTTAGTCTCCATAAGCACTCAGCAGGCATCAGTGAATGTCAGTAGGTGCAATTTTTTTCTGCATGGGGGAAATCAATTACACACCTTTGCTCCATACATGTTTCTTTGTCAGGTGTCATTCTGTCAGACTGCCCCTCTGCTGCCATCTGTTGCACAGATGCAAAATGTAATGGAGTACTTGTGGGAAGGTTCTACTGCCCTACCATTGATATCCACCTCTGACACTGCGGGCCAGTGTCATAAAACAGGAGACATTACTTTCAGAAAAGCCTTTGTACATTGATTAATTCTATACTAGTGGTTTTTATTATTATTATTATTTCATAATTTTAATTATTCTTTTTATACGTGCATTTTTAAATTTTTTATGGAAGAAGAACTGGTAGCATTTTAACACTCTATCAAAGGAAATAATTACAAGAAATATAATTACTTGTAAATAATTTCCTTTTTGTTTTATTATTGCTTTTTATCTCAAGGGAGTAGAAAAAATAATGTGCATAAATATACAACATCTCGTGGTGCACTTGATGATTCAGGACAAACAGTTAAAAAGTAGCATACATATGTACTGCAACATCATACCAGAATTAGGTCAGAACGTTGAAAATTAGAGTTTCCAGCTTCTGGTTCTTGTCTTTCTGGGAGATACTGGATAAATCACTTTACCTTCAGAATTGTTTGAGTTTAAAACTGCTAAAGTATGCTATGAAAACAATATGTGGGTAGGTTACTGATTATTTCAAGCTCTAAATAATTATTTGAGATCTTAACATGAAACTCTTTTTCCTGCCACTGTCTTAAGTTCAGGAATAGAATAATTCTTGCTCTTAGAAATGAATAGTGATTTTTCTTTCTATTTTTTTTTTCTGCTCCATAAAGAAGTCTAGTTATCATGAAAACTTCCCCTTTCTATGAATCTTACACTGTTCCAATTTAGCACAGAGCCCCAATTTGACAAGAATACATTGGTCTTAAGGACAGTTATGGGAATCAATACTTTTCATCATGTACTCTTCTGCTTTTCCCGTAACACTAAGCAAGCTCTGTTTACTTGTTGATGCATAAGACAAGTGCTTTGGCTTGAGTTAGACATGTAGACTTGAGCGCCTAATTTTAGAGGTCAAGCCACCACTGGGCTCAAGTTGCACCAGGGGAGATTCAGGTTGAATATTCAGAAATACTACTTTGAAAGAGTGGTCAGGCACTGGAATGGGGTGCTCAGGGAGGTAGTGGAGTCATCACCCCTGGAAGTGTTCAGGAAACTTTGTACTGAGGGCCATGGTTTAGTGAGAACTCTTGGCGATAGGCAGATGGTTGGACTGGATGATCTTGTAGGTCTTTTCCAACCTTGTCGATTCTATGATTGTTTTAACATATCAGCTATTAAAAGTGTGAATACTGGCTTAAATGTACATGACTCTGAGGGATGACACCAAAGAAAACACATTCATGTTTCAATATGTTGGTTTTTTTGTTTGTTTATTTTTTTGTCTGAATATTCATAAGTTCTCTTTGACTTTTTCTTTTAGTTCACCTGGATCTTCTCTTTACTAAATTTAACAATAAGGTTACCTGCAAAGAGAAGGAAAGTGAACATTTTATTTCCTAGCACTGCACTCAGTTGAATGCAAAGGAATACAGACATTACAGCTTTTGACAAGGACAAAATATCCTCACTAGTAATTATGCAGAAGATAGCTCTTACTTTTCTTTCTATGTGTTGATAATAGCATGCATATTTGTTTATTATTTAATTTTTATATTTTAATTTTATTTTATTTTTTATATTTATTATTATTTTCCCAGAAATGGGAATGGTGAAAAGCTGTAGCTCTTGCAGGATAAAGTGAAATGGCAAATGCCTGTCTGCAGGGTGTAAACTATTGGAGTCAGGGTGAATTAACAGCTTGCATCTGATGAGCCTCGTTTGTTGTGAGTGTAGCAAAACTGTGAAGGAAACTTCTATCATATTTGGGAGTTAGGCTTTGGAGGAGAAAAAAAAAAAACTGAACATTTAAAAATCCAGTATTAGGATAAATCCTGAAGTCTTTGTTTAGCAGCTTGTAATTTACTGAAAGTTTACTTGGAATTTTTTCTAAATGAAAGCTAGAGGCTGTAAACTTACATGGTAACCAACTGGCATAGCTCCTCTGAAGTCAACAATACTGTTTGAAGCAGCTGAGGACATTATTCCTCCTTTCAAAATAGAGGTCATTATTATTGCCTCCTCTCTTAATTCAATGATTTTTTTTGGTTTTTATTCTTTAGAGAGTTTCGAAGCATTAAAAATTCTGCTTTAGGTCAGGAGTGTTGGTGATAAGTATGCAGATGTTTCACCCTGTGTTTTGGAGCTGGAATGCCTAACTCATTGCCTAAATTATTTTGTTGTCAAAGGGGAAAGAGGCTGCAATTTTCTGTGCAGATGGAAGAAGTATTGTACAGAGAAGTCTAGTGTATCTATTAATCTCATCAAGAGAAGCAGATAGTGAAGAGGTTCTGTTCTGTGACAGCCTTGCCATTAACAACATCCCAAACTTGATTTTATTTCTTCACTTTTTAGGAGCTGAAAATACTGTAGCTAAGATTTATTATGTCATTGTCGTCTCTGCCTTTCCTCTGTCTCATCTGTATTCTTTACAGAGCCTATAAACATGGGCTGTCAGCAAGCTAAACCTGTCAGATTTTCACTTCCCCCCTCCTCCGTCTGCTACTATGCTGCCCGGGAAAGAGCCCTGCTTGCTGCATCCTCACTATGATTCTCATCATCGCATCTCATTCATCACTTTGACTCCAAACTCTGCTCAACAGATTAGAAAAAAGGTCAGGGATATGAAAAGAAAAGAGAAATAAACAACTACCCAGCGGAAGCGGTTGAGCTGCAGGAGACGTGGGAGGTAAGATCGGAGCCAATTTCTCTGCCAGCAGCTGTACTGGGCATAAAGTACTTGCTATACAAGTTCTAAGTGTTTTAAGCAGGAGGGTTGTGTAGGGGTTTCCTGTGTCTCCTGGTTCATTTCCCAGCACAGAAGCAGAGTGAAAGGAAAGGAGACCTTAGTTAAAGATGTAAAGGTTATAAAACTTTTTATAAGTAGAGTAAAGATGACAGATTGGTTACTGAGTGACTGGAAACCTGATGGCATGCGAGATTTGACTCAGGAGTCCAATAAGCATCCTTGCAGTGATGAAGAAACAAGTCCTGTGTTGACTTTATAAGCCAAACTTTAAGAGGCTTTTGATTGGAGGTGGGGGAAATTTTGTGAGGAGGAAAGAGAAGTGGTTTTATATGAAGCAGTAATATTCCTTTACGTGTCGTCTGTCCCTTCCTATGTAGTGCTGCACTCTCAGTGCAGTTAGGCAGAATTTATCTAAAATGTGATTCTGGTTTGGTTACGTCCCTTCTCTTCATTTTCCTCACTGGTACTTTGGCCATTTATCACTGAGCAGGTTTGTTTTCTTGATTGAGAATTAAATCTTTTTTTGCCTTCATTTAATTTTTTTTCCCCACATTCTTAGCACTTTTCATCATAATAGAAAATAGCTGTTAACTCTTTCCTAATTTGGATTTTGAAAATCTATTTTCATAATATCAGTGATTTCCTTCTCTCAGCAAATATGGGAAATGGGACAACTGCTTATCTTAAAATAGATAAATTGCAAAACTCCTTTCAGAAGAGTGTGATACAAAGAAATTAGCTTGTGCAACCGTACTGTGTTTATTTCAGAAGTGGCACTCACCTTATAAAGATTTTAGTTACTGTTTCATTTATGAAAACAATAATTAGTTAAGAATCTGAAAAGGCCTCTGATTGTATCAATATGTCCAGCAAGTATGATGACTTTTGTCAAAAAGTTGGGAATATATTTAAATATCTTCATTGACTAGTAATGTTTTTAAAGAAAGTAATTATGGCTGTGCTTTACTTGAGCACTGATCATTCATACTCCAGCCTTTTCAAATATGTGTTGTCTCCAACTCAGACTAAAATCAAGCTTTTCTGCTTTATGACTGCTTTAAGCTAAATAAAGAAGGTAAGTAAACTGTTTGTTTGACACTTGTCATTTCACAAAAAGAAGTAAGAGGCCCTAGTGAAATTACCAGGCAAATAATAAAACCAGACCTTAGAGTGACCTAGGAAAAAAGAAAAAAAAAAGAAGAAAAGAAAGAAAGAAAAAAAAGGCCTAAATTTATAGAGTGGATCCTGTGATGTCAGTGCAATACTTTGGATACAAATGCAATACTTTGGATGAGGGTCCAAAATCTAATAATCTCTGTGCTGCTGGTTGTTGAAAGTTGCAAGGGAATGCTACAGTACATTTTTATCTATTTCCCTTTCTTTACTAAGCATTTGCTATCTTGCTTATGCTGAAGAAAAGGTTGTAGAGTTCTTGGTCTGAAACTACGCATCTTATAGAAATCTCTTCTGGGAAGAATAAAGAACAATTTGGGAAGAAACTGGTTATAACTCAAGCAAGGAACTTCTATATATGAAAATAAAATAGAGAATTGGTAAATCCATCTAACCCCATGCAGGTATTTGGTTTTCCTTAGTAAATGGTGCTCGTCTCAGTTCCATTAGGCAGCACTTCCTTTCTCTGCTCACCATACTCATGGAATGATAGTAAGGAACTGCATCAATTTTGAATCCACTGAATATCCTAGCCACAGGAGGCAGGAAAGGTTAGTGCCACTGCACCAGGCAACTGCATGAGTGTGTTTTATGTATTTATCTATGTGATAAGCTGGAGAGTAAAAAGACGAGCTGAGAAAAGATGAGCACATGAAGTGAGGATATGCAGACACAGACAGTTCAAAGTCAAGCTGAGACTAGATAAATTCTAGATTAATGTGATTCACAGGGAGTAAAATAAATTGTGAAGAACAGGAATGAAAGCATATTAGAAAAGTGGTATAAATTTTAGGTTGTTCTACCTACTGTATTCTGTCAAATATTATGATACAGAAGAACTCAGTACTGACATGACTCTTTTAGTCCTAATATAAATGACTCATGCTTTAAAATAAAGAAACAGGCATGCTAGAAATTTCGAACTTGTAAAGAAGGAGGTTTGAAAGACCTATTGCATTAGATCTGAAAAATAGAAATACAACTAGAAAACAATTAGAGAATAAATGTGAGTGACTCTTCATGAAGTATATGTCACTGTAACAATAGTAACAGCAGTGGCAGTAGGAAAATGGTGATTCTATCTCTGAAGGAAAAACAGAGGAAGAAAAAAGAATTAAATTATGGAAAGAAGATGGGATTATTAAAAAAAAAAAAGAAAGAAATCTTTGAAGTGTATAACTTGTAAAATTATACAAATAATGTTTTTATCAACCACTTCACTTAATAATAGAGATGTGGTAGAGAAAAGGAGGGAATATTTCAGAAGCTGATGCTTACCTCTTTACTGATGTCCTGGTCTCAGACAAAACAGTGTTAATAACACACCATTTTTGATCTTCTGGGGGAAGAGCTGCCACCACGGTGGTGTGGGGCGGTGGACATAGTGGGCCCATGATAATGCTGAATGAGACTGGGTGTCATTGCATGCCACATGACACTGTGCTGTGTGCTGTTCTCTGGGGGTGGCTTCTGCTTCAGGGTTGTGGGACATCAGTTGGGGGAGCAGGCAGATGAGATGCTGGGGTGCTGTGGGAAATCGATCATCAGTCAGTTGAATTTATTGTGGCGCATAGTTCAGTGATCGGTGAGTAATCTCACTGTAGCAATATACATTGTTATCAGTGCATTTTTGTTTCCATTTTCCTCTTCTGGCTTAGGAAATAGTTTTATCTCAACACAGGAGTTATATTTTGTTTCCAATTCTCTCCACATCCCACTTGGGGGGTAGTGAGCAAATGGTTGTGTGGTGCTGAGCTACTGTCAGGTTACGCTACCACAATGGATGTACTGGGAACAAAAAAGATTGTAGCCACTTTATCTGCTGGAATCAACAAGATTACTTCAGTTATCTTGATCAGTATCAGATGAGAATGAGGTACAGAGGAAAGATTAATTTGCACTAAGACATGAAATGTTCTTTTACGTTTCTTTAATAGCATAAACTAGCATATTGAAGCAGACAGGCTGAATCTGATAAATAATTCAAAATTATAGTCATGTATTGGAAAAATAAATGACTATGTAACTTCTTCCTCTTGAATATATAGTAGAGTTATTATAAAATGCCCAACTGTCTACATAGCTATTGGCTGCTTGCTGGTAAATGTTGCTCAGAGGACTGCATTAAGAGATGGAAAATTATCCTTCACTGAAATATGAAAGGTAGCCATTTTAAAATCTTACAGCTGAGGTGATCTCATTCTAATGATTGACTCTTCTCAGTGAACAAAAATTTGTTAGCATTCATCATCTAAAAATATCAATGTTATATGACCAAACCAGAACCCTTTCAGTTTCTCAAAACATCTAAGCTAGAGTTGTTTTTCTGTAGTGTGAATCAGTCTTGTAGTGCAGTATTCTATTTTTCCTTCTGACATGTTCTTAAGGAGGATAATTATAAGTGTGCAAATTCACTATCCATGCTTAGCAGCTCACCAAACTGAAATAAAAAAATTAAAAAATATTCTAAGATTAATTTGCAAAATGAACTAAATTATTGATTTGATACAGAACATTGAAATAAAAATCCACTGTTAACTTAGCTGAATACAGAATTTTATGCTGTACTCAAACAGCTCTTACGCCTTTGCAAAAAAGTCACAATGACTGCATTCCATTGGTAGAATGTGGGTTTGTGTATTGCATACAGTTCTAATTACTAGATTACACTCAAGTCAATGTTGGCGATGTGAAAGGATGTACCACTTTAATGATTGACATGGCTGTTGACCCAATTATCTTCTTTCTAATCTTGAAAATAGTACTCTTATTCTTTCATACAGAATCCTTCTTGGAGTTCTCTAGTGTGCTCTTCTACTCCAAACTGAGTTTTATTAAGAGGTATATTATTTTATTATCTTAAAAATGAAAAAAGAAGGGGATCCAGAAATTTGCATACTGACAAAGCACTTGCAGTCTTATCTTTACAACTATTAGGTTTTTTTGAAGTCATTATTTTATAGCTGTTGTGGTATTCCAACCAGTGAGATATCTAGATGTTGAATTCATTTTTTGCTTTCAGTTTATCCTACAAAATTATCATAATTCGAAGAGACTTCTGAATTTTCTTGCGTGTCTCTTGAATGAAGATCACTGTCTAATACCATTTGTACATATAGTCTTAGATTGTGCTGCTTTGGTGTATCTTTTCTCCATCTGAGGCAAATGCAAATATTCCAACACCATTAGTTAATTTAAAACTTGTATGAATGTAGAAGTAAGTACAATTTTGGAAAGAATGATTCATTTTTTCTTTTTACGGTTTTATTATTCTTTATATTAAAATGGAAAACTTTGAAATGGTTTAAAGCTAGTCATGAGTGATCAGGCTTCAGTACTAAATTTATTTTGTTTCTGCTTTCTTTCAAACGCTGCTACTTGAGAATATACAACAGAGCTAGCCATTTTATTTCCTTCAATCCCAGGATTAGTTTTAATTTTATATTTCTAGATATATAAATACATATATATGTATATGTGTGTGTATATATATATGTGTGTGTCACACCAAAAAAACACTTTTTAAAAAGAGGTCATATAAAATTCAGAAATTAATTGGAATCGAAAAATAACAGAGAGAGAGAGAAAAAAAGAAAGAATAAGCAAAACATTTTTTAGAAAGCCCAGCCAGATCATTTATAATTAGTTTTACAAGAATTTTGTGAAGCAGCTGAAATGTGAACTACTCACTGCATTATGCATTATATTTATTCTCACTGTAGTTAATATATTTTTGGCATTCTTTCACCGATTGCAATAATGGGATATAATGAGATCTTTTTTTGATGCACCAGGTGTACTAGTGTATTATTCAGGATTTCTCAGGCAAGCACCGGAATCTAATCAACACATTTGCAAACAATTGGAGATACTCAGCACCCTGATGTGTAACTTGCAAGAGTATTATGCTGGTTGAGAGACCTTCTATCAAGTGTACTGGACAGAAAATGTACAATTAGGAAAAGCTCTTTTGTCCACCAAGGAGAGCATCTCACATAATTTTATACATTGGCTTAAAATTTTTAGCAGCGAATCAAAGGCATGTTCTCCAGAGAGAATTATGCTCCTTCCCTTTTCCTTTGAGAATGCTTAAAATGTGCAGATGGTGATGTGCATGCCTAGAAATGGACAAAATATTCTTGTTAGCTCACTCTGTTCAAAATTTGTCTTTTAATTAAAAAGAAAAAAAGTATTTGTCAGGCCCAAATAACTACAACTTTTGTTTTAATTGGGCAGAAATACATATAATCTTGTTATACACTGTTGGTATGGCACTTATTAACATGTCAGCTTTCATAAAGCATCACATGAGCCTCTCCACTTCCATCTACAATGCTGTGTAGTGACATAGAAATGTGACTGACTAACACATTTGTGAACAAAGTATTTTCCTGGTAGTAAATACATTGTCAAGCAACTTTTTACTTAAGATATTCTCATTCCCTCAAAGTGTAGGAGATACTGTGCATGACAGAGGGACTTTAAAATGCAATCATTTTGAGCATCAGCCTATTTATGTTATTAGTTAAATATATATACCTTATTTCTAAATATTAATTTCCAACATAAGTTCTTTTTTTTTTCCTTTTTATTTTGTGATACTGTTGCACTCCTAGGTTAATACGTCAAAAATACAGAGAATATTAATAATTTTAAAAATAAATAAATAAAAGATCCCCAGTAGGATCTTGAAGTGTTGTTTATCCAGATAGATTGAAGAAATATATTTTTTTATCTGTTGATAAAAATGTGATCCACTAATGTCCAAGGTATGTTTCTTCATTTTTATTCAGTGTTTCAATACTGAAAAATTGTTCATGAAATTTCATTGTACTGCCTTTTGACTGGATATTTAAGGTAACTGCAATAAAAGTGATCCAGACTCAAGTATTGTAGTATGAGTTGAAGCACTCTCTGATTCATTTTATTTTTACTTAGTTTGTGAATTAGAGGGAGAAATTTCCTATAAAATTTCTACAAATTGGCCTTTTAAAAAATTGTAATGCCTAATTAAAGGAAAGACTAAGATTTGCAATATAAAGATCACTCTCTAGAACACTTGGGGCTTAGAATGTATAATATTTAAAACAAGCTTATGTGGCATATTTGAACTACTTAAAGAAGATATAAGAAGATGAAAGAAAATTTAAAAAGAAGAGAAACTGATTATTTTTATCATGTTTTAGTGATATTTCTGAGGACAAAAAATAGAAATAAATTCATTTATTTCTAATATTTTAAGTAGTAATAAATCTGCTGTATTTAAAAAGGAAAAAAAGAAAACCTTGCAATTTTAAAACTGTTTTTCAGGATGGAATAACTGCTAACAGTGGTTTGAGAGACTGACATGACTTGAAGAATCTTTTAGTCTTAAATACATGAACTTTACAAAGCCAGCTTCATTCTAGACCAACTTTCCACATTTGGGGGAAATATCTATCTATCTATCTATCTATCTAGATATATATTAAATATAAAAAAGACATACACATATTCATAACAAACTGTATTTTTAATAATTCCACTGTCATCTTAAAATGAGTTTTGATTTCTTTCTTAAGTGTACTCTTTGCTATAATAAAAAAGCTTCCTTCTTCTTAACATAAAATCTAACTGTACACATTTAAATTTTATATAAATATATTCCTATTCACCAGATGGAAAATAATTTTAATTTGTTTCTATTGTTACAGAATAGTATTAATGTATATGCCCACTTTCATTCATTCATTCATTCATTCATTCATTCATTCATTCATTCATTCATTCATTCATTCATTCATTCATTCATCTCTCCATTGTATTTCTTAATCTCTAAGGCTGGAAATGATTGATCTCCTATAACACTGTACTAATGAATGTTTCTTCACTGAAGAGCATTGTTCTTTATTTAAGAATTTCCCTTGATTTCTGGCTAACATCTATTAATAACCTTTGCAATTTGAATCTGAACTTTCCTGTTTTTAAACCATGATAAATCCAAATGACAGCATTAGCCCCAGCCATTCTGAGTTGCTGTTGATGTCCAAACTCAAATTCTGTGTGTGTCAGTCATGCTTTTATTTCTTATTCTTGCTCCCAGGTAGATGAATTTATCCTCATTCAAAACCCGCTTTCTCACTTTCTTATTTTGTCTTTTGCCATGCTATACGAATTAACCCCAACACGAATACCAGGGTATAGCAATTTGCTTAATATTCATGCTTCAATTAGAAGCCTGTTTTTTGTTGTTGTTGTTTTTTTTGTTTGTTTTCTTTTTTTAGGTTGGGGGAGGTGGGGGGGGTTAGATTTTTATAGTATTTCTCGTTTTTTTATCCTACAGTATTTGCTGTCATAAATTATTGTTTTGTTACTGTAGTGGGTTCAGGTGAAAGCACTTATCCAATTTTTACCTATATTAATGTTTACATAAGGAGAAGAAAGGATTAGTCTTGTGTGGGTTCAGCTCTCCAATTTGCCAGAAACAGGTATTCTGTATCGTATTTGTAAAAGGAGAATTTTATTTCTTGCTTTTCAAAGGTACTGCAAGTATAAATTCCCTGCAGACTGCGAGGCTTTTGAATTATTTGGGAAAAGGAGGAACACACAGATAAGTATCTGTTACTAGAATTAGATGATAAGCCTATTATTCTGAAAAGCACCAGGACAGTGAAATTACATGTTATTATTATTGTTCAAGAAGGCTATATTATATCTTGGTCATGCTGCACTGTAATGGAGTGCATAAATAGTACCATTGTCCTAGTTTGTAAGCAAGAGCACATTTGAAGTGCCCTAAGTGGTTTATATGATGAGGAAAGCATTTATGAAGGCATTGTGGAAGAATATAGATACGTCTACCAAACAGTTGTGTTTATTTTTTCTACTGTCCTTCTGCATTTCAGCCACACATAGAGGAACTTAAGGGTATTCATTGGTCATATAGTAATGCAGACTTTGAAAATCAGTGGTTGTTTTACTTTTTGCCCCTGTCTGCAGTACCAGAAAATAACTTGCTTCAGCAGACTTTAATGCCTGTGGGTCTGAAGGGCTGTGGTCCTTTGCTGCTGCTACAGCCCATGACTTTCTAATTATTCCATGGAAAGCATGAAGTACTTATGGATGAGCAACAGAGCAGTTGCTAAGAGACATCATGTGCAAGGAGCTAGGTAGTGACTTCTGAGAAACATTTCTCTACACGGATCTCTCAAGTTTTCAGATGTAATGCACTAGTATTGTTAAAATCATAGTTATAAAAGAAGAAACTATTCCAGTTTCAAAATCTCCTCAACTTTCCACATTTTAACTCTGTGGAAAGACACCTAATAACTTCGTACATTCAGTCAGTTCCATTCAGACCTAATAGATAAGTAATCATACAGACTGTTATAAAATGGTTCTCATCTCTTTCTCAGATGTCTTTTTCTATTTTTTCCCAACCCCTCTCTGAGTTGATCATGAACAGTTTAGCAAAATACAGAGCTATTTAGAATTTGAAGTCCCTATCATTTTTATATTTAATTCTTCTCCATATATCTGTAGTTTTCTAGTGTAGTAGGCATATTAGGCATGTAGTAAATCACTTTACCATTGCCAGTCCATTCTAAATGCTCACTGCATTGCCACTATCACTGTTGGCTGCACAGAACCAAGGACTTAGACAACCTGACAAGTTGCATTACAATTTCTGGAGGGAGAAGAATAACAAATATGTAATGTGGGTTGTGCTCATACTCTGGAAATGATTGATAACTTTCTAATTATAAATCAAATTTTACTTTTGTTGTTCTGTTCATCCAAGTATATCTTACAAAATTTAATTTATGAAATATTAATTCATGATATAATTGAGTTTCTAGTGCTGGTAGATTTGGTTGCTTGAGAACACAGAGAATATCCCTTCGTAATGACTAGGTTTATAGTCAGGAACTTAGTCCTTCGTAACGTTATGCAGGAAACTTGTCCTCTTGATGATATTACTCATATTGGAATGGTCACATGAAACAGTTAATGTTTGGGGTCTTGCTGTATAAAATCCTTCCAGGTATGTTCCAGCCTGGATAGCTCTGGAATACAGCATTTATTCATAGGCATTGTGATTCTGTTTCTCCTTTCAAGCTCTCTAAATCTTAAGTAACTAGATGAAAAGAGAAGAACAGAGGCAGTTTGTATCAGCTGCTCTAGGCAACGTACATGTTATTTTATTTTCCTTGGTAAATGTAAGTTGTAGATCATGATCCCACTGACACAGCTTTTTGGCCGAACTTGCACAGCCCTTTGCTTGAGTTTGATTTGACTATGTCCAGTTGTCCTCATTGATTTTAAGAACATACCTATTTTTGCTTAGTTGGTAAGTGAGTTAGTAGCCCTTAAATGGCATTTATTTCTGACTCTCTTGGAAGAACAGACATCTCCTAACTGTCATATATTAATTTAAAGTTTCATTTCCCTCTCTTTTTCTGAAACTTCTCTGGTGTTCAGCTTAATAACTCCACAGTAAGATCACAAGTTTGCTGCATCTTAATGTCTTTGTTAATCTAGCCTGCAGTTTAAATAGATCTTTAACTGAGCATGCACCCTGTTTACCAAAGTAAATGTAGGCAGCCTGTTTTACTAAATATAGTGTGTTGAATAGCGTGTGTGTCATAGAAACACAGCTTTCCTGGAACAATTCCTGTGTGTCACAAAATACTGCAAAGCAAGTGTGATTTCCTTAAGTACAATATTTTTTCAATGTTTAATTAAAAGCTATATTTTAAAGAAAAGCAATCATACAAATAGTACCTTGCCATTTGTTATTTCACAATGAATTAATTAGCTCCTCTTTGAAAACACTTTTCATCCTAACTCTCAGCTCCATAAAGGAAAGGAGGGGCCAAACTTTGGTGATCATAAGTAAACATCTGATATTCTATAACTTACTACAAGAGATAAATTCATCATTCAGGAGAGAATGGCGGTTCATAATTGAGTCTAACTGAACAGTATTTACCTTTAGATTAAAACAGGCATTGAAAGCTAGCTTGTATTCCTGCACATCAATTTTGTTCTGAAGGTCAAGGTAACTCTCAGCAGGTTAGGTTATGTTGAGCTCAGAGCTTTATAGTTTGCAATTTGGCTGAGAATGAACTTATGATCTTTTATCAACTAGAGACAGTTTATTATTTTCTTAGATATTTTTCTAATTGTAGCCTGTTTAGGGATGCCGGAGCAAATTGAATATTTGGATATTTAAGGAGACTAGTTCCATGGGGGTTTTTCCTCATTATATATATAGTAAGTAAGTTTGTCAATGATTACTTGAGTTCTCTGTATTTGGGTTTTTTTCTTTTTGTTTTATGTTTATGCATTTTAGATTAATATTAATCTCTTTACAAACTGACTCTGGTATTTTTAGTTTATGATCTAATTCTATGAGTTTTCTATTTAAATTTGTTTGTAATCATTTAAATTAATGATATCTGAGTCAACCTTCCAATTGTCAGTTCCAGTAACACTGGAAAAGTTTCAAAGATCTTTGGCATGGGAAGCTGTATAGTCAAATATGGCATATGCATGTGTTGAGCTGGATGAAACTCTTTTTCTCAATGTCACATAGGAATTAAGTTTCTCCATGTGTAGTAGGTGAATAATTCCACTTCAAACATTCATAGGGAATGAATTTTACATACATTAAATTAGCACCATAGAATCTTAATTATCTAGATAGTTCTCTAGACGTTATTATTGGAAAAAATGTACAACTCATAATAGTTAATGTAGCAGTGATAATAAAATGAAGCAGTGGCTGTAATTGAAAAAAACCCTCATCTGTCTGTCCTTACACTGTCTTACACCTCTTTTTCACTAATGTTTGTACTGGTAGTAGTAAATATAAATAGTGTTATAAGCAAGCCTCTGTAAAGTTTCTACTGTTCAAGTAAACGTTGAGAGAGACAAAAGATGTCAAAAAAGATTATATAAACTTTAGTTCTCTTATTAAGGGAGTCCTAGCAGGCATAAATTTATACAGAAAATTTTAGAAATTATTGATTTGTATGTACTGATTTTGGAATATAATCTGAGATGAAAATATTCACCTCTGCTGTTAAATGAAACAACCAAACAAACAAACAAAAACCAAACACAACAACAACTAGCCCAAACTACCTTTTTCTACTAACTATGTAGATCCTTTACTTAATCAGTAATGTTCAATGTGGAACTATTGTGAAGGCAAGCTGGGGAAGTATGCCATGGAAAACATAGCAGGAAAGAAATGTTTTTCTAAGTTGCTTTCAGGGAGATAAGGAGTCTCTCATATTTCCAGAAGTTTCCTCCTGGCCTTAATTTTTGTTATCCTTTCAGTTTCTTACAGAGCTTACTAATAAAATGCACAGAGAACTGAAAAATCATTTTCTGGCAGGTAGAAAATTATCACCAAGTAACTAGCTGTGCATGGGTTGTCTGTGGATGCATTCATGTGTGTGTTTGTGTCTGTTTATTGGATGGTTCTACCCTAATAAACAAAAAGACATATATTTCATGTTTACCTCTCTTTTCAGGGAGGGAGTAGGAGGGAAGCAGAGTCAGTATTACCTAAAGAACTCACAAGCAGTAAGATACAAACAGAGCTTAAACCAATACTCTTTTTCTTCCAACAAAGTAAATCCAACAAAGCACTCGTTCTGCTGAGGCTGGTACAGGAAAGGAGTACTGTGGTTCATTGAGAGGAAATTAAGCTTATCCTACTCTGCACCTGCTGAAGCCAAAGGCCAGAAACACCCAAACAGATTTGAAAAGTATTTTTACAGGAATGGATAAGGAGAGGCAGACAAGGTAAATGTTTTTCAAGTTCTAGTTCATCATTTTACTACTGTTAGGAAAATCTGTCTGTCTCTGTGATTTCTAGATGGCATTTGGCTGGTGATGTTTGGCCAGTAAATTATATTTGACTGATGCTGATCATGCTGTGTGTGTACTCTGTGCCTACACATGTCTAAGTATGGAGCAATGTTCACGGAAAGAAAGCTAGCGGCAGATAACCATCATTTGTCCTGCTGTTTGAGAAGTATTCAGTGGTCCCTGGGAAGCCAAACAGAACTAAGATTTTTGGGCATCTCCTCTAAGGATGCTACTGACCGTATGGGTAGAAAGCAGTTTTCTCACAGCTTATGTTTTCAACTTCTCAGACTACTCATTTTGTTCATCTAGACCCCTGCCATTATGTAGCTGTGGGTATTAATTTTAAATGCAAAGTGCTCGGTCTGACTTCCCTAGAGTTTTCCAGAACAACTGCTAATTACATTGAATGTGGGCTCTATGGTTCTGCTACTACTATGTTCCAGTTTCTGTCTCTTGTGTTTTTGTTTGCTCTCCTTATTTGCTTGAAGTGAAAAGAGTCGTTTAGTGAAATGTATTTACCTGAAGAATTATAGTTTGATCCCTTGGCCATAAAGATGGTTAGAGGCATTTGGCACAGAATCAGGTTCAATGGATTGCGGCTGCCTGTTCTTGTTGTATAAGGTTGCCAGTTGTAGTTTATAGTCTATGTGAAGCAACTAATCTCTCTCTGGAGTAAAGGACAGAGCTGGGTTACTATGCTTTATATCTCATGCCAGCTGGAAAGATTGCTAGGCACTCTGGAAGCTTTTTTCCCAAAGTAAGGACTTTTCTTAGTTTCTATATGTAGTATTTTCTTTTGATTGTCTCTTAGCAACAGGCTTGAAAGCATTACAATTAAATGAATAAATGAAAAAGGAGACCAGTGTGAATTTTTTTATTCCCTCCAGAATAGGACAGAACAAATAGAAAGACATGCAGCACTGATCTACATCTGAACTTCATTCCATTCCACATCTAACTTATAAAGGATGAAACAACTGCAGACTTGTATTACTGATGCTTAGCACATCTCTGTGGCTGTAGATTCATTTAGAAACACTTGGGGGGAATAAATGTTTCTCTGGATATTTTTCTTAGATGATTACTTATGAATTCAAAAGGATAACCAGAACCATAGAATAAGTGTGCTGTAGATGTAATCTATTTGTTCTGTTTGAAGTCTTACGTGAAAACGAGGCAGTTAGTGTAATGCTTCTTCAGATTTGAATGACTGTATAAGAATATTATAACAATGTAATATAGAAAAAGTAAACTTTTTTTTTTCTTCCCATGTGATATTTGGAATATATTAAAAGTAGTGAATTGCTATCTTAGGTTCATGAACACTATCATTAAAGTGGATATTTTGTGTCATATCTCATGTCCAGAAAACCTAATACCCTTTCAGACAGTAATCTAATGCCTAGGACTGAGTATAGGAACTCAGCAAGCATGTTCTTACATTATATCTTTCTAGCATAAAACTATTTTCAACTCAAGGTCTGTTCTTGATCTGAACATTTTGTCTAGGTTTTAGCAATCACATGTGGATTCCTCTTCCATAAATTCTCAAGTGTCCTCTGGATATGTTGAAAAACTTTGGTAAGCACATATTTTCCGTCAAGAAGTTCCTCAATTAAAATAAAATAAAATAAAATAAAATAAAATAAAATAAAATAAAATAAAATAAAATAATAAAATAAATAAAAGGAGCTATTTTGAGTCTGACTCCTAGCATAATTTATTATACCTAGTTCTTGTTTTGAACAAGAGTGCTTAATCCATCCCTATACAGATCATTTTCTTTTCACTTAAAAAAAAAAATTGCTACAACTCAGCTTTTTCTTCTCCATGATACAGTGTTTCTACTACCTCAGGCACTTAGAGTAGGGAAAACTCCATCTCTTTTATCTCCAAGTACTTTCCATTTTGAGATGTAGAAAGGGAGGACCAAAACCACCCATGGTTTAAAAGATGGACCATGGATTTCTGCAATACAGTCTGCCCCTATGACAGAAAAGTGACTTGATAACAAAAATTTTATAGGTAGAATACCAAATGACTTTCATTTTATTCAGAGACTGACATAACTTGATTAATTTTGATGGAGTTTAGGATCCTTTAGAGTGGTTAAAGACCTGGGCCAATAAATTCAAGTTAAACTGAGTTTTCAGAAGTAAAATTACCATGAAAATACTACTTGTTTGTGCTCGTGAAAGTACTTCTGCTGACTGCAGTGAATTTGAAGAATTTTTACCTAGAATGTACTTGGTAGATATTTATATCATTTCATTCAAGGATAAAGCAATTTTACATCGCTGAATCTACTTCAATGTGTTAGGTTTTCCTTTGTCAGATCAAATTTATTTTTCAGAATATGAGATAAATGCACAGCTGACAAAATTATGACAAAATCAGACAACAGTTTGTTTTTAGGAAGATTTTCCAATGCAGCCAGTAAAGTACTCACTCTTATAAATACAGTAGAAGACAATCTTGGTTCTGTTTTTTAAGTCAACGGATGGGTTAAAAAAAAAGGCGAACAAAGTTCATGATGTCTTTGCTTAGACTTGGTTATTTTTATTCAATAAAAATAATTTTTAAGCTTACTAAACTTGCATGTTGTTTCCTACTATCTGTATTTCAAATCATTTTGAAGGAAGAAGTACCATTCCAGTCATGGAAAAGGAGATGAGTTCTTTTTTTTTTTTCAGGAATATGATAAAGCTCTGTCAGAGTCAGAGCATTCTCTAAGCATTTGAACAACCATTGGCCATTTTATTCCTGTACATCCAGTTCTATCAACAGTGATTTTGTTTTTAAATTTTCAACTCTAGAAAAAAATGAGGCTTTAAGGCAGGTGACAGATATTTAGTACATTTAAGGAAATATTTTTTATACTTTGTTATTACTTTTTCTCTTAATTCATAGCATGTACATGAGTATTTTTTAATATAGGAAACAGCTCACACATTCAGTGTAATTTCAGTACTGTTGCAGTCATTTTGACATGGTATTTTGTTCCAGTTTCTAAATGAGTCCATTATTTAGGTGAATGTATTCCTTCAGTGAATCAGAAAAAAATCCAAGCTCAGGTAAGTGCCTAATGTTTCAGATGAGTAGGAATGTCTAAGCAAGAGAATGTTAATGGATAGTTGTTCAGAAGAAACCAAAGGGATTTCCATTAATTTAGTTTTAACCTGACTTCCACAACTGTAGGTTTTTTGGTTTTTTTGTTTGTTAATACTAAGTCCAATAGTGAAGTATGTTTATGGAAATCTTTTCTCTACGTTTTAAAAATTAGATACTCTGTCTTGACTTTAAATATGGGAATAATATACTCCTCATTCGAGTTGTGTATTTTGAGTATATTCTCAGAGATTCAGTGCCTTACATGTTTTTCCTAGTTGTGTGGAACAACAGAAAAATAAAATATAAATAGTATTAAAAGAAGGATCTGTGGTAATAATTAAACTGAGGTCCTTTCTTTACAGGCTAATTGTGATGCTGCTAAATTGTGAAGCAGAGATCTAACTTGGCAGCAGAGATTACAAAAGGAGTGCATTTAGGAGATGAATATGCTTTCAACAAATCTATAGAAGTTTAGCCTGATGAAACCCCTCAAATCCTGAAAAAAAATTAAATTCCTTGCCCAAGATTAATTTGACCATAATATTATTATATTGTTATGTTTCTTAACTTAGAGCACTTGATGAGTTTACACATGGACTAAAAAATCTTTTCTTAAAAAGGTTTTATGAAGCCATTTGTAAACACCTGCAGCTAAGTAAGGCTCAGTAGATCTATCAGCATAGCATTCACTCTATTTGTATGTCATAAAAACACAAGCACTTGTTTAATGGAATCTATTTACTTTCCCCTCCAAAAAGAGGAACATTGCTACAATTAGTAAGAAAAAGAAGATCCAGACCATTGGAGATCTATCAGCACCGTAAAATTAGTATGATTGGTAAATATAGAAAGCTTTAGTTGACCATACTAAATATCTTAATTAACATTTCAAGATATGAAACCTGTGAAACTGCTGAAGGCATCACAAAAACATATGAGAGAGTCAAATTACACATTATTTATAACAACTGCCCTTTAACTATATTTGTTATATAGTGTAGGGTTATGGAATTTATGAGGCCAACTGAGTTAAAACTTTAAGTAGTTTGCAGGCTATGTAAATGCTGCAGTAACTTTAAACCTTCAAACTAAAACCTTACTGTTTGATGCTGGAAAATACGGAAGGAAAACTGGGAAATAAACAGTAATACACCTTAATATGCAAAATATTATTATTACTGCTTCTCTTTGCTTAAAAGAAGGTAACATATTCACAAAACATCCCAGCTAGGAATGTACTGGCAATGATGTGTTCACTCTTTGTATAATAGAGAGCTCATTTACTTGGAGGGTCTTAACTTAAAATGAAGAAAATTCTGTTTCTGTTAGCCTAACATTCCAGATAACCTACAATTATAAGTCATTTCCACCTCTAATTCAATATTTTAGCTGCATGAGCAGTTGAAATCCTTATACAGATCAATATTACAATGCATATATATAGTACACAGACCTAAAGATCTATTTTAGGAAGCCTAGTAGACTCATAAAACCAATGGATAGAGAGAGGAAGGCACACAGAAATACTCTATGAAGAAGTGTATTTCTTTTCAATAAATATTGAAGGCTTTTACATCTCTCTCATTTCATTAGTAGCTGATCTGGTTAATTTAGCCAGCTAATTTAGGTATCTGAAATGTAGCAGATGCAGCAGAATGAATAGTCCTGTAGGTAGCCTCCTGTTTGTGCTGTCATAACAAAGTCTGACTGTAACAAAATTCATTCTTTCTGTTTTCTTTATGTATTTCAAGATTTTACTGCAAGGATGATATTAAGTATTTTGATAATTTAGTATTCCTTGTCTGCAGAAGTGCAGATGATACCAAGTTCTTATTTACTTTTTGCAATTACCATCAAAGGAGACCATAAAATACATAAAATTTTTGTAATATTATTTACCCTACATATTATTCTTGCTGCTTCAATCATAATCCTAGTAATAAATGGTATTATTTTCTGTGTTCTTCATTCTTGCTATTATGTAAATATAATTTGAGACTGTGACCCTATACAATTTAGTCAATTTCTGTTTCAGTAGTGTTTTGACAGCAGATGATTAGATTGCTACTGATCTGCTATCAACCTATCAACCATACTTTTAGATAATTTGCTGCTATCTCTGTTGTGAGATGGAAATATAATAATACTGTTCAGTGATCTATCTAAAAATAAGTATGACTGAAATATAATATGCTATATTAGATAGATTATCTGCTACTGTTACATATATAATAAGCATAACTTTAGATCTTCTAAATTCCTATTTCTAAGAAAGCTCCAAAATTTTCCTGTCATGATGGAGTTAAAAATCTCACAGAGGTAAACTTCTTGAAATTGATATATAATGTTTAACCTGTTTGTGACTTAAGTGATTTTTCAGACTTGAAAGAAGACTGGAAAAGCTGTTGACATTGTACAAACCTTCATTTACTTCAGTTGTTACTGAAAATGAAGAAAGGTGTCAGTAAATGAGTTTCAGCCGTATACTGTAAGGAACTAAGTTTGGCCATCTCAGAAAACTTGACCAGATCATTTTCATGGATAGATTTTGTCTTCTAATGTGTTATAAAGCTCTATCTTATTCTTGATTGTTACAGCCGGTGTTCGAGTAGTTGAGTTTTCTATGAAGTGATGAATCTCCTGGAATCTTAGAATATTAATATTGCGGGTCAAACTGTCCCGCAAACCGTTGACAATCACTCAAGCCAAACTGTAATACTACTATATCACCACTCTCTTCCCAATTCTTCTCTGTGAGTCATATAGCTGTCAGAGTCATACTTTTTTGCTAGTTTTGAATGGGAGGTGGCTGAAGGACATGAACTGTAAATGCCTATCTTTCAGAGGCTGACTAATATATAGTGAAATAGATCCCAAACTAACATATATTGAAATTAAAATTTTAAATCTGAATTTTTATTAGGATGTTGTAGTTATGGCTCCTTCATTTGTAAGACAAATATTTGTAAGACAAACCATTGCTTACATATCACTTACTAACTAAATATTCTCATAAATCTCAGCAAGAAAATTTTTACAGTATGCAGGACAGGACAAAGTGAAACTTGCAATTGAATATTGATCTATGGCCAAATAAAAATCTTTTAAATATAAAACCTTCACTTAATTTAGTCAGAATCAAAAATAACATAAATGGATCTGTTACAATTCTCCCAAGACCTTGTCGGGAAACTTAATACAATTTTCATGCTGTCCGGTGATGGATTCAGTTAATGGAATAACCCCACAAGCTTTAGTGCTATTACTCATATTCAGGGGTAATACAAATATCGTCTGTGTTTCCCTTGGGCTCTAGAACATTAGGCTAATCTCTTTCTTTAAGGCCCAACCAGTTGTGGTTTCTCTGTCTGTCTGATGCATTGATTGTTTTAAAATAACTAGTGTTATTTTAGGCACAGAAGACTTCTTAACTAGACCAACAATGTATTAGAGATTGAAAATTGAACTGAGAATCATAAAATTGAATCTGTATTTCTCTTCCTGAGAATCTTCTGTTTTAAACTTGCTGAAATGAACAGGTTGATGTTGAGTGAAAAGGTACCTTTGTGCTTTCTCTGCA
The DNA here is from genome assembly GCF_038088225.1 of Cyrtonyx montezumae. Classification (NCBI taxonomy): domain Eukaryota; kingdom Metazoa; phylum Chordata; class Aves; order Galliformes; family Odontophoridae; genus Cyrtonyx; species Cyrtonyx montezumae. The sequence continues at coordinate 72,239,157 of NW_027072089.1, read as the reverse complement.
CCACCTCAAACTGCAATATTCCAAGCATCCTAAGGAATTCTTGCCATTGAAGGGGAAGAAATGAGAGAGAAGCAGAGGGGAATTACATGCTGCTTGTTTTTGAGGGGACAGTGGTTAGGATTAGAGGATAACTACATAATCATTTTATTTCCTAAGATCTGAAATTTGTGTGAGACTTCTAGCTCCAGATTATATGTTTACTAAAGTGGATCTGGCACTGAAGATCATTGTATATCAGTTTATACAGTTTTCCTATTTTGTTCAAAGAAGCTTTCTATGAGGCATTCTAGGAAAAGATTGGCTTGCATATTGATTCACTGGGCTGATTCAGTGCTCCAGGTGATGTACAAAAACAGCAGATTTGAAGCATAAATTTTATCCTTTTTTTTTTTTTTTTTTTTTTTTTTTTTTTGTGGAAGTAGTGAGTATACAGATGCCAAACTGACTGCTCAGTAGTGGTGAGAGTATTTCAGGATATTAATACTCACAGCCTTTCAGCACCACCAGGTTTTAATAGCTGCTGGTGCATGTAGTGTATAAAATAGTGTGGCTATGGTTCTGTGCACATCTCAGGGCATGCTTTTTATGTACAGTAAAACAGAGAGCAGAAAAGGAAGTTAATGAACTGGCAAGCTGTCTTTTGGGTAGCTAACAGTGCACAGTCTTAAAGAACCAGTTTAGAACTAGATGAAAGAATAATCTCTGTTTCAACTCTCATCTGTGTGTTCACCACTGACCTCATCCTGAAAGTGCTTGTTATACCATTCCCAAACCTGTAATGCATCTGTGGTTGTATTTAAGTTTCTATGCCAATGTCAGGAGGATTACTCTCAAGCTTGAAAAATTGGACTACTTATGAATGAGATTTACTGGATTGAAAACCAAGGGTCCATTGATGCAAAACTTAACCATCCCTTGTTTTTCAGATGTACAATTTAAAATCAGGTTACTGTTGGAATCAGCAAAACTCCTCTTTCTGGCATTGGACAGTAACATGTTAACTAGACTACTGTACTTCTCAAGGTAAAGTTAGGACTGTGTGTCATTTAGTCTAACTCACCTGCAGTGAACAGAGACACTTGCAACTAGATCCGGTTGATCAGAGCCTTTTCCAGCCTGCCCTTGAATATCTCCAAGGATGGGACAACCACCTCTCTAGGCAACATTTTCCTCACCACCCTGATTGTAAAAAACCTTTTTGTTACATTCAAATTAATTCTTCCCTTTTCAGTTTGAAACAGTTTCTCCTTGTCATATCACAATAGACCCTGCTGAAGAGTCTGTCACCTTCCGTTTTGTAGTCCCTGTCTAGATATTGAGAGGTTGCCATCAGGTCTTCCTGGAACCTTCTCCTCTCCATGCTGAACAGCCCCAGCTCTCAAACTGTACCCATAAGGGAAATGTTCCACCCTTTGCATCATTTTTGTGGTTTTCTTCTGGATGTACTCCAACAGGCTGATGTCTCTCCTGTGCTGAGTTCTGCATACATTCTTCATTCCACCTGAGACTAAGTAAGGAGTGGAAGGAGATGCTACTTCTTTTAAAATGTCAATTTAAAAATATTTAACATTAAGAAAGCTTCATTTCTGTGTGTGTGTGTTCTTCTAATATCATGCATCTATACCAGATACATGAATGTCTGTCTGAGAAGCTCAGCTATGTTGTTTGTCAGTAGTGGCAGAACAGGAAATTGCTTGGGATGACTAGGGTGCTTTCATTTTAATGAGTTCCACAACTCCACCACAGCAGCTCTCTCACTTCCTGTCCTTTTAGAAAGAGATGGATAAAATACAGCGCCAAATTAGTTACTAAAGTTACGGAAATTATTCTCCATTGTTCTCATCACTACTGAGAGGAGAGCTAGGATAGCCAGATGGTTATTTTAGTTAGGATTCTCCAAGCCCTGTGGAACTTTTGAGACCCAAAGCCCACTCCATCAGATTGATTGATTTTGTGCCAAGTAACTTTGCCTTTACCTGGACACTGTGACTTTTTCTTTCAGTAAAAAATAAATTTTGATTAAATTTGTGAAAAGTGTTAAAGGCAGACTGAAATAACATATTTTTTTTCACATTTGCTTTGTTAAAAAAAAAAGCCAAAACTAGCAATGTCCTTGGTTTTATTTCTAAACAATAATTGCATGAATTTTGTTTGTTTTTAAGACCGTAATCTCAATAGGATTAAGGTTTAGAAAAATCTATTACAGTATGACTATCTAAGGCACGAAATTGTTGGTTAATTCTTACTTTCCTGTCTGAATTGACTCTGATTCTTATTCTTTATTCTGGAAAGGACATGAATTCAAAGAAAAAAAATACATACATATATATGAATATGTTGAATTTTGAATTGATGTTATGTGCTTACTAGCTGCATATAGAGCAAACAGCACCCCCAACCCAATGAAAAGTCTGTTTCTTCAGTAGAGCATTCAATCCCTTTTCAAATTTGTTTTTCAGTACATTTGTAATTCTATTTTGTGTAGTTATCTGTATAGTTTTCCTCATTTTGAAATTTAGAATCTAAAATGTAAAAACATTCTTAAGAAATCAACTCTTCTTACGTTTCATTATTTTTCTTGTATTTTAAGTTTTCTTTTTTTGATGCATTTGATCAGAGATTAGAATAAGTGTAGCTGTTTATCCAAAATCAGATTAATGCTCGTTCTGTGAAGATTTTTCTTATATGGGCTATATCAGTTATATCAGAAGTTATATCAGAATATATGGGTTATATCAGAAGCTCTGTCAAAATTTCATTGATATTAGGCCTGAAACCGATTTAACGGTGAAGTTGAAATAAATAATATGTATTCTTTGCATTAATGATTTTCAGGCATGATTGAATTTTGTAGGGAAAGCTACTAAAATATAATGCAAAGTTTAAACCAAGTGTGCACTTTAATTTCAGGTTGCTTTCCATTCAAGTGCTAGACCGGTCTTGCATTTTGTATAATAATATTTTTTTGAAATGCAAGAGTTATTTTGATTTCTAAGTGTGTATACACTGTCACTTTTTTAATGGTAAGTCTTAATTGTACTGTAGTCATTGTTGTGATTATATGATTGTATGTTTCTGTGCAAATTAGATTGCGTATATTTAAAGAAACAATCTTGTGTACTAGATGTACAGGCAGACTGTGGGATAAACGAAAGAATATTTAATGTTTTAGGCAGATCTAGTTCATCAGTTTGATTTCACTGTTGCTTACTCTGCTTCAAGTATTCTGTCTAGATTATTTAAAATTAGTTGGAATATGTTGTTTGGTCACAAATAGTAACTAAGAACAACCTAGCTATTCAACGTGATACTTTCCTGAAGAGGTGTAAGATCAGAAGTTCCTTGAAAGTTTTGTTTATAAGCTGAAAAAGAATGTGGAACATCTGGAACTACGCAAAGAAACCCTTACAACAATCTCAAATTGCACGTGAGATGAAGACATAAGTTCTTGTGCCAATTCAAGTACAACATGACTAATATCTCTGTCGAAGTACTGTAAGTCTTTGCCACTCATAGCTCCACTTACATATAACCTGTTAATGCAAAATAACATTCTAGGTATATGATTACATCTATAAAGAAGAGCTGTAATGACAGAGCTTTCCCTCAGTTCTGATAGCTTGTACAGACCACCGTGATTGACCATACTAGCCTACACACCGTGATTGACCATACTAGCCTACAGATCTACACTGACAAGTGTAACAAGACACCACATAAGTGTCCAAATATGTTTATGAAAGTATCCTTTTGTCCCATTTCTGTCATCTTCGTATTCTTAACCACATTTTTAATATGTGTATTTACATATTTGAGATAGCCTCTAAATTTCTTCTCAAGCCCATTTCCTTGTTTCCAAAGATACGACATCGTTGTGGAAATTTTTTGTGTTCTAGGTAGGAGTGTAAATAGTAAATCTTTTAACATCCATAGATATTTAACATGGTGAACAAAGTGATAGGACAAGATGCAGAAAGCACAAACTGCAACACAGGAGCTGAACATCAGGAAATAATTTTATTGATTTTTTATTTTACTTTTTTTTTTTTTTTTAATTCTGAAGATAACAGAGCCCTGGAACAGGTTGCCCAGAGAAATTGTGGAATCTCCATCTTGGAGTGGTACTGGGACATGGTTGTAGGCAATTCTGTAAGTGACTGCTTGAGCTTGGGTTTTGGACCAGGTGACCTCCAGAGATCTCTTCCAACCTCGACCCTTCTGTGGTTCTTCAACTCTGTGATACAGTGTTCAGAAGATTCTGGTGAAAATATAAACACATTGCAGTGTAATATGAGTGAGAATTCAGCTGCACTGAACTTTATGCTGCTGAAAAATTGTGATTTAGTTTTGCACCTTTTCAGTCACTATAGAAAACTGATATAATTGCTGATATACTGATATAATTTTTTTTAAACTGATATAATTTTGTTGATTTATATTCACTGTTAACTTAAAGGAAGAACTTTACCAACAATACACTGTGCTTGAGGGCTAAGTGGAAAAAAATGGAAAAAAATACAGTCACATAATAACATAATTTCAGGGATTTTAGTCATTGTGCCTATCTAGAAGACTGTTTATGATTGTGTTTTAGCAAAACCAGACATTTGACTCACACAGTGGGGTGTTTCAAGAAAATGTTCCCATAGCAGAGTCTAGGGGTAGATTCAGGCTATAGTGTGAATAGAGGTGCTGCTCAGATGCATGGGCACTGCCTCTCAGGCCTGAGAATGACTTGTTACAGCCTGAAGTGTTTATAGAATTGTTATGTGGAGAAAGAGGCATTTTCTCCATTAGCCAAACAAGAAAATTTTCCAGAGTAAAAGCTACTGGAAAAATGTGTAATTGAATAGTTACATGTGAATTAAATGGCATGTGGATTAAATATTCTTTTGGAGCAGTCATTCACTGGTGGTAGCAGGACCAGTAAGAATGTACACTAGATGCTTTACCATGTCTTCAAATGTAATTGCTTTTCAATCTCACCTGAGCTGTTTAATTCCATACTTACATGGATAATTATTATCTCCAGCATATAGATAAATGGAAATGGGGATGTAATGCACACTACAATATTGAAAATGTAGCACAAAATCATGAAGTTCAATCTCAAGATGAACATGTCTTGTCAGCCATTTGCCAGTCTGTAGGAAGTTAGCTCAGGATCTGAATGTCTTTTTTGTCCAAAATGAAAATACGTAATCTATGATTTTTAGTTTTTCTTCTCCATTCAGTGAATCAAATTCCCATCTAAGCAGTAAGGGGGAATTATTTTTATTATTACTATTGTTGTGGTTACTGTCACTTACATTGTGGAAGCATATCCCTAACCTGACAAGCAAGAGGATTATATTTCTTAATAAATGTCACATTTTTCTAACCAAATAAAACCTCAGAGTTCTACATGTTCATTTACATATTACTGATCAGAAGCAATAATTATTTTATGTGTAAAGTATGCAGATAAATCTATTTCTAAGCCTGAATGAACTTTGCAAAAAAATTAAAATCTGAGGTCAAATATCACCTTTCCAAGACCTCTCATGTTTAACTTTAAAAGTTATGTTGGTAAGATAATATTGAGGTAACATGATTAGATAGATGCTTGCAGAATTAAAATTTCATTTGTTGGATTTATTAACAGGTAAACAAATTAAAGTGAAGCTTAAACAAGGTTTGCCAGGCATGGTATTTTATATCAGAAGTGATATGCTGTAAGAAACAGTGATAAAGAATGTGATCAACGTGTGTGTGAATTCTATCCAGGACACTTGACTAAATGCCACCACTGAAAGCATAGAAATAACCACTTATGGTTTGGATTACTTTCTCAACACTGGAAAAGTACCAAGAAACCTAGCTAGTGTAAAGGTGTCAAGATTTTTCATAAATTGAAGAGAAATAGAATGTCATTTTACTCATAGCCAAATATTTTCTACTGAGTTCAACTACTAACTTACAACAATCTCCTTTTTTAAATACTTGATCTCATTTAGAAAATGTGCTTTATTACTGACTTTTTTTTTCCCAAGAAAAATAGAACCACTAAAAATGGTGACAAAGTTTGGTATTGCTAAATCAGTGTGACTTTTTTCTTTTTTTCTTAAGGATAATAACACCATATTCGGCCATTAAAATTACCATGTGAGAATGATGTTTGGTGGTATATTTACACGTAATGATATTTTAGGGTAAAGTGAAGCAAACACAAATGTTACATTAATTATGAGGGGACTGCTCAGAAGAGAATATCACACTTAGCCATAGAAGTTAGGTACTACTAGCAGAAATCCTAGCAGAATATTGATTACCATATTACTAGTTCTAGATATCATAGTTTGTAACACAGATGTATGTCAACTGTTTAAAAACTTGCAGCGCTGCTCCTTATCTTTCAATTGATCAGATTACTTAGAAAGTCATCTCCAGGCTATCTGCATTTTATAATGTCCTGAACACTGTCCATGTCCAGGCTTACCAAGGAACTGCATGGGTGATGGTGGCTGCTTCACTGTACCTGCTTGTGACTGTGCAGTTAAGGGTGATAGATACCTTTGTAAAATAATACATTAAATGCAGTCTTTTTTTCAACAACTCTGCATAGCACTTCTATACCAATGTATTATTTGTTTTTCCTTGTTAGCAATATTAGATATCTGCCTTGAGTTTTTGGTTATAAAGGAACACAATGCTGTTTGTACAAGATACAAGGAGCACAACATTGTTTGAAAGCTACAGTAATATTTTTTCTTTGCAAATGATTTGACTCTTGCAATTCTGACTCTGGAAATATTTATGGTCACAGTACCTGATTTTTTAGTTTCCCCACATTATTATTATTTTTTTAACACAGAAACAAATGTTTATCCAAGACTTTCAGACTTTTAGAAAGCTTTCCAAGTCTTTTCAAAACCTGTATTCCTTTAAAGTTCTTGAAGTAGATGTCTTTCTTTTTCATGACTTCATATACCAGTAATTCCCACAAAAGTCCATTATGCCACTGAACTCTGAAGTGTAATGAGACTAGCTGAAAGCTGGGAGCAAAGCAATTCTATGGTTCATTGCAGTAGTGCTTCTCTACAATAGTGGGTATCAGCAGTTTTAATCCTCTGACAGTCAGGCAAACAAAAACTGAATCTCATAAGAATCTTCTTTTTTTTTTTTTTAATCTCAAATATTTATATCACTTCATAGGTGGCCTTGTTGTTGTTGGGTTAATCAAATTGATTCCTTCGAAATAATGTCAGTAATGCCTAATCTTTATTTTCTAGGGCCACTTCTATATCTTTCTGGTGTTGGTCTTAATACAGATATTAAGTAATAGGAGAATGATTATTTTGAAAAGTTTTTGAAGACATTCAAAACTTCACACAGAAGTAGTATAAAGTCTTAATGAATGCATTTGCATAATGCTGTGGGATACGTATCAACCTCTGTTGGATGCTGACATACACTGGAGTAAGGAAGGATTAAAAATGCAGCTCCCTCTGCTCCATTGACACCTCTGCTCTAAACTCAAAGGAAGCTGGGTTTTTTTGTTTTCTTTTGTTTTGTTTTGTTTTTTTTCTGTAAAAAGCAGGGTTATTCATAACCTATTTATATTGAACAGTCATGTATTCTGAATCTTAACTGTTGCTTATTAGCTAACCATACAGTTCAGGAATATTAACTCTGTTGTTCACTTAGGACAATTCATATCACTGTAGTCAAACAGGTTAAATGTCTGCATCATATGATCTTTAATAGATTATTGCACACCACATCAATCTGAGTGTTGTCATGCAGAATGTTATCTTGCCAGTGATTTTTTTTTTCCTGATAAAGAGCTTCAAAGTTTCAAAGCACAATGTTTTAGACAAGGGCTTCCGTTTACAACTTTCTGTAATGTGAAATCTAACACTGAAGAGGAACATCTGGCTTTTGAAAACACTACCACATATTCCTCACTGAAAATGTCGTAAGATTCAACAGATTATTTTAGTGCATATTATATATAATAAATATACAATGTGTTTTCACAGTGGAATTCTGTATTATTATTTAAATAACTTCAAGAGATTAAAACGTAAATGTATGCAAATACATTTAAAAATTTACAGCTACTGCTGTAAATAATCCTAATGTTGTAGATAGTACTACTGAACAAAAGTCTCTGGAGTATGAAAAGGGCACTTTCTTTAATGATACCTGATCATATTGCAGATTGTTGCAATAATCTAGGCAGTAAGGAGAGAAACATTCAGGAGGTAAGATATACAGTATGAAGTTTTTTGTGAACGCTTCCTCCTATTCCTAGGGAATGGCAAAGAAAAAATACCGTAATAATATTGTTGCCTGGCTTGTAGATTTACTGTATGGATGCTTCCCCAACTACAGATAGAGCAACTACAGTGTACTGTTGCCCATGTAATGTTATAAATGGGGATAATTCTTTCAGGCAACAAACCCTAAGAGTGAATTAATGTGGGGATGTATCAGTATAAATATTCTAGAATATCAGATGATTTTATTTTGACACATTGCTTACTGATGTTGAAGAATGACTATCTTGTATTCTTCAGAACTTGTCTCTCCTCTCAATTATTATACTATCCATGATCTGCATTGCAAAATGCCGCAGACTTGCTGAGATTTCTAGCTCTACTGTGATATTTAAAATTAGGTCTTAAGCACTTACGGTCACAAAATAATTCTAGGCATTTCTTAGAAGAGAGGAAAGGCATAACTGGTAAAGAGTTGTTGCTGTGCTAGCCAGGGTCTAGTCTGAGTAACTGATGAATTAATGCAACTTTGTTCTCTAAAAGGAGTGGCAAGTTTGTCTGTCCCAATAGTGCCATTAAATTAGTTATTTTCTCTGTCCCAAACAGATCTTCCCCAAGTGTAACTAACTCAATGATTAGTGAGAAATCATTTCTCCCTATAAACTTTTCATAAAATTCTCACATGCTGCAATGGCAATGCAATCTAAGTTATAAAATAACACATTTATTTTAATTCATTCAAACAGGAAGAGGTGGGCTTTTTTGGAGCATCCTCATACCTCTGATTTGAGAATTTGAACGAAATTTTTTTTTTTATTACTTGAAAGGTAAATTTAACTGTTGCTGTAGGATTTGGTATATTAGGGATGGAATAGGGAGAACTGATATTCCTTTAGTTGTATTGAAACATATTGAAAGTATTTCTGAGATAAAGTTTTTTCAAATAATCATCTGTTGTAAAATGATGAGATTTCTTTTTTTTTTTTTTGGGGGGGGGGGGAATTATCTTTTTGTTATGAGAATAATCCAAAGAATTCTTAAGCTTCTAATTTATTCACAAGGATTCTGCACTGATAAAAGGTGGCTATGACAAAATATCTTTGGATGTACTTTGGAAATAAGAGTCTGAAGGAATTGGGATCCTATAGTTACTATGTTGGGAAGAGGAGTGAAGTCCAGTCAGCATGATGGCTATTATAAATTTGTTTCTTTGTACCTAAATTTTGCTTTACAGATCAGGAACAATTCAGTGAGGGCACTAGTTCTAAAACAATGTTTGCTCTAAAAGAGAAATTATTATGAATTCCTGTGTTCCTAATTGCTTCCGCAGGTTGGCTTAGTTCTTCTATACAGCCCTAAGGGTGTGCCAGTTGTTGAGGGGTGGGAGCTCTTCATTGCCTTCTGAGGCTCTGCTGCTCTTTGCTCTCTAATTTGAGTAAACACTCCATATTGTCAAGGTCTCCAGATGGAGAATCTTGCAATGAGTTCTCTTAGGAGAGATGTTGTTTGAACTTTTTTTTTTTCAATCTATTCTCCTCTCATGGAGGTTGAAAAGAAGAGTGGAAGTTAGAAAATTCTATCACAAAATCATCAGTGTAGCTCTTGCACATCACTCTGTAATTCCAGAGGGACATCATGAAACCCCAGTGACTGTCCTTGCAACTAAAAAATCTTTCATTTCCAGACGCATGCTCCTGTTTTTGTTTATAAAGTAGACATTGAAAAAGTACCAGTCTCTTCACATATTGATCCTGTCCTGTGTAGACTGACTAGTCCAGGAGAATATTCTGCCAGTGGATGTGTGTATGAGGATTGCTAGGTCTTAGTCTGAACCAATGAATATCAGGTGGGAAGGAGGGACTAACCCAAGGTGCACAGGTGAAATCAGTGCTCACCTCACTCTCATTTAAAGGTTAGCCGCTGAGGAAACAGGGTCTCTATTTGGAGGTTGCTCCTTTTGTAGACTTTACTAGCCTTTGGAAAGGGTAAGCTGCTTGTTCCTTTGTCTTCTGAACTATATCTTGACAAATCCCTTTATGAGCATGTTTGTATCCTGGCAGTATCATAGCCTTTGCTTCCTCTACAGCATGTCTACTTCCTGGGTGAAATTCTGAGGAGTAAAGCTGACGTTTGGCCTGTAGGAGTAAATTATTATAGATTACTTCAGATGTAAAATGACAATTTATAAAGCTCTTCCTGAGGAGTATATCTTAGGGAATGCGCTCTTCGTGACTTTCAGCATTTTATCTGGATACTTGCTCTGGAGTTATCTCTCATCTGAGTGTTTATAATTTACCCCCAAACTATTCCTTGTTAGAGCTATTTAGTTGCAAACTCATGCAAAATTCCCAACCCATGAATGAAGAGCTGGGACCTGGCAATTGAGTGTTTTAGAGTTGAGGAAGCAAGCAGGCTAATTAATACTTAAAGGATTCTTGCTTATTGCTTTCACTATTCATTTGAAATGAGTCTCTTCTATGTTATAGTATCAATTCTACATCTATACCTGCCATTTATAATTAAAGAAGCTTTATTTTAGCATTTATTTATTTCAGTTAAAGCCTGCATTATGAAATTATTAAATATCGTTGGGAAATGTGTATTGTGTTTTCAGATATGGGAATATTCTGCCAGGCGCTCTCTGTGATTTATCAGAACATTTGAACTGTCCCATCATTCAGACAAGCTATTAAGCACACGCCTGAATTTCATTCATTTAAGAATGCATTAAGTTTAAGAATTCGTTCAAATGCTTTAGTGAATTAATATCTTCATTTATAAATTACAGATTTGGTTTTTAGTAGGACATTTCAGTTACTAATAATACTATAATGTTTTGAAAATGCTAAGTGATTGTGTTTTACTTGGGCTAACTCTTAGAAGAAAAACATTTCTGTCCTGCTCTGGGCATCTTTAATAGATAGGACAAATAAAAAGTGAGAGGAAAAATGGTATTATCTGCACTGAATTATTGAGTCACTTCTATTCAGATAATTTTAGCAACCTACAAAGATCTAAGAGGAATCATATATAGCAATAGAAATGACCCTTTGCCTTCAGCATTTTCAACCTCAAACCATCTATTCATTTTCCATGAATGCTATCATCTCCCTAAAAAATGAGTGCTCCTTTTCCTTTAATTAACAGTCAGGTAAGAGATACAAGTCCCTGTTAGAAAAAAAGATTTATCTTTGACGTCTTTTGTCAGATTTCCTGTAATTGGAAAATCAGGAATGGCTCATGGGAGCCTAAAAGTTAAAATCCAAATTCAATCTTTAGTCTATTAAAATGCATCTCATTTTCTGCTGTCTCAAGAAGCATTGTCAAAACTTGCTTCCCAGGTGCCTGCATGGAAGGAAATTACAGCTGGTGCCTGTCCCACTCCTAACCCTGATGTTTGTATTTGTCCACTTGACTGTGTGCCACAAGGGTGAGAGGGTGGGATCCCCTGCTTCTGAAAAATGCCTTTCTGCCAGCAGAAAGTTATTCAATTAGGCAATTACTCTGCTTAATACTGAATGGGGTGATGTAAACCACCTGCACTCACTCTTGCCCCATTCCCCCCCCACCCCCCACTCCCTTCCCACTTGATGGGGACAGCAACCTTTTCTGTCTCTGGGGAGATCTTCAATCTGCTCTCTTTTCCCATTAGCTTCTACAGTTAATAGAGTTTTATTTAACAAAAATAGTAAGTTTGAAATTGTATAGAATTATATAAAAACATATATATATATATATGCTTCCTGATAGGGGCTGCATCCAGTACAGGCATTTTGTAGCAATAACTAATAAGCGTTTGATAATATCTTGACATTTTATCACCTTTTCTGCAAGTTGTATGAATTTTTCCCCTGTCCTCAGAATGATTGGATATGCATTAAGGCAGCAAACTAGAATCAGTAAGGAAAGAGTTGTGATTCCCATGTACTGTAGTGCTGTGGGACTCTCCATACAATTTCAAACTTACTATTTTGTATTTGTAGCTTTTTTTTCAAAGAAGTTTCTTTCTATAGTTGGAGGAACTGTAGTAAAATCAATCTGTGGAAAGAGAAGTAGACTAACCACAGCAATGAACAACCTTCACCAATAAGTGCTTTTTACTGTTTGATTTCAACTGCATGCGTGACCTTGTGGCTTGTCAGGGTCTTTCATTTATCTTGTATGACAGATCCTGTTTTGTTTGGGGGGGAATAGAACATGTGGTGTGTCAAGCAAGCATCTTATCCAGTATCTGTTTTAATAAGTGTAATGGCTACTCCTGTATCTGTTTCGGATTGGATATTTTCCTGAAGTGTGTGATATTTATGTATCTTGAAATTTTAACATGAATCTGGAAAATATTCCTTTAAGCACAGTTATTGGTGCAAAATTAAACTACATTCAGCTCTCATATGTTCCTGGGACCCTGCTGAACAGAAGTAACATAGTGTGCAATTTGACGTAATTTTTTTCTGGTTTAAAGTGCACTAAGAACAAAATTGAGTCTCCTTATCTCAGCTTAGGTGAAGGTCATAGCTGAAATTATTCTCCTACTCTACTATTGCTAACTTTTTTTTTAAACTCAGACCCTGTTGTGACTGGAAAAGTTTCCAGTCATTCTGTTAAGTCGACTTTACTAGTGTTGAACTATTTACAGAAACTATTTTTTAACAGTAATAGAAACAAGTAGTCTGTCAACATGAATTAGAATTGTGTTCATTGCTTTCCAATATATATGCTGTCTTTGCTATCTCTAAAGTCATTTATGATCTTATTCCTGAATGTGACTGCTTAAGGACTTTTACAAACAATAAGCAATTTTCTGAAATAGTAGTTCTTTAGCAGGAGTAATTTTCTTTTTCTCTTGCACAGGAGGGAAAGCCCACAAGGTTTTAGTTTTCTAATTATCTTAATTTTTTGTTTGTTTTTGTTTTTCAATATTGTGTTGTTATATGTTATAAAATAGATTAATTCTCTAGGCCTGTCAGTATTCAGTAAAATTTAAGTGATTCTGAACCTCCTGAATAGAGTACAGTAAAAGTGGAAGTCACTGGGAGAAATGGCTGACATACCAGAAGGCTGTGCTGCCATCCAGTGAGACCTAGACAGGCTGGAGAGTTGGACAGGGAGAAGTTTAATGAATTATAACAAGGGCAAATGTCTACACTGTCTTGCATCTGGACAAGGACAATGCCAGGTACCAGTATAGGCTGCAGTATTGCAGCCATCAAGGCTGGTGGCATCCTGGCGTATACTAGAAGGTATGTGATTAATAAATTGAGAGAAGTTCTCCTTCCCCTCTACTCTGCCCTGGTGAGACTGCATCTGGAATATTGAGTCAAGTTTGGGGCCCTGCAGTTCAAGGGCAGGAAGCTGCTTGAGAGCACAGAGCCACAAAGATAAAATTAAGGGAGTGAAGCATCTCACTTATGAGGAAAGGCTGAGGAACCTGAGTCTCTTTAGTTTGGAGAAGATACTGAGGGGTGACCTCATTAATGTTTATAAATATGTGAAGGAAATTTGACTTCCTCCAATTTATAGGAGGGGGAGGAGGTTCTTTTTAAAATATGTATACCTGATGGTGAGCTTAGGACACAACATGTCAAATGGTAGCCCAATCAGTTTATTACAAATCCCAGTTCCTTAGGAATATGGGGAAGGGAAGATGGGCAAGAGAGAAGAGATAGGAAATAGAGGAGTCTTTGTAGAAAGCAAGAGAGAGAATCACCACCATTGGTCCAGTGATGTTTGTAGTTCAGGTGCTGATCTCCACTAGCGATGGGTTGTTGGAGAGTGTTGTTTGGTAGACAATAGACTTCTTTTTTCCCCTTTCTTTTCATCCCTCTTCTTTTCTCTCTCTATCTTTAATGAAGGTAGAAGTTATAAAAAATAAGTCCAAGGTGGTTGAGTAAGCTCTTTTTGGAGAGGCAGCTCCTGGCTTTTTTGGATCTCCACAGGGACTCCTTTGTTCCGATTTTCCAGGCTTTTGCCAGCAGAAAAGAGGGGTAGTGAAATGCCAAATTATAGCTTGCCTTCACAAGATACAATGTTATAATTCCCCACTCTCCCATACCAGTTAACTGGTCACAGGCCAGATCTTCTACCAGTAAGCACTCCTGAGCAAAACACTTCCAAAGAAGTGCTTTCAAGTGTAAACACTGTACACCAAGGGTTGCTGGCTACGTAACACCCACCTAAATAATTGGCTGCTGTCAGTTAAAGACATCACCAGAAAGGCCTTACGAAGAAAGCTTTGAGACAAAGAGAAACAGTTTTTATCTTTCACAGAGGGTGAGTGTGAGGAGGATTGAGCCAGGCTCTTCTCAGTGATATCCAGGGGATATCCAGGGCAAGGAGCAGTGGGTGAAAGCTGGAACATAGGAGGTTCCACATAAGAAGTTTTTTTCTCAGATTTCACAGTGAAGGTAACAGAACATTAGAGCAGTCTGCCTAGAGAGGTTGTAGGGTTTCTTTCTCTGGAGACATAAAAAACCCACCTGGGTATGATCTTGTGTGGCTTAGTATAGGTGTTGCTGCTCCTACAGGGGGGTTGGACTAGATGATCTTTTGAGGTCCCTTCCAATCTCTGACATTCTCTAATTCTGTGATTTGGCTTTATGTGATGACAAGCTTTTAGGACTGAATCCCTACTAGAAGAGTATATTGCCTCTCATAGAGGGCTATGCTATAGCTCAGTGTTTCAGAATAAAACAACCTGATGAACGTTACTGTGTAATTGCTGTGACATTTGAGATTCTTATAGTACAACAGATGTACCAGGATAAAAGGCAAATTCTAATGTAGTGAGGACAAATCCTTGTGAACTGCTGTTTGTGAAACCCTACATCACTACTTTTTTCTGTCCACCTGTCTATCTATGGTTGCAGATGGACAGCTATGAAATCTTAACATCAGAGGAGTTTAATGACACTGAAGTGTTCTTACTGCCAATTAAACCAACTGAAGAACCTAATGTGATGATTTAAATGTGACAAGAATTTTATTTCCCCTTCAGCTGAAACTAATTCTTAATATTATGAATAATTAGCTGAATAATCATGGGATTACCCAGCACTTCATGGAAATTTAAGTCCATGGCAAAAGATATCTGTACCCCTAATATCACTCTAGCTGAAGCTCACTTAGAATCTGGAATCATCAGTTTATTTCTCTATCTGGGCTTAAATTAATTTTAATTTTCTACTCAGAAATTAATGCTGAACCATAATGTGTAATATTATGTGATAATGTGTGATTACAGTTAGTATAGGACACACAGCATTAAATGAATTTCCAGATGTCACTCATCTCTTTTCAGTAAGAGAGTCCTGTGAAGTACAGTGGGCAAACGAAGTATGTAGTGCAAAATGGAAAAAAAGGCCCTTCCCACTTATTCTGGGAACCCCACTAAAGGTACTTCGGAGTAGCTACTACTTTGATGAAGGGATGGAATAAATGACATGTTTTTGAGGAAAAAAATGTATTGCAGCATAAGAAGTCACTGTAAAAAAAAATGACAGATACAGCCGGATAACTTCCAGGTGATTATAACATGCTAAAGAACAAACAGCTTCTGTTACTCTGTAGAGCTGTGATGAAACACAGTGCATATTCAAAACCAATATGTACTAAAAAATAGATAAGTGACTGTCTCAAAATTAGATGATCTCCAGATATTCTAAATCATGTAAGTAATTTCTGGGAAATAATAATTATTTTAAGGTGGTTCTAGTCTTATTCAAGAAGCATTTGCAAATAGCATTTTGACAGGTTGGAGATTTTGCTATAGTCCTAAATACAGATACAACTAGGAAAATACATTTAGAAGATGATATATTTCAAGTGTATCATTTTGTGCAGCGCTTTGGGAAACAATTAAAAAAGATAGGTCAGGTTATCTTTTATGCCTATAATGGTGTTTGTCATTATATAGGAAAGTTTTATGTATATATGTATTTATACTTGAATAGCCATACATTTTGCAAACCAAAGCAATCCAGAGGCTCAAGATTTCCTTTGAAATATATTCTAATCAAAGGAATTGCATATTTTTGCTCTCTAATTTTTTAGAGGAGGAATTAATACTGGTGTTATTAAAGCCTCTTGATTTTCTGTTAGAAATATTTGTCTTTATAGAAGCTCTTCATTAAGAGAAATAAAATGGAAAAGATCTGGTATATAGAAAGTGTTATCAATGAGATTTAAAACTTCCTTTGGCTCTCTGGGTGTACAAGAGTTAAATATTTTTCTTATCAGTACTTACAGTGGTAATAAAGCCTAAATGAATGTATAGAAATGTAGAAAGCAAAGAGCAGCCATTGCTTCAGATGAAGAATGGTTAAGTAGTGGAGCTTGGACAAACAAAATTAATGTGAAGACTCAAAAGCTGAAACTGATGATTCTTGTGAGCAGAAGTGCATATGTGCGCATCTCAACTTGTCATTCAAGACCATTGCATACAGATCTTTCCAGTGTTGACTTTTTAAAGGTTATTCTCCTTTTTCCATAAATCTAGTTGTTGTTGTTGAAATGCTTTAACTCTGGTGTATAAGAGGAGAAAATATTAAGAGATAGCCGAAAAGCAGGAGAGAAGGAAGAAAATATTGTGGAGGTAATGCTAATCAGAAAGACCTAGAAGCTAATAACATTAATAAAAGCCAGAATCAAGATCAGAATCTGTAATAGTCTGCAAAATTTTATTTATTTTACCTTTCCTGGTCATCATGTTCATCTCAGCACAGTAACTTTACAATATTTTTTTTGTAGATTTTTTATTTTTTTTATTTCTTCAGTTGTGAGTAGGAGAGAATGTGCTATTCCTTCTGGGTTAAGTCCACCAGTCTCTTTTTAACCAAGTGAGATTTATTTCCAAGCAAATTGAAAAAGAGGATATCAAGTGAAGACTCAAAACATATGGAAAGAGAGAGGAGGTAGAACTTCTCCAAACTGAATGACATCACAAGTATTTACTTGCAAAATTTATCAATGTAGAAAGAGGTTGTGGGTTACAAAAATGCAGAATCAAGTGCAGTGTAGATGAAGATAGGTGAGTGTAAGGCAGTTCAGAAATGAAAAGTACAATATGCAGCTATTGAGAAGAAACAGGGCTGATAAAATTGCTGTAGAATGATCATTGTACAATGCATGTTGTCTTAGTCTCAAGATAGTTATTTTTCAGGTCATATTCTGTTTTTGGGTAACACTACTTCATATACATTGTGTGTTCAGCTGGACTGGTGCAGTCAGTGACTGATATGACGCTGTAGTTATATCTCTGAGGTAACATGGAGTAAACTTTTACTTCTTAAACAGTGTTGCTGAAGAAGGTTACACTGTCCTAAGGAGCTGAAGATACCAGTTTACCCTGATGCAGAAATTCTTGTGATTCTGTGCAGTTACTGGCAGACTATTCTGTGTAAATTTCTTGAAGGAAACATGACCTCTTGAAAGACTATTGAAAAATCTTCCTTTAATACTATACATTAATGACACTGGTCAACTTAGTTTTGAAGACAAGAATTTTCTGAGTTAAAGATAAGGAAGTGTTTGCCATGCTGTCACTGGCAGTTAGGTCAAGGATATTATGTAGTACTGTACTACCATTAAAGTACTATGAGAACTCAACTTCCTAGAACTTAGGACATGTTAGTATAAATCAGTTTAGGAAATGACAATTATATTTGTAGCAAGTTTTTATTTGGCATTTATATCTGTTTAATGCTGTTTGTTCACAGAAGGAAACTAGACTAATTAGTGTTTTTAGATTTTTTAAATGCATTTAAATAAGGTAGGACTCCTAAAGACACTCAGTACCAGCAAGTGAAGCCTGAAAGGTGAGCCCTTGTGTATAGAGTATATAGCCCAGGAAGACCAGAGCAAGTAAAAAAGTTCATGAGTGAGAGTGACTGAGGCCACAAAGAGAGTCTTATACCTAGTGTCTACTACAGGCCACCTACCAAGTGCAGCCTTTTTTCCTCCAGCTATAAGTGTCACAATCTCAACCTCTTCTTGTGCTGGGAGACATCTCAGTCATCCTGACATCTGCTGGAAAAGTAGCACAGTAAGCTGTAGACAGTCCAGGAGGCTTCTTGAATGCATCAAGAACAACTTCTTGAGCTGGGAGATTGCATACCCACAGGTAGGGCTTTCTATGCTGGATCTGTTGCTCACTAAAGGAAATGAACTGTTGACATCAGAGTTGGAGTCTGCCTGGGCTGTAGTGACAATGCAATGATGGAGTTCACACTCCTGAGTGATATGGGACAAACACTAAAATCAGGATACTAAATTTTATGAAAGTCGAATTCCAGCTCTTTAGGAACTTAGTCAACAAAGCCCTCTGGGAAACTGTTTTCAAGGACAAGGGAGCAGAAGAGATCTAGCACATCTTTAAGGAAGCTTTCTTCAGGGCAGAAGAGCTGTCCATCCTTAGGTGTATGATATCAGGAAAGGCAGGCAGGAGACAGGCATGGCTGAATCAGTACCTGCTGATTGAAATGGAGAGCAAGAAGAAAATGCACAGGCAGTGAAGTGGGGACAGATACCTGGGGTGTGTATAGGAATGTTGCTAGGCTGTGTAGTGTAGGTAAGGAAGGCCAAGGCCCAACAGGAACTGAACTTGTTGAGGGGTGCTAAGAGCTAAAACTACTACTCGTATATTAACAAAAAAAAAAGTTCAAAGATCTTCCTAGTGAGCGATACAGGCAGGCTGGTAACAGTAGAAGAGGAGAAGGCAGAGATGCTCAGCAGTTTTTTTTCCCCTCAGTCTTCACTGGCAGCTGCTCTTTACACATCCCTCAAGCAGGAAACTTGTTAAGTGAGGACTGATGGGTCAGTGTCTGTCCTGTTGTTAGTGAATATCAGGTTTGTGATCACCTCAGAGGCCTGAACATCCATAATTCTCTAGGTCCTGATGAGATGCATTCTGGAGTCCTGAGGGAAGTAATCACCAAGCCATTTGCCATGGTACTTGAAAAGCCACAACAGTTAGGCAAAGTCAATGGTGACTAGAAAAAATGGTGACATCACCGCCATTCTTATGTAAGGTGGAAAGGATGATCCAGAGACCTACTGACCTGGCATCCTGTGATCCTTCCCTCTGAATTAGAAAGATATGGATTTGATGGGTAAACTGCTTGGTAGAAAAGGAACTGTTTGTGAATTCTTACCAAGGGAGTTGTGGTCAATGGCTCACTGTCCAGATGGAAATCAGTGATGAGTGGTGACTGCTCAGGGGTCAGTCCTGGGATTGATGCTCTTCAATATCTTCATCAATTTCAGTGACAGTGGGATCAAGTAAACCCTTGTTCTGTTTGTGTTTGACACCATGATATTGATGTGGTCAGTGCATCTGAGGGATGGGATGCCATACAGAATCCTACACAGGCTTGAACAGTGAGCCCAGGTGATCTTGCACCTGGATTGCAGCAGTTTCCACTGTCAATACAAGCTGTGTGACAAAAGGGTGGAGAACAGTCCTGCCAAAAAATACTTAGAGTATGAGTGAATAGCAAGCTGGTTGTGAGGCAGCGATGTGCCCTTGCAGTCCAGAAAGCCTATTGTATCCTGGGCTGTGTCAAAAGAAGTGTTGCCAGCTGGTAAAGGGAGTTGATCTTGCACCCTCACCTCTAAGGTGAAGCCTTATCTGGAGTACTGTGCCCATATGTGGAGTCCTCAGTTTAGGAAAGACATGCATCTGTTGGAATGCATCCAGGGGAGAGCCACAAAACTGATTCAGTGGTGGAACAGCTCCCTGTGAGGACAGGTAGATAGAGATGGAGCTATTCAGACTGGGGGGGGGGGCTCCAGGGAGACCTTATAGTGCCTTTCAACATCTAAAGAGGTATTATAAGAAAGAAAGTGACTCTTTGGCAGAGTCTGTTGTGACAGGACAAGAGGAATAGGTTTGGAACTGAGAGAAGGAAGATTTAGATGGGATATTAAAAAAATTAAAAAAAAAATAATAAAAAATTACTATTAGGGTGGTGAGATACTGGAACAGATTGCCCAGAAATGTGATGGATGCCTCATCCCTGTAGACTTTACAGGTGTGGCTGGACAGAACTCTGAGCAACGTAATCTAACTGTGCATATTCCTCTTCATTGCAGAGGAGTTGGACTTGAACTTTTAAGGTCCCTTCCAACTCAAATTATTCTACGATTTCTGGCCAGGTAGTATGCAGACACACAAGGGCAAGTTGGCCATGGCTGTCCACTGCTGTGAGACGGGAACAAAGTGGTAGAGCATTTTGTGTATAGGCAAATGTAAAATACGGGTTGTGTCTGTAATTCATGTAAGCCAGTGTGCATCACTGGCTCACAAATCCTTCTCTAATGCATGTGAGTTTATATTTATAATTTCAGTTATCTGCAATTTAGATTTAAGCGTGAGTTTGTTGCAAATAAGTGCCCATAAAGTTCATGACAACGAAGCAATGTCATGTTCATTTCTTTTCTGAAAGAGTGGTCAGGCACTGGAATGGCCTGCCTAGGGAGGTGGTTGAGGCACCATCCCTAGCGCTGTTCAAGAAGCGTTTAGATGAGGTGCTAAAGGACTTAATTTAGTAGTTGGGTAGAGATAGTGATAGGAGGATGGTTGGACTAGATGATCTTATAGGTCCTTTCCAACCTTATGAACTTATGGCCAGAAACGTTTAGCTTTAAACTGGTATATCTCAATTTTGGTTTACACTTGCATCACTCGAAATGGCAGAATCAATTTTTTCAAAACTTGGTTTTAAAAAAATTGCTGTAGGCTATGATCTTAGGTGCCTAGCTTTGTCCTGGGGGAAGAAAAAAGTAATGTTAGAATTATAAATCTATAAATATAAATTATTAATTATTATTAATTATAAATAATATACAGAAGTACAGATATAACCTTAACTATTATAATGTGTCTGTAATTTTATTAAACAATAGGTGTATGTATTGTTAGCTGCTAAGTAATATTTCTGAAATAGTAAATGTTGAACAAAGAAGCTGCAGAGAAAAACAGTATTGCAAAAGAATCAGTAATTGAAGTGCAAAAAATAATGAAATGACAAAGTTACTGTAGGAATTTCATAAGGTGAAAATTATTTGGGCAACTGATATTACTGTGTATGTTGAGATACTCATACATGGACATTTATGTGGTATATGTTCTGCCTATTGCCTTTTTCAAGATGTGGATTTTTTTAAGAGAATACAACTCTGTTCTACTTCTGTTATATGAGATTCCACTGTTACAGAAGGCAACAGAAGCAATTATTGTGGCTAACTACCAAATGACTTAAAACATAATTTCAGTGCAGTTTTATTATGTATTAAGCTGGATCTGCATTTTCAAATAGTATTCTGCCTTTATTTCATGGAAATGCTGGTTATCCCACAAATTCAAAAATATTCAGTAATATCTGATTCTCAAGTTCTCATTTGGAGCTATGGAACATTCTTTCAAGATTTAGATTAAGTGTAGCTTAAGTTTGTGTTGGTTTCAAATTTTCATTTGGTAGCTTTCTGCTCTTTTAATTAAAAAATGTCTAAACTTCCTAGCAAGAGCTAGTAATTACTTAATAAACATGCATTTTTATGATAATCAGTTACATTCTCCACAAATGTTCTTAAGAACTGATCTTGATATAAAAGGAACCCATTTAAATTAAGTTTTAATTCAGTGGGATTACACTTGAAATATAAAAAGGATAAGATTCTGTAAAGGTTTTCCAGGTAACAAGCATCTATAGTAGGATCTATTTATTGACTCCAGTCAAACCATAAGCTGGTAAGCATTCTAAGATCATGATTTATTGAGTGGTATCTGTTACCAGAGAATAGATTCATAGGTTCATAGGTACGTTAGATTGGAAAGGACCTACAAGATCATCTAGTCCAACCATCCTCCTATCACTATCCCTACCCAACTACTAAATCAAATCCCTTAGCACCTCATCTAAACGCTTCTTGAACAGCGCTAGGGATGGTGCCTCAACCACCTCCCTAGGCAGGCCATTCCAGTGCCTGACCACTCTTTCAGTGTGGGGTTTCTTCTTGATGTGGGGAAGGTCAACAATTTAGAGGCAAGTTTTCTATTACTGGAAATATAAGAACAAATAAAAGGCTGCTCCAAAAGTAATGCCTCCTATTTGATTATGCTGGCTTGTGACATCAGAGGCAGTGGTACGGCAGTAGAATGTTGAATCTTCCTCTCCAGTATTCAGTGTTGTTGCTGTGTGACAGATGGCATCAGAGGGGCAAAATGCTGTCTAATATGGAAATGCGTATGAGATGATAGTGTGAAATTGAATTCTTCCATGCAGAAAAAACTGCGCTCATTGACACTTGCTGAGACCAAACAGTGCATTGACCTCAGTTAGGTGGTGGGTGGTGTAATCCTGCAATGGCAACATTAGCTCACTTTCTGCTGGTGAACATGTTTATGAGTGTAGCATGTGGGCTCTTTTTCATCAGTGCAGAAAATGCATAGCTCCTGGTGGAGACTATGATGAAAAAATAGTTTTGTAGCTGAGAATTAGCTCTATCTAATAATGTTGCTGTATTATTTCTGATGCATTACTTTTGGTGCAGCTCATGTAAATTAGCATTCTGTGGTTTTTTTTTTTTTTACTTCTTTAAAAATGCAAGTTAATAGTAAAGGATGAGACAGGCAGAAGCTGTGGTGACAGCTTTTTGTATTATTTATACTCCTATTTAACAGGAGCACGAGTTTGTCTTGAAGAGAAGCTCCATGTTTCTCCGAGACATACAGTGATATGAAAATTTGGTGAAAATGGTTTCAATTTCAACTTGAGTTCAGGTTGTTATTTCTAATGTTTTTATCCAAAGTCAGATGTTATATCTTTAGTCTAGTGGTCTCACATATCTGTGCATTCAAAGAGTTTAGACTTCTGAGGGAGTATATAAGCAACAAATATTCTGGAGTATAGCAGTTCATGTACTGTGAATAGCCTTAATAATCTAACATTCATTTACAACACACTCTCAGCTGCTGGATTTCTGCCCTTTCTTTATGTATGCACTTTCTTGATGTTAGCCAGGACTTAAACTGAAAAGCTTGCTGTTGTGATGGTTCTCTCTGTATATATATCTACATATGCAGTTTTCATAGCCTCCATGACACCTTTCATCAACTTTCCTTCTCTTTAATCATTTCCTGTATTATCTTTTATGTCTCCAAGATCTATTGGCCTTGCTTTTGGCTTTGTAGAGCGGAACACAAGGGGAATTCATGAGCTAACTAGAAATTAAAACAAAAATGT
The DNA here is from genome assembly GCF_038088225.1 of Cyrtonyx montezumae. Taxonomy (NCBI): domain Eukaryota; kingdom Metazoa; phylum Chordata; class Aves; order Galliformes; family Odontophoridae; genus Cyrtonyx; species Cyrtonyx montezumae. Next base: position 72,215,657 of record NW_027072089.1, on the reverse strand, counting down.
TCTTGCACCATAACGCCTCATGTTGATAGCACAGCAAGCAAACAAATCTTTTAAATTGCAGCTTTAAGGTTCCAATGGCCTGAAGTGAGCATCCTACAACATTTAAGTACATTCTTATAGTATCATCCCCTCCACTGAATTCTCTGCCAGTGGCAGTTTGATAGGTTCTGTCAGCTCAGCAGCATGTTGTTTCACTTGCTTTGCAGTGCAAATCTAATGGGGAATAATGGTAACAAACTCAAGAGCACTCAAGGACTTTGCTCACCCTACTTAGGCAGCTTCCTGGATGGCCAAGGAAAGCGCTGCAGCTTAGGTTTGTAGTAATATCTCCATCAGTTCAGTCAGTATTTACTGCTTTAGGGAACCCAATATTAAAAGACATAAAAGACTTTGCAAGGCATGAAGGTAGGTTGATTTTTTTAAGCCTTTCTAGTATCTAGTGTGCTTATAAATTTTTCCTAGTCTTATCTCTGAGATGCCTCAGTGTAGTTGTTAACTTAGCAAACTATCCCTCTTTTCTATGGGTCTGCAAAGCTCCATATGTAGAATCACTTAGAAAATTTAAAAGATTTATTTCTTACAGGAAGCTATTTCTTATATTTCTCATTTCTTATACTTCTTCATAAGAGTATGAAGTCAAGAAATAGATTGGAAAAATGGTTTGATGTACTGTTTCATTGAGGAAAATGGAATTAAAATCATTTGTTTATATTTGATTCAAAAGGAAAGCTTATTCTTCCAATTCAGAATGTATCAAGGTATTTTCTTTATATGTCTTATAAGGAGTGTACTTCTTGAGTATTTATTTCTAGCTCAGTGTCTTGAGTGGACAGCAAAAGCTACATCTCAGAATGCATCATTCTTGTCTTCTTCTTGCTTCTCAGTACAGGTACCATACAACTTTAACTTAAAAAGCTGAAACTGAGCTTTAACCTTTAAGCTCCACTGTGACTATTTGTGTAGCTACCCTGTGCTAATTGTGTTGATGCAGAAGAATGTCCCAACAGGAGTTGAAATCAATGTCAATTTAATGAGGTTCAAGAAGGTCAAGGTTTGGGACAATCTCAAATGCATGCAGATGGGGAGAAGTCATTGACACTGGTCGTGTAGTGAAGAACTTGGGCACCCTGGTAGATGAAAAGCTGTCTGTGAGCCAGCAGTGTGCACTTGGAAACCAGACGTCCAACTATATCCTGTGTAGCATCAGAAGAGAGGTGGTGTTTGTCCTCCTCTGCCCTTGTGAGGCCCCATCTGGCGTACTGTGCCCAGGTCTGGGGCCCCAGCACAAGAAGGGCATGGAGCTGCTGGACCAGATCCAGAGGATGGCCATGAATATGATCAGAGGGCTGGAGTACCTCTCCTATTAAGAAAGGCTGAGGGAGCTAGGCTTCTTTAGATTGGAGAAGACATCAAGTAGACTATTCCCAGCATTTGAAGGGAGCTCATAAAAAGGAGGAAGACTGACTTTTTACACTGTTTGATAGTGATGGAACAAGGGGAAATAGTTTTAAACTAAAAGAGTGCAGATTTGTTAGATGTTCGGCAGATTTTTGGGGTTTTTTTTGGGGGGGGGTTTTGTTGTTTGTTTTTTTTTACTTGTCGATGAGGCACTGGTGCAGATTGCCTAAAGAAGTTGTGGATGCCCTCTTCCTGGAGGCATTCCAGGACCAGGTTGGCTGGGATCCTGGGCAGCTTGATCTAGTTGCTGGCAATCTTGCCTATGGCAGGGAGTTGGGTCTTTAAAGTTGATCTATAAGTTTCTTCTAACTTGAGCTATTCTATGATGTAGTAAGAAAAAGATCCCACTGTGTATTTGAGTCTGATAGCTGCATATAATTCCATATTTAATAAACATCTTGATGGCCTGCAAGCTGTCCAAGCAATCCATGCTGCAAGCAGTCCATTCCAATGCCTGACCACTATTTTGGGAAAGTAGTATTTCCTAATGTCCAGCCTGAATCTTCCATGGTGCAACTTGAGCTGTTCCCTCGAGACTTATCACAAGTTATATGAAAGAAGAGGCCAACCCCCATCTCACTACAACCTCCCTTCAGAGAGTTATAGAGAGCTCCCCTGTGCTTCCTTTTTTCCAGAATGAATGATCCTAGATCTCTCAGCTGCTCCTCATAAGGCCTGTGAACCAAACCCCTCACCAGCTTTGTTGCCCTTCTGTGGATAAGCTCCAGGGCCTCAGTGTCTTTCTTGCAGTGAGGAGCTTAAAACTGAACATGGAACTAAAGGTGCAGTCCCACAAGTGCTGAGTACAGTTTCTGTACCTGTTTCTGAAGTGGAGATGTCCTATTTTATGAGCTGAAAAATACTGTAGCTGTTTATACATTTTCATTGACTGAACTAAACTGCTAGTCTCTCACTCTCAAAATAAGTGCACACTTGTGAGCTTTGCACTTTTTGTTTTGCTTTGGTTTTGTTTTATTTTCTTTTTGAGGAATATATACTATTCATCAAATCCTTTCTGTGGGAACTTTATTTTTGAGACTTTTTTCTTAAATCCAGGTTGTAGTGTTTTGTTTTTTTTTTTACCAAAAGTTTCTGTTCCTCAACAACGTGGGAGATTGAAAGATAAGATTCTCCTTTTAATTGCTATTATACATAATGATTTTTTAAATAAAAATGATTTTTGTAATGATTCATCAAATTTTAAATGACACATGCTTCAGTTATGTTCAGTTAAGTGAGAGGTACTGATCTGAAGTATTCCAGAGTGATTTTAAAGGATTGCTCATTTAGAAAGTGGAAGACAAATAGATTAAGGGCCCCAGAGCTGACATTTGGCAGATACCACTTTTTAATTCTTACTTTGTCTATGGAGCAAATTTCTGTTTTTTCTTCCTTTATCTGTCCTTCCATTTTCTATAAAGGCATCTAAATGTCTTCAAATTTGATCTTATTTTAGATGATAATGAAGTCATTTTATAAGAATTATTTGGAAATAAGATACATCTTCTCTCATCTGTGCGACTATCAAAGTTACATATAAATGTATGCAACTGAATCCTGGTTTAAATTCATCAGAAAAAGGACAAAGTTTAACATTTTTATTGTCCTGAGAAGGAAAATTGAACAGTTGTCTGAATTATTCTTTATTTCTTTCTTCTGTTGATGGGAGGCAGTTCACAGCAAATCTTATTTATACGGGGGACAAAGATAATCTATAATGAGGTGTTTTGTTTTGCAGCTTTATGGCTCTGTTTAGTTGGGTTACTGTCTTATGAGTTGAGGAGTCATCTTGGTTGTTGATAAATTATATTTGGAGATATTTTGGAGAGCACTTAAAGCTTGTAAGAGGTAGGAATGTACCTTCTCAGTTCAGGAGATTTGAATGAGGACTGCAGATGGTACAAATTGTTCTGAGTCGTTTTACATTTCAACGTTGTCACTTTTCCTTGCAAAGTTCCATTTTACTGACTTGCTTGCTTCTGATTTACATTTTTTTCTTTTGTTTACACTTAAGAATGGATCCATCTCCTTGCTTTCTTATAAGTGAGGGAAGAGGAGTGTGAGAATAATATTATCTATAGTGGCTGCTTATAGAATCTAACCAGTGTTCTGGTGTTTTTTTGAGTGTCTCTCCAGCTGCTGAGAGAGCTTGAACCTTGAAGGATTTTTATGAGTAAAGTTGGATGATTTGATCTGTACAGAGTGGAAAGCAGACTTTGGTTAGAAAATACTCAGAATTAAATATCTGATAACTTTGTTTTATGTAGAGCTGGACCTAATAACAATACAACCTAATCTCTCACTGGTCATCTTTGAACTGATGTGGTGTACATACCTATGTGGAATGTGTTGGTAATTTCCAGTGAAAATTATTCAGAAGAGATATAATGGTTTTGTGGAAATCAGGATGGCACTATGAAGAGTATAGCTAGTTTGTGTTTGTAAATGTATGGATATTTCCTCACTTCTTGACTCTGCTGCTCAGAAGTGCATAACTTACTTGCATGTAATTCTCAGAGAATGGAGAAAGTAAAAGTAGTATAAAATCAGCACAGATTCTAGTAGATAATTTAATAGAAAATGACTAAAATTAGTCCTGTTTGGAAACATGCAATAAAACAAACGTATCAGTTTTGAATAAAAACAAAACTATCAGAAAATATAAAATTGCTACATCATTCAAGACCTGTCTTACCAGATTTCTAAGAAAACCCAATTTAGAAAAATTTTTACATTTCAGTTTAATGTGAAACATTTTCTATCAGTTGCTGGAGTGGATTACAGGATGTTTATGTATTACAAAAGAATTCATGGTTCATTAAGTACTTCAAATTTGGTATTTCTGGTTGTAGGAGCCTGACTCATGATGGAATTAATTACATTTTATATTTATCTATTTGGTGTATGGAGCGGGAATGAAACATGAAAAATTAAAAAATGAACAATTAAACTCGGCTTTTAAATATAGTAAGATAAATCTTGTTTGAAGTGTACAAATAACGTGATTTATCTTACATGACTGACATGTGAGTAATTGCAGCTACCCCTTTCCCCAGTGAAATAAATTCCACTTCCATATCACACTGTTGTGCTCTTCAACTCAGCTTTTTTCTACCATTTCAGTATCTAACCAATCCACATCAATGTGCAGAAAAAAATTCCCTTCAAAGCACATCAAGCACATGAGCAGTCTTATTTGAAAGGCTTAGAGGACAATTAGCTCTTCAGGCTATATTCCTGTTTAAAAAGGCGCAGAGAGGAGTATAGTCAGCAGTATGTATAAAATAACAAAATAGTGAATTTTATTTAATCTTGAAAAACAGGTTAGGCATTTGCATGTAAAAATATACTAACTGTATTAATGTGTAAACTTAAATCTACTGTTTCAATTGGTATCATATAAAAAATTATATTTTTTCCATTTAAGCCAGAAGCTGTGTGCAAATATCTCATAGATGCCTTTTTATCTCAGTAATGTATATTTATTGATTAATCAAAAGGAAAAATAAAAAAGAAAAAGTACTTTGAAAATCTCTTAGAATCCTAAGGGGCAGATCTATGAAGAAAATTAATTGACTGTAATTATTTAATAATGATAGTATTGAATAAATTCTGTTGTTTTTTTTTTTGCTAGCTAAAACCTGAAGTATATGCATGAATTCATATTGCACTTCACACAAAACATGCATCAGTGTTTTGCTTTAATTTCATACCTACAGAATCATAAAATTATCTAGGAAAAGACATTTGAGATCATCAAGTCCAACCATCAGAAATTCAGTGTATCTGTAAAATGAAGGTTTTCAACTCATTTACTTCTTTCCCGGATGGTATTTTCTAAGCATTCCTTGTTTAAGTGCCTCATATGTTTGGGTTAACATGAAATGTTTCCTTTCCATCCTTGCTTCTTCAAAAATAATTGCGGAGGAAACTAAAATTATCCTTTTTCTAAGACTGGATTGGACTGTGAAACCTAGAAAATACTCGCTGGTTCTCATTTTAACCAATAACTCTTTTCAAAGAGATTATAGTGTTGTAAATAAACTTCCCTTTAATACTAAAACTGTCCTCATTACAGAGTGTTACCTACAAAACGTAGATTATTCTCTCTTACAGTCATATTCACTCAGTGTCATTGAGATTTTCAGAACTTTTCTACCTAAAGTTATATCTTAAGGTGTCAAAGTTGGTTAAAAAGAAAGTAGAATAAAATGGCAAGAAAATACATGAAATGCGCTGATTTATGTTAATCCTTTGCATCTGTCAGTTAATTGTTTTTCAAATCTCCTAGAGGAATGCACAGACTGAATGTACAGACAGAAATTGACTACAGAGTACATATTGTCAAAGATGAGTTTACTGGAGTGCTAATGGAATTTTACTTGGCCTACATGCACAGTGAGGATTGGTATATACATTGTATTGTATCATCAGTCTGATCTTTACTTGGTTTTAGAATATTCTCTTAGCTGGGACTCTATTAATGTTAGTTTGACATAGTTGATGAGTTGGGAGAAAGTAAGAGTGTGATTTAGGATAACTTTGCATCTTATATAATTCTACGAATCTCAATTTTGTTATTTTCTTACTGATGGACCATCTCATCAATCATTGCCCTGCATTGAATACAGTTGTATTTTTATATTTTCTCTATATCTGGATATAATCTATTACATATTCAATTGCATTTTTCTAAATAATTTTTTTTGTTATATATTCTACTCTGTATTCCACAGCTGGAGTTATTGCCATCTTCCAGAAGCGTGAACTCTCCCACGGGTCAGTAGATCTTTTAAAAAGACAGAAAAAGATAGGAGTCAGGGAATATGCTGAAAGATCGTGAAGGGAAACAGATATTTACACAGGATATATGAATTAATTTCTTCTGTGATCAGAAGTGAATCCTAAAAAAAAAAAACACCACAGCTTATTACCTTGTTTGTGGCAAGAATTGTCCTTAAATATTTCAGTTCCCTACTCAGACTTAGATCGTGTATTTATCTACCTGTTTGTCTGGAAGCATTTTTCACTTGATGATTTTGATTCACTTTATTAATAGTGGTGGGGTTTTTTTTGTTTGTTTGTAAAACAGATATCCCTGACTGAATCTTTTTTAGGGCTGAACACTGTTACCTTATTATCTAAAACTTAGATTGTTCACAGACTGGTACCCTTAATACTCAAAGCATAAGCTTGCACGTTATTCTCATCAATCCTTGAGTAGAGTGACCATGTAATTAATGCTCCAGACTCTCTAAATACTTTTATGTCTATAAAAACAAAAGAATCTGCTGTATTTATATAAGAGTTTGCTTTTATCCTCTGATTTTTTCCATAACTGTTGACCTAATATGTCTTTTCAATTGAATACTTTTAAGATACTGAACTATCAAAGACAATCCTACATCTGGTGTCTTCTCTAGTCTCATAGTGCTAATGCTTTCATTTCTCCCTATTAATGTTCTTGTTATGCATTCCTCATACTACAGTAACTTTGTTTCAAAGGGATAATGGGTAAGATCTTGAATGAACAATTTTTTCAGAACTTTAAGATTGAAATAACAATAAAACTAAAATACTATTCCACTGAGGTAAATTAAATCTTGTAATTTTTATAATGTTTTTGTAATTCAGACCAACATCGAGGGGTAAAATGCAATAAGCCTCTTCCTTTTGTGTATAAGTTATGAATTTGTTTTCAGTGTGACACTTGAACCTGTAATTGAATCAAAGGGGAAGTGTAGCTATACATGGACATTTTTAAAGATTCACTGTTTATGGTTTCCTACTTCTTCTAATTTTGGGAGCAATAAAATCCAGACTATAACTGTCTCCTTGAAGAGAAGTCAAGTAAGGTCTTTAGTTGGTAACCCTGAATCATTACTCAGTACCTTTTTATGACATTTCTAGGTCTATGTTTGTAAAGGTTACTTTCAAGATAATAAAAATCCAAATATGTTACTAAAATTTTTTGATCGAAAAATATTTATTTCAGGAATGCCTTATGGTTGATTGCATACAGAACAATATAATAGGCATATAACTCAGGTCTTTCCTGAATCATAGGTCTGTAAATGTCTGAGATGGCCAAAAATGTACTTCTTCTATCTGGAGTACTGAATGTACAAATTATGAGTGACTGTGTGCGTTTTCATTTATTCTAGGGCTGAGTCTTACCAAGTGTAGGAAGATACAAAATATCTTTTAAAATAAATCTTATCTGTATGTTCCGTATTTAGTTTCTAAATTTTGCTTTTGTTTTCCTGTCAGACCAGAAAATGTTTGAGCAGACCATAGCAGGTAGGATTCACAATTATCAGAATCCTCATAAGTTCACAACAACTCAAGAAACCTCTGTCTTGCTTCAAATCAAACTGTACATGTGAATTTACAAGACTTCCAGAAAATCTCTTGGTTAGGAACATTTCTTTGAATAGGGTACCACTCTGTGTAGACTGGAAATGCTCTTCTTTATTTCAATCTTTTCCCGTAGGTGCTCCATATGAAACAAGTTAATTCAAGAAATGCATGGATAAGCTTTTTTTATATGTATGTATAATTTTTGTAACTGTATTATTTCATGTCCTGTGTAATAACAGATTCTGAAGATTTTTAGAGTTGAAAATATGTTGCAGGAAAAATTACATGGGCCTTTGAGATTTAGCAAGAATAAAGAAGAATAAAGTTCATATTTTATCTAATTATTCTATTTTTAAATTTTCCATTGGAATTTTTTATTTTTCTGTCTTGAAAGACTTATTCATGAGCTGATATCAAAGAAAGGATTTCATAAAATTTTGTGGACTAGTTTTCTTTGTGCTGTGAAGGTGTTGTGTTGTTGTTGGTTTTTTAATGTAAACTGTTAGTGATGCCCTCATGAATTCCCTGAAAACGATCAACAAGCTGTTGGTACTATTTCCCAGAGAAAATAGACTATTCTGGTAGGCAGTGAACCTAAAAAGGGAGTCAGATGTTCAAAGCACAGCCTGACTCCAAAGAAGCAGATTGCAGTTAGAGATGCTACTTGTAGGATGATAGGGAGGATCATACTGTGAACATAGAGTCCAAAGGGTGATGATAGTAGCTTGCTTGTGCTGGTATTTTTTTTTTTCGGAAAGGGAAAAAAATCATCAGTTAGTTGAAAGAATCTTGTCAAATATTAAGCAAAATTGCTTGAAGCAAATGCATCTTTTTAATATTCTCAGTAGCAACAATCTGAAATTCAGTAAGATTTAAAAATTAATGAATTCCATCATAGAAACCAAGATGTATGTCATATAGACCTAACTAGATAACAACACCTCGATTTTAACAAATTTATTTTACATCTACAAGTATACATAATTAAAGAAAATATTTCATTACAGGAAAGATACTGAGTCAAATAGGAGAAAATAGCTCACTTGAAATATCTGAGAGGCTAGTGGAGGTCTGAATTTCTAGTGTCTCACTCTGGAAATCTAATTCACAAAAAACTTATTGCATAATTTAGTGTAACTATTAGGAATTCAAGTAATTTTCACTTTATGCAAACCAAGTTTTAGATTGGAATACATTTTTCACTTAAGGTTTTCAACAAATAGATTGCTTTTCATTTTAACATAAGTATTTATAAGAAGAAAGAGGTAGTAGTTAATTTAAACAAAATTATTTAAATCTATTCTCTCTGTATTTGTGGTCATGGGCATTTGATCTTGGTTACATTTTAAAAATGTAAGGGCATTAAACTCCCAAACTTTATTTCCTATTGAAAATATATATCTAGTGCCAAAAAAGATGAACCTAACTAATGAAGAGAATTAAAGTGAAGTATTTTGGGTTTGAATCAAAACGATATACATATATTTTCTCAATTATAGGCACTCCAAAATATTGTTTGTTAATAACAAAACAACAAAAAACAATTCTTGTTTTGTTTGTTTTTACAAAATATTTCACAAAATGGAACTTTCAGTTTCTTTCTCTATCTTGAGAGAAGTGATCCACATTCAGATGTTGGATTTTCCATGCAAAAGAAATTCTGAGTTTTGCCTAGCTTTAATAGTAGTGTTTCTCTTACCCTAACATTTAAGAATACTATTGTGAAAGTAATCAATTTTGAAAGCCCAAGTAATTTCTAGAGCAAATATGAGATGTGTTTTTTGAGTTGTTTGGTTCTGAAATGTTTTCACCATAGATTATGGAAAACATCAGTTCTACTTGCAGTTTTCAAGCATTAATTTCACCAATATCAAGAATGTGACTGCAGTAAACAAACTGAAATTAAATTCTTTTCTACAGAAAGAAATATCCCCAATTAGCATTGAAACTCCTTTTAGTGCAAACACATAATCAAATGTTCCATGGTAGACGTCATTTCAAGAATTCACCTATTTATTTTCCATCTTGAAATAATTAGAAAATAGCAGTTTGCACAGCTTGGCTGTTGATACTTTATTCATTCTTAACTTGTTTTGTGTCTGATCTGAAATCAATTGATATCACTGGGAATTTTCTGATCTAATAAGAGTTGGATATGGCTCTTACTCATCTGAAAATGTTTTATCAATTTCCATAACATTGTGTATCACAAGAAAACATTAAATAGTTATGAGACTGTTTTGTATGTTTTGTTTGTTTGTTTCATTGTGAGACATGACATCTTTTTTACTAATGGGGTGGAAATTAGTGTTAATTGCAGTTAACAAGAAAAATCTTTGAAAATTTCGAAACAAACAACACTCACAACAATGAACATAGAGATAATTGTTTTTTTAGTATTTTTTCTCCTAAATGACCAACAGAAACAGATTCTACCATCTATAAAATACATTTTCTATATTGTGAAGAAAAAAATAGAGGAAAAAAAAAATCAAACCTCATGTTTCCACTGTGGAGATTTATTCTGGGAACTGAATTTAAGACAGAGCACTATATCTGTGCTTATCTCTATGGAGGACAAATGCCTTCAAAGGTTTTTATTTTGAGATAGTATAATTCCAGAATGACTAGTCTGAGCTGGAGGTGGTTAATACAAAAGGTACCCTGAACAACATAAAAAGCTTTTCAGCAATCTGAGAAAGCATGCAAGATGTATGATCTGAAGTTCAGAAATGATTTGCTTCTCCTTTGTGTTGTAAATGTCAGGCTTCTGTTGTCTGTTGGAATTTTTTTATTAAACAGTATGCAAATTTGCTATTTGCCACAAAGATTAATTTTTCAATCGTGATGTCACAGCATCTATGTCTTGTGATGATTGTTCATTTGTTCAGAATTTCTAAGAATTTCTTTTGATCGTGTTTATCTGTCTTCGTTAGTGATACAGGGGCTTTAGTTACATGCCTGGCAACCATGAAAGAAAAAATATTTTTAGGTGTTCTGAAAAGTTGATATTACATGGGTGATGCATTCCTCATGATAGCTTGATGGGAAATAATTAGAAGTCTGTACAGATCATTGTTACTTTGGCTTTCCCTGCATCAAGTAATGAAATGCCCACCAGGAACATTTCCTGGCACTGAGGCTGAAGTTCAGAGGCCAGCTCACATCAACGTAAGTAAACTTTCTTAGGTTCAAAAACAATATTATCTCCTGCGAAGCGTGCTTTGCCCTTTGCTACCACCCAAGTAATGCATGAGAATGCTTGCAAGAGGACACCAAGTCCACAAACGTGCCAGAAAGTATTTTGGTGATTTAGTAATATGAATGCTAGATCACAGTGCCCACTTAAAAACTGTTGAGTTTAATACCACAGGTATATTCTTTGGGCCACAGAAACACTCAAGTTAGTTTCACTTGCTTACTGTATTTTTAAATTATAGGTTTCTATTTAATCCAGAGGTAGGGAGAGAGTTATCAGAAGAGTCTGCTCTCTGGATCATCAGTGAACCCCCACATTAAGGTATAACATGATAGAGTGCTTACCTGTTCCCTCCTGTAGAATTAATTTAAAAATTAAAAATAACTGCAATGCTAATTCTAGGAACAGTGTTAGGTCAGTTGAATCTGACAGAGATAAAATGTAAGACAATTAAAATGATGCCTAATATGGAATGTTTCTGCTTGATCCTAAGGACACCTAGATGAGATGTGTGTGTGTGTGTATTTGTAATATGCAAAACCTGAGTAGTAGTACATTTTCTGCTCAAAGACGTGAATGCACCTCTTGACCAATAAAAACCAAAAGCTACCCCTGAAATTGCTGGCTAGGTTCATGATAGTGATGTAACTGCAGAGCTACTGAGGAATTACTCAGCTTAAATTGATCCTCTCTTTGGCTGCCCCTTGAATCACTCTTAAGAAAAGGAAAAAAAGCAAGAATGATTATTTCAGAAATTAGAAATCAAGACTGTATCAAATCAAGTATCTTTGTGTATCAAGTATCTATATATAGATTTTGTGCAATGAACATACATTATCTGGGTTTCAGTTACAGTCCAACAATTTTTTGAAACATCAAATAATAGCAAGAAAAAAGGAACCCACCACAGTAAAACTGCAGGAGGCTGACACAGACATCCTATTTGCTTTGAGAAATAATGTTTTTTGAGTACATAGAACGTGATCAAACAGAATCTTGTTTTATTTATGCTGCTGCCTCAAGACCTAAAGCCTCCCTTTATTTGAATACTTTGTTTGCCACTTCTGCAGTGTTACTAAAAATGTCATGATATCATTTCTTGCTGCTACCAAAAAGCCACAGTACTGACTGATGTAATTCTGTTCCTGGGCCACAGCTGAAAAGATTGTCAAATTTAGCTTAATCTTCATCCAGATCCTGATATTTCAACCTGGCATTTTTTCAACCCTGTAGGATATCCCTACTTTAGGGATACAAAAATAATATATAATATTGCATGATCAAATAATTTATTACAGCATAAAATTTGATTGCTTTTTGTCAGTCTTTCTTATATTATTTTTTGTAATTTCTGTATCCCTTTGTTGAAACTGACTTTATAGCTATGAAGAGTTCTTGTTAAATTTCAAACTTCACTGGAGCTGGTGCCCTTACTTCTGCAAAATTTAGTCTTAAATCAAGAAAGCAATGTGTTTTTTTTCTCTGTACATGTAAACAAAATTGAATGTTTTCACACTGCAATTCTCCATTTTTTAAGTTACGTTTATGGAGCTCATTTAATCAGTATATATAATTCAGAGAATGATATGATGGCGGAGGTTGGAAGGGACCTCTAGAAAATATCTAGTCCACCCCTCTGCTAGGATAGGGCCACTTAGTGCAGATTCCTCATAGGAGTGCTGAACCATTTCCTACTCATCATTGTGGCTCTTCATTGGACTTTCTCCACTAGCACCATGATTTCGTTGTACTTTGGGAGCCCGGAACAAGGAACAGTACTCCAGGTGTGGCCTCAACGGGGCTGAAAAATGGGAAGGATTATCTTCCTCAACTCTGTGGTAGTTCAGGATAGCATCGGTGTTCTTGACTGCTACTGGCAACCCTAAGTCTTTTTCTGCAAAGCTGCTTTCCTGAGCTGCCAATTCAGCAAAGCTATTAGTTTCCTAGTTGCAGAACTTGTACTTCAATTACAAGGCTCCTGCCTGCTCTGTTCTTCTGTTGTTTGGAAAAATACAGATAGTGGCCTGGACAACCAACTAACCTATGAAAAGGGGCTTCTGTTGGCTTGGTAAGACAAGTAAGCTGCCTCTAGTTTCTGCATGTAGCTGGAAAAAGCTTGCTTGTGAGAAACTGCTCTGTAGCTGTAACTAAGCATCCTTGCTTTCTGTGGGTGACCTTGATTATCCTGATATGCAGTGCTTTATTGTCTCCTGCTGTTGTATGTATGACCACAGTATAAAGAGGTGGGTGTGGGCATCTTGCTGACAAGCTGTCCCCAGTATCTACTGGGTGTAATCCTAGGGCACTCACCACTAGTATCGAGGACTTGGTGGAGACAGTACTGACTGGCCACCTCCAGTAATATGAGTGCATCTCTGTGAAACTTACAAATATTAACTTGCTTCCATGTCCTCTCTTCTGGATTGGGAAACTTCACTCACAGGCACAGATGCTCTTGCATTACATCCATACAGGTGTCTCTGTCTGGAAGCACAACCTTCTGGTGTAACAATCTATATTCACAGTTGCTGAGAATGTACTCTGTCCCATAAACCAGTTCATGTTTGAAGATGGTGAACAAACTCGTATACATTATTGACCTTTGAGGTACAGCACTGTCCCTCTAGACTTGATGTCACTGATCACCATTCTTTGGGTCCAGCTGTTCAAGCAGTGTTCAGTTCACTTCATTCATCCAGCTATACATGATTGATTTCTCTCTGAGGGTCTTATGGAATACATGAAGTCAAGGCAGATGAAATCCACTAAACTTCTCTCATCTACTAAGCCAGTCATTCAATTGTAGACATTTATCAAGTTGGTTAAACATACTTTTTATTGTTGAATTCATGCTGACTGCTCCCATTGATTTTTTTTTTTTTGTCCTTCATAGTTCTAGACAACAAAAATCATGAACTGGTAATGGAATATCCGTTTTACAGAAGTTTTATTACATATCTGTTCATAGAATGTACAGTGACAGATGGGGAGATCAAAAGTGATCAGTATGAGGTTTGTCTTTTTTTAATTTACATAGTGTATGAGTTTGCTCAATACAGTAAGAAAAGCAAACTGCAACTGGGAATGGACATACTATTAAGTTGCTAAAATTGCAATGAGACTGGTTGTGTTTGCACAATGTCCCATTAACATTACAGTCACTATTATGAGAATGAATTCATGTTGTTCCACAGTCTGCTCTCATTATAACCTTTTTATTTTCACATAACCATTGTGTATTATTGAGGTAAACAACAGTGAACAGTGTTAATGCCAATTCAATCTATGCTTAATTCTGCTGCCTTCATTTGCCCTTTGCACTTACAAATAAAGACATACAAAGATAGAATAACAAAAGCATAAAAAGCTGAAAGTCTTATCTTATTTAAATAAATACCTTTGTATTCAAAATTGCTTCAGTTATTTCAAGGAAATACAGATGTGAATCATTTAAATCTTAACAGAAATCAAGATAACGACTATTTTTAATTTATATTAAGCCTAATTAAGAATGAAGTAACAGTTAAACTTTGACATTCTCATTTTAACTCTAAAATAAGAAAAAAACTAAAACCAAAATCTTTCACTGCAGGACATTGCTTCTTCCATTGCTTGTTGCTACATGAAAAGTGGAGATAGTTGCTTGTATTATATACCACAATGAGGATAAGGCATTTATGGAATTCCTGTATTGTTTACAGAAACAGCTATTGTACATTTACATCTGACTCACATGATGCTTTCTCAATGAAACAAACATAGCTATCTCTCCCTGATTTTCTCTCCCTTCTGCCTTTTATGAAATTAACAGTTTTATCCTGTAGTGGAATTGTAGCATAAACCTGTTTTTTGTTAAGGAACAGAGCAACTTGCCTGAGCTGTGTTCGTTCTATTCCCACAAACATCATCAGTTCTGCCTTTCAGTTTTCCTTAGATGTAGTGGGACTTCATGGTAAGTTAGAGGTAAAAATAGTATAGTCAGAGTGGCTAATATCTTATATTCAAAATGCACCCTTTAGAAAAGGCATACTCGGGAAAAGATTTAAATCAGAAGTAAAATAACATACTGCATAAATAGAAGTGAATACACATAGATTTATTCCTCATGTTCTATTCCTTCCCCCAGTATATGTCATATAAAAACATTTATAAGCAGATCAAAATCTGGTTAAGACTGCTTGGATAAAAAGAAATAAATTTTTAAAAGAGTAAATAGTAGTAGGAGATCATTTATGTAAACATTTGACCATAAATATTCAAAAATTGCATTAAGTTAGGAAAGTTCCCATCAGTTAAAGACTTGCATCTATGTAACTAAATGACATGTCTTCAGTATGTGAGTAGTTTACAAGATGTGTTTAGGATCTTAAAGAATAATATTTGTGCTTTGTACTTTTAAATTTACCATGTGTTCTTTAGGTTAGCTGTAATCAATCTGGGCTGCAGGTGTACTACCTCATCATTACTGTAGTAAAGTGACATGACATGAAGTTAGCTCAAAAGAGACTGCAAAAATGTCTGCCTCATAAGCTAGAAAATGTAGCTGTAAAAGCCTGATGGACGAAGAGACAAAACGTTTGACCTGAATATACCTTTTCAGAAAACAAGGTGTTTTTTTTTTTCTCTCCATGCCTTAATTCTAAAGGAAGCTTGTAGTGAGCAATGGTGGGATTTTGCTCACCACATAGTAACTGCTTCAAATTCTTAGCACATGATCTCAGCAAATTGTCTAGGATTTTTTTTTTTTTTTTTTTGTATTTGAAGGAGGAAGAGCTACACACCAGCTGAGAATGATAACTGATTTTCAGAAAGGTTTTTCTGTTCAGGTGGACAAAACCTTCCTGATATTCTTATTAAATAATGATGCCATTGGTAGCCAAGATGAGTACACTTAATTAATCGTGATTGGTTATTAGTTGTGATGGTGCAAAGTCAATAAAATTAAAATTTATAAGATCTTTATGTAGTTTTAATGATACTACGTGAGTGTTGCGACACTCTTTACTAGAGGACTCTTAAGTGGTGAAAATTTATCATATTGCAACAAAGCAGACATGCTGAAAACTTCTGAATGCTTTATTTTTTTCAGCATATTGAGTATTCCTTTTTACTACAAATAATTCCTTCACATATGTATATAAAAAATGCAATATTTAATCAATAAGTTAATAATGTTTCACATTTTAATTATATATGTATAGATATTTATATAAAATCAGTGCATTTTTCACTTACTCAGGACTCTCTGTTCATGAGTAATTTCAATAAGCTGTGGGTGTGAACATGATTATGACTTTAGAAGTCAATTTTGATGGGATTCAATGATAAGTTCATAAGGTTGGAAAGGACCTACAAGATCATCTATTCCAAGATAAGATGGGATATAATGGCTTCATTGATATATGTATATATATTTTCTCATCTGCACAAATATAGATATTCTCTGTAAGAAATGTATGCAAGTTCTGGCTCTCCATATTTTTGTCCACTGGAGCAAACTTCTTTGAGACTGTTGTGAAAGAAATAATAGCATGTAGGGCTTTTTTTGTTTTTGTTTTTAATGATGAGACGTAAAGGATAAGTTCTGCACTGATTATTTTGGTCTCAGACTTGTTGATTTCCAAGTGTGTTATTGTAAAAAATGTATTTGGGTGGCTAACTTGCAGTTAGCTCATTGTGCCCTGCTGTACTTTTACCAGTATTTGACCTAAATAAGACTAACTTGGGTACATTTGTGTGAGATGCAATCGTTCCCAGTCTGCTTGCTGTTAAGGATAAAACCATTCACAAGTTCTATTACATGAATATTTGCATTTGATGTTTTACAAATGTGATACTCTTCAGCTTTTTGGGTATGGGACTGCGCTGAATCACTACTAATTTATATAAAACCAAATGTTTGGAAATATAGTGGTCAGAAATAGTCATAGAATGAGGCATCATGGATTCCCTGAATACTTCAAAAAGCAATTTAGAAAAAGAGGGAGATGTTTTGTACACATACAAAAAAGGAGATATTCTAACCTCTGAGAACTTTGGGCATAAAGGATGAAAAGTTCAGGTAAATCTAGACATAAACAATAGGAAATCCCCATACATTTGAAAAACAGCATAGCTATTTAGAAGGGCCACTTGCATTGTTGTACTTATTTATAGAGGTTGGAAAAGACTAAAAACCTGTTGAAAAAAAAATAGCACATATATTTAGACATTGTCAGTTCCTGCTGAGATTGCCAATTAATCTCTTTTGTGTTAGATCCATAATTATATGCAGATAAAGGATTTTTTTCTTGTGAAAGAATCATGCATAGGTTCATAGGTTCATTAGGTTGGAAAGGACCCACAAGATCATCTAGTCCAACCATCCTCCTATCACTATCCCTGCCCAACTACTAAATCAAATCCCTGTCCAATCCTAGCCATTAGGAGAAGCAACATTCTTTGTTTCTCAGTTTTGTAGAAGTTTCTTACAATGATCCATGTTGATCATTAATCTCATGCATGATTTTGCTTAATTAGAAAATAAATGAACCCAAAATACAGACACTTTCTTATTTTTGTTTTCAGGATAGTTTTTTGAGATCTAGACTTCATTTTTCTTAAAACATAATTTTCCGTCTGAAAACATGGCACTTTTAGAATTCACATTAGATCAGTTATACAGCGTAGTAAGTTAATCCATTATTACAACATTCTTTTTCATTTTCTTATTTAGAAATTGTTCTGAAATGAGAATTTTACCACTGTTTACAAGACAGTAGTGTTCTTTGCTCTGATTATAAGTCTGTATTTAATTATTTTCTAAACCAAATTAGAGAAATGTCATCCTGGTATCATGTCCATAAAGATCATTACTATTTATTATTAATACTGTGTTTTCTTCAACAAATTAATATTTCATTATTAATATTCCTCATAAATAAATAATTAGTATCTTTTATATCATTAATGACATTGGACAAATATGCTTTCGGTTGATTGCAAATGTGCTGCTGTGAAAATGTCAATGTGATAGAGAGAGTTTACTTTATTACATTTTGTATAGCTTTTAATTAAGCAATAAAAGACGACATCCACAATAATTACTTACTGTTTCCTTGTTGAAGAACACAAAGCTAAAGCCAATGCTAACCATAAAGACAGCTGGACAAAACACTTTCCTGTCTAGCCTAGAATAACCTCAAATACTTGAAAATATTGGCATTAGCAGTATTCATATTATATTAATGAATATTAATTAAAAATAAGATGGTATTGAAAGAGAGTTTTCCAGGTCTCAATGTTTAAGAACCATGTGCCATACCTTGATAACCACTCTTGTCTTACAGTGTAATAATTTACAGCACCGAAGTACACAGTACTGTCTAATTCTCAGGTAAAATAAATAGATAGTAACTACTATTTGAAAAAAATTGGTTCCTAAAACAGTAATTAAGTTTCTGTAATGAGTACTTCCAAGCTTCTTCCTTGCTCAGGAGGTTTCAAGTATATTTCTGGAGACATGTAAATAAATTATGTATCTTTTAGACATTAGATTCCTTGTGGGCCGGAAAGTTCCTCATTGTCCATGTGCCCATGGTGACTCAGCCTGAGCCATGAGCTATTATGTTTCTTTTGGAGCTGTAAGACCTAAGGAGTTGAATGGGAACATGCGTAAGTCAAGTGCAAGGTCCTGTACTGGGAGATGATAACCCTATGTACCAAAATGTACTGGGTGCTGACTAGCTGGAAAACTGATATAGAAAAGAAACTGGGATCCTGGTAGACAATAAGCGGAGCCTTGTCCAGAAATGTGCCTTTACAGCAAGAGCAGTACCCAGAATCCTGGGCTGCATTAGAAAGAGTACGGCCAACAGGTCAAGGGAATTTATCCTTGTCTCTATCTGGTGCTGACAGGAAAACATCATGAACACTGCATATAGTTCTGGGCTCGCAATACAAGGTAGACACAGCTGTATAGGTTGATAGCCCTGTGAAGGGCCACCAAGATAATAGGAGAGTGGGCACACATAATGTAGGAGGGAAGACTGAGTGAATTTGGGTTGACTAATGTCAAGGAGAGAGGTCTAACCGATATTCTTGCTGCCAATAGCCACCAAAAGGGTGAAGTGACTACATATATATATATATAATTTTATATTTTAAGTATATATATATATATATATATTTAAAGTATGTTTTAATTATTCTTTTTGGGGATAATTTTTGGGGATAAGAAGGAAATCTGAGAAAAGCAAGGGGTGGGTACAGGAGTGGAAGTTCCCCGCACTGGACCTTGCAGCACATACATTTCTGTACTGGCTGAAATTTAAGAGTTTTCATTTTGTGCACTCTTAATGTCTCTTTGTTCTTATCAGGGATAGCAACGTAGTCAGGATGTTTTGATTATATGAGTACGTTCAAGAATGTTCACCACTTTGCTTCTGTCACTACTGATCAAAACAATACAAAATTATATATAAAATGTCATAAATGTCATAAATATCATAACGGTATCATAGAGTGCAGCTGGAACAAATATTTACCATATCGATTTTTCTAACAGAACAGTTTGTGAAGCAGAGAGGAAAATTTCTCAGGGAGGTACAGTGTGGTTTCTACTTAAACCAATTGCTTATATGTTTGATAAATCTTGTACAGTTACTAGTACCTTTTTAGGTTGTTTTCAGTCTTCAAGGAAGATACAGACCTTGACTATTTTTTTTTTGTAATAATTTGGAGATTTTTAATTGGAGTGGACGCACATTGTACACTTGTTAAGATTCTACGCTAATCAAAAACTAATCCTTAATTTCCTGTCAGCTGTGCCACAGAGCAGTTTTTGCACTTAGGTCACTCAGACATTCCACTAATGGTTTTAGCCTGTGTGTCTCATGTCCCCAGTCACTGACCAAAATTCCAGATAATTATGTATCTCTTACAGCCTTAATGAAAATGTAGCACTGTACAACAGTATTAAACCATTGTCTCCTTTATTCCTAAAGCATAAATATCTTCCTGGAATAATTTGGGAGACATGTGTTAAAATCATAGCATATAAAATGGAAGGGATCCTAAGGATCATCTAATTAAAACCCTTCTGCCATGTGCAGGAGTGGAAGGAATTTTTTACTGTAAAACTCAAAAAAAAAAAAATTTGAGTGAAGTGCTTAGAGGGTAAAAGATTTCTTCGAAAGCAAAAAAACAAGGCTTAAGAGGGGGATCTATTTTGTTCCATACTGATTCATGTGAGGTCTAGTCTCACGGACAAGATAATTTCAGTGAGACTCCCAAAGTGCAAAATCAGCCAGGCATAGATACAGTAACTGAATTTATCCTATTGCTATCAAGGAGCCTTTGTCTTTAGTTGGTCTAATTTTAAGAGAAGATATCGTTGCAACAAAATACATGCTAAATAAATTAGAATTTCATATTTTCCTGAAGTTTTACAATTTTGTCAGTATTTAAGAACAGACAACATTCTGTTTCTGAAATATTGTGTAGCTGAACAGTGTATTTGATCTTTCTGATTCTTTTTTTTTTCTTCCCGTTTTCCACTAGGATCTTTTGGAATACTGAGTGGCTGTATTATGTGCAGTGGGACTAATTCTACATGTTCTCTGCAGTTATATTGAATTCTTCAGTGGAGTATGATTATTTGCTGAATTATAACCATAAATGTTCCATCTGCCTCATTTTCTTTCTAGTTATAAGCCTCTTTCTCCTTAGCCTTCTTCTCTTTTCTGTACTTTCTGTGTCCTCAGGCAGGTCACTTGCCCTCTCTTGCTAACGTTTCTCCATCTGTAAAACGGGAGTAATCAGAGTTGTTGGAAAGATTAATTAGTGAATTAATATTTGTAAAGTACTTGAAAGATGAGAAGCACTAGATAAAGGCTAAGTAGTGTAATTATTATTCTCAGAAGTGCCCTCATGAATAGGGAGAAAAAAAAGGTACAAGGTTTCTGCAAATTCTGATTAATAATCAGTATAGATGGTTCTGGAGGTAGCTGAACACAGTCTAGTTTGCTGTGCTTGTAAAGAGACAAAATAACATTAATGAATATGTAGCATTAACTTAAGATGCAATACACTCAGGAGTTTACATTTCTTATAAGTTGTTTATAACAGTCATTGTTAATACTGCACATTTTCACATTGGTAATGAAACACAAATTGTAATGATTAGAGAAAATTCAATTCTGTGAAGTTCAGGGATGAAGCCTTTACTTGTTGCCTTCCACATCTTCTGCTGTGATTCTTCATATTTGAATGTCTTTCAAACATGATACTATAAATACAATCAAAACTGAGAAAGCAACTGAGAATAAATATTTTAAAGTAATATCTACACTCACAGCATTGTATTGTGATTATAATGCCTTTTCCTCCCCCTTTTTTAAGCCAAAAGGATGACAATTTCCTAGTGTTATAATTAAACCATCTTTTGTTCTTCTATACTCAGAAAAAAGGAGAAGAGAAGGATAATGACCCCAAATGAAAAGGATCATCTAATGATAATTCCTGTCCAGAGAAGATATAATTATTAACCTGAAGATGTTTTCCTATGTATTTTTATAAATCGTATCTTCTGTGACTAGAGAATTCTATTGTTTAACCAGAGAAACAGTATTACCTAGCCAACTATCTTAAGCCATATTTCTTAAAAGGATTTAAAGAGTGGTTGTGTGCTGTGGAAGCATATTCTCATCTAACGTTTCCACAACAAGCCCATAATAAAGCTTTCTTCCAGTACGTTCTGTACTGGGTATTGGAAAGATGATGGTACTTTATTCCTTCTGTTGGAGGTGACTCTAAGGGTGTGTTGTCAGACCATTGTTTCTTCTTCCCATAATGAGAGGGCTGCAGCTGAGATGGCTTTTGTTTGGCTGCCCAAGAGGAGATGCTCATTGTTTTCTCTGTTTTTCTGCCCCTATTATTTTCCTAACTCCTAAAACTCAATTTCACATCATGATCTGATTCTGTGTCTTCTGAGCTTTTAAAATGCTGATATTGATAGATCCCATTGGAAATAATGATCAGAGGAAGAAACAGTTAAGTATATTAAGTTTTGTGTTATTGCCTTTTCATTCTTCCGTCTCTGCTAAGCATCTGAGGGAAAACTTTGGAAACACAGAAATCACGTAGGCCCATGAGACTGATGTTTTTGAAGTGTGGGACAAGATCAAAAAGAAACTGATGAAGATTAACACGAATCTGCAGAAGGGAGTGATGATTTTGCTCAGAACTCTTACAGACTATAGATAAGCAAACTTATGATATGTAGTGTACCCTCTGTAATTGGAGGGGATAGGAAATTACTTTCGTACAACTTTCAGATATGAAAGTACTGAAAGGGAGCTCATAAAAATAGAAGGAGATTGAGTTTTTACGTGGTCTGTTCGTGATAGGACAAGGGGGGATGGTTTTAAACTAGAAGGGGAGAGATTAAGACTGAATGTTAGAAGGAAATGTTTTCTCAGGGAGTGGTGAGGTGCTGGGACAGGCTGCCCAGTGAAGCTGTGAATGCCCCATCCCTGGTGGCACTCTAAGCCAGGTTGGATGGGGCATGGACAGTCTGAGCTGGTGGGTGACAGCCCTTTCAAATTGGATAATGTTTACAGTCCCTTTCAAACCAAGCCATTCTATGGTTCTATGATTCTATAATAGTCTTATCTCACAGTGTGAGGTAACTATCACAGAGACATGCAAACTTCTAATTTGTCTTACTGTTTCTTGAAAGGATTAATTTGTGATTCTACTATGTGTTTGGTACAAACAGAAAATTTTGCAGTATTAGGGCCTGCAAAACAGTGTCAATGCTTGTGTACTGGATTGAGATCTTCGTATTCCTTGGTAGCCAGAAAATAAGACCTATATTTACTTCACGTATTTCAGATATTTTTAGATCATGAAATCCACTTACTACCCACTTGGGTATAGTACAATACTTATGAGATAATAATCTTAACATTAGGCCCATGGATAGGGGGCTTCATTACTTAATCGTGTTTGCATTTCCTGAAAGGCTCCACAGGTTCTATTCTGCAGAGAAACCAGGTGCAGAGAACTGCCTTACCTTCATACCAATTTGACGTGGCATAGCTTGGGTACTCTCTTAGGAGAGGACAGACAAAGTGCTTTCTAACATTGCCAAACATGAAGCAAGGAGTGCTTATACCAAACGAGAGTTGGTCTCTCTGACGACTGTTCACATCAGGCTGTTTTTCTCTGGGCATAGTATCAGAAGGATATTGCAGGTACTCTTATAGTGTAGCCCAGCCTTATTCCCTATTTACTATATAAAAAGGAGTTATCCTTTACTGACAAGGGGCTGATGTTTGTTATGTAAGGCACAACTTGCTTCAGAGCAAGAAAAATAAGAGAATGAAAAACTTTTCAGTAATGCTTCTTTACAGCATTTCCAACTCCTCCTGAGCAGTAGTTGAGGGAGTGTGATGCTAAAAGTGATTCTGACAGCGCTTACTTGCCTTGTCTATGTAAGAATTTTTATATGTATATGGAAAAAATTGAATTGTTCTCTATTTTTGGCTTCTAACACTGTTGGGAAAAAGGAAAAAAAAAGAAAACAAGGAAGGAAGAATGCTGAGAGGGATAGGGAAAATAATCCTTAGAGAATTAACATAAATAAATAAATAAGAAAAACTTGTGGTATTGAAATTGTGTAGGGAGAAACACAAATAAGGAGTGAGAAAGTGGAATAAAATCACATTAAGTTAGGAATCAGGAGAACAAGTGCATTAAAGAAGCTTGTAGAAAAAAAGAATAACAAAAACATTTTTCTGAATAATGGTAATAAAAAAATAAGAGGCTACATACCGTGACTGAACTGAACAGATTGAAAAAGATAAGAGTCCAGTGTAAAATGTTTTTCTTGACATCAACCATGTTTGTACAATTTCAGGCAGAGGTGTTTTTTTCACCTCTTAAAAACTGATTTTCTCTGGGTATTCTAAAGCTCTGTGATTCTCTTGAAAATAAATAAATATATAAAAAAGACGGATATGATGGTTTATGACTCTGAAAATGTGTTCCTTAAAGTGTGTTAGATTTATAGTATTAGTCTGAGTAAGTAGCAGAACTGGCTTCAGCCATAAAAATGCCAGGGAGAATCCCAAGACTAAATTGTAGTTCAGTTTTGTCCTCTTCAAGGGGACAAGCAACCTCTCCTTGTACAGACAGATGGGAACGTGGAGGCTAATGGATAGATATAAGATATTTATGTGATTGCAGGCAGTATATTGCATTCCTGTGCACTTTCTGCCTCTCCCATCCCTGCATCCCTGCATGCTTAAGGCATGTGGATGGCAAAAGGGAGTAAGTAGACAGATTTTACTGCAGAGTTGTAAGTTGCTGTTGCGACAGGTCATTCCACAAATCACTGTTCCCTTCACCTGAACAAGAGGGATGTGAGGGAGTAATTGTACTTTAGGAAGAATGTCTCTGAGTCATTCTGTCTCCCACACTGCTTCTGTGGTAAAACTTGCAGGATGTTCCTGTTTCTGCTGTTATGTATTAAGGAGGTATATAGCCCCCAGTAAACAGAGACCCAGACCTGGAACTGTATGTCACACTTCACTGCAAAAGCATGCCCCTGGTTACCATTGTGTAACTTGTTTTCACTAGAAACATATAGGTGTACTGCTGTCAGAAATTTTCAACAGCGGTAAACTGACTTAGCTATAAAATGTCCCATACCATTGTAGTAGTCCTGAGGATCTCAGTACGTATGGAAAGGTATTCCAAACAAACTGTTTGAATTTCATGATTTAATGAAACCACACTTATAATTCAAATCTGTAATGAGGCCAAGCAACATATTCAAACAATTGCAAATTTTCTGTCTTTCTTTTTAATTATTGATGACCAGAATTCACCTTAGTGCTTGAACATCAATTCCCCACTGATATCAAGTATATTTTTCTCATGGAATAGTAAAACTGAAGAAGAGTTATAATAGTACAGTTCATTTAGAAAATTGTGTTATTTGGGTAAGGATTAATTCTGGATCATATAGGAAAGATACTAGTTTATTCTTTTGTTCATTCTTTGATCCTTTGCTCCTATCTTATCCACAAAGTCTGACCTAAAAAATTGGCTCACAGTAAGGACTTAAACTGTGTAAGGTGTGTCATTACTCTTTTCCTACATCAGCCAACCAGGAGATTTTCTATATTTACTAATCCTATAAATTTTGCTTTCCTTCTTCTCCTGAATGTCTATTTTTACCATCTTAGTGTTTCATTTTTCTTTCTTTTTTTTTTTTTTAAATTCCTCATAGTCCCTCTTTTTTGGTGGCCCATTTTAATTTCACATCTTCTATCTTTATTTTCCTTTTCTCTTCAGCAAATTTGAATGAATCCTTATATTAATCCTTGTCCTTCCATGTTTTCTTTGATTCATAGGACTGTTTACCTTCTCTACCCACAAGTTCTCTATTTTTATGCAGAACAATGTCCTTTACTACCTGTCAGAACTGAAGTGTATCGATTTAGGTACTACCAGCCTCCTCACTGTCATTACACTTCTGGAAATTTTCAGATTTTGGTTTAGGAACCTCCAAAACTTGCATCTATTTCTTTATGCATTTTGTGATCCTCTGCTTAAATCCAGAGATGTTTGTGCATCCTGAATATCTCCAACATTGTAGGGATGCCTCCAAGGAAGTAGAGAGCACCAATATTTAAATGTGTCAGTCTACTACTGTCACTTAATAAAAGTGTACAATGAAGCTCAAATTCTACATTGCATAACATAATTGGAAATGTCTTAGAGCAATATGTTGTACTACTTTTCTTATCTTTGGAAATTTGGCTTAAGTAGAAAGAACAACACTGATTACTCTTGCTGAACTGGAAGTGAGAGCAGTGGTCAAATAAGGACAAGAGCACACTGGAAATGTCTGAGCCACTAGAGCTACCAGAAGGAAAAGCTGGGCTAAGTGACCAGCTTTGTAGTGAGTATGGCTAGGATTCAGCTACTTCCTTCCACCTAGAAAGCATCTTTACTTCAACATCAACAGTGTGTTTAACAAGGCGCTGAAGTAAAGTGCTGAATGTTCAAGCTCTTTGTTAGATGCAGTAAAGTCTGCTATGTTGCCTGTACTCATTGTGGCCAGAAGGACTGAGGAAAAAACAAGCTGTATAAAAAATGAATTAGTGGATGGTACTGTGATAAGGTGATATTTGGACTCCAGTATGACTGATGGCAAGATATATTGTTTTTACATAAGATCTTACTACTTTATAAATCTGCTGCATAGATCCACTTAAATCAAGGCAGCTATACTGATATAAGTGACATGAGAATTTGGAGTTGAATCTGCTCAGCTTTTGCTTTTGAAATTAAAGAGAATGAGAGTAAAATTCTAGTGTTAAAATGCATGGCAATTGTCAGGTGCTACTGAGAATTATCTAGTCTTGTTGCCCCTAGCCACAGTGGGGAAAAAATGATTGCCAAAATGTGGAAAATATGCTGGTTGTAAAAGTTCAAATGGTACACTTCAAAGTATTTTTAATCTCTTTAGGTGATTTATTATATATATACATATACATATACATACCTCTGACAATGGAAAGGATAAGGGTGTTTTTAGTCTGTTTCTTACATAGTCTTTTATTCTTCTGCGTTTGCTATTACCCTAGAGTATTCCCACACCTGTAGTTACTATCTTTCCAGCAAAATGAAGTAGACAGTACCATTTTTTCTTAATTACATACTAAAAAGGAAGAAATTGATGAGAAGTTAACATTCTGTACATTTTTTGGAGAATGGTATTTTTTCATTCCAAATGATCTTTTCAATTTTATAGAAAACAGTTCTGAATGGGGAAGTTATTTGTATAGACACTATCTTTTAGTTGCTGAGTGTCAGCAGAGCTGAGGCAACTATATGTGTGATGCAGGTCAGTTAAACACTTATTAAAATATTAGCTTTTAGTTGACTATAATTGTTCTTACAGAGAAAAATGCCATAGAAGAGTATTACTAGTGATGCATGGTGAAGTATTGTGCTGCACTAGTTTTGCCTCTAAACTGAAGTTGCTAACAAAATAATAAAGAAATTTACACTGGAGTAAATTACTGATTTTGAATTTTTCTTGTCACTTCATTTATTCAGACAACCCATACAGCAAATAAAGGGTTTGGGGTTTTTTTGGTGTTTTCTTTGTTTTGTTTTAAATACTATTAATCTGTTAAAATATACCCCATAACATCTAAGTTATTCTTTCATTGAAACAGAAATATCTAATGATTTTGATAGTAAAAATGCTATGGCTTACACAATGACACTGCAGAGTTCTCCTAAATTTTACTACAAAATCATATAATTTTTTTTCCCATGTTATCTTCACTTGTTTGTAAGGTAATAATTTTAATTCTTAATGAATAATAGTTCTGGAAAAAGACTTATACTGTGCATTTTAAATTAATAGAACTATGCTACATATGCGCCATGAAGGTTGTCTAATTTTTGTTGTCTATGTGGTTGTATTAGACCTTCTTAAAGACATAGTTCTTTAATGATCATTTTTGTTTTCTGCTCTGAACAACCTTGGCCTGTTTATTCAGATGACTATTAGGAACTGAAATAAAAATCTTAAGTTATATTTAGGAAGGAGAGATGGATGCTGGACCTTGTTTATTCTGCAGAAAGATTTACAAATGAATCATATTATTGTTTCTTTTTGTCAACACTGAATTTAAAATGCTTATTTTTTGCCCAAATGTCCAAGCAAACAGTAAATCCCAGTGACTTCTGCACAAACTTAAATCATGTTGTCTCTTCAAGTTTTGTCACTTCATGCTTCAGTCACTTTTCTGGACACAGTTTTCTCTTTGAGATCTTTACATGCAGTAAGAAATGATTGAGATAGTTCACTTGCATATTATGAACTTCTGGTTAATGTTGACTTTTGAACCTTAAGAAGACTATCAGGACAGTAGGTGAGAAGGAAATCAGTGTTGTAAGATTGGAATTTTATTATAAAACTACTGAAGTAGTTTGCTTTTTGAAAAGCAAGTAATAGGTATTGCTGGCACAGATCTACTACATTAAGAAAAGTGTAGAAGATTTTAGAGCTGGTTTGAGTTAGGGCTCAACACAACAAAATAGTGAGATATCTGAAATTGGAAGCTTTCAGGCTCAGAAGCTGTCAAGATGACCTTAATAAGGCCTTTTTCATATTTAATTTCTTTGATTGTATTTGAAATCATAAATAATACAGTGTGTGTCTGAAGATTAGCTGCTTCATAAGGGCTGCTGTGTCAGAACAAATAAGATTGTAAATTTTGGGATGACTGGCTGCCCATTCTGCAGTACAAATTTATAGATAAGGAAAGCAACATTTTTTTAGTGAGGGCTTGTAGCAGCAAATCACATTTGTCTTGACACATGAAACCCATTTAGTCAAGCTCAAGAATATGATCATATTTCATATTAATGCATGTAAAACCTTTCTTATTTGATTAATTATTATTTTGTTATTATAAGTCCTGGGTGAAATGGTAGTCTCTGTGTGATAGATATTCAGTAAATCAGAATTGACAAAGATAACGTATATTCTAAAAAAATTGCTGTCTTTTTATCCAGATTTTGCAGATGAGGAGCTTTTAACCAGTGAATATATAGAGAAACATTAACAGATGATCATGAAAATCATTAGCTGCCATGGTTAGGGCAAAGAAGTCCATCTTTTCTTACCACAGGGGGAACATGAAGCACTTAACTTAGATTTATTTCTCATTTCTCAGAAATTTTAGTTAGTGTGACAACAGTTATGGTGACAAATAATTGTCTTCTGTGTCTTGCTAAGTAAATTTGAGGTTCAAACTTTTCTGGTTAATTCTGAATGATTTAAGTAACATGGTGATGTTTTCCCTGTAAAAGCAATATTGCTGATGGGAATGCCTGGAGAAAGTAAGTATGTCATCTGTTTCCTCTGTCATTTGGTTAACAACTTCAAATTGCTTTCTTGACCACTCATCCTAGAAAAATAAATTTATACTTATTCACTTGAAGGATGAACACAAACAGGTCCAAAGTAAATTTGATTAAGAATCTCAGTAGTTGATTATGATTATTGTTGTTGCAGCATTCATAGAGTATGATATGATAAAACTTTCATTGCTAGTATAGGTTCCAAATCTTCTCATGTAGTTGCTCTCACAGTCCAACTTTATCCATTTGCCATTGGTGCATGAGACCTCCATTACTAAATATGTTATCTTGTGAACTCCTCTCTATAAATCTGATTCACAAACAAGTGGCTCCACGGATAAGTCTGAGCAGAAAATGGAGACAACTGGCTAGTATTGTAATTATTGTCAAAGAAGCAGAAGGAAGCAGATGAGAGTGTTCCTATAAGCTGTCATACTTTGCTGGACTCACTTGAGTACATCAGGCTGAAACTTAGTAAACAAAAATCTAGTTTCTGTAATATCTTAGAAGCAAAACTCAGTAGAAAATACACTTCAGTCTTCTCTCACGCTATGTTTTCTCCATTCAAATTTGAGCTGTCATCTTTAATACACTTATTTGTATCAATGTGAGAGAAAGGCAGGTTATATCCTTTAAATGCATTCCTTGTGTTATTTTTCTCTTCTACTGCAAGCACTGAGAACTTGTATTTATGCACTTTGTTACATATTTTATCTGCCTTTAAGAGATCTGTCTGTAATTAATTGGCATTCTTTCTCTACATTTTATTCAAATTGCTACATGTACTTGTTAAATAATCCTAGCCTGTCTGGGTTTTGTTGTTCTTTTCTTTTTCTTTCCATGGAGATTGATTGCCATCTGGGGGCTAACCTGATCCCACCATGCTAATTTCACTTACTCTAACCGTTAACTGCTATTGTCCCCAGGGTCTGAAGCCACTTTATCTCTCAGCTTACAGAACATCTCTTACAGCGAGCCTTGTATTAGGAAACAGCTACATCAGCTTCTAATTACTCAGCTCACCCTGTGTTGCATGCTGGTACACCTTGAGAAGCAGCATGCAAAAGCACATTTGTTTAAGTCCTCAGATGGTTAACATTGTGCATAACCTCCTCACAAATTACAGCCTCAGCTGTAGCACATCCATTAGTCTGGAAGAATGAAGATTCCCAAGTGGCCTTGGTGCCTTTCCCAATTCCCCTGCGACCCACCAATCCTCTCAGTGCTTTCTCTGTGTGTGGGGAGTGTTCAGAGCTAATCAGGTCAATGATCATCTCTCGGCTCAGGGGACATGACAGGAGCCTATCACGGCAGTTACATGATCTCCCAGACCCGAGCACGATTGCTGAGAATCTCATGTGAAGAAACATAGCCTTGGTGCTTCTTCTCTCACTCCCTAGGAACCTCGGAGGATTTCAGCTCATGTTTCTCTCTCTCTCCTTTAGACAGTGAAGAGTTCAACACAAACGAAAACCAGGCAGAGCAGCATGCAGCTACCCGGAGGGTGCTGATTGAAACTTAGATTACCCCCAGATCATTGTTGATTTGACTGATGCACCAGCTTTACCAGGGAAAAGATTTCAATTAAGGTAAGTGCTGCTTTATCTGGCTGACTGCATCGTGCTGAATTTCTGCATTGAAAGTTCAAACTGAGTAAACTGACAGCCTGCACTGCAGCAAGAATCCCGCTCTGTGTGTCACGAGAGGGCTTGGGCAGAGGCAAGTGTCCCAGCATGGGACCTGTGTCTGGAGAGATGCCAGTTTTGTGCAGCTCCTTGTGAATGGCTGCAGTTAATTCTGATTCAGTGGCTTTCGGAAGCTTGAAACAAATTCTAGAAATGTGCAGGGGTGTGAGAGGAGAGGAGGAAAAGCAAGCATGCTTTCCTCCTTTGTGCTTTACATTTATTTCAGAAAGCACAGAAGCTGGAAAGCAAAAGTATATTATAGTAAAACTTGATTCTGAATAAGGAGCTTTGTTCTTCTGCAAGCAGAAACTCGTAGACAAAAGGCTTCAAAGTTCCATGACATTTAAACAAGACAGAAAGAGATTTTTTGAAATGTGAGTTGAGAATATGCATGCAGCTTTCCAGGTTACTGCCAGACTGAGGGCTGTGACTCATGTGTGGACTGATGCACTAGGCAGCTGGTGGGTTTTGGATAGTTCCTTTTGGAGGTTTAGCAGTCCTCTGAGGGGAGAAGTAGAAGTGTGAGCAGGGGTGCTGCTTCAGTACGAGTGGTCAGACAATGAAATTGGTTGTTGCTGGGGGGAGAAAGTGTTTGATTGAAGAGGAACAGGGAGTATTTGTCATGGAGTGATAGAAAGAGTGTGGCATAGCTAAAGAAATAGCCTGATGGTTGAAGGTCTTTACTAGGGAAAAAATAAAATAAAATAATAATTATTAAAAAAAAAAAAAGTAGATGAGAGTGACTGCCTTAAAAGATTAAATGATTAATAAGTAAAAGTCAAGGACACTTATGCAGACTGGATTATATCTGGTGTATCTATGGCAAATGCACCCTGAAATGTTCAAAGTGAACCGAAGCTGATAGACTCAGTGAAGTATATGTTTCATATCTATGCTGTCAGGGGACATAACTGCAGTACTAGTAGCTCAAACTTTTTCATACAGTAAGAGTCAAAGTTAAAATCTGTTGTATTAAACATTTTAGTGTTCTTCCTGTCACTTGCAAAAAAAAATGCAGTTTAATATCTGGCATAATAGGGAGAAAAGATTGATGGAAAGTTAATTGATTTCAAATTTTGCTGTCTGAAACAGATTTATAACTCTTTGGCAGTTTGCAAAAGTGTGAACTAATTGCACTGTTTTATTTTCAGCCAGAGCAGTTTACTGCCATTAAATATCTGTATCATTGGTTATCATTCAGTGTTGGTAACGTAATTCATAGCCCTATATTTTGCACTGAGAGATCAGCCATTCGATCAGATTTCTTTAAAATCCAAAAATATCTCCCAAGCCCTTGATCCACTCTTTCTCCTCCCTCCCTGCCCCCAGAAAAGGACAACTCGGGGAAACATTGATTACCAGCAGGTTTGTTAGTTATTCTACTAGATTTTGCAATGAAAAATGCAAAGTTCTCTTTCTCACAAAAATATAAGCATATAGGATAATGGCCTGAGGTTTTTAGGGAATGTACTCAGAATAGTGACGGATTTAACATCGTGATAATATATTCAATTTCTGGAAAATAATTTCTGTAAGTTTTGTTTTTTATAATTGTGACTCAGTGAGTTTATTGTTTCCTTGGAAAGGGCGTTAGTTTTGGATGTATCTATGAGCACCAAATCTCATCTTGGTGTTCCATGTGGCTCACTTATTTTTCCATGTTACATGAATGTGGTATTTACTAAGTTTTGTGCTGCTTCCACTCAGAGATGCAAGTGTTGACCAGACTAGAAATTTGAATGCACAAATCAGCTTCCATTATACCTGTCTTTTCCAATTTTTCATCCATGAATGATCAGTGGCTCCCCAGCATATTTATGTTTGTTAATATGCATCAGAATATTCATTAAAAAAAATCAAAAGACAACTCAAGGAACAAAAACTCACTGCAAGGGAAAATTTCTAGTGTAAACAATTCCTATGCAGCTTCAGACTTCTACATTATGCACCAATAGTAACAACTTCCATTCCAGTCTTTCTCTGCTACTGCCTATAAACACTGTTTGACATCATGGCTTTGTTCCCCTTCTGTCTCACAAAGCTGTTGTTGTAAGTAAATTATAAATAAATCACACTTTCACGGTATTGTGTCTGTGGGTTTCTAAACAAGTCTTACAAATGCACTTACATCCCTATTATTATTTTAAAAGATCAGATATTCTAATTTGCTTCTATGTGAAGAGCACTTACTTTTAAGTATACTAGCCTCTGAGTTTTTATTAGATGACAGTTCACCAAAGACTGGTAAATGCTGCTTTTCCTCATATTTTGATAGAATAACAAACATTACAGTTATTTTCTGACCTCTTCCTGTTGACTTCTTCATATGCAGTGACCATCTAAAAGTGACCTCAGCAACTTGGGGAATATCATTCCTCGTTAAATAAATAATTTGGAGCCTCTGACTCACTAAAGTTTTCAGATATGGTAAACATAGAAGCATGGGTTACACAGGAAAGCAGTGGCAGAGACATCAATATGGTGTAGTTCTCATCTCTCTTGGACTCTTTCTTTGACTCTAATGCCGTATCAAGTTGTATGAAATATGTACATATATGTATAGATAATTCAGCTTTTTTTTTTTTCCAGATATTTCTAGTTCTTTTAATGAGGCCAGTGTTAAATTTGGACTCAAGCTGAGTCTCCTGATTACTGTCAGAACAGTGAGATTGCTATCTGACCTAACTCTATTAAAAACCAGTGTTTGATACAAATGCTTTAATATTGTATGAGGTTTTGGTTTGTTTTGTTTGTTTGTTTTAGGAAATCTATTAAATTGAAGTTCAGATTGGGATAAAGGAAGCTCTGTGTGCTGACAGAAATTCAGCCATGGAGCAGCAACTAAAATTGTGATGAGACATTAAAAAAAACACAAAACATAACAGCTGTTAATGACTACAGTTAGTAATCCAGAAAAATGGAAGCTAGAGCAATATATTTTGTCATTACAGGAGAAAAGAGTAGAAGTAATACAGAATAGGCTTCAGGGGCTATGTGATTTTGCCTAGACTCCTTTCTCACAAGTCTGGAAATTCACCAGAAACTGAGGCTTTTCCAAGCCCTGTGTTAATTACATGCCTTGGGAAACTAACAGTGGCTTTCCCAGAAAAACCTTTGTGTCCCTCCAGATTCTTCTTATTTCTGCCATTCTTGCTACTCTCATAATCTGTTTCCTGGGTGCTTATTCTTGCACCTCTTCTATTATATCTTCTGTTTCTTTCTAATGGTTTGTGTATTTCTTTGTTGTTGTTTTTTTTTTTCTTTTCGTTCTCTATAACATTCTACCTCTTTCTTTTCCTTTTCTTCATCTACCAAGATGTAGTGCTTCATCACCTTCAAATGAATTCTTTTCTTTCCTTTAGTGCTGCCAAGACATCATTTTTCTTTTTTTCCACTTGGTCCAGTTGTGTAAATTTTCCTCTTTTACTGAAACAAACAAACACAAAAAGCCTCTGAAAAAGCTCCAGGACTCACCTTAATAAGATATATGTTCTCCAACACTCTACCATCTCATCCATCCCTTTTTTTCTGCCTTTTGATTGTTTTTGTTGTACCTTCTTCATGTCAGAGGCTGTAATCTCAGGGTAAAGTAAGCAGCTAACTCAGGAAGGGCCAGCTTTGGAGTTTCTGTGTACTGACACTAAAGAAATCACATGTTCTCATCACAATAAAATAAAAGCTCTGCAGATTTTAACTCAAATGCCTCGGGATGTCGTTGTTCTTGAAAAAACAAACCTTATATTTAAAAAGAAATACATACTGACCCACCTGGACGCCTACCTGTGCAACCTGGTCTAGGGAGCTGCTTTGGCACGGTTGGACTAGATCTCTAGAGGTCCCTTCCAACCCCTACAATTCTATGATTCTGTGACTGCAGACTGTACATTGATATATGTGATTGCAGCTACATAAGTTTTCAGCACTTTCAAGGGTTATTTCCAAGCCAATTGCACTATCTGAATGACTTCTCAGACTTACAATTGGTTAAATTAGAGATAAATTGTTTGTTACTAATTTTCCTGCCCCCATGCCACTATGAAAAGAAACTATTAAAAAATGAGTTTCCAACCTCTGTCTTCTTTTATATTAATAAAAACTTTCACCGAGGTCTGCTTGTTTTGCAGAGATGTAACAAATTGAAGGCATTGGGTTTAGCATGTGTCACTGGAAGAATATTTGTTGAGGCAATAATTTTGTAGTGAACCAGCAGAAGTTTGAAGCTTCAGTGGCATTTTGAGAAGGAGAAAGATTCAGTCTGCTTTCTTCCTGAACCTTCAAGCCTGGCAGTTTGGGGAAAAAAAACAAACATCTTTTATGTAGATGATCTCTATATCAAAGTGAAATGCAGGTCTACACTACCACATTTATTACTAGATGTGGTATTTAGCAGAAGTCAAAGACATATGTTTTACACTACCAGAACTGAACTAGATTTTTTAAAAAAGATTTTTTTTCCCAACCATATGGGAATTAAGATATTGCCTGATGAGATTTGGTCAGATTACAGGAGCACCTGTGGTTCAGTTTCTGTCAAACGTATCACTTCCTTTTTTTGAGAGTGAACAGTCTTCCTGTGTGGATCAGAGTTGCTGATGTACTGTAGGCTGTTCTGTGCTGGAAGGGCATCTTTCTACTGCAGATGTCTCAGCTGTCAATATTTCTTAAGGCAATGGCTGCATCAGATGACATATGTGTAACACTAGCTATGTTTACTGTCCTGTGTCCCAGCAGACTGTAATTTGGGGTCTGTTAGTGTTGCAGTACATCTCAGTGCTGTTGTGTTGAGTGGCCCCAACCTAGAATCTGAGATCAGAGTGAAAACCTTTTTGGAAACATTGTAAGAAATATGGAGATCTGAGATTAAAATCAAGGAGATTTCTAAGCAGCAGGCATAGTAAATGGTTGGCATCCCACTTAAATATTTTTGTGCTTTGTGTCTGGGTACTGGAATTAATGTTGTCCTTTATTTTTCTGGGTACAGTATTTTAAGAAGAGTCCCCAAAGCAGGTAATGAGAGAAGTACTCACTTAAATGATTATGGCAAGAAGTTTTTGTTTCCAAATTTAGATCTGATTTATTATTCTTTTCATGCACATATTTACTAACAGAGCACAATTAACACTACGTCCAGCACATCAAACATACTTAAAAAATCTTGTTATGGCTGACTTAGTAAGAAAAATGTTCGAAATTCTTTCTTTTCCTGGTAAAAGTAAAGGATTCAAACTGGCTTACTTTCCAGGGAAGAAAAAAAAAAAAAAAGAACAAGACCTTTGACCTTCCTTGATCAATGGTATGTGCTTCAGCACTGATCCCAAAGCCCAGAATTTTGACCTAGGTCATTTAGAGTCTATAAGCGTTAGTTTCTTGGCTACCATTCTCTTAAGGCTGCCAACAAGTGTTAAATGTAATTGTAAATGCAGATATGTGCTTGCCAAACTCTTGTCTCTGGCCTCTTATTCATTTCACAAAGATTTGGTTTTGTGGACAAACATAAACCATACCCCTGGAGCTTGGTTGGAACTGGTAACCAGGCTCTGAGTTCCCTTATCAATCCATTATGTTCTTCAGTCCTCCTGCAACTCTGGAAAATTCACAGTATACTGTTTATGTATTTGTAGCTGAGATAGCATTTTAAATATCTCTCATAAAAGTCTGTATGAAGATCACCAAGTGCATTTACTAAGAATAACCTTAGCATTCTGTCTTCAAGCGTATGCGTTCTGCACGTTATACATTTTAATATATCTGTTGTATGTATGGCTCAATACTTACAATCCAGTGTATAATTGGATAAAACAAAAAAAAAAGGCTCCATCTCATAGTTCATTCTCCCTGTTCAAGTAAATGCAGCAAACAAAAAACTATATTGTTAAATGGCACAGATATACCAGATAATACAATTTAAGTAACAATTCTGGGAGAAGAGCTAAAAAGTAGTATTTTTGACAAGATTTACATTGTCTTTAATACATTAATCACATGACTGCATTCAAATTTAGTTGCAAAAAGTTTTCTTTATAAACTCCAAGTATTATTTCAAGTCATATTTATGTCATTATACTGGCATATTAATTATACAACAAAACGAAAAGCCATTTCATTTCCATTTAGGAAATTTGTATCTTTGCTTGTTAAATGTCTCACATTTATGTGTAAAATATTAATAAGAATCTTAGTACTTGGTTACCATAATTTTAAATATTTAACTCTGTCTGTTTAAATTGGTAAATGGAAAATAAATAAATAGTGTACTCTGTTAGAAGTGACACCTCCTATTCCTTTTCTGGGTAAAATAGTAACAATTTAGGATAGAGTAAACTTATCTAGCGTAGATCTGCATCACTCTAAAAGAAAGAAATCAACATTTACACTGATAATTGAAAAAAGAAAAAATGCCCCATGTCTTTCAATAAACTATTCACTTTTTATGCATTTGTACAATGTGCAATCTTCTCAAGTTACAGCTGTAGTTCATATTCTCATCTTCACATACCTTTCTTAATCTGACATCCTAGACAATAGGACTCAACTAGGTCTTTTATTTGAATAAAAAACAAGCAAATAAACAAACCAACAATGTTCAGTTACTATATTTTGGTAATTTGACCCTTCTGTGTCTGGGCTAGCTTCTTTAAGGGCAAATGTTAAAATAAGTAAAGAGATAAAGTATGGTAGACCTGGTTTATTCATGAAAGACTGTGTATGTCAGAATAGACAAAGAGATAAGAGGTCATGTTAAGAGAATAAGTGATGATGGTAAGGAAAACGCTCAAATGAGTGCTAATTAAAATACATTATGACTAATATTTCTGATGGCTTTGTGTTCACTCTCACATGCCTAAAGGCCTTTTTGACAGGTGTATTTTATTAATCTTACAAGTTTTTTCCAGTTTTCAAACCTTCTTATAGAGTTAATGACTTCTGACCCTTTCTTTAGATATCCATAGCACATAAATCTAGTCTTGAAATTTCAGGCACCATTGCTTTCTCCTGCCTTTGTCCTCATGTCTCATCATCCTCATCCCCCCACACCTTTATTATTATTTGGGATACTGATGTCCTTTGTCCATCACAGAG
This sequence comes from Cyrtonyx montezumae, assembly GCF_038088225.1. Taxonomy (NCBI): domain Eukaryota; kingdom Metazoa; phylum Chordata; class Aves; order Galliformes; family Odontophoridae; genus Cyrtonyx; species Cyrtonyx montezumae. The sequence goes on along the minus strand of NW_027072089.1, from coordinate 72,177,938 downwards.
AATGCGTAAACAGCTAAATTCAAGTCAGTCAATGGGCTTCAATGCCACTCTGAATTATCCATCAGGTGTAGCACATAGCAATTACCTGATACTCTCTCTCACCATGAGAGCCAAAATATATCAGTCAAGGACACTTTGAGTTAGAGTAGCCAAGAAAGGAAGTAATCCTAGGCTGGTACAGACTTCTAAACATTTTGATAGGTTTAGCTGTTTTTTTATTGTTTCTTTTTTTTTTTTAAGCTAAATATTAGAAACTGATATTTTTTCCCCTATAGAATTATTTTCTTTAAGCATATTATTTTTTAAATTGAGTGGATTTTTGTTTGTTTGTTGCAGTTGGTTTTTCTGACAGCTTGGAAATCCCTTGGACATTATTTTCCAAAAAACAATGGGCATGTTTTTGCAAACACTTCCTAAAGGTCATCTTTTTTTTTTCTTAATCAACTCACTTTTTCTTTAATAACTGTATGACATTTTTTGCCCTATTTATGGTCAATGAGCGTGAATATTTTAAATGGAAAATACACTTAACAATATTTATCAAATGTTGTTTTATTACAGATGGGACATAGAGAGAAGGATAAGAAGGAGGATGCTGAACATCCAGAATTACCATGCTTTTAGAATTGCCTGGTAGCTGTACAGACCTTCTTATAAATAGATGTCTAGGGTTGCTTTTTCAGGAAAAATGTCAAGATGCTATTTTTTAATTCTCATTTGAATGTAAGTTCTCAATATCTATTTATGAATATGTGTGTATTTTCTTCCGGCTCTGGGTCAGAAACAGGTTCATGTTGTTCAGGTACCTAACATTATATGATAATTTTAACTAAGAGGTGAGATTTAGTTAATTGAAGATAGTGTGAATCTTGCTTATTTATGGAGAACAGGTGGAACTAGTTGCTATGCAGTTTACTTCATTTGTTTTAATCAGTGCAGTTTGTACCAGGCCATACATAAAATAATCTGCCTAAATATTTCTGAATGCAGCATTCATGTGTATCAGATGTATTTTCTTTCTACTAGCTGTTCTTTAGTTAGGTTTTTTGTTATAGTTTTTGATTTGTATTGTTTATTTGGTAGGTTGTAGGTTTTTTTTATTTTATTTTATTTTTGGACACATGTTGTGTAGGAGAAATGGCTCATTACAATGTAAAGTATCCTTTACACTGTATCATTCGTTTACACTCTTCCTTTGACTTTGTGTCTGTGTTTATGTGTCTTATGCAGAAACAAAACAGAACTAAATGTTGTATCATGTCTAAAACTTTAAAACATTTTAGTACTCATGGTTCTATCAGTGTTATAGGGTTTTCTATACTTCTTGTTTTTAAATTGTCCTTTTGAAGAGTAACGGCCTCATAATATTGATATTGGAGTCGTTCTTCTAAATTTCCTGGTAGGATATTTTCCCTCTTCCCAGTAAAAGTAAGCAGTACCATTTGTGTTAGAAAATGTTGCCCCCCAGAACCCTTCAGCAGTGTTGTCTCCCAATGGAAATTGCTCTTGCAAAGAAGTAACTTGGGTTGGATGGGTCTGTTTCATTGTTTACAGTGCAATTCATAAGGCATAAATGTGATGTTTTAAATAGCTTGTCAGGAAAGAGAAGTTATATTTAATGCAGATCTACTAAATACAATGTCCTTTATTAATATTAGTGTCCCTGAAGGCAGGCATTTGAAAAAGCAGACAGAACCATAACATCAAGATAAATGTGTCTAGGATATAAGGAAAAACATAATACAAGGAAATAGATAAATATGTCCTGTCAAAAAACAAAGAAATAGTAATTAAGTTATTGTTCTAGTTTCCAGTTTCTCATCAGATATCTCACAATGCATTGTGCTTTTCAAATATTAAAGGTTTTTGTTTGTTCGCTCTCTGTAAAATGTAAAAATGTGAAATTTTAGGTTTTATTCTGTCAATAATTAGGAATACTTACAAAAATACTATTATGCAAAAGAAAGATTAAAACTTCCATACTGAAGCTTTAATACAGACACTGGAAGGTAAAATGATTCCAAATAATACAACTTTACAATTATATATGAGAATATAATCACATGAATGTTGGAATTTGAAATTCCAAAATTGTAAAAATTCTGAAGTTCTCGGTGCAACCAAATGTTATTTGGTAAACACTGAAAATAGATGAATAATCAAATAATTTATTCATCCTTTGAGACAGCACTTCTGTGATAAGGTTGGTCTAGAATGCTGTAGCATGACCTAACTTGATTAAAATAGATTTACTGTTAACCAACCACAGAATGGAAAGAAATCATGGAGTTTTTATTTCCCTCCAGATGAAATGCCTATAACAATGGAAGTACCTGGTAAAATTCCTTTTACAGAAAAGGCAAAAAATAGTTTAGATCCAAGGTCAGTAATCTTTGAGGATACTGCTGTGTCCAGGGGTGAGCTGCCTTTCTGTAGCCAGGACACTGAGTAAAGGACAAACTCCTTCTCTGAGTGATGCTACACCCCATGCAGTGGTGCATGCTGGACCTCTGAGTACAGGAGTACTGTCCATTTGAACCTAGGTGAGGTTCAAATGGATTTCACATGGTTCCTGTACATGAGTACAGGAGCTCTGTCCATTTGAACCTAGGTGAGGTTCTGAGTACTTGTGAGGCCATACAGCACTTTATGAGCTTTCTCTTGGACAAGCAGTTGTATAAGTAATGATGTGATTTCTGTCTTTTCTAATATTCCTTTGCCATTTAATACTTATTTTGGTTTATGTCCTCTCTCTTCACATTCTGCAGTGAAAGGTTTCTCTATCCAGCATTTGGGAAGCACAATATCCACCCCCACATAAAGTAAAAAGAATGTTTCCTTCCAACTTTAGTTTTAGCAGACTTGGGGTAGATGGCTATTATAACTGCTTTCAGGGAATGCTGCTCCCTTCCATGACTTATTATCACAGACCCTTTTCAATGCCTAAGGAAATAATGAGTCACTGATTTGACAATACCTAGCTCAAACTTAAAATAGCCTTGCAATCACAAATTGTTCTAATGCCAGTTATTAATACAAGGATTATTAAAGCTATGATCAGAAGTGTTTGCTGCTTGGATTAAGGAGTTTGTTGAGGAAAGAGGGGCAAACCTATATATCTTTCTGGATGTGGAAGCAGTATATTTATTTTCACTAACAGTAGCGGCCAGTAATTACAGGCTTTTCTCATTCTCTTGCCTCAGGGGAACTGCACTACTGCTGTCTCAAGGGAGGCTGAGCTGCTGCTGGTACATCCATTTAACACTTCCTACTCTTCTGCGAACCTTCTGTGAACTACTTCTCCTTCCAGCTTCTTGTCTTTACCTAATAAATATGTTTCTGAAGTGCCTTTTAAAGGAATTTTAGATATCTGTGCAAATAATACCATTTAAACACTTGGAGAAAGCTAGCAAACATAAGTCTTTAGTTTAAAGATGTCCTTGTTTGCAACAATCTCCCCCTACTCCACATAATTGAATGTACTCTCTCAAGAATGGCAAAGATTGAAAATCTAACTAGTGGTGGATTTTATGGGGAGATAAGAGAGATCACATTCCATAAATATGTTAATAAATGTAGAGGATAAAAAAATGGTGTTTCTCAGAGCATACATATGTGAACACATTATTTTTGCATACAACTAGCAGATAAATCTTTAGCATTGTGTAAGGGAAGTCTTATTACTCAAATCATGGAATTTCTGCATATTCATCCAAACATTCTTGGGCATAGGTTGCTTCAAAAGCAATGCCTTCTATTTGTATTCATGGAAACTACAGCAGATTTAAAGAGCTCAAAAACTGTTTTGTTAGAGCAAATTCTCAGCTAAAAAATCACTATTTTTCATCTTTGTCACCACCATTAGCTATGCATTTTCACAATCATTGAACAAGATCCTGGATGCTACACTTGTAAGTATCTGCAGCAGTGGAGATGACCTGCTGTCACAGCCACCACTGCTGAAACATACCACCTACTCCTTACTGTGCTCACATCCACTATTCATTCTCCAGAAACTTTAAGCAAGCATCAATGAATATCAAGGGGTGCCGTTTTTTCCACACGCAGGAATGCAGTGATGCACTTCTGCTTCATCTGTACTTCCATATCTGTCGCTGTATGGGAACTGTTGAATCATGTCCTGAACCACTGATCACTTGCTCACTGAGGCAAGCACTGAGTCAGCCATGGGAGCACAGGTGAAGGCAATTCATCTGTGTGAGTAGAAGGGGTGGAGTCTGGCTCCACTTCTCCCAGACCCCATTTAAGGGCTGACCACCACTGGGGATCTCTTCTTGGAGATCCCTCCCATGTTCTAGGTGAGCCTCAACCTTCAGTGACAGGTGAGCCCTTCCTAATTTATCAAGCGTCTTTATAACATCTGGTTTTATATATATATTTACACGTATACATCATCTGATTTTATATATATATATATATATATATATATATATAATTAATCTGAAAATATACTATCTTCATTTATTTTGTGAGTACTATTCATTTAGGGTTTTTAGATGCCATGTTGCCAGACTGCCCCTCTGCTACCATCTGTTACATTACAATGAAATGTAATGGAAAATTGTCAGGAAGGTTCAACCTCTAAAGCCATACCATCAATATCCTACTCTGTCATTGTGGGCCAACATAATAAAATAGGAGGCATTACTTTTTTACTTACCTTTGTAAAATATGTCATACAGTTAATACATTTCATAACTTACATAGATTTTAATTTTTAGGTTTTTTTTTTTAACAGTTGAAAAAGAGCAATAAAAATGTAAAACTAGTGGGATATTTGACCTTATTTTTGTGAAATAAATGTGTCAGTCTGATTTGATGGCAGCGGCTGCAATTCTTAGTGAGTTCTCAATGTGTCCTTCTGAGATTTTTTCTTATTAGATTTTACTCTTCCTGTGTTTCCTCCTTGACAATAGCTGTTCACAAATGCATGTACTGCCAGAAAGCAATGATGTAAGTAAGGTGTGACTCTGAACTGAGGGATGTTTTTCTCTTATGAAAGTCTGGATATGATTCATTATCAGATTTTGAGTTGAGTATCTGACTGCCCTTCTATACATTCCATTTGTAAAATGTATTTATGTTGGCTGACAGTGTAATTTTAAGCGTACAAAAAAAAATAATTTTTTCTTCAATCTTGAACTGTATTCTTAAATTCTTATATCAAAATGGAAAGCATGGCTGTATATTTTTCGATCTTCACAGGACTGCATTCAGCCAATGTATCAAAATGCATAGAATTATTTCCCATGCCTTCACTTAGAGCTGTATTACACCCTCCCCCTGCCCTGGCTTCAGCCTGGACAGCATTTGTAGTGCACAGACAGTTTGATTGTTGCTGAGCAAAGTGTGTACTCCCAGGGCAGGGGTGGACCTCTTGGCAGAGCAGAGTCACCACCTTTATAATACACAGTAGGGGATGGCCACAGCGTGAGCTGTGCTGGGTTATGGATTGGACATACCTGACTTACGTACTTCAGATCAAGAAAGTGATGCATCCCTCAGGGTTTGAATGTATACTTCCTGATCATGTTCTATTTCCTAATTGTTATGTACTACTATTTCTTTCTTTTAGTTATCTTTCCTCTAAAAGTAGTCTTTGTAAGTACATCAGTTGTGTTTTTACCAGAACAGATTCTCCCCTTCCCCTCAGCATCATTTTAAAAGAGAAACCAAATCAAATCAAAAAATAAAAACAACCTGGATGTCTCAGATCAGCTCATGTTAAAAAAAAACTTTTACATTATGCTGGATCCACATATATCCACACACTGTTTTTTACAATCTCTGTTCATCCCTGTTTGTGATTTCTCTTCCTGCTTGAATCTTAGGGAATGTAGTGGACAAATAGAGTGCAAGGAAGTATCAGTCCAACCAAACACTGCAACATTTTAAGATCAGTGTGCATCAGGCTCTTTAAAATATTATTAGTATAATCTGAAACTGTTTTTATTTTGATGTTTAGAAGGCGGGTACATTTTCGTGACCAAAGAAATGTGTTTTCTAGAACAATTCAAAACAAAAATGTAATGGTACAAAATAAGGATTAATCATGAAAGTAATTGTGTTTGTTTTCTAATTATTCAAATCTTAATTACAACTGTGTTGGCCCAATTACTTCAAAACACAAGGCTAATGTTAGGGATGGGTGGATACTCAGCATCTGTGCGTAAGTAAGAGGCATCTGTTGCCAAGTGGTGGAGTGATGAAAAATGTCAACTTACCAGCTGTGAAGTCAACAAAGCTCTTAAAAAAACAAGTTTGAGCCAACGCAATGATTTAACACTCTTGGGAGAATGTAAAGCTTATTGCCCATGCATTCTTTAGCTAGATATTGTAACATAGTGGGTCTGAGATCTAGAGCAGCATCACAAATTTAAGTCTTTGCCTGCTCTTTCAACAATGCCTTGCCTGACAAGGATCTGCAATGGGGACTGTGGTGGTGATATTTCTGCCCATCAGTGCTTCAAAGGATTGTTTTGTAGGTTTTTTTTTTCCATTAATGAAGTTAAAGAAAAAATTGTGAGCTATTAAGAGGAATGTCTTATCTAAAAAAAGTGTTGTCTTTTCTTTCCTAATAGCAGTTTCTCCATTCCATGCAGTTTTGTAAGGGGAGATGGTTGTACTGACACTGAGTTGTACCTTGCCCATTGTTTATTGCTTTGATGTCAGAAAGACAAGGATTTTATGATTCTGACTATTGATACCGATCTTAGTTATTTCTAATATTGCCTGTAGAGATTGAAGATATTAATAGCCTCACTCGCTCTACCATGGTGTGTTTAATATTTATGCGTTATTAACATTTAATGGCAACGTGTAAACTTTACTGAAAGATAATCAATTGGCAGCAAGAACAAAAGAAAAAGGTGAGCACTAAAACCAAGGCAGAATTATATTGAACACTAATGCATTCACTTCTGACCTAGTTCTGAATTTTATGGATCTTTTGTCAGTGACTTCATTTGCATTACTTTCAAGTTTTTATTTATTCCCATTTCAGAAGTTACAGATGGAGGAGGAGTGTTTAGATTCATTGTAGTCTGATAATGTTTATTTACATGAAATACATAGAGAGTTTGTTACTATACTGGGCTGTAATAGAAAATGAGCTCAACATTACCTTCACAAGATTTTTCAATCACATTAAAATAAAAGTAAACAGAATTACAGGGCATTTCTAGCATTCTGGAGTAAGCTTTTTTTAATTTATAAATTAGGAAGAAAAGCCTTTGATTTCTCTGCTTCTTGAGTAAATAGCCCTTTTTAGGTTTACTTTAATACAAAATATCTTGCTTTAGAAGAATAAAACTATGACACTATGGCAATACTTTATCTGGACTATTCAAGTAACACCCTGCCTAATCTAGAGAAGCAATTTAACCCATCTCTACTAATAAATATATGAATAACAAATGCTATGGCTGAGCAGGTGAAATGAATTGTAATCATAATGATTGGAAAAGTGAGAACTTTCAACTTAGGAAGCATCCTTTTCACTGTCAGTTTATTCAGATGTTCAACACCCTCACCTTTCACGCTCACAAAAAAAATTCAGCATTTATCCAAACTATTTTACAGTTTGAATATAAACGTGTGTAGTTCTGTAATGATAACTAAAAATAATGTACTGCTGTCTCTAAGATTACCTGAGCAATTTTACTTACAACTATGTGACAGATTCCTGTAAGTTCTAAAGCTGACACTTCTACCAGTGATTCACCAGTGTTGTGAGTTTGAGTGTAGTCTCTGTGAATGAGGAATAGAAGCAGCATAGTGAGGCAGACAATAATTAGTTACATGTACTTTAGTGTTGTGGATTTCAGGTTCTTGCGACATTTGCAGCTGTATTTCACCTGCAAAATGACCTTTCCTTTTAAATCATGATGACAATGTGAATAGCGCGTATATACGTTTAACTAAACACTTACCAATTCAAGTGCAGTGCCTCAACAGTAAGACATGAACTCAGAAGTGATAAAGCATGGCACTGCTTCAGCAAAATGGAATAAGAAATCATTCTGACAGAGCCTAGATCTTGGTCTGGGATGTTGAATAGGTTTGGATGTCAGATGTATTTTTATTTTTTTTTCCTTTCAAGGTCAATGTTCCTTATTGTGTGTAGAGTACATCTTACATGACACCACAGGAAGAAATGCAGTGTGTATGGGTTAATGCTTGTGGGGTCAAAATGGACTCCTGAATGCAGGGAAGTGGCACCTGAGAAATAATATTTCCAGTCACCCTAGAAAGCCAGATGATCAGAATGCAAATCTGTACAAGGGGCTAATTATGGATAATTTTGAAAGTAAATCTATCACTCTATCAGTAAATAAAGGAGCTATTTCCCCACTTTTGTTTAATTCTCTTCACTACGTGGAATTAGACAGTCAAGGCTACTGCTGTAATGTTAGAATAATGATAGTGAGTTATGTCTGGGAAATGATCCTTACTTATTGGATTTCTAGACACCTTTCAAATTGCAGAAGTCTTCAGGCAATTAGTAATAGAATGAACATATTTTTCTGCCATTTGCCATCCTATCCATTGCTACAGCAGGAAATGTGATTAAGCAACAATGATTTTTTTTTTTTAAGTTAACTTGACATTTACTTATGACAAGAAATATAATATTTTAAAATATCTAATCCATAATGATGCAGATGACTGATTGCAGAGGGTCTGTATGAAATCTCTTGTGAAACTGTGTTCCTCTGATAACAAAGGGAGATAACATTACGTCTGTTGATCTTCTATACTGTATACTTCTATACTCTGATCTTCTATACTAGAACAATGATAAAGCCTCAGTTGCTTTTAAACCACCCTAGAATAACTCTGTTTTTATGTAATCCTTATCCTCATAAAACTTACTCTGACACATATATGTAAAAAACACTACAACATTTGGGAGTAATCTGGGACCTTGTCTCAAAATCAAAAACAATTTATTCAAAGTGTAACTCTTCTAAATTTTCTTTTGAAAGAAAAGACTGCTGCTCACCTAAAACTAATGAGGGACCCTTTAATTTGACTGCTCAAGTAAGTTAGATTTCTCTCTCATCATTTTACTTTATATAATCATAGAATCATTTGAGTTGGAAAGGACCCCTTAGAAGTCATGAGGTTTACCTGGATCTCACTGCTCAAGGCTGTCGAGGTCACTCTAAATGGCATCCCATCTGTTGGGTGAAGATATCATTTCTTCCAAGACATACTATGTGTAGACTACCAATGTCCTGAAAATAAACAGATATATATGGCACATTTTGTTGGACAATTCCTTGAGTTTTATCAACTGTACATTTTAGCTCTATTTTGCACAGTACTGAGGAAAAGAAAAAAATATATATTAGATCTTTATTCAGTGGAAGATCTGCTATATTATATTAAATAGTAGTGGATCAAGATCTGATATTCTGTTTTTCAAAAGAAAAAAAATAGAATCAAGTCTTTAAAACATGGGAGTAGCTGTCCTTGTAATATATCTTTACAACGTCTCATAATACTGTGTTCATTAATGTCACAATCGCTCTTGTGAAGAAGTAACCATAAGAAAATTAAGTGCAACTATAGATTCTTCAAAATCTAATGGTATCTGGATTCTGTATTTACTCATGATGACACTTGTTTGTCCTCCCTTTATTTCTCTATAGCTGAATGTTTCCATTAATAACCTTGAGTTGTCAGCACACGGACACAGGAAGCATGGAGTGTTAAAGATAACATTAAGGTTTTAATGTAAATTATCAATTTTCAGGGGAAAAATAAGAGGATGGAAACCATGGCAGAGCACTGTACAGTTGTGTTAATCATTATAGACCCATCATGTCAATTAACTTGCACTTCTACAGCATGTGATCAATTAGAAGGAATTGCTTTTAAAGCATCCCGTACAAAAGTCCATCGATGATGTAGTTTTTATATACTTTGTATCAAAATACATAGTATTTTAATAATAAGAGTAGGGGCAAAGTAGTGATTTACCCAGAAGGATAGGATGGCAAAACAGAACAGCCACCCCACATGACAAATCCGAGAAACTTTTTGGCGTTTTGTTTTGGTGAGTTGAATTTTTTTCTCCACTTTTGTCTCTGGAAAGGAACAAAATAGACATGAGATGACATTAATTCAGTTTCACAGAAGAAGAAAATTACAGTGCTTATCCTCTCTTGTGCACATAATATTCCGGATGACATGAAGAAGCAGGCACTATTCTTACCCGTTCAATAGTCAGGAACATTTGTTCTGAACACTGTATGAAGGACTTTGATGGTTCTTTTTATTCCTCTATAACTTTAAGTGCATGAAGTCAAGACTTTCACTCTTATCTGCACTACTATATCTGCAGTAAGTTTAATAACTTGGTTTGATTTCATTATATGAAGTTGTTATTGTACAAAATCATCATCTTACCTTTTGTTTTTCAAGTAGTCTTACTATAAAAATAATATGCTTTACACAAATCTGTATTACTCACACCTTTATAAATCTTGATTTTTGTAGCTTTGTTTAAAGTAATATATATATCAAATATTATGTATAACCCTCGTGTTAATATCTGGACATAAATTCCTGTGTGTAGTTATAAAATAGTCCTTATTATTCATAACACCTCTTTCTAGCTTCTCCTCTTCCTTGGAGTTACTTTTATGTCCAAATAAGAGTATTAATACTGCTGCTGCTAACTTGACCCATATTCATGAGAATTTTCTTTGAATTGTAAACTGAATATGAGTAATATTCTGCTTGGTGAAATTTCCTCTGCTTGTTTAGGACTAATTCAAGTCTCAGTGTTATGAACAGAGTTTTCTTTTTGACTTCCCTATGTGATGGATTAAGCCTTTAAGCAGTCCATCTAACTCAGATTCTCCAATAACTAATGCAGCAACTAAGATAAACTAAAGCGTATCTCAGTTATGAATCGCTCTAACAATGCGGTATAAGGGTAAATGCCAATGTACCATTGAAGAGAGAGGATATAATAATTACAACTCCCCTTCATAGTGAAAAGTTAACAATTTTTCATTAATAAATCTAGCAAATAATATAGCATTATTCCTCCACTTATTTTATATCAAATTCTGTAAATGAACTATGCAGTCATCAGAATAGTGAATTAAATTGAAGTAATCAAAGTAGAAGTCCATATTCCTTTATGCCCGTGCTCCTTTCTGCCACCCACCTTAAAGTTTTTATTTATTTATTTTTCTGCATTTTGTACATGCTAACCTTGAAATTCTTCAGTATTTCCTGATTTTAAAGTAATGGAAGCTTTCTGCAACCTGGCATTTCCTGTCAATAATAATATTCTTTCTTCTGAATGAGAAAGAAAGAGATGGAATGACCGTGTATGTCACTTCCATGCATACTGCTCAATCTCTGTCTTGTAGGTAGCCAGAAAATTATTCCCACTTAACCACAAGAGCAGGATTATTCGTGAAGCGTAGGATAATATACTTAGACTGTAGTATCCCTAGCAGTTTTTGTTATCAGTAAGCTAATGGGAATTTCCTCCTGTATATCTTAATTTTAAAAGTTCAAATAAGAGATAGTCTGATCATTTTGAATCACCCATCCTTGAGGAATACGAAATAGAAGGCTGTATAAAGCAACTAGTTCCTTTGTTATCTGTTTCAGTCTGTAGCAGAGGTGCTTTAAGTTATCTTTGTAGACTTTGGAGAGGTGTGGTTTAAGTGTAATGTGACTATATTTCCAAGGAAAGTCTTGTTTCACTTAGGTTGATACCAGAAATCATTGTTTGCATTGTAAATACGTTTGCAATATCGTTGCAAAAAATGAGTACCAGAATCCAAAGCTTATTCTATGAAAGTGCTGACAACTGATTTGAGATCAGGAAAGGCAAGGGCAGTGTTCTGATAGTACCCCCTCAGTACATCTTTGACTTTTCTCAAGAAATCTGCTGTATTCTTATATCCATCTCATGGGATTATACAAAGGAAACCAAATTTCATTCTTTTTCTTTTATTCACCAGTTATTATTAAATGCTCTAATCAGTTTCCCTCATGATCCTGATGGAGCATGAGGCTGACATCCCAAGATTTGTTCAGTGAATTATGGGCTTTCATAAGCAAAAAATGATAGACAAAATTTGGACTTTCTGAAATTGAAACTATTGTTCAAGTCCCCCACATAGTTTTGGTATATATAATCACAAAGAAAGACCATAAAGAAAAAGAGTGGGGAAATGGCATGCCATTTCTTTCAAGTAGCTTTTGGATTGAAAATTTAGGGTCAGGATTTCCAGATTTTAATAGGAAGGTTTTGTTAGAGTTGTTTTAAAATTGGGATGGCTGGATAGCCAAGTGACATGCTAGGAACAGAAGGACTGCTGTGAAAAGCGTCAACTGTTCTGCTGCTTCTCTCTGAAGATAATGTGCATTTGGAGTCCAAATAGGGTTTCTAAGTCCAAACCTGAAGAGAAGATAAATTTTAAGGCTGAGAATTTTCTGTTTGACTTTTCTGATGCTTCAGGGTATTTTTGTTTTTTTTTTTTTGTGGTTGTATTTGTTTGTTTTTTTGTCTAGAAGTAGACCTGCATAAGAGAGCTAGCAAGAATAAATAATCCAGCACAACTAACCAATAACAGGATCGTTGCCATTATAATATAATTTTAAAACTCTGACAAAAGTATGGTGTTCAGACAAGGACTTATGACATGGGAGAAAATATAATTGAGTAGTTAAATATTGTTTTTAAGGTATTTAATAATAAAAAGTTCAAATTTCTCTAATTTCAGTTTGCCTGAAATATTTTCTGAATTTTACCTTTCATTTCATTTGCATTTCAGGCTTTAAAAAACATTAAATCATCATGGTGAAAGCTATAGGTTATAGAGTATAATAATTTTATAGTTTTTTTTCAATAGATTTGAGATTCCTAAATTGGACTTTTTTGTTTCTTTCCTGGAGAAAAGAAGTAGTAGAAATCTGGTACTGTCCACTCATTTTCTAGGCCAGAAGTACTCAAGCCACTTGAAATCAAATAACTGTAGAAATTCTACACGTGCATACACAATTAAGAGCCATGGAAAGTATATACCTGGTAAGCAACAGGTTCTGTCAAAAGTATGTTAGGTATTTTTAATAATTAATTATTCAGTTCATCATTGAGACTTGCTGTGATGGAAGGTGCTGCAATTTTTCAGTTAGTAGCAACAGATCTTCGTTTATGTGGGTGCACTGAGTGCACAAAACTGTGCTTCAATAGCAAATACAATTCCGAAGAGTGGAGGACGAACTAGAAAGTCATAGTATGTAAGACTTGAGAATCATTAGAACACACAAAATGAAGATTTGTTCATGTGTAAATTTAAAAAAAATGCTAGCATATTTATATATATAAATAAAATTATTGCTAGCATATAGCAATAATTAAATTTCATTATTTTACCCATGACTGCTCTAACTTAAATTGATATATCAAAATTTGTTTTCAGTTATCATTATTATTAGTTATATAACTGTTCATAAACTTGTATTTAAGCTGTTTATGTATGAAAGTTAAGTAATGGATAGAAGGAATACATGAAGAGCTTTAATACTCATAACATCTTATATTTTCAAGTTTCCAAACCTATTACAGTGTGAAACTAATGGTATTTGGTACAGTAAGATTACTGACATACTTAAATTAAACACAGAACTAAATTTAATATAAGTATGGAACTGAATAATTGTTCGGTTCGTTGTTTTGAACTTGAGCAGCTCTCAATTTCTCTGTAGAAAAAGAACAAGTTTCAGAAGACCTAAGACTTGTTCCATTACATCATGAATCTGATAGGCGGTGAGCACTGCAACTTTCTTTGAAGTTCGTTTAAAATTGTAAGCACTGAATTTTTGCATCAGGTTTTTTTTTTTCCTTTGTTGCTTTTGTCTTTTTTTTTTTGAAGTTATAATAAAACTAGTCAGCATGAAATAGCTGTAAATTTTAAGACAAAAATGATCAAAGTTGTAGAATTAATTTTTGGTATGGTACAATATTGGCTATAAAAAGAAGCAGCTGGGAAAGGCAACAAATATATGTAATATCAAAGTAAAAGTTTTTGCTGAGAATTCACACAGTTGTTTTTTTGTTGTTTGTTTGTTTTATTTTGGTTGTTTTTTTTTTACCTGTATGACTAAATTTAATTCAATTTATTAATTGAATTAAATTCATTTAAATTGAATTAAATTTATTTAAGACTACTGTATGCTTATGCAATTGCATTTCTAGGCTGTGTTAGCAGCTGGGATTTTCACTGTACATTCAGTACATGCATTCATATTTATTTCGTTTTGCAGGGTTGCTATTAGCTACTTAGTTTTCTGGGAACAAGGAGAGGGATCCAGGATCAGTGGCACGTGGCAGCAGTCCTATGACTTTAAAGTCCTCCCTTGCTTCTTTAAACTTCACATAGTATTAACTTTGTAGAGGTGCTTCCAGCCTCCTGAAGGCAAAGTCCTTAACTTTACCTTTGTTTGCAATTACAGATAATGTTTTATAAATGGTGAGGGAAATTGAATGATGGAAAGAAAGAAGGGAAGGAAGAGAGGAAGTTGTGTGGGTTATATTTCCTTTGCATTGAGTAGAGGAGCTACTCAATTGATCTTTCCATGGATGAGAATATTTAATTGATCTGCTTAAGCCTGGTGATTAAGGCATTTTGAGAAACTGATAGGATAGGTGTAAGACCCTTCACTGAATTTACAAAAATATAATTACTAGTTTTGCCCAGATTGTGAATTCTCTATGGAGAAACATCAATGCTTATGCATTGGTTTGGTGTTTCTGCTCTATGTATTGCTTGCTAATTGTAAGGTACATCTATACAGTTTAATTCTAAGCAAAATAACTTTTTAAAACACTTTGGACTGATTTTTTATTTTTTCTTCAATATTTATTTTCATTACCTTTATTATCCTAATAAGTTATATGCAATTATGGCCAACAAAGATAAAGAAGGGTCATTTCAGCCTTAAATAATTCACAGAGTAAGATGAATAAAACAGGTAAAAACAAGATTGTAAGTTAAATTCTGTGGATTATTACCTATATGTATTTTTGTAATCGTTCTCTATGATTTCTTAGAGATTTAGAGAAAATAAGTTACTTATCAATTTAAGACCTTCTAAACAGTAACTATTCAGAGGTATAAAAAACCAAAATACTTTGTTTGAAGCAATGGAGCACAACTGAACATTCAGAAAGGGACTGTATGTGTGTGCATATATATACTATATATATATACAAATAGGTATAAATAGGTAAAATTTTCATGATTTGAGTTCTTCATTGCTAGCTAAGTTAAGCTACAGAGTCCTTTTTGTGAGTTTGAAGTACAGCTTGTTTCTCCCTCTAATTCACCTATGTACACTCTCATTTGGAAAAAAAAAAAAATTACATTAATTTAGACAGCAGTAAAATGTCAGCTTTAAGAAACACTTGCTCTTTACCAGAATGAAAAAGACACCTGAGCACTGTGATTCTCTCTCATCTCCCTTGTTATGGTCTTGACTGAACAGTACATTTTAAAAATTAACTAATAAATGAAGATATGAATAGAGAAGAAATTGCACCCTTCTTTGAAATCCATGTGATGAATTGCATTTCTAGTGCCTTTTGCCACATGCTCAGGGCTCCTTTAATAAATTTTCCTGAGCCTGCATCTTGAACTGCAGATCTCCAAGTACTGGGCATGTAAAACACAGTGTGTACCATGCATTTCACACTCTCTCCTTTTCCGCTGAGACACTGTGAGTGCTGCTACATAGTGGAATATAAGAATCCACTTTCCTGGGCAGATTGCTTACTTTTCTGTCACTTGACGGACTAAAAATACCACAACTGAAATGGAAGTACTATGTGGCTCTGCCAGTTACTGAGTCAGTCCTGCTGGCCCTGCACAGCATTCAGTAGCAAAACATTATTGTCCTTTGTGGGAGCTAGGAAGAAAAACTGTAGCATGAGGATATTTTTAGAACTCTTTGAATTTCTTATACATTATGTAGTCACCTGTGTACTTTGGTAATTGGCTAATTGTGGGGTGGAATATGAGGTTAAGATAATCTACACAGGTTAATCCTGGCTTCACTTAGTAACTCAGAAAGCAAAAGGGAATGGTCAAAAGCTATTTTTAAAAGTTACATTTGTCCAAGAGCCTGCTTGAACATCCCATAATGTAAAATGTTGAAGGGGAGATTAAGAAAAGGGCTAATCTTATCTGTGAATTATCACCCCCAAAATGGATCTGTACTGCTGGTTTCTTCTATAGATGCATTTTTATGGTTGTAAATTATTGTCCTTTTCCCAAACGTATATGCCTTCAGTTTTGGGAGATGACAATATGAATATTTCCTCATAAAAATACTTGATCTTTTTGCCTGCCTATTTTTTAATCTATGAAATCAAGAACTGCCTTCATTGTTCTTGCATCTCAAAAGAGAAAAAAACATGCTGATCTCTGTGGAACAGAATCGATAGAAGTTAGGAAGCTTGATTACTGGTAACAAATAAAGCAGTGGTAAGATAGTGCATCTGACGTAAAAGTGAAATTGTTTTCCAGACTGAAACTCATTTTCAAGGGGAAGTCAGAGTAAGTTTCTCTCAAAGCAGGTCTTTGATCTCACCTTGTATAGTGTGTTTTGGTGTTATTTGTATAATGCATTAAAAACATTTTTCCTGATGCTTGTTTTGATTGAATAAGCATGTTTACTGAACTTAGTATAAGGTTACTGTGAGGTTAGGTGGTAATGCAGATTCTGAAGCTTCACTAGAAATAGTTTCTTGACCTGTGTTTAACAGACAAGAGCAATGTTTATATAACAGTAGGACCCATCGACGGATGTACAACTTCTTTTTAATGATAGGGATTCAATTTGAAATCATACTTCTGGCATTTAACATTTGCCCTCTGCCCAATTTGCTTTTGTGAGGTCTTTTGATGTCGCCCCTGCTCCTCTTCTGCTCATCAGGAGACAAGAACTCTGAGAATAATATTCTTAACAAATATTTTGACATTCTCTTTCAAAATTCCTGGAAAGTAAAATGAAATCCTCAGATGTTGACTCACTAGCCACACAAGCATGATACAAAGATATGTGTAGCTCATACTGATTAAAATTGGTCTCATCTAAACAGATTAAGGAGTCTGATCACTCATCCTTTTGCATGAATAATTATCATTAATACTAATAGAGGATATGTGCATACCTGGGCAGGAGAACAGCAGACTTTTAACTCTAAGACTGGCTGTTCTGTTTCAGTTGGATTTGCTTCTGGCAGCAACAACAAAACATATGGTGTTAAGTGTTTGAATGATTTACAGAAAGACCAAAGAGGGGAAAGGTCAATAATGTAAGTTTTCTTGTACCTTACAGTAGAAAACAGATAAAACAATATATCCCATTTCTTGTAAGCTGTGAGGCAAGTGGAGTTTTTATTTTTTTTACCTACTGTTGACTTTTTACAGTATCTACATACAGATACAGATTTATATAGCTGTGTTTTCAGAGAGAAATAAAGAAAACAGCAAAAGCAAAAATGCTATAAATTTCATCCTATGAAAACTTAAGAAACATTGGTTTGTATTGAATTTTGTCATTTTCATAATTTTACAATCTATTAATATCCATTGACTGTGTATGAGCACACGCCTGTGCTAGAGCATATTAGCTGTACTGTCATCAAAAGAACTCCTGTGATTTAGTCATTTGATATTCAGTTAAGTGTTCTCAGAGCACAGTCTGTCAAAACATTTTAAATATTTGTATAATTCTGTAAAAATAGTGCCGTGCATATGTTATCAGACAGTAGGAGCATAATTAGCATTCTCAGCAGCCTGAGCTACACTGGGATAGGGAAAAAGGTGCACAGTACAAAGGCTGGTGCCTTGGGGGAGTTTGTCCTCTAGATGTGAGGTCTTTAAAAAGAGGACCACTAGGAGAGGCTGATCTAGGTTACCTGAACTGTGAAAAATTATAAATTAGGATTGATTATGAGTACTGAAAAATATCAGTCACAGTTTTTTTGGTAGTGCAAGAGCCTGGATAGCTGCTCCAGGCACAGAGGAAACCTTAGAAAGCTCAGGATCTTTTCTGGTCTAGACTGAAAAAAATAACTACATGCATCTGTATTCTGAGCATAATGTGGAGAGTCTCTGGATGTGCTAGAGGCTGCCTAAGCCTAATGGAAAAAAAGAACCACAGGATAGGATGAGGAACTAAAAAACTGAATATTTTAGATTAGTTTTCATGGATGAAGTATCGTCAGGGACAAAACTACACCACCCAGTGACATATAATTTAAGAGGTATTTTCTAAGTAAAATGAAATTAAATCTTACTACTTTAAAATCAAGCTTTTACAGTAAAGCATCACAGATGTTAACAAGGTGTCATGCTAGGCAAATGACATACAACAGTAAATATTGACAGAAAAGTTCCATATAGAAATTCCCTTACATTTAGTAATTTTTTTTTTACTCACACATAATAGAAAATATTTTTCTTGCTAATGAGTATGAATTAAGAAATTTAGCCAGTTGTTTCTAATGGTGTATTAGAAACTGCAGTTTTTGTAGTGTATTTTTGCTGCAAATATGTCATACTTGGTTGTGGGCTAGAGCACTAATCTTTAAAAGACCTTTAGAGCAATTCAAATTTGCCAAGAACTAGAATGATACAGACAGTCTCTGGATTTTGGGGAGAGCAAGAAGTCTGCCAAAGTAATTAAAGCATAAAATATAAAAATATGAGAAATTATTTAAGATGAAGAGATTTGAGGTACTTTCATTTGCTTTATGTGTGATACATGTTCTGTGCTGCAGAATCCCCAGGCATGGGACATGGCTTATCGTGCTCTGGGGACATCTCAGGTGCATTTCTTTTGATTAAGTGTAAATGCTGGGCTGATGGGATGCCAGCATCTTCCCACACTTCTGACATTAGGGATGGCTTTATCTAGTTCCAGCTCTGTGCTAATGCATTTCTGAAGGCTGCCTGTAGCCAGCTTATGCAAATTTCCATTTATGCTTACAGAAAGGCTATGGTGGATGTAGGTTTGTCTGGGAGTTAGAGGGCAGATAAACTATAAAGGTACATGGGTCCTCTTTCTGCTACCTTGCTGGAAGAAGAAGGAAAAAAAAAAAAAAGAACAAACAAACTCACTCTGTTTCTTGGAGGATAGCATTTCATTTTTCCTTTCTACTATATAGTCCGTTATATTCTAATTATGTTTGGAAACAATTGCCTACACACATAGAACTTGTCATCTTCTGGGAATTTAAGTGAGGGAAAGTTGTGCTGTAGATTGTGGATAAATATTATTCCTATCCAATTAATTTAATAATTTATTAAAATTGCATCCCTTAAACTTATATCTAAACACAAATGAAACAAATATGCATGCTTCATTAATTGACCAAAAGAAATCAGTACAAAACCGTGGCTTTTGCAATTTTCTTTTAATAAGGGGAAAGCAAGGACAAACAAAAACAGAATGAGAGAAGTTCATGTGGGAGATTGTAAATTGATTTTTTTTTTTTTTTAGTAGAACATGAGAATTACATTGTTGTTCAGTGGTGGCTCATCTAAGTATTTGTGCATGCTCAAGAACAAAATTAGGCTAAGAAGATGAGTTGCAGGAAATTCTGTAGCCATTCTACAGACATAGTAATGTTTTCATTTGTATCATCTCAGAGGCAGAAAGAGAAGAGTAACTGGAAAGAAGAAAATATGAAGGATCACTGATACTGTTTAAGCTGACAATATTGAAAATGAAAAATTTGAGTGCAACATTTATGGTTGATTGTGTCAAACTGAAGATGAGTATTTAGATCAATACAGGGAAATGTAAAATAATTAATAATTAGTTATACTTTTAAATGAAATTAGATGCCTAGGAAGGCAAGAGAGAGCAGCTTACTTTTTTTTTAATTTTGTGTGTATTTTCTTTTTTGTTTGTTTTTCGGTATATAGAGTGTGCATTGTTTTAGATTCACTGAAAGATGTATAACTACTCATCTTACACTAATGTTTAAATTAACATTTTCCAATCAGATTCATCAATCCCTTTTGCTCACACAAAATCATGTATGATTCAGTCTTCTCATAAATAGTACAAAAAATGTGTTCCGACTTTGTTTGAAGAACTACATCTTTTAGTTGTAGTATCTTTGAAGATATCATTTTCTTGTACTGTTAGCCTGCATTTTCCTAAAGTTATATTTTGTCAGACAAAGCAATTTTTTTTTCATATGTAGTTAGGTTAAGAGATGTTCATTAGCAGCTGAATTTCCTGCTACTTCTACAGCGACAATAGAGCAAGCTTTTTAAATTATAGGGTTATTTTTCTATGGATATTATTCCTTTAACACTTTCTATTTAAAAAGAAATGTTACAAAAATAGCACTGTACAGGCCAATTCAACTTGTGATTGGCACACAGCGTAGGAGCTTAGTTATCTTTCTTTTCCTCGTCTAAAAAGGGGCTCCATTGTGAAGATGCCATTTTATTACCCCGTTTTCTATAAGCGATGTAATTTGGACTGCCTACATTTAGATATTTAAGCAATCCTAAACTAGATATTTTATCTTTTTATTCTTTAGTGTTCTGTAACCTATATTTAAAAAGATTGATAAGACAACTTCAGTGTACCAAAATATTATTTATTATTATTTGAAAGATTTGAGGTCCTCATAGTTCAAAGCTGTAGGTTATAATGAACATGAACTGAGGAAAGAGGCAATGCAGAACTTTCAGATTTAGAAATCACCCATAATATTATTATGAAAGTAGGTTTTCTAATTCTTTATGGTTCAAATGGCTAAATTCTTGCAGTGATTACACCTGCTTCAGTGGGTGATGAGTGAAATGGAGCTGTTAGTCACCTTGTGTGAAAGAAAATTTCCCCTATTGACTCGGTTTTGTTCCTGAGAAAATCAAGAATTTCCACTTTTTTAATTTGTTGATATAGTTTTGATTTTATACGTTTTCTGACATAGTTGAAGTACTGTGATACTTCATTGATATTTTTTATGAGCTAAGCTAAACTGTTTTGAGAAGTCTAAACTGTTCGAGAGGTCAGGAGCCTCCCAGCAGTGCGGTGAGTTGTGGTCTCATATATCTGAGGACAGAATTCAGGAATGTGAACAGAAGAGTAAAGCAGGTTGCTTTATTCTAAAATAATATGTGATAGAAGTAGTGTAAGTCTAGTAATTATGATGAAGATATATTCTGTGGTTTTGTGCATTGTTTTGTTTTGCTTTGGAAGGACTAGGAATTCACGAAGTTCTCTCAATGTCTTGCTTCATGCATCTTGCTTCACGCGTCTGTTGATGCCAGTGGGACTTGGTTTGAGGTTGGTGATTTCATGGTCAATGGGCTTCCACCATTTGGTTGGAGGCTGCACAAGCCCAGTCGACTTGTAGAAAGGACAGTGGGCAAGACCAAAAGTCTCAGAATGATCAGTTGTCACGCTCCCACCTGTCCCTCCAGGCCAGCTGTGTCCAGATCATCAGCTGCTACCACTACCACAAGCTTCTGATTTGTCCCTAACAAGAGCAAAGTTATGGCAGTGCTCTGCTGCCCCAATGAACCCACTGCTTAAGGCTCTCACGAACAGGGACTGCATGCCAGCTTGCATCTAGGCCCAGCATACAGGCACTTGGTGGAATCAGAGCATTTCTGATTGATGTCTGTCCATCATACTTGCATTCTTCAAAGCAGTCTGTCACTTTTAGTTTATTAATCCATTGTCACAGGCCTTTACGAATGATCCATATAACCCTTATATTTTATTTTTCACTGTTGGAAGCATGTGTCTGAAGCACAGTAACATTAAGATGGGACAGTTTGTTGTGACACAGATGTCACAGATCAAGGCTGAGGTTTCATTGCAAATCTAGGAGAAATTGAATTGTGAATGACTTAGAGCTCTCTTTTCAGCTCAAAATACTCGAACAGGCTTTCATGCACAACTGTTCCAACATCCTTACAACCAAATGGTTTTATAATACTAAAGTATAAACGTAATCTGTTTTGGTTTTGTGTCATTTAAATGCTGTATATTTAGTACAGAAGATGTTCATTTGTTTGTTTTGTAAGAAAACAACAGCAAAAAGTGCAAAAAGATTTCCTTAAAAGCAAAGGCTGTTGTATCTACAAAACTCAGTACTGAGGGAAAGTAAATTGTTTTCATGGTATGTTGCATTACAGAAGAAATAAATGCTAGTTTGCTGAAACTTCTTTAAATGGGCTGTGGCAATTAATTAGACCTAGGTAGTGTTCCTGGACTACTTCAAAGTACATAATGTAACTCATCAAATAAGGTACTTTGAAAATGCTAAACTAACAGTTGTTATGTAACATAATTATAGAAATGATTGAGATTTCTTTGACAGCAATATACAATCTGCTATAAAAGAAAAATACATAAAGCGGAAAAGAAATAAGAAAACTAGCAAAATGCTGGTGTTTTCAGGTAGAGACTGTAGTAGCCTTCTGTATCATTTGAAGATGTGGAGGCAGTCTCACAAGTTTAAACCAATTTTTACTGATGATAAATCAACAATAAATCTGGATTATTCATATTGAATTCCATATTCCTCCATTGGTTAGTGCTTGATGAACTGTTTTGTGTATTGAGTCTTTTTAACAAAGTCTTTCTCAGAAGGTTCCTTTAGGATACACTGAAGAGAAGGTATGCTACCAAGGCAATGTTTTCTGTTGAGAGAGCTTCACTACTTATAAGCACTATTTATATAAATAATGACAATCTCAATTCAGAAATATGTGTCAAGTGCAGAGATCCATGGCTCTAGGAAAAATGAATAACAGCTGACTTTAGGTTTTAAGACTGGCCAGAATGTTCCCTATAGTTCTTATGAGTGAGTTGTACACTACCAGAAAGAGAGGTTGCAATCAGTCTGCTACTTAGGGCCTGTCTTCTTTCAGCATCTTGCCTTTCACATGGCTAGAAGTATGTTTGATGTGGCAGGTTTGCATTCAATTGTGTGATGGAACCCGATATTTCTGATACATTTTGTCTCGTGCAATCTCTGTGCATCCAATCACATAAGTATAGATATACATCATCTTTGGAATTATGTGGCTAAATCATCTGAGGGTTAGGGCAACTTAGTTTTGGTCTTATGATTTTGGTCTTCTGGCTAAGGAAAAAAGTATCTTGAGTTTTAGCATAAGAGGTAGCATGGCTTCCTTAGACATATGAAAGAATATGTGTAATTTTGCACATGAAATAAACATCAATGATGGGGAAACTTCAGAAGACATGAAACAAGTGACTGAAAGGATAATGCAGCCAAGGATTGCTTTTTTAAATAGTATATATCAAGTAAATTTTACACCTTAAATTGAAATGTTAGTATCCTTCTTTTGTCCATGTATAACTAAATCCAAATCTCCTGTTTTGTTTTGTTTTGTTATTGTTGTAATGCTACCTTCCTACTAACGTGCATTCAAAAATATTTTCAGGCTTCATCTAGCTAGTCATAAATCATCTGATTTATGATCTGTTTCTTACTGAACTGATAAAAAAAACTAGGTCACTTTTCAATATGTGCAGCATTGTGTGCAAAACTGAAAGAGTGGTTTTAGAGAGATGCTGTGTTATGATACTGCTCAGAAACCACAATATAGATTCCTACCATGGAGTTATGAGATAGAAAAGGCCCTGGCACGTAGAAATCTGTGCTTTCTTCCATCTATATCTGACTTGGGGCTAGTAATCTGTACAAGCAATTTAAATCTGAATGAAAAGCATAGACTGCTTATGATCAATTCATTGAATTGTCATCATACTAAAGATAGGTAGAAACGTAAATGGCTTCAGCTATCTTGCTGTAGTCTTCTGAAGTAAAAAAGCAATCTCAAAGTTGTTTTTAGTGTCCTTGTTATGTCTCATATCACCAGATCTACTGAAAAACCTGAAAAATGTAATCTTCCATCCAGATAAATGACTTCAGGACTGAAGTACTTGAGAAGGAATATAGCCAATTAAAATATTTCAGTAAATATATGAGAGAGATGCAAAAGAATAAGCAAGAGACTTTGAGACACTACCTAGACCTATTGACTACATGAGTCAGGGTGACCTGCTTGGATTTCAAGAATTCTCCCACTTGTTTCTTGCTCCAGGCCCCAGTGATGTTACTTTTGTAATGGCGCTGAGCTTTTTACACTGAAAATGCCTTGACCCAAAATAAAGCATCAGGATTAGTATCTGGCCCAATGAATAAAAAGAAGTAGCAGAGGTACATCCTTCTGTTGTGAGGAATGCATTACACTGATCAGTGAATTGCCTTTATGCTCTGTGTATAGAAATCTCTCTTCAAGAATTTCATCTAAGCAAGCACTGATTCTTTATTTTTAGTCTCCATTTGATTGACATGCATTTGAGATAGAGAGCTGTAGATTTAAATTTCAGCAACAGGATGTCTGTTTTATACATAATAATATTATATGCACTTAGCCATGAGATTTAATATAATTTTCTCTGAATTGTACATCTGAATGTAGATTCAGGCTATGATATCAGCAAACTAAATTCTACATCAATAACTAATGGCCTCAGTTCACATACCTGTTGCAGGAAATGCATATACAGCTCAAAACTGAATACTATAAAAATTAGTGTCTACAGATATTAGTAAATAGAAGCCTATCTGAGAGAAGAAACGAAAAAGATGGAAGCACTGTAACAGACTACTCCTTTGGAAGAGTTAGTGTTGGAAAAAGGAAACACAACCAAAAACTTAGCTTTGTTGACGAGCATCAGAACAATATTACAACTAAAAAGGAATAGATTATCTGCACAGGGAAAGTGATTCATAGATTCATAGATACATTAGGTTGGAAAGGACCTACAAGGTCATCTAGTCCAACCATCCTATCACCATCCCTACCCACTAAACTACTAAATCATTTCAGATAAGGTACCTATACATCAGAAGTATCTCAGTAGTCACTAGAAAGGTGAAGAAGGGAGTAAGAAGGTAAAATTCATCATATATAGTGGCATATTTACCATTATTTATAAAGTATCTGAACATGTATAAGTTAATAAACTGGAGAAAGATTAACAACTTGTAATAATGTCTTGATAAAACATGTTTTTTTCAAAGGACTGTTTCTCCTGAATTTTAGAGGATTAAAAGCTCTTAAGAATTCACATACAAAGCAAATACATGTAACTCAGGGTTCTCCCTTCCCTCGTGGAAAGAGAAATTCTATTATTACATTTCCTAACAATGACAAATACTATGTATACATTTTGCAATCTATTCTAAAATACCACCACAAAAGCTTACCCGTACCTCCAAAACAAAATCTTTCTTTGAGGATAGAGCCCAACAATTAGAGAAATGTAAAAACGGTTTTCTGTAACAAATAAAGAAATGTTAGGAGGCGTTGTTTTTCAATACTTTCATATTTTATAATCATAAATCTTTCATAATCTTGAAGGGGTTTGTTTTGTTTTGTTCTGTTTTTGTTTCTTTTGACATCCAGAACATCTTCTGGGGAAATATAACTTTTTAATATAACAAAGAACATATTGGGCACTTAATTGGAAAGGAAAAATGAGTTGAAGAGGATGGCTGGAGATTCTGAATTGCTCTGGAAAGAGCTGAAATTTGAAACCATATGCAACAGAATCATGGAAAGTTGGGAAAATAGTAAAGGAAAGCAGGCAAAAAAGTAGTAAGGAAAACAGTAAATGAAAGAAAAGATGTCCAAGTCCATCTCTGGAATACCAGATTTATCAGGATAAGATATGAGGGCTGTTCAGAAAGCAATGTCTCCTATATTATTATGTTGGCCTATGATATCAGAAGTGGATATTGATGGTATGGCAGTAGAAGTTGAACTTTCCTGTCAATATTCCATTACATTTTGTTATATAGAACAGATGCAATAGCGAGGCAGTCCAACAGAATGGTGTCTGATGTGGAAGTGTCATAATTTCCGTAGAAATAAATAGGTAACATTACTTTCTAAGTAACCTATGTGCAACACATTAATGAATTGGCAAATACAGGAAAGAAATCAGTTGATTCTGGCATTTAAAATAAATCTTTCAAAACTGAGGAAGCTTTGGTTAGAGAGTTAAAGTCCTAAAATATTCTGTTAGGACAGAGACGTTTGGGTTTTCTGTTGATTCTTCCTAGCAGGGTATAGACACAAATACTGTGTCTGGTAGTCTTATTTTAACACCAAAGAGACCTCTGTATTGGTTATTAAATGTGAACAGAAGTTATTTTAAAACTATTTTCAAAATGAGGATTTCAGCAATTATTTATTTATTTATTCCTGAAAGGATATTAAGGATTGTTAAAGCTCAGTGTTACTGGTTATTCCACTACTATCTTGGTTAAAAGGTCTTTGAGAGTGAAAGTTTTTCATAAATCTCAGGGGCTAATCTTTATAACATTTTTTACACTCTTAAAGCAAAGATAGGAGCTTGATTACAGATTTATCATTCAGTATTCTGCAGTACAACAGCAACAGCGCATGCAAAGTTTAGCTGAAGTCTGGGAGTTTATATACATTACTTTTCAAAGTTACCCTGTATGTTTCTGTTAGCTAAAGATTTTTATGATTTTTATTGTCCCTTTCAACCTAAACCATTCTATGATACTGTAGGGGAAATTTACATTTGATATTTGGAAGAAATTATTTACTCAGAGGATGATGAGGCCCTGGCACAGGCTGCCCAGAGATATTGTGGGTGCCCCATCCATGGAGACGTTCAAGGCCAGGTTGGATGGAGACATGGACAGTCTGATGAAATGGGTGGTAAACCTGCACATGGCAGGGAAGTTGGAACATGATGATCTTTAAAGTCCTTCCAAACCAAGCTGTTTTGTAATTATGATTTTGTACGAAGACAGCAGACTTCTGACCACATTGCTGCAGAAAAAAATATCATAAAAATAGTTGAAGATTATTTGCATTAAAAAAAGACCAATTTACATCAATCACAGATGCATAAGGAACTTGAACAAGCTGTGAAAACCTGTTGCACAGGCAGTACAAACTATAGATTACAGAGCCCAGTCTGATGGTTTGTAAACCAAATAACTCTCACTTAGGAACTGTAACATTCTTTGCTTACAAAGTAGCAGTGAGTATCTTGAATTTGTAAAATAAAATAAAATAAATTATTGGCAGCTTGCTGGAGACCTTTTCGTTTGCATTTAGATTGCGAAAGAATGAAATGAGATATCATGAAAGACAGTATCCATTTTTTCATTTAACCCATTCTTAAGCAGAGAGTAACAGATGTTTAAAAAATATTTCAGCTACCAATTCCAAAGAATTATGCATATTTTTCATCTCTTGTCCTGTACTATCAGATACAGAATTAGCAAAGATAATAGATTGTTGATGAAATGGAAATTGTATTTCTAGGACAGCATGAGCAATATGATGAAAGATGTAATCCATTTATTGTACTGTTTCTTCTATTGGCAATACAAAAAGTATATTGAGTTGACTCCTAATATGAGGGGAAAAAAAAAAAAAAGGATGGCTTGTTATTTCTTAACATGAACTTAGTTTAGCATCTATGCTGGGCATGCTCAGTTAGCTAAGAATCTGAGTGCCTCTTCAAGCAGGCAAGAAAAATAATACTCAAAATGTAGGATTTTAATCACCACCTCCACATTTGAAGAAAGACTCTTTACTCCTGCATTTTGTTATAGTATTTTCCATTTAGTAATATGGGAATTACAAAATGATTTTGACATTTCATCTTGAGCATCTTGAGATTTCATCAAGTAAAATGCTGTTGTTTATTTTATTTATTTTTTTATGACAGTAGATTTATATGGGAGTAAGACATAAGTAATCCACATAATTCACACGAGAAATTAAGTGATGGCAATCTTCACTGTGTGCTAATGAAGGTGAAAGATCCAGTTCTGCTTATTGTCATACAGGTAAAAGTTGAGTTGAGTCATGAGGAGTAGATAGTGGCTTAGAAAAAGAAACTGAAGTTCAGTTACATGAGAATTAATATTTTATTTTTAAAATAAATATTAATGAGATGCATAGCTATATAACCTTGAAATATTTTTCAGGTTTGTTTGTTAATACAGAATAGAGGAGCAATGAAATTAGTACACTTACTGGTGGTATATCACAACAAAATATATCAATGGTTCACCAAAGGGAGGATGGAGATGAAATTACTCTCTAAGGAGTTGTTAAATGGTCAGTAACACATGGGATATAAGACATGAATACAAGGCTGCAGGAAAAAAAAAAAAAAAAAAGCCTCATTTTAGTCAAAAAGAGCGGTTGTCTGATTTCCTGTGTAGGTACAAACTACATTAATGTTCCAGGAGAGAGACTGAATGAGCCTAGTTACCTTGGAAGATTTGAAGGGGGAGCATAAATAAAGGAATGTAGCATTCTGCCAAGAGATGATGATTTTTGATGGATGTGGTAAAGAGGAGATTCCCTCTGAGAGTGATATCTGTGAAATAAAATAAGGAAAAGATTTTGAATATCTTACTTACACCTTCCCTGCAAGAGCGTAGCAGTTGTGTTTGCTGTGTGAGGAAAAACATTGTGATTTTACCTTGGGTGGATAGACTATGTCTTCTGCACAGGAGTGCTCCAGAAGTAATGCTTTCTATTGTCTGATGTTGGCCCACAACATCAGAGGCAGATGCTGTGATAAGGCAGTAGTGGTTGAACCTTCCCACCAGTATTCCATTACATGTTGTTGCTGTGTGACAAATGGCAGCAGAGGAGCGGCCTGACAGAATGGTGTCTGACGTGGAAGCGCTTATGAAACAAATTGAATTCCTCTGCGTGGGAAAACATAGTATCTAGTGACATTCATTGACACTTGCTGAACGTTTCTGTTGACCAGACAGTGGATGTGAGCATAGTGAGGCCATGGGTGGTGAAACACTGCTTCACAGAGCAAATGGTGCAGATTTTTACAAGTGCAGCATGCAGGCTCTTTGTTCAGTGCCGGTGAAAATACACTGCTAATGGTACTAACTGTGCAGAAAAATAGTGTTATGTAGCTGAGGATTTTCTATGTTAAGCAGTGCTATTGCCCTCTTTGTGTCTGTTGTACTTTCCACGGAAATAAAGAAGGGGAATTACTCCTAGGAGTAATAGGAGCACCCTCGTAAGGTATTCGTCAGAATCACTGTTTCATGGCCATTTCAGTTTTTCAGTCCTCTAACATATGAGATACAAAATGCTTCATTAACTCAATTTTGTTTCTTCTTCATCGGCTGTCAAAAGCAGACATTTGTATCTCATTGAAGACCGCTTATGTTTCTTGTAAGATGAAACAGGCATTTAACACATTAGTTGTGAGATGAGTTGTAAAGTATCATGTAGATTTTACACACTTATATTTTATAAATGAAACAACAACATCATGCCAAAACACTTCAGAGAAGAAATCTTGACAATCAGACATTTATCATCTTGAGTTAAATTATTAACGCATAATACGAGGGGTTGGTGAGAATGAATAGATTTATCTTTGTGTGAATACACGTGAGTTTTCTGATCTATAAACACAGTGTGGGTTTTGAGAATGAGAAATATCTAAAGAGTTGGTTTTCTTATTCTCAGTTCCAGAAGATAGTTTGTGCAGTGGTTTGAGTTATATGTCAGGAGATTTGAAATTGTGCTTTGACCCTTTGTTCCCAGTCCATCTAAGCCTTTGATCTCTGACATGAACACAAGAGGCACTCTGCGAAGATTAATACAATCTGCTCTTTGGTTATATGGACAATTGAAAATTGATGGTGTAGAGAAAAGTGTAGATGGATTGCATTTTTTTTTTCTGTTTGTGATCACTTTTTAAACGATCAAGAAGTATAGTAAAAGAGGACCTGTAACTGTAGAGAAGAATTGCAGAAATATCACAGGGTTTGGGATCAGAATGATTTAATACACTTCTGCTCATTAATGAGCTGTGGCTTCTGTGTGATTTTGTTGTCTATTCACATCCTTCAGGATAATTGAGATTCTCTCAGTGCATTTGTTTTTCTTAAAACATATTTGATTAAAAAAAAAGATGTGGCAAAGTAGTTTATGTAAGTACTTGATGCTTCTAAAATTCAGTGTAATTTTGAACATGAAAAACATGAAAGTTCACATCTAAGTTACTGGCTCATGTGGTCTTTTGTAACTCATGTTATTGTGTCTATGAAAGTGGATACTTAATATCTACAAATTGGAGTTATAAATCACCCTCTTTTTAGGGAACTGGCTTCAGTTTTCTGCAGCTGAGTGTTCTGTTCATTTGAACTGCAGAAACTGCTTTGTTTGGAGTTTTTTATTAAAGGAGAAAGAGATTTGTTTTACTTCACGATTTGGTGAGAAAGGGGTGTGATGATGAAGTCTCAAATATGATCTGTGTCTTCTAGGCAGGAATCTGGAGTGGAAGCAAACTGAAATTGAAAGGGAGCGATCATCAGGATTAAAAATGTCCTGTAAGGCCTGCTCAATAAAGTGAGATTCTTGTGTAACAAAACTATGAAATAAATGAGATCATGTTTCTTCTGAGGTGTTTATTGTTTGTTTGATTTTGTTGGTTTTTTTTCTTTCTGAGGTTCTCATAAATTGTGAATTTCTGATATGGAAAGTTTACATTGATGTCTGCAATCCATTCGTTTGTTCTTTTATCTGTATATGTGTGCTAGTGATTATTATTTTATTGGTAGTTAAAATATATTGTGTTTAAAAACACCTTAGGTGCATTAAATGTGTAGATAGCTTGTGAATCAAATAAGAGTATCAATTTTTGATCCATAGATGGAAACCTTCTTTTTAATAGTTCTTTATGATCATGAGTAAGTACTTCTAAATAGATATAGCTAATTAATCTTGAAAATAACAATACATTTCAGCAAGCATTTTAGTGTACATTAAACGAAAACAGTGATGCAGGAGAATGCTATTAAAATTGTATTTGTTATAAACAGAGGCTTTATCAAGTATAATTATCATTTTGCTGTTGGTAGAAAAGTTCAGTAGTATTCATAATATGCTACACATGAGTATCAAGTATCTTACTCTTTTCAAAGAAGACTACCTTTGCATTGAATAAAATATTTATTACATCCACAAATTAAAATTCAATATATTCTACAGTTCTAGAATTTTACAGTTCTACGAAGAAGCTGCTGTGTATATTCATATAGAATGTGAGAAACATGGAAAACTGAAATGAAGTCTCTTTTTTTTAATCGTCCTGGATAATTTTCTTTGCCCAAATCTTAATCCCATTGGTTTGTGCACTAAGCTGTTAATGCTTTGGCAACATTTTAGAAGCTTTGTTTGTGATAAACTGTGGGCAATTCAAGGTTGCATGCATGGTAAATCGTAAAACAAATTGCATATTACATCCTCTGTGTGCATGTCTTGTTGCAACATGAAGGCATCAAAAATATGATCTTAGAAGTGAAATTTTGGAGGATGAGGAAAACACTTACTATTCCAGGTCACGTACTTTTTAGGTAACACTGTTAACTATGAATCTCACTTCGTATTTTCAGGATGCAGTTTTAAAAAAATACTGTAAACTTTCAGCTATGAGCTTAAAAAAATCATTTAAAGCTGAGAAAAATCAAAGTAAATGTTGGAGATATGGGACTGCATTTAGTTCTGATTCTGGCTGTAGTGTTATTTGCAGCGATAGGTCCTGTAAGATCGCATCTGTCTTAGAATCTTTCTTTGTGAAAGATGGCTGCTGCTATTCACAGCCTTCACATATCTTTCAGGATATTTTATCCATTAATGATTAAAAAGGTATATATGCTACTCTTTGAAGCATTTATCAATATAGTTCCTATATGGATGTAAATTAACAGGATTTATGAATACGCTATTTCTAGTACATTTTAGTGGTTGGAAAGTCCTTAAGAGTTCAGAGACAAAACAGTACTCTTTAATTCATGGATCTCAAGGTTCTTGCTTCCCTAGGGGAAAGACTTGTAATTCCATAATCTAGTATTTTGAATAATGAGCAAATGGCAAGTATACTGTCATGCAGAATCAAATTCTATAACCCATGTAAGGTTATAAAGCAGATATGTTTATTACAGCACCGGGTGTGAGGGTAATATCTACTCCTAACTCATATACCAAGTAATGAGACAACTACACATTTATAGGCATAGCATAGATTTATTCATCACATTTCCAAGAAATTGGCTACATATACATTGGATGTTCCACACTTAGGAGCTTGCATCCTAGAATGTGGAAGGGTTTCTTGGCTCATCTGGTGGTCATTGGATGAAGGCTATTGGTAAACTTTTAGGGGATTGAATTGTGTCACAACAGCAACACTGCCTTCTTATCTTCACAAGACTCCTCCTCACTGAGTTGCAAACAGCAGCTCTGCTTATCTTCACTTGTCTTCAAGGCCCTTGCATTCCTATGCATTCCTGCCTAAACTTTGCACAAGCCATGAGGCCTAGTTTAACAAAGTTATAGTTTCCTTGATTTTCAATCTATTCTTTTGATCACAAAGTTTTGTTCTGTCATTGTTATGAAATGGGTTTGATAGAGGCAGGAAAAAAGTGGGTAATTATCTGTGTCATTTTAGTCATTTTCCCGTCTTCTACTTTTTCTTTTTCCTGTCTGACTTGAACAAAGCAAGGTGAGATAATAAGCTCTTAATGAAAACATTCCCTACTCTTCACTCTTCTCTATGAAATATGTCTTGGTAGAAGAGAAATCTTATATTATTCTGAATGATTTCTGCTCAAACTAATTCCGTTATTTGTTAGTCATTTAATTATATAATCACCAAGGTGTTGGAAAAGATCTACAAGGTCATCCAGTCCAGCCATCCACCAATAGTTCTCTCTAAACCATGTCACTCAACACAATGTCAATTCTTTAAATAGCTCCAGGGTTGGTGACTCCACAACCTCCCTGGGTATTCCAACACTTGACCACTCTTTCAGAGAAGGAGTTTGTCACAGGCTAATAGTTAATAACTTTCATGGACCTTTGTAGCCATCTTTAATCCTTCTCTTCATCTGGGTCAGTCCTCTAGCAACTTGGCTGTCTCCTGTTATTAGTGGGCAAGTGTCCTGTCAGATTTCCGCTCACAGATCTTCGGTCATCCGCTCACAGAAGGAGGCATAAGGTCAGTCCTTTCAGACCAGATCTCTGGATTCATAGCATATGAAGGCACATCTCCACGTAGGAAAAAGAACTGCAATCTCACACAGAGTCTCAAAATATTAACAGAGCTCATCCTCGCACAACTCATTCAGTAGTCCAATTTTCACCTCTGCAAATATTGGAAATAGAAGTAAAAAGAATGGTGACTGATGGAAAGTCTGCTGTCAGCTCAGTAACAGGCTGTTTATATAAAAGTGAGTCTTCTTGTGTAGTAAAATGATTCAGATTTCTGAATCCCAGCAGGCAAACAGATGCCAAAGGACGTTCTCAGAATGAAAAGCATAGATGATACATTGCAAAAAAATATTTTTATTTTCTGACTTAAATGATCTGAAGTACTAACATTACAAAACAACATACTTTATATTAAATTGGTTAAATGTTTATGTATGAGAGGATGTAAGTGGGTAATATAATTCTCGTGCATGTGTATATAGGTAGCAGAATGTAGTTGTCTCAATACAATAATGTCAAATTGCAGTTTTATTTTCCAAGATGGATGGATAAAAGAAACTGAAATATAGGAGGAACTTATTTTAGCAGTTTCCATTCAACAGGGTGAGTCTGCTGTATTGTTATGATCAGAATTAATGTAGTGTAAGCAACTGCAGGGTAAGTGGGTGTGCTTTATATCTTAGATACTGAGGAACCCTGTATTTCTCTGTTGAACAAATGTAATATGCAAGTATCCTGCCGAGCTTCAGTTCATGGAATCTGGATGAGTTAAAGAACAGATCATGCTAAAGATCTGTGATAAACACATCCCTGATATGCTAAATGTGTTTACATAAATGTTATTACTATTGCATTTTATTTATTTTTCATTTTAAAAATAAAGTTATCCCCCACCCCCACCATAGTTATTTGATAAGGAGTAAAAAGTGAAGTTTAGGTTAGAAATCATCCCTCTGTTATGCCAGTATAGTTTTCTCTACAATAGCATCTTTTTACCAATCCCGTTGTAAAATCTACAGATCTAAGACCAGAAACAAGACCCTTCTCTAAGAGTCACTGTATCTAGAAACAGAAAATGGTTAATGTTAAGGGCTATAATGGGATCTGCTAAACTGTGGATTGTCTCTAAAGTGGAAGTCAATCTGCTAGCTCAGTTAATGTTTGAAATTTGACTACATCATCATAGTGTACAAAATTGTACAAACAGACATAATCACCTTAAAAATATTGTCAAACATTTGAGTTGGACAGTTACATACAGTTCTTTATTCTTTCAAAACTGTTAATAGTTTTCTTCACAAGAATCTAGTTCCATATAAAACTGAATTAATTTTTATTCTGAATTAATTTAACATTACGTAGAGCCAGATGATTTTGTGAAGCTCTATAAAGGAATTAAGTTCAATGGTTGTGGTGTATAGTTGGCAATTTATTCATTATTATTTGAAGTTGTTGGTTAATAGTTAATTGGCAGTAGAGACATTAATTAAGGTTTAGAATTTTTGTGAATGACAACAGAATTTAATTGAAATTTAGAATATGAATGTAGAAACACATTCTGATATCCACTGTGATTGCTATATGCAGAATAATATGAGCAATTTTATTGGCACCACAAAACTGACATTGAAATTAGACATTTTTTATTTCCTCTATACTTCTTTGTTAATGTAATAATTTATTACCCTAGTAGATTAGTGAAATGCAGAGAGTTGTTTCTAATTCCAATAGTAGGAAAAATAAAACATATGGGTAAGAATATCTATTTATTGAATCTATTTATTTAAACAAGAGTTGCCAGGGAAGGGGAACCTCAACCCATCCCACTTCAAGGCTGATGATGGTAATGGATATCCAGGGCCTCAAGTTGGATCACAGGCCAGCAAGGCAGCATCTAAACTACAGGAGAAGGAAACTCCAATTGGTAAATCAGCCTCAATGGAAGCCCATCTTAAATGCCTGTACACTAATGTGTCAAGCATGGAGAGAAAGAAGGAAGAATTGCAGGTGTATATGCACAGGGCTATGATATCCTTAGTATCACTGAGACTTGGTAGGATGGTTCTCATAATTGTACTGTAGGAATAGACAGGTATAAAGTCTTCAGGAAAGACAGGCAAGGATAAAGGTGTGTGGGGAATTGCCCTCCACAACAGTGATCAACTCAGGTCCATGGAGCTCCACCTGGGGATGGATTAGCAGCTGCAGAGAGTTTATAGGTTAGAGTTAATGGGAAGGCAAGAGGAAGGAGACATCATCTTGAGGGTCTACTACAGGATACTCAACCAGGAAGACTGAGTGGATAAGACCCTTTGTAAACAGATAGGAATAGCTTCACTTTCACAAAAACATGGTTCCCATGGAGTTCTTCAGCCATGGACTTCAGGAGAGTGGATTTTGACCTCTTCAGGGATCTGCTATTCAGAGTAACATAGGATAAAACTGAAGGGAAGAGGAGCCCAAGAAAGGTGGTTGGTATTCAAAGACTATCTCCTTCAAGACCAGAGGCAGGGCATTCCAAGAAAAAGGAAGGTGAATAAGAATGCCAGAAGACCTCTATGGGTCAGCAAGTTGCTCCTGGAGTTACTTCGGTGCAAAAAGAAACACTATCGGGAGTGGAAACAAGAAGCAGTTACCTGGAATTGCTGCAGAAAAGTTGTCAAGCTGCCAGGGATTGGGTTAGGAAATCTAAAACCCAGGTGGAATTAAGTTGAACCAGAGACACAAAGAGGATCAAGAAAAATTTCTAAGTATATCAATGGTAGAAGGAAGGCTAGGGAAGATGTAGACACTCTCTAGAAGGAAACTTGAGACCCTGTCAAAATGGTTATGGAGGAAGTTGAGGTACTCAATGACTTCTTTGTGTCAGTGTTCATCAGGAAAGGCTCTACCCACACCACCCAATTTGCAGAAAGCAAGGTAAGAACTGGAAAAAGGTAGATCTACCCACTGTAACTGAAGATGAGATGAGATTCAAGACCAGCTAAAGAACCTGAAAGTGCATAAGTCCATAGGACCAGATGAGATCCATCCATGGGTTTTGAGGGAAATGATGGATGAAGTTGCCAAGTCGCTACACAGCACATTTGAATGTCATTGCATTCTGGTGAAGCTCCCACTGAATGGAAAAGGAAAAACATATGGATGGAGCTTTGAGCAGCCTGGTCTAGTGGGAAGGGTCCCTGCCCCTAGTAAAGCGGTTGAAACTAGATGATCTTAAAGGTCCCTACCAACCCAAACCATTCTAAGATTCTATGATTTAAAAAGCAACAACTACAAAATAGAACAGGTCAAATGCAATTAAAATCTGTTTTCAATAAATATCTGTGTATATTTCTATATCTATCTATATATATATGTATAGAATTTAATCCAATATGTTTAAGCCAGTTATCTCTATTGCCTACTTTTCTTAAATCGGAAGTGCCACATTTTGAGTGGTAGTGATGTTATGAGACCGAGTTCTTGATTAAGTGGCCTTTGACTCAAATAAAGGACTTTCTGTTACTTCATATAAGGAGAAAAGATGAGAGAATGTGTGACACATGGATTGGGAAAGCAAAGGTAAACTTAGAGATCCACTGAGGTTAGTCAGCTAACTTCAGTAGCTATAACAGGTGCAATCATACATCTTTGCTAAGAAACTTTGTGTTGACAGCCTGATGGAAATTCATGCAAATAAGTGTTTCATGTCACAACTCAGCATTTGGTACATGAAAATTATGCTGATTTTGTAAAATTAAACTGTCATTTTATGGAGAAAAATATTTAGAGTTGCTGTGTTAGAGTTTTCAATCATGTGAACATAACTACAGGCTGACTCCAAAATCTATCCCTCCAAATCTTTGCTCTGCCTGCTGCCTTGCAGCAATTCTGTCGCCTCTTTTGCATAACTCTTTCTGCTGCTGAAACTGGTGCATTTAAGAGCTGAATTTCTGTCATCTCTAGAATTTAATTATGTTGCATACTGTGGGGAAATATATTTTCCTTCTCTGTAGAGGACTGCTCTGAGAGTAATACCTCGTATTTTATTGTGTTGGCTTGCAGCATCAGAGGTGGGTGTTGGTGGTGTGGCAGTAGAGGTTGAACCTTCCTGCCAGTATTCAATTACATTTTGCTGCTGTGTGACAGATGCATGTGAAGCAAAAGGGTGAAATTAAATTCTTCCATATAGAAAAAATGGCACCCACTGACATTTATTGGCACTTACTGAACTTTTATGGAGACCAAACAGCAAACTGCACTGTGAGGCAGTGAGTAGTGCATTTCAGCAGTAGTGGCAGCAGTAGTGAGTTGCCTCCTCTGGTGCAGATTTTTAAAAACCCAGCATGAAGGCTGTTGTTCATCAGTGGTGAAAATGCATAGGTCATAGTGCTGACTATGTTGAAAAAAATTCTGTTTTGTAACTGAAAATTTTCTCTATAACACAGTGTTATTGTGCTCTCTGTATCTGTTCTCATTTCCTTGTAAATAAATAGTTGAATTACTTTTGGAGAGATCTGCTTAGAATCAGACAAACACTTGAGTTGGAAGGGACTTTTAAAAGTCATGTAGTACAATTCCCCTGCAATGAACAAGACACCTACAGATAGATCAGGTTGCATGGAGCCTCATCCAGCCGGACCCTGAATGTTTCCTGGGATGGGATATCTACCATCTGTCTGGGCAACTTGTTGCAGTGCCTCACCACCCTCACTGTAAAAAAAAAAAAAAAAAAAAAAAAAAAATTTTCCTTATATCCAGTCTAAATATCCCCTCTTTTAGTTTGAAACCATTTCCTCTTGTCTTATTGCAACAGACCCTGCTAAAGAATCTATCCCCTTCTTTTATTATAGCCTCCTTTAGATATTGAAAGTCTGCTAATGTATCTCCCCAGAGCCTTCTCTTCTCCAGGCTGAGCAACCCCAGCTCTCTCAGCCTGACATCGCAGAGGAGGCCCCTTAGGTTTCAATTTATTTATTTTCTGTATCCAAATTAAGCCTGTTGTTCCAGTTCTGATAAGAGAAATTTTGAATGGGAAACGTGAAATTTAAATTTGAAAATGAATGTTAGTGGCACATAGTCAAAATAATAGGAAGTGAGTGTTTTATATGGGAGGAAAATGCATTACATTTTATTGCTTTTTCTGTGAAAAAATACACTTAGGAATCTGGACCATCGCTCTTTCTGGAAAAGAGAATATATGCTAAGCAGCTTCTTCATTTTTTCCCTACTGTAGAACAGTAACTGTGCTGTTGAGAGTCTTTTTTGAAGAGAATATGGTACATGGAGGTATACATATTCCAGAAAGGATATGTGAAGAATCTGTATCTCTAGTTGCTGACCATCAAAAATTTTTAATCTTCATAAAAATTTGTTAGAGAAAAGGATTTTTGCACTTTGTAGGGACGATTCATTTATGTTAGACTTGCCAGTCAATTCTGTCTTTTTTCTGCTGATACACTACTCTTAGGAATGCCTCTGTGTAATGCCTTATGAGACATACATATAAAGACATATATATGTTTACATTAACATACAAAGAAATGACCCCACTCAACTAAAAATAATGTTATCTTGAGATTTCTGACCTAAAGACCAAAACAAATATATTTGCAATTAAAGCTTTGTTCCACTTAATAGGGAGACTGAGTCATGTGAATGACCAAATATTATTTGTTGGTTTTTTTTTTTTTTAATAAGTTGACAAGAGTTGGAGACCTGAAGGTTTTGCTTAGATTTCCTAGGAGTATTAAAAGAAAAGTCAATAAGAGTTTGATAGGAGAATTTGTAATACTTTGGCTTTTCTCTGAGAAAAATAAACATTTTCTTTTTTTATTCTCTGGGAGATGGAGTTCTTAATCTTTGCAGAACAAAAGGGCCATATGGGAGGTTAAACTCACTACCTCCCTTAGGCCAAAAAAGACCTCAACTCTGAAAATCAATTAAAAAAAAGGCTTCATTTTGCTGTGAATACTTCAAATGGCTCTGCAGTGTTCTTCAGACTGGTCGCTGTTTGGTCTCTCTACTTCAAAGATCCCTTCAGACAGCAAAAAAACATCTAAATTTAAAGGATTGCTGAGAATGCTGTAATCATTTTTTTTTTATACTTACACAGGTTAACAGCCCTAAATTTTAACATGGAATATAGCCCAGCCTCCTATACATACTGATCACGAAAGGATCTACGTGCCCTGTGCTAATATGCATCTAAAACTTCTCCTGATATTCAGGAGTTCTCTGTAAATGAAACCTATGACTAAAAATATCTCTGAGAAGCAGACTTGTCTCTAGGTGTCTAACTATAAACGTTATGTGTTGTGTTAGCTGTTGCTTTTAATAATAAAATAAATAAATCAGTTTCCCTTCCTTCTCTTGTCCCTTCCTTAAATGAAAGTTCTAAAATTTACTGTAGCAGATAAGAGAGGAAGATAGAGAAGGCAACTGGGAAACAAACACTAAAGAAATAAGTTTATCAGTGTGTTGACAGGCTGGAACTCCAACACAGTATTTTATTATTAATTTAAGTAACTTAAATCAGCTAAGCAACTGGGATGCTGCACATCTGCTGATGTCCATTTGTATATTTCTGGGACAATTAGAAACTCCCTGCACCTTTCCCTTCATACTGATTTATATAATTGAGGCATGTTTTTTT
Source organism: Cyrtonyx montezumae (assembly GCF_038088225.1). Classification (NCBI taxonomy): domain Eukaryota; kingdom Metazoa; phylum Chordata; class Aves; order Galliformes; family Odontophoridae; genus Cyrtonyx; species Cyrtonyx montezumae. The sequence continues at coordinate 72,138,128 of NW_027072089.1, read as the reverse complement.
CTCAGTAAGTCAAATATGAAAGTCACTGTAATCTGTCTGAAAGCTCTTATTTACATAATTATTATTGTTTCTGAACAGGGGCCTGCAAGTAGGCTTTTTTCATTTATTAGCTGAGATCCATTGTAAGCATTCTTGTTAAGAAACAATTGGAATAATTCTTTGTGTTCTAATTGTCAGTTGCTCACATGAGTTACTGTCCATCCAGGCTCCCGACTATTTTACCAGATGCTAACTAGTTAAATATTTAATTATCATTAGTGATGCTTGAATAACAGGTAACAAAAAGAAGAACCTTTTATATTGAGCTAGGAGGGGCCTTCAGAAGGTATAACACTTTACGTGTTTGGGTGGCGTGCATCCCACAGGATGAATTTCTTATTCAGTTCTAGTGGAAAACTTGGAACCTTGATTTTCTCATTTTGTTTCTTTTGAAGAAAATAGATTTGTTTCTCAGCTGTCCATCATTAGGCAATCTGGTATATCAGAAACATTCTAGCATGTAGTCAGATGTAAATGTTTTGGACATTGTTTCATTCTGAAGTGGAAAACTGGACTTCCCTGGAAAACAGGGAAAAAGTACAGGGATAGCACTCTTCCCCATTATTATAGAGAATGGTTAAGGCTCTTAAGTAGATTCAACAGGGATTCTGTTTTGCACCATGGAAGGTGAGAGATGTGTGTTGCTGGGTCTTGTCTGTCCTCTCTCTTCCTGTCTATTGTTGTGTCTTAACAAAGCTAATTAATATCTGATAGCTGAGTAAGTGTAAGATATGAATCAGTGAGAAATTCTTGATCATTCATGTTTGTTGTGTTGTGTTTTGTCTGCAAAATCAAAGGAGTAGTAAAACAAGTAATGTTAGACAATTACAACCTTTTTCGATTTCTAAACTACAAAGTTTGGCTTTTAATGCTCTTCAATGCCACAAACCACACAAAAAATATGTATCTGTATCAAAAGAAGTAAAAGCAAAGAATGGTTTTAGTTCTTTTTGAAATGGAAAATAAGACTTTTCCTGGGGATAAACCCCCCTCAGGAATTTCAAAAGCTGTATCATCACAGAAAATTTTAGCTTAAAGTGTGACAAAGTAATAAAAGCAGCTTGGGTGGAATTTCTCTAAGTGATAAGATAAGGTTTTACTATCTTTCATATCATCAATTGCTTTTAGCACCTTATTAATATCCAGGAAAGCAAGTATTTGTTTTCATGTTGAATTAATTGTACACTTTATATTTCTTAATATTCTATCAACCAAAGATGAGAAACAATTTTAAAATCTATGCTAGTGAAATGAAGCTGAGTATCTGAGTTTGGCCAAGAAGGCCAATGGCATTCTGGCCTGTATTAGAAATAGTGTAGCCAGCAGGAGCAGGGAGGTGATCATCCCCCTGTACTCAGCTCTGGTACGGCCGCACCTCGAGTACTGTGTTCAGTTTTGGGCCCCTCACTACAAGAAGGACATTGAGGCCCTGGAGCGTGTTCAGAGAAGGGCAACAAAACTGGTGAGGGGCCTGGAGCACAAGTCTTATGAGGAGCGGCTGAGGGAGCTGGGATTGTTTAGTCTGGAGAAGAGGAGGCTCAGAGGAGACCTTATTGCACTCTACCACTTCCTGAAGGGGGGTTGTGGTGAGGAGGGGGTGGGCCTCTTCTCCCTGATAAATAATGACAGGATGAGAGGGAATGGCCATAAGTTGCACCAAGGAAGATTTAGATTAGATTTGAGGAAACAGTTTTTCTTGGAAAGAGTGGTCAGGCACTGGAACGGCCTGCCTAGGGAGGTAGTTGAGGCACCATCCCTAGCGCTGTTCAAGAAGCGTTTAGATGAGGTGCTAAGGGATTTGATTTAGTAGTTTAGTGAGTAGGGATGGTTGGACTAGATGATCTTGTAGGTGCTTTCCAACCTAATGTACCTATGAACCTATGAATCTTTAAAGAATATTAGAGGTACAAATGAATTAATTTACCTTTTTTTTAATGATAAAATTAAAAGCAAACTGCAAACTGAACTCTTTACTTACATATTAAGATTATCCAGAGAACTGTCACCATCAACTTTTGATTTTTACATTTATGACAAAGTCAAATAAGTGGGCCCAAGAAATGCCATCCCATCTCAGACATTCTGTGTTCCTGTGATTCTGTATAAAATCACACAGCGGGTCACACCTCAAAATATATGGAGAGAGAAATAGGTGTTTATTTCCACCAAGGCAGAGCTCTGTCTGTGCTTTTTAAGTGCAAAATATTAGCCCTCCTGGCTTAGTATTTAGCCCAGTACTCAGTTTCTACCTGAACTGTGTGTGTTTGTCCTTTTGGGTTGTGTCCTCTAGTAAGGTTAATTCAATCACTTTAGTGAGGTATTTGATTTTGGTTGCTCCAAGCAAAATGCGTCGATACTTCTACCTTTGGCCCAAAGGTATTTTTTTCAGTACAATAGAAGGACTGTGCCCTTAGCGATTATGGTATATCTGATTGATTGGCTGCAATCTATAATACTGCAGGTATGACATTATCCTCTCTCCATAATGCGGTTCTTTCTGAGTTCAGATGAGGTACAATTTCATCAGGGACTATTTCAGTCCTTTGTTTCACCGATTCAAGGCAATATTGATTTCCTATTTACAGTTTTACAGACTGCAATAGCTGGAAAAAAATATGCTTATAATAATAAAATAGAAAAATATATGCAATATCAAGTTGGGCAATACATGTATTGAACCTAGTTTTATAAGTTATAAACCATCTATCCATTCAATGTTTGCCTTGATACTGTGGTAAGGAGGAGCTCAGACAAAAGTAAAAGAAGACTTAGATTAAATTGGAAACACAGAAGAAAAAAATACTAAATTTCATGAAAACACAAGATGTTGGGTGCAAGAGAGTTTTAAAATACATATTTTATTTTAATTAATAATACTGCATCTGACTATTAAAACAAAACAGTGTGTTAGTGGAAAAGCATAATATGTTGATAGCGTTTCTATTCTAAGTTAACTCAGTGCTAACAGAAAATGTCCTATGACCCCTTATGGACATTACTGTCTCCATAACAGTATTCTTAAGTTGTAAGTAAACTGTCAAAGATTTGTAAGATTTTGCATTTCACATTTTAAGTGTCCTATTGTATTTTTTTGTAATGTTGGAAGAAAGGGCATATATGCATGAACAACAAAACAGAGGCAATGTAATACTTGAGCTTATCTTCATAAATTAAACATATATTTACATGTCTGAAATTATGAAAATTATATTAACACAAGATTAAAGAGATCCATTTCTCTACTAGATAGAGGAAAGAAACTGTCAGTGAGAGGAAGCCTCCAGTATTTTCTGTTGCTGAATGCATTTCATAGATTGCAAGCCGTAAGTCTCCTAATGCATTGTTTTCTTGTCTTATTGTTTTAAATTTTAGAAAGGTAGGAAAGAAGCTGAAAAAAGAAAAATTGATAAATAAGAATCACAATTATTTATCTGTTCAAGACACAGAACAAAGTTGCAATAGTGTCACCAAAATGAGTCCTTTATTTCCACCTCATCTACTGTCTGTGTTGGGCGATAATTGTTGAAATTCACAGTAAGCATCTGTTATAAACTTAATTAATTAGTCTAGAGTTTGGGAAATAAATAGTCACATCTGAGAAACATGAGGAGTTGTAATTATGAAACGCAAGAAAAGCATTATCTTCTTTAGAGACTGTAAAATACCTTGTGATTGGGAACATGGAATGGAGAGCGGAAGGTTTTTTCTCTTCTAAAGAAGAGAGAAGAATGAAAAGTTTCCTGAGGAGAGTCTAGCTATTCACAGACAACTCTGATGTCCAGTAAGCTTTAGTATAACAGCTCTGAACCTGAACAACGAAGAACAATTGAGGATTACTTTGACTGTGACTATTTGTAGATGACTGGGCTCTCTACTTAGATCTTTTTGTCATTCTAACTAGAGCCTACTTCAGTTGTTGTGGTAACCTGTTTATCACAGCTTTGATCCTTGTACTTCCGTATTACAATGCTAGGCAAAAAAAGGGAAGCTGTCAGTTTTACAGAACAGAAAATAAGAAAGCCCTACAGATACTATTACTTGTGTTCTGAAGTACATGAAGGATTTTTTACTGAGTTCATAAATCACCAGAAAAATCATAGGCTCATTACAACTGCTGGGCCAAACGGAACATGAATAGGTACATAAGAATGAGTCAAAACCAGATGTTAAAAACATACAAATTATTATGAGTTCAAGGACTGTAGAATATCCTGAACTGGAAGGGACAAAAAGATTGTGAAGTCCAACTCCTCTCTCCATACCTGACCTCCCAAAAGTTCAAACCATATTTTGGATCGTATTCTGAGAGAGTTATGTGTTATTAAGCATCCACTGAGCATTGGTGTAAACTAGGTGATTCCATAATATTGAGAGGCCTGAGATGAATTTTCACTCTTTAAGAAAGCTGATGAGTTATTTCTAGGTTCTCTTGTCTCTGCAAGTACTTTGTTAATACTCACAATATTAATGTTTTGGAACTTGTTGAGCAAAACTACTGTCTGTTATTTTTCCCTGAGAAGGCTGATGTGTTCTGAAATTACATAATTCTGTTCTGATTGAAGCTTTTAGAAGACCAAACATGTAAGATTTTACTGAAAGTACAAGTCAAGATGAGATTTTCATAATCTGTTATGGAATGGCACGTCAGGAATTAAATTCCTACTAGTACTGGTGATGAATACGGAGGCACTTATGACAAAAATATTATGTAACAATTGTGTCATCGTATATAAAATAAACAATCTAGAAGTAAACAAATGCCTGCAAATAATCCATTAACAGAAAAAAATGTATAGTGGATAGTATCAAATCTATTCCAGTCAGAATCTGACCAGTAGTAGAAAGTCTTTTATTAAAAGGCTCTTAAAGCATGTTTGTAGTTTGTAGTAATTGCTAGAATACTTGACAGATTGGGAAAAAGAGAATAACTCAGGAAGTAAAAAAAATAGTATGTTACAGAATACATCAAAATGCTCTCACATACATTTCAGACTCCCATATTACTTATAAATGTAACTGAGTTGCAGCCTGAGGTCTATAAATTCTTTAGAGATATTGTTAATGTATAGAAAAGTTCTGCTTTATTTTGATTTCTTTTCCCTCTTTCCCCCCATCTCTTGTGTTTATTCAAAAACAGAGAAGGGCAACAAGATAAAGGATGGTTTCCTGATTGTCCATACTTTAGCACTGACATTAATAGATTCCTATGAGGAATGAAAATGTTTGTAGTTCATCAAAAATAGAGACTCTAGATAATTGAAAAACTGTGTATAGATACACCATAGTTCTCTTCCGAGGCAAGATTAACATTGTATTATACAAGACAAGAAAAAAAAAAAGTTTTTACTTCATCCTCTGAACATCCTCTTGAAGGAAATAAAACTTAGTCCTATTCTGAAGCATCTCTTTCCTAATTTTAACTGATAATTAAACACCTTTATATATGTCAACAGTTTGTGGGTCAGTTTGGCCTGGTTCCATGATGAATGGGGTGGGGGACCCACAGACCCATACCCTGGGAAAGGGGAAGGAGGCAAAGGGAGAGGGTAAGGAGATGGGTCTAAATACAAAACAGCGGCAACTATCTGAAGAGAAAAACTGATTTACTAAATAAGATATCAGGATGCAAAATAATACAGTATAATACAATATAATTGGAATTGATGCTCATAAATCAAATAAAATTAGAGAGAGTGTCCATAAACCGAAGGCCTTACCCTAAAACTGAAGGTGGGATGGCTAGGGAATCTCCACAGCTGAGATGACCAGCAAAAGAGAAAGTCTCAGGACTTGTGTGCAGTTTTATCTTTTCCTCTAGGTGGAAAACGGGAATGCAAAATTCTTTGGTATATGCAGTTCTCTTCTGAGAGCCAGGTACCCGAAAATTCAGCAGTCCACAGAACTGGAGCATTAACTCTTTAACTGCCAGTGCCTCACAGGATGTTATGATGTGGAATACTGATAACAGAAAAGCATAAAACCATGACAATATATCGACAGAGTAATATTATCCTGAGTTTTAATCTCACTGAAAGAAACATACATTTTTAACCTGTAGTAAAAATTTCATATTACCTGATTCAATTTTTGAGAGTACAATGGCCTTGTGCACTGGGTGATATATTTTCATTTTTATAGTGAAGCTATACATCTGCTCTACGTACTGCTAGTGATTAAAAAAGTGAAACAACGAATAGAACTATTTATATATGAACAAGTTTATTGTTTTCATTTTGCAATCACACAAAGTTTTTTTTTTATAATTTATATTAACATACATATTTCATATTATTTTTTTACAACTCTCAAAATTATACAGTTATGATTTTGGGGGAAGTGTAAATCATGTGTTTTTATTACCATGCAATCTTAAATAATCACTTTTTGTGTATGCCAGAAAGCCAATTGTTCAAGTATGCCTGTAAGTCTATAATACTTTCATTAGCTTAGTGCTCAGAAATGCCAAACATAATTAGACTCTTTTCCATTGTTAGGCAATTGTTAGATATGTTTATGGCATGCTGCCATAGTATATCACACATTTTTTGCGCTGTAATACATCTTTGTGTAAATCTTTCTATGAATATACTACAAAACAGTCATACTCCAAGAACAGGGACATCATCCTCATCTTGCTTTGGTTTTACGCTAATAAAAGTTCAAGCAAATATTCCAGATTCATTCTAATATCTGATGTCTAATGGCTTAACTGACATTATTATTGAACTTGTAACTCAGTATAGAAAATACAACTGTGTGAACAGTTGAATGCAGGAAAGATGGCTTTGTCAGTTAAATTCAAAAATCAGAACCTTAAACAAATTTGCATTTTTTTTGCCAAACTGAATAATTAGTAAATATTTTACTCAATATTATAATTATGGGGCTTTTCTAATTGAATTCTAAAAAGTCATCTTTTTGCAGGAGGAGGATCAGCATCTGCTTGTTGTCTAGTAGTTCAGTCAGTACAGCTATCCTAGAGTGAATGGCAACTATCTCCTGTAAAAACCAAGCTTCATCTTCCATTTGTGAAATTTCTAGCCGTGTTTCTTGTATTTTAGGCAATCCTCCAGACTATTTGGGGTCAGCAACAGATTATTGGTTCACAGATCCTCCTATTCATCGTCAACTTCATATAAACCAAAGGAAGAGGTGAGATTCATTTATTTGACTTCAAAGAAAGCCAGAAAAATTTCATAGATTTATCATGTCCCATGTAATAGGAGATAAAAGAGTAACTATTTTGGATTATGGACCATCTTGAGACTCTGGTAAATTAAATACTTAGTGGCTAGAAACACTTTTTTACTTTGGCACCCCTTCAGAGTTGCCTGGCATGGATTCTGGATGTTATACTTGCCAAATGAATTTTGTGGTCACAGAGGTACAATTTGCTCATTCTGTTGAAACTTTTCCAACTTGTAGGATGGACAGAATTAGAATTACTTTCTTTGATAGTCTGAGGTGTCTTAATCAGTTCACTTGTAATCTCTCTCCTAACCTTCATTTAGGTGTTACCAAGTAGTTCCTATTCTAACTAAAAAAGACAAGGTATAAAAAGGAAGAATTAATGTTATTTCCAAAGTTGTCTAGATAGATTATGAAGGACAAGAAAGTCAAATTCACTAAGATCTATAGACGTCTAGAGTCTAATCAAATGGGAATTATTTAACTAAGTACTTAGGAGAATATCAGTGGAACTAATTTGCCTAAGGTCAGTGAAAGAAAATGCATCAAGGTGAGAGATGAACTGAGGTTTTCCATATACTTTATAGGATTCATTTAGCCACAGGGCATATCATCTCAGATGCTTTTGCATTTAGATTTAACAGACACTGACAGTATAGACTTTTTTTTTTTCTACTGTTGTATTTTCTTCTTTTCAGGATATTGCAGAGGAATGAGGTTAGATGGCCAGACATTACAGCATATCCACATTTATAGATCTTAGCTGGCTTTCCATCTGGCATGGATCAACTGTTTTACTGTACTGCCAATTTTTTTCAAATCTTTTTACGGGTAGGAAGATGGTTGTTCTACATTAGCTGTTGTTTCACGTAAGCAAAACCATTCTCAGTGATGACAGATTTATGATTAAGGTGGCTGCAGAAATGTTCCCACCATCAGTGCATAATGGATGCTTTGTCAGTAAGCAATTTTCCTCCATTCACAGAGGTGCAATTATCATCTTTGCTGAACTGAGTACAGTTTTGAGTGCTTCATGGAGCTTTAGTGTTTCTAGTTGTCTGCATACAACAGTAGTTCATCTCCTATGTGATCCAACTAGATACTTCATGTAGATCAAAAACCATTTAGAATTTCCTTTCTGAGACTTCTCAGAATCAGGTCTTGTGTGCATAGTAGTGACTCTGTCCAGAGAAAGGCAACAAAGATAGTGAGGAGACTGGAGCACAGGTCTTACTAGGAACATGTGAGGAATTTTTGATTGTTTAATCAGGAGAAGAGAAGGCTCAATGGAGACTTTATTAACTTCTATAACTGCCTGAAAATAGGTTGTGGCGAGGTGAGAGTCAGCCTCTTCTCCCAGGTAACTTGTGATAGAATGATAGGAAATGACCTCAAGTAGCATCAGGGGAGGAAGTTCAAGATTGATATTAGGAAAAACTTCTGATAAGAAATGGTCAGGTGCTGGAGTGGGCTGCCCAGGGCGATGATGGTAGAGTCACTGTCCCTGGAGGTGTTCAAGAAATGTTTGGATATTGTACTGAGGGACGTGGAAATATTGGTGGTAAGTGGATGGTTGGACTGGACAGTCTTAGAGGTCATTTCCAACCTTAATGATTTTAAGATTCTATGACTGCAGAGGATGTATGGCTGTTCTCTTTAGCAGAAAAAGACGACCTTTCCTGAGCTTGGTAAAGTGTCTGGTGTGCCATGACTTTCTTTGACTGAAGATTATTGCATTAGAAATGCCATACATCATTTTGCAATTCCTATGGCATTTATTCGCTCAGGTTGTTCAGATAAATAGCAGTTCAATCCAGGTCAGCATCAAAATTCTTGCAGGAGCATCATTTATACTCTGTTGTGTTATTCTCAGTAAATACTCTTGGTAATGATATTTAACTCGTCATTTGCATTTCATGAGTTTCTAAGCCTAACAGTTTGGGGGACAGAGTAAATAAGATTAATATTTCTTAGTTATTATGCTTTAACATTGTCCATACTTGCAGGTGGTTCACTTCACTTTTTACAAACGGGAGAAATGAATAAATGAAATCTCAACGTATAAAAGCATTTGCATGGGTAAATTCACTTTTAGGATTTTGCATATAGATTCTGCTTTTGTGGCTCTCTTTATGGGTTAAGTAAGTCACACAAAATGGTACTCAAGTCTACGTAACAGTCTGAATAAATCTCTAGAAATATTTAATCTTGAAAAAAACAAGATCCTTGAAAAATCTAATTTCCTGTACTTTCATACTGTGTGACAAAGAGGTGCATTGCAAATGCATCTCTGTGCAAAACTCTCTTACTAGATAAATGTATTTTTGTGAGAGTATCAGAAGAGGTAATTCCTTGAAAAAAATTAGGATATATGATACCAGATCTCTTTCTTATCACTAAGTGTTCTCATCAGATTTCTAAACGATTACCTGCAAGTAACTGTTTTCCAGGTAAATGTATACAAGGGTTTTTGATTTAAATGTCTAATGAGCATATGACAATGTTAAAGTACCAAAATAGGGGTAAGCACCCTGAATGGAAGACTAACACATAGCTTAAAAAGAAAATGCAAACCAGAAAGCACAGGCTTATTGAAACACTGGTCTTAGCCTTGGAATTACTGCTCACATTCCAGCTGTGTTGTTAAACATATGCTATCAAGCCATGCTTCGTCCAAAGCCAGCAGTGAAATTCTGGGGAAGGAAGGAAGATGGACAGAGACCTTCTGACACAGTTTACTGCTGCTCAGATGATACACAGCAGCAGGCCAGCTTCTTCTTGAGTTCTGATGTAAAGAATTCTCTTCTAACTGCTGAGCTTTAAATTAAAAAGAGAAAGAAAAAATCATGGTGAACTCCTCTGCAGCTGATAAGGGTGTCTATGCTGCAGTCCTGTACAGCAAGACCTATTACCATCCCTTTTTTCCCTGCCCCTCATGTTCATCCATGTTTTGAAGCTGCAAGGAGTGAAGCAACTGCTGGCATTGCTCTTTCCTTGCTCTGCAACAAATTCTCAGAAGGCAGAATGGAGAAGGGGTTAAAGTGCTCTCTGTTTTGTGCTTGGTTACTAACCTCTCAGCCATGGGGGAATTGTTCTCCTTTCTCTGAAGTCCTTCAATCTCTTTGCATTACTTTTGGTGCTATATAACATTTTAAAAGCTCCCTGACTGACAGACATGGCCGGAGGCAGAGCTCTGTTGGGAAAACCATAATGTACAGATCCTCCTCAGCAAAGAACTAAATTGAATACAGCATGATTTTAGGGTTTGTGAAGCAGTGCAGGCTATCCAACCACTTTTTTTAATGTTGTTTATTTAGAGCTTCCATACATGCCTGAGCAATTCAAGAGGATGACTTGAGTTCCTTCTTGTTTTTACTTATTTTATTTTTTCATGTGTTGCAGTTACTCTGATTTTGCCATAAATGCCAGACAAGCACCCTGCAATCATGGAGCTAGAGAGGAATGGGAGTTTGAAGCTTTTTGAACTGAATTATGGTTGAACACAATCTGAACATGATGTTGTATACTGTCAAAAGCATTGAAGAGAGAAGCACAGAGAGTAATATGAATTGTTAAATAAAGTTGTTAACAAAAATGCATTCCCAATATTAATATATTTTCCTCCTCCCTTTCTAGAGTCTTAAATTTCTGTCTTAAAGATTTCTTTGCTGAAATAAAATTCATTAAAAAATTGACATAAAACTTAAAATTGTTGTTAGAGAAGTATAATGAGCAAATAGGAGTTCTTTCATTTTTGATGCTCGCTGAAGATAGAATTCAAAGACTCAAAACAAACAAAAACAAACAAAAACAAACAGACAAACAAAAACCCTGCATTTCTAATCCAAACAGAAGTGTAGAATAGGAGCTGGAGTTATTTTTCTAGGATTTTTTCTTCAAAACTCATTTTGTTTTCTTTTTTTCCTTTTTCTTTTTTTTTTTTTTTTTTTTTGTCTTCCAATTATAAATCATTTCTATTTAGGTATTTCAGTTTGTAGGTAACAAATAAGCATTTCTTTGTTAGTTACTGCTATTCATAGTAATTATATTATGCATAAGGAAAACATAACCTTTGTCTGTTTGAAAATGAGAAAGCACATATATGCCTAGATAGTTTACCACATCATCTTTCTTGAGGTCCATATCACGCCATTGATTTTTAAGCAGAATTCTATTGATATGGGAGAAACATCTTAAAAATCAATGACATGATATGGCTCAAGTCAAGTGGTGAATTCTATAGTGGCATAAATTGTATTTTTTTTGTTGTTGTTCTTTAAATGTACAAGGCATCCATCTTAAATCCTGGAAGCAGTATTTGTTGTAGCTGACAAACAGTAGACCATAGAGTAGTCATATGCCATAGTATGCCATAGTTTGTATGTCTTAATGAGATAGAATTATTAATTTATTCTTAAGTCTTCAATCCACACTGGGATTTAAAATTTGTTAGCATAGAACTGTGGTTTATGGAAATGTTAGTTGTCAGAAAACAGCTAATGCAACATATAGCCTGCCAGTCATTCACCCTCAATTAAAAGGAACCATGGCAAGAAAAGTATTTTTCGTATGTCCTGGACATAATGGAAATATGAAAGTTCAGATTTAACACTTTAATTGGCACCAGCATAGACATAGTTAGCTTTGTGAAAGCCATTCGCTATTAAAAGAAACACTGATAGCTTGAAAGCGTAGGAAGAATAAACACGAAAGAATTTGCATTGCCTCAGTACTCACTGATGCCCGCTTTACTATGAATGTATATGTGCTAATATTTATTGGCTAATTCTAAGTTCTAGAATAGCTCCATTTGTTCCAGCATGACCTCCATAGATCTATAAGTCATTGCAGTGTCCTTATTGTGGGCTGTGCCACAGCATTTTTAGATGGCCTGAGTGGTCATTTTCACAATTTTTTATTGCTGCTGAATATGGTGCGAAGTTGCAAATGACAGATAGAGGTTCATTTTACATATTCCATAGTACATAATATTTAAATATTTACATCCTTTAGTACTGTCATTTCATTAATTTCAGACAATGAATCAGAACATTTCATAAATACTAAAAGAAAGAACCTCTGTTAATTATACAGTGGCTTAAAAAACAAGTATTTTTCATTATCTGCCTTTCTGTTAAATGTGAGAGCAAAACAATTCCTTTAGGGTTCAATTTTTTATTTTTTTTTCCTTCCATGCTGATGGCATTTGGCTGCTACAAGAATCACCACAGTTTTAATTGTCACCTGGATGTGATGGTTCTCTCTCTGCCCTGTAGTTCGTTAGTGCTGATTTATTTTTAATCTCTGTACCTGGCATTTGTCAGTATAAATGAATGTCACTGTCTTATCTTACTGGCTTCTGCGTTGTTTCATTTTCTACGCTGACTGCAGTTCTATCATTTGCTCAATAGATCAAGAATATGCCTTTTTTTAATGTGTTTTACAGTAGTGCTGAAGAGCAACATAGCTATCATTTTTTATACAAGCTTTATGAGAAGAGAATGTTTGTCACAAACAGCATATTGTGTGGACAGTTCTGTGGTGTTTAGCTGCATGGTCACTGTTTTCCACTTTCTAAGTTTCCACAAAGTTCATACAAATCTGCCTTCCAGGGTCAAAGGTTTGTCCATATCTGTCTGTAGTCTTAGGAGGGCAATGTGTCCAAGGTGCTGTATTGGCAGAGACAAAAAGCAAAGCATTCCTGCTCTTCAGAGTGGAAGAGTGGATCCTTTCTTCCCCAGTGTTTTATGTCCGTATCCAGAGTAAATGCATCACTGATGAGCAAAAGTTTTGTGAGATAACAGGGTTATAAAGTAGAGGGTATGGGCCTGTTTTCAGCTAGACACAATCATAATGGCAAGCAGTGCAAAAAGGATCTATTCCTGTGCTAACTGTGCTGTATTCCAGAGCAGCTCAGTGCTACTACAGTCGAAACAGTAATTGCTTTTAAAACTGTGATTCCTAATCTTTTCTTTCTGTCTCTAGAAACTAACTAGGTGTGAGAATTTTGATGAACACTTCAATGTAATTTTATGTAATTTGATGTTGCCATGTAAATCTCTTTTATAGGTCCCTTAGATGGAATTTAATGCGGCAAAAACCTTGTCATCAGAAGGATTAATGCCTGCATTAGCATTTCCGCAATAAAATCAGAAGCTAAGTGGTGGAGGCCACAGACACCTCAAACCTGGATTACTCTGCTCTGCATTAAGTGCTGGAGTTTTTATTACTTGCTGTAGGGAAGCCATTGCCAATGCTTACAAGGAACTGCTTATCCCTGCTTCTCTGGGTCCTGTTTGATGGAGGTCTCCTAACGCCACTGCATCCACAGCCACAACAGACTTTAGAAGCAGAGCCAAGAGAAAATGTTGTCCCAGTGCCAGGGAGGAGGTCATCTGCCCAGCGAGTCAAACGAGGCTGGGTGTGGAATCAATTTTTTGTGCTGGAGGAGTACATGGGCTCCGAACCTCAGTATGTGGGAAAGGTAATTTTTTACTCTTTCTATAAAAGTTGAAATGACTCAGACAAAGAGTGCAATGTGCTGTAAATATGTATCTGTTTCTGATGGGGCAGATCTTCAGCTGTAAGTTGCTCCCTCTGTCAATTCCCTTCACCATTCACCCTGTCATGCGGCTGCAAAAGACAAAATTGCGATTCTTAGTGCACAGGTTTAGAACATTTAATTCCTTCCTTCATATGTTTAACTTATTCCCTTGTCCTCGATTTTAGGACAAAACTAAACTTTGGGAGTTCTGAGATAAGTTTGTGATGCAAAAAAACTAGTCTTTAAGTTTACATGATATTTACCAATGAATGTCAGACTGATATCAGGGATGAGATTTAAACTTAGAAGTCTCTAGCCCAGCATGCACAGTCATTTCTGTGGCTGGTATTGTTATTCCAGATTGGTTTTCAGTATCCTTTGCTTTTCTTTCTGATTGTTCACAAATTATTTCTAATGTGATGTATTGCTTCATAATTCAAAGTCTTACGTTATAGCTTTTATACTCTGAGCATAGGCACACACACATGCAGAGGTTTTATGCAATTCTCTCTCTGATGATGTGACCACTGTTTTTATAATAGAACATCAGTAGTTCGATAGCTGATTGTTTGGGGGGTGTCAAGGTGAATTTGGATAATAGAGCTTTCAGAAAGAATGGCTGAAAATTAGACTTGAGAAGAATAGGAGCACAGTGTATAACTGCATGCTATGCATAATTTTCAGTTTAAGTAAAGGCTATTATTTGATGAAAATAAAAAGGCAAGGATTAATTTCCTGAGTCCCTAAATGCCACTTCCCTAGGCAGCAAGGCTTAGATTCTAAAAACATGGGGTGTCACCTTTCAATTTTAAATTTAATACTGTGTCCTTTTTACCTTTTTTGTTTGTTTATTTGTTTGTTTGTTTGTTTTTTATGGAGACTATGAACGATGATGGTTTGTTTGTTTGTTTGTTTGTTCCTATATATAAATGAAATTCACAGACAGTTAATTTTCCCTCCTTCCCTTCCAGAAAGCTATTATAAGGAATGAGTGCATAAATAAAGCAGCATAGGGCTACATTTGCCTCATTAGGTGCTTGGGCAAGCCAGACATAAGTATTCTTGAATATTACAAATGTAGGCACCAGTGTTAACCACTAGAATGTATTAGCCAGAAATATTTGCAAGACAGTATGTTTATATTGTAAACATAATATGTTGAGTTTCATTTAGAAGCTGAAGGCAATCTGATCCCATCATGAAAAACTATATAACATCCAGTTACTAACAGTTGTCCTTTCTCTAACACGTATTTTCCTTCTGTCCACCTACTAAGGATGCAAATGACGACTGTAATCACACTCAACACAGTAGTACAGGCAACATGATTGCTATGCTTTTTACCTCTGAAGACAGAGATGCTAACGCTGCATCACTGTGATTCATTTGTTTTTATCCTTTTATGTAAGATAGCCTGGGTAGTCATTTAGGGTCAGTCCTAAGCTGCCAAAATAATATTAGTCTTGCATAAAATTGACTGTTATCAATACATTTGAATTTGAGATCGTAAGCAGCTTTAAAATTAATAGGATATTTTCATTAAAAGTAATACTTATCTTATTTACATCACAGATTTACTTGGTATGTTTATAACTCAGAAGACTTTTTAAAAACTGTTTCAACATGAAAAACATGAAAAGATGTTTTTCAAACATAATGTTAAGTCAAATTGCAGCACAAACGTTAGCGATGTTTCTTGAAAGGTTATCATGTGCCAAAAGGAAATGTTCCACTATTAGGAATACATAAAATAAAATAAAATAAAATAAAATAAAATAAAATAAAATAAAATAAAATAAAATAAAATAAAATAAAATAAAATAAAATAAAATAATAAAATAAAATAAAATAAAATAAAATAAAATAAAATAAAATAAAATAAAATAAAATAAAATAAAATAAAATAAAATAAAATAAAATAAAGTAAAGTAAAATAAAGTAAAATAAAATACAGGAGGAACTTAGTAGTGAAACAAATATATACACATATGTGTATATACATATATAGATATGCTTAGTTAGTCCATCAGAAAATCTTGTCAGAAAATCTACTTTTATTCAATATATTCCAAATGATCATCTCTTGAAACAGTGTTTATTATCTGTCAAGCATTTATTCTAGCATATTATGTGCATTAAATATTTGCTTCAATATACCTCAAAAGGAATTTGCCATTTTTTTGATGTCTTCTTTGCTTGATCTGTTGAGGTAAAACAAGAGGAAAAGAAAGTGTTGGAGATGTTAACGTTTCCCCTGTTTGTTTTTTTTTCCAGGAAGTTCTCAAAGAAACAAAACACTGAATTGGAGAACTTCTTTGGAGAAATTGTTCTGTTAAAGCCAGATAGCAAAAAACATGTGTGATATAAATTCACACAGTTCTTAGTGAATCAGAATACACTTGACAGTGGTTAATCAATATATTTCTATGATATGTAATTAATTTTAGTCATAGAAAAATGTAATACATGAAATGGTATTGAATTCTTAATTGCAGAAATAACTGTTTATCATAACTTAGCATCATTCCACAACCATAAATTTCCAAATTCTCTTTATAATATTAGTGTGTTTTATTTTAAAGGGATATTAAAAATATTATATATTTCAGGATATTTCAGGAATTACTGTTTATTTTTATCTTCATATTCCAGCCATGATAGCTGAGCTCAAAAGAGTTACAGCCACATAGGAGCTTATATTGCTTATTCTGGAACTGCTGCACTAGTAATGTCACAGTAATTTATAAATAGGAGTTTAATGTGTCTATTAAATCAGTGACAATTTCACTAAACAGTTAGGGGTGACTAGTTAATTCTGGAAGCCACCTGGAAGAGCACACAGATTTACAGCATTAATGTCAGCTGTTATCGGCCAACACACTCAATTCATTTTATGTCTGTTTTTAGAAGTCTGTTTCAAGAACTGTCAGGTTACAAATCAAAATACAGTTTAGAAACTGACGCAGTCTAGCTCACAGTTAGAGATCCTGAGATAGTGCTTCATGTTGACACATGGTAAGCTGACATTAATAAATAAATAAGTAAAAATTAATATGCTTTGCCACTTAACCTGAATGTTAATGCTAAGGTCTGAAAATCCTCAGCTTTGATACTACAGAAGTGCCATAAAGATCCAAGAAGATGCCAAACAGAAGAGAACCTCCTCCTTTGCTAGAGCTCAATATAGTATACCTAGTCTTAAAAAAGGAAACTGGTATATGGTTGTCATATGACACATGCAAGTTGGAGATGCTAAAAGACTTACTGTGAAATAGACTCCTGTTTACATATTTTGCTTTGATTTGATTTCTTAGTACGGTGGAGCTTCAGCAGGCTATGCAAATAAGCACACGTTTAATAAAATTGAAAAAGATGTTAATGATTGTTTTCTTGTGCCAAAGCTTAGTCCTCCCTTAATCAGATCTGATTCTCAAGTGTGACCTTCTCCTAGTGCAGTTTAAAATCACTAACAAGGTAGCAGTTGAAACTGACCTTATAAGAGGGTAACTTAAGGAGATCTAGCCCTGCTGAAACATTAAAAATCTTGCTGAAACCATTCTTCATTGCTCTGTTTCAGCAGTGGTATACAGGGGCAGCATAATAAAATAAAGATTCGAGAGAACAAAATAAATGAGAGAAGTATAGGTTCTTCACTGTCAAAATAATATTAGCAAAATATCAATTTTTAGTTGTCAAACGAAGCATGCTCCATATTTGAAGATTTTAAACATGTCGCATTCTTCCATTTACGTATGTCTTTGTATGTTCATTTGTGCATTCCCATGTATCATTATCTGTGTGTTAATGCATCACATCGTTTTCATATGTTGTGCACCTACACAGACTTTTTGTGGCTTTCGCCAAGAGTGCAGAGACAGGCAAATGGAGACTTGTACTGAACACAGGCTAGGTGCATTAGAAAAGACTGCAAATTCCTTTTTAAGACAGTAGTCTCTTTCTTTCTGCTTTTTCTTTTCAGTGTGCAACAATTAAATATTCTCAGCTTGTCAAGTGATTACTAAGCCTATATATTTTGCATAATTTTGTTCTTTTAAATCTCTGTTATATTATACCTGCTTATAAACAAACTGCTTCAGATTTTTTATTGCTGTGACCCCCACCACCTGAAAAATGTTAGTCACAACTGCCCTTAGGCTATATGGAGGGCACATAGCAGTATGTGCTATTGTATAGATGAAAAATATTAACTGAATACTGAGAAATCTTCATTTTCTTCAGAGGTTTCCCCATGTATTAAGGCAGATGCTGTAATGATCGGATGGAAGAAGCGCTTTTTATTTTTGACCAGGAAAGAGTGCTTTTCTGATGCATAATAATTTACCCTAAGCATCTGAAATATGAACACAGTACTCACACTTGCATTTTATATTGGATAATTTTTATTATATTAAAATTAATGTAGATCACCCTCAATCAGACTTAAATCAACAACTCTTTCTGAACTCAGATTTTACTGTTCTTTTCCATCATGGGTAAATGTCTGGGCTCTAGTGCCATCTGTGAAGAACTGAATTATTCTGAATTTATATTTTTCAAAGAAATCTGTATCACTATGGCTTTATTTATTTATCTATCTATTTATTTATTTATTTATTTTGTCTTCATTCAATGCATGCATTGAATTTGAAAGCCACTTTTTGAAGGAAAAACACAAATAAACAAAAACCTAAGTCTCAGTTAATAACTATACCTTAGTTAATTAGCTTATATGGATACATATGTATGTATCTACTAGATTCTGTTATAGCAGTCATGATAACATTTCATTTAAAGATGTCAAAAAGATTCAAGTTTATCAGACCCTATGCCCAGAAGTAACACTAAAAACTAACTGGAAAGAGACCTGTAAATCATTTCAATTAAACTTTGCACAGTACCGTCTTCAAGGAGGTGAGAGGAGTTACTATAGGGACCACTACAAATATAGTGTTAATTCCCCCTACTTAATAATTTGTGGGTGATTTCAATTTGAAAGATCTGTGGAATGGTAATTATAGGAATCATTTGTTCACAATATCTTTAACATGCAGAAACTCATACCCTACTCTGCCTGTAGACATCAGAGGAAAATTCTTGTTGGGACTTTGTGGGCCTTGGATGATAATTTAAAGTGTGATCAGAGAGTCACATTTGATCATTTTTTGCCTGGCTTACTAAATGAACTCACTGAGTTTATACCTTGTATATTTTCAAGTAAAAGCATTGTCACAGTTTTTTACAGAAAAGAGATGAAGAGAAATGAAATACCATAAAGGTTTGAGTGGAATCAGAACTGGAACCAGAGCTGTTGACTTCACGTATCACTGAGACCTCTGTCTCCATTACTTATTGCTGTCTGGTGAAAAAAAGCTATGACTTTGAAAGCTTTGCATCTTATATATTGTATAAAGTATGTGAGACACAAAGCAGTTTTGACAGCTGCACATGAAACTCTGAGATGGAGGTAAAAATGCAATGCTCCCCTGAGCAAATCAGATTTGCATTTAATGTTCACTTTTGCAAGCTCATCTTTTCATAAGGTGTACAAAGCCTCAAATTTACTGTCTCGTGTGATAGAGATGAGCAACCTGCATACAATAAAATGTCTCTTATTGATCTAGTGATTTCACTCATTGATTTACTTAGGTAGCTTACTGTGGGAAAATTAGAATCAAAACACTGACAACACCTTCTGTCTGTGGTTCTTGCATTCATGAATATTGTGAATGAGATGAACAGCATAAAATTGTGTTTTCATTGATTGCAAGTGAGAATGAGTGAATTAAGTTTGAAGAGAGATGAAAATAAAAAGGAAAGATAAACTTCCTAAGCTGCAACTCAAATTTAAGGAGTTCTAGAAGGTTGTGATGGTTGGTTGGGTCTGCTAAGGAAGTCACAAATAGAAAAAGTTAAAAATCTAAAGCCAGCAGACTGTATGACCACTGTATGTATACAGTGATCACAAAAGGCGAATCAACACTTGTGGGGCAGCCCTGTTAGTATGAAGCTTCCAGCTCCCCAGATACTTCTGAACACAACTGAGTGGATGTGCTGATGGTTCTAGCATGTGTCTGTAGTTTATATTGTCAACATAAATGGAGAAATTTAGTTTTGGTTGTATGAATTAAACTGCTAAGGCAAGCCTTATATCTATTGTGATTATCTTTTGAGAGTTCTTATGTAAATGGTGTCTGCTGGATGAAGATCTTATTGGAATAAAGAGGTATATGAAAGAAAGGCGGAAAAAGAGTAAGAGAATTTTGAAGGTCCTGGAGACATGGAAAAATGAGAATAGTCTGTTCTTTTAATCAAAGTGAATTTGAAGATTTTGAATTTGTTTAATCTATATCTGGAGTTTGGCTGAGGACTTCTGAATCGTGTGGCTACTAGAGAGAGACTCCAAAACTGATCTCAGATGCAGACAGATATATCAACTTAAAGCTGAGTTTATAACTAATAGAACAGTAAAACATCAATTTCAATTAACTTAAGGAGTGACTAGCTGAGATCACAAGATGTTCTTTCTGGAAGAGCACCAAAATGCCTAATAAGAAATCAAATAAAATTAGCCAGACAGCAAAACTTGGAAAAGTATTACGTGCCTGTAGTCACTCTTGTATCTGGAGAGCAGTGTGTAAACCTAAGTAATTAGGAGTTTCAGAAATAGAATAAAGTTTATGATCACTGCAAGATATGATATGTTGAAGAACAAGAGGAAGACGTAGTGCTATACTCAACAAAATAAAATTCTGAATAGTAAAAGTCAAATTACAGGAATATTTATGATAAAATGATAGGAGACTAGATTAAAGTGTGGGACTTAATGTATATGAGTTTCATCACTTACAACTTAAAAATTAGGCATTTAAATGTGAATGTGTGAATATTTAGCTTGTTAAAATTCATTACCTTAATAGAATACACAGAATAATCTACATTTTATGAAACATAGCGTGAAAAATCACCTCTGAAATTAGAAAATAATATATTGAGTATAGAATATAACTTATTATCAAGATTCAAACCTAACTTCATTTTTTTCTAATAAAAGGCTGAATCAAAAACATTTTCCCACTAAACGGTAATCAAATATCGATTAGACATACTTTTCAAAAAAAAGACAAAAAAAGTCTAAAGAGTTATTTAGCATCAGTCTGTAGGGGAAGCAAGTGAACAAGTTGACTGATTTTTCAGCCACTACATTTAATATTCGTGTGTGTAAGACATAAATGGACAGTTGGGACTGGGAGTCCTCACCAGGTGCTGCAGTCACATCTAGTGCAGTTTGTGAATCAGGGCCCCAGGTGCACAGAAGTCCTGAGCTGCAAAACCCCTGCTCTTCTGAAGTTCATACATCAAATCACAATTTGTATCTATACCTGAAACAATAGCAATGGACTGGGAACAGATTATATGGCATGTGCAGTTCCTCTCTCCCTCACCCACCTCCACGTTGCAGAAGCTATAAATGATCTGTCTCTCTTGTCCCTCTAGAGATAACCATCCTCTAATCCTTCTTGTGCCTGACATCCACTCTGTTGCAAAAAACCTACAATTTCTTTGTTCCTTACAGGTGGTCTGGTACAGATCCAATTAAATTTTGAGCAAGAATTTTAGGTATCTGTGAAATATGCAGCTTCTGCTTTGATTTGAAGAGAGCAATTTGTAGCCAAAAGCTTACTTACTTTTTCCATACATGCTGGTGGAAATGTAATGAAAGGAAAAACTTCCACAAGTGACCCTTGTCTTTGTTTCACATTACATAGTAGTAAAAGTACAGATTATTATTTTTCTTTTTCCACTTGAAATAAACTGAAAAAAAAAACCCAAAAAATAAATTAAAAAAAACACCCATGAATGAAAAGTCCAAAAAAAGTCCAACAAAGAAGACTGGAATATGACAAGAAAAAAAAAATGTGGAAAAAAATAAAAGATGAAAATAAATGGGTATTGTTCGAATTATCTTGACAGTAGAAAATATTTTTGTAAGTACTCTGTTGCATAGTTCTCTATTTCTCTTTGTTCCTGAAAATTTACCTAGTCTAAATGGATAATATAAAGCAAAAAATAATGCAATAATATTGTAGTTATTTCCAAAACAAAGATCGTGCTGTTTCTCGGGGTACAAGCTGAACTCAGTCATAAAAGCTATCTGACTGAAAATTGCCCTTCTCTTTTTTATTTTTTTTTTGGTAGGATTATTTTTAAGCTGGCATAAAATCCTTGTTTTGGTTTGCTGTGTGGTGCTGGAAGCATCCGTACTATGTCTGTCACATGGCAGTGATAGATAATATACAGTGTTACATAGGCAGGAAAGTGAAAGGCACGGAAATGACAAACTTCTGTATGTCCTTTCCCTCCTCTACTCATCCCTGGGGCTGTTATCTCAAAGAAAGTGAAAAAGGGAAAGGAAAAGTGGAAAGACATAACAAACAATTAAGATAACATCTACTCAGCATTGGCACAGGCTGAAAGTAAACATAATACAGTTTTAACTATAAGTTACCAGCTAAAACTTCATTTTCTTCCAGAGAAGGTTTCATTTTGGAAATGTGTGAAAAAAAGAACAAAACCCAGTTGTTTCTTGCTGTACTACAAAATTTAAAATGAGGACAAAAATGAATTTGAGTAGTAGAACAGAAGGAATAAGATATAAAGGAATAGTAATGAAATAAGATGTTAAAATAGAACAACTTTCTACGAAATCAGAAATTGTAATAATAAAGCTGTAGACAGAAAGAAACAGTAATGATAGCAGTCAAGATCCTGGTCTTTTTAGAACTGGCGGGTCTCATACTCCAGTGACAGGGAGGAAAGACTAAAAGAGATGCTTAGTACATAACATTGTAGTATGCAAGGTAGACTCTTGCCACGCTAATATTTTCCATCAGCCTGATAAAGTATAATGTTTTTCTTCCAATAAGTTCTTCTTATCCTCCTGTACTTTGTTGTCTACTGAAATTATTGGCTTCACTGATGGTAGCTGAAGTTTGATGGATTGAGCCATATCACTGTTACCCCAAACAGCAAATAAACGATTTTTGGAAATACGGTATTATTTATTTGAACTCCTATGTGCAGTAGTTGTTCTTACACTTCAATAAAAGAACAAAGTGTGCATAGCGAACAAAGGAGAGCTTGGAATAGCACTCATGTTTTCTAGCACCAGCTTTAATTACAGAGGTAGTTTCTTTGTGTATATTGTATTTTTTTCTATTTTTAGCTCAGTCCCTGAACACGTAAGCTACACTTATTACTGATAAAAATGAACTACTGCCATTATGACTTGGTTACTGCTTACTGGAAAAAAAAAAAGATTTTCAGTGGTAGATGGATTATTCACCCATAACATCATGAAAATACTTAACAGATGGCTGAAAAATAAATATACCTGTTTTTATACAAACATTCTGTATCAGTAAGGAACTAGGCTGGAATCTATATTGTTTTACAGGTGACAGTGTTTGTTGCTAATGCTAAGCTGTTTGTGGTAGTAAAACCCAAGTCCGAATGGTAAGAATGGGAAAAAGACTTCAGGAAATTGTGGATTAAAATAATAGATGACATTTAATAGCAAGTTGAGCATTGGAGAGGGGAATGATTCCAACTTAATAAAATGCTGCGCTCTGAGGCAATAATGATCTCTCTCAAATGAGATCTTGTTTTATAATACTTGTTTGCATGTTTGCTCAGTGTGTAGTGACTGCCAAAAAGCAAATAGGATGTTAAAAATTCTCAGCAGCAGCAGAAGAAAATATATGTCATTAATACAGTCTTGCATCTAAATCTCTGGTCAACCTATCTTCAACTTCAGGTGAATTACTTGTCTCTGATTTTAAAATCAGATGTTGTGTATCCCGAAGAACTGGGAAACGTAGAGAAGGATACAAAGGGAATGAATGCCTTTGGACTGACATCAGTGAGGTATGACTAAGATGGAATTTCTTTGTCTGGGAAAGAGGGAAAGAGGAGGAGATGCAATTAGGTGTACAATAGAGTGGTCAGAATAGTGTGAATGAATCCCTACTTAACCAATATAAGATGGAGAACGCCTGAATAGTTTGATGGGCAGGGATATGATCAAGGAATAATAGTTTTTAATTGAAGAATAAATTTACTTACATATTATTTTGCATAGTGAAACATAAAAACTTTACTTCCCATGTGTAAAAAACACAAACATCTGCAGTATATCACATGGTAATGCACCAGCTAGCAGTTTATTAAATGTGGATCTATTAAATGTAGATCTATTAATAATATTAGATTAGAAATTTTAAAATAGTAGTGCAGGTCAGCAGCTACTGTAGTATTGAGAAAAATGTTTGTCTAGCAAGAGTTTTGTTATGCTGTTGCGAGTATTTACACTGTGCATGAATGCACATTTACTCAATGTGCAGTGACTGCCAAAAAGCAAATAGGGTGTTAAGAATTCTTACCAGCAGCAGTAAAAAATAAATGTCATTAATACAGCTGTGCATGAATGTGTAGGTAGCAGCACTTCTAGCACCTACCATTTCCCAATAGGCATTTCTTTAGTTTTCTAGTCTATGTTGGTGGTGAAACTTCCTTGAAAACTTGCAGAGCCTCCTCAGAGCACCCTACAAGGCCCTCAGAGGACCCACTCCTGTTCAGTTGGGCCTAAGTGCTGAACACTAAAGCTATGCATGACTGCAGTTTTATTTATTATCAGGTTAGCTCATGAACTGAGCTCATGCTGCCTGTGTGATTCTATCTCTGCCTTCAGGGGAGAGAGGACCACCTTAATCTGTGGCCAGGCCAGGTTAGACCTGGGAGGGGAACTAATCAGGTACAATGAAACCTCCTGTGCAATCCACATGTACCACAACCTTTAATTGCAGAGGTACCTGCACTCAAACCCAAATTCAAATAGCTGCAAAAGACGGTTAGATATTAAGCACAAATGTTGCCATATGTCTTCTTGCTGTGATGGGTTTATCTTTTTATACAAATCTTATGCTATTTTTAGAAAATGCAGTAGGTCATTTAAAATACTTTGCAATCTGTTTCATGAAACTGAAATGACCTGGTAAAGTAGATAAGAGCTGAAATCACAACACATTACTCTGACTGCCTGATAAGCTGAAAAGCCAAAAGTAAATGAAAGGGAGCTTCTACTTCATTTATGTGGAAGAAGTCTTTGTTTATCTTGCAAATTCAAAAAATCTTCAAAGTTCTGTATATGTTTGTATACAGTCTTTATATACAAAATGAATAACCACATAGGCAGAGCAGATGTTATATGTGCTTGTTAAATAAGAATTTAGGCTTGCCAGAAATGTGCACACCAGCCTTTTGATTTTTCTATATTTACTGAGTCTTCAAAACAGTTTTTTGAGTGCTTGGTTCTACTTGCCTTTTAAAGATGCTTAAGGTGAGGCAAGATGAGAGAGTTTTCTCTTCCAGTATCTCAGAGGATAATGTCTACAAATGCGTTTTAATTAGTAAAACCTTTTTGCCCTGTGATCATGGCAGTGAGTAAACAATATTTCTTGGGTTTGACATAGTGCCATTCAAGAGAGGTTGCTCTATTTAAGTTTCTCTGTTGTCTTTACATTGCAGTAGCAAGCTGGTGATTTTTAGACTGATTTTTAGTAATTCCTTAGCTTGTATCTTAATGTTGACATAGAATTACTCTGTTGAAGATAGCATATTTTTTTAGTATTATTTCACAACACTGAAACCAAGATCATTTTCTTCAGGATGTCAAAATACACATTTGGGTAGTTAAGTAGACTTGTTATGTCCAGAAAAACAGCTTATAGGTATTTAGCTATTATAGCTTATGTGAACTGAAGATAACAACAGCAACAACAAAATACAGTGCAGAGCAGTTTAATTGCTCTGTGTTGATGAAGTGCAAGCCAAGATAAAAAATCTCCTTGAAGTTATTAATGCAATGTTTATTTTCTTGTATCTTAAAGGACATTTTCAGCACTGTAATATAAGCCAGTCAATAGCTTCTGCTTGACAAATCCAGCTGTATCAGACCAACAGCTGGTAACTGCTGCTCATTTAACCCTAATTGATGCTAGTAGTAGAGTGCAAGAAGAAAATCAATGAGTGTTTGCAGAATCAGGAAATTCACACATGGGCCTAATGAATTCTGTCAGACAGCGTTTGTGCACTTTAAGAACTGTAATAAAAATGCTGAAACCCTGAAACACAGGCCAGTTCTGCAGAGAGCTTCTTTTCAGTAAAAGTATTTGCTACTGTAATATTTAAATAACACAGTGTTTACTTGCCTTGAGTAAGTTCTATGCTGATAGAGTAAATTTGTAAATTCATCAGAAAATTAAAAGAACAGTTACATAGTTGTTGTATTTGTTAGAATAAATCTGGCTTTTTTGTAAAAGGAGACAAAGAGTCAAGAGTAGATTCTTCTTTCATATGAGATAGAAACATTTGTTTATTTATGATTTTGTTATGTTCATTTGCCATGTCTGAAAGTTATGTAGACCTGGGCCTGAACTGTCCTTAGTGCATGATGCCTGCTTCATCAAGTTGAATGTAATGCTCTTACATGAGTCTGGTTAAAAATTGTTAAAATTGTCATTGGACATAGTAAATTCAGATACCTCATCACCTAGACAAATAAATTGCTGTCTAATGTTCTTCTGTTTTGGAGAACCTTTTTTAAAGGAACTCTATGCTATTCAAAATAAATGGTTCTGTCATCTACTCTTATTCCAATCTCAATAAAATACTGTGATTCAGAGAGGTGCTTTTGTGGGCCTCATCACTAAGGCATCTGAATGTTGCAGTGATTATCCTTGCAGCAGCTTTGTGAGGCAGCAAAGTATTAGCTCCCTTCCATAAACAGACGATTGGAACAAACGAAAGACTGAATTATCAGAGTAAGTATCAAGTTATACTATAACCTTAGAAATAGAAAAAAGTAAAATCATTCTGATTTTTATTTTTACTTTAAAAAATAGTATCAAACTGCATACTGTTATTTGTCTGAATAGATAAGTGTAGAGTTCTGTCTATGCTGAACAACACAGCAACTGAGACAGCTGGGCAGATCTCCCTACCTGGAAATGAAATAAGGGATTACTGATTAAATTTCTCTGCATCCAACCACCGCAATGCTCTTCAGATTAAATACTTAGTTTCTAAGTCCATTCCTAGTCTTGACATTAATAATGTCAAATTTGTAACTGCAAGGTAAAGTAAGCTCAAGGGAAAAGGGAAGGGGAGAAAAGGGCAATGCTGTCAATTCCTTGCTAGACTACTGCATTCATAGATCATCAGACTAGATAACAAAATTATTAAGAATAACAAAGAAAACAGGCAAAGAAAAGAATTGTGCTCCTAGACTTGTAATACTCTGTCTTTCTGCTTTATCTTTCTTTACTTGTGTTGTTTGAATAGATTTTCAACTTGTTTCTTTGGGGAGCTGAGCTCCAGAGACTGATGCTGAAATAATGATTTCCTCAGCGTATTAAATAATTCTGACATGCTGCTCAATTTCTTAATTATCTCCCATGTATCAGTAGTTAAAAAACTAAAAAATAATGGTATAAGTAATCAGTCTATTGACACTTCTCCTATAGGTTAAACAAGAGAGAAAGAAATGTGTACTGGGTTTGAACATATGTATTTCAGATATCATTTTATTTAAAATAAATGAAAAAAAAGCCCACTGCCTTTCTATGAAATATCCACAAGGCAGGAACCAGGGATTTCTTCATTCTGTATACTTGTGTGGGTTCTATTGCTGTGGTTTTTACTTATGGATAATTGGCACACTATGAGTTAGATAAATATGCAGTAAATCGCTTGCTTCAGCAGTTTGTCTGTAGTGTTACAGTCCAGCAACATGACTCAAATCTTCAGGAAAAAATAGAAAAAGAAGAAAAAGGGGAAAAAAAAACCAAAAACAAACAAACAAACAAAAAAAACAAGTAAGTTAAAAAGATAAATATATGTAAAATTATGTAAGAACTTTGCAAAGCCATTGACATTAAATTATAATCATGTACTTAAATAGCTGCAAACCATTTATAGCTTTAATATTCATGGGCATTATATGCTAAAGAACAGGCTGAACAAAGGCCTAAAACAATGTCTACAAAGAAAACTAGCAGTGGCATTTTCCTAAACAGAGCAAATACTCCACAAGTTTTGACTATTAATGTAAATGCTTTTCAGAAAAAATGATTTTCAGATTCAGGGAACTAAAAATAAATCCTCATTTTTTTTCATGTAGGATTCCCCTTTACTCCATCTGATACTAAGTTTTGTATCCATCTGGTGAGAGTCATGTATCCCTACTTAATGAGATTTTTCTAAGTTTACAACACAAGCATAATCTAATGCCCACTTCTGTTCTGAGCTGTGTCCAAAAATAAGTAGGACCTTTCTTTAAAAGAAAAAAAAACTTCTTGAGTCTCTCAAATAAAAAGAGGGATAATATCTTTCTTACCTATTAAAGCTCTGGTCATGTTTCAGAATCCTGGCATTTGTGTATTAGCTGACAGCTGGTGAACCAGTATGAGCATTTTTGTTCTGATCTAAAGTGGACTTCTGAATCAAATCTCTTTATCATTCAGACTTGCTGCACTTTTGTTCGTGTTAAGAGAGGTCTTAGTGGAAGCTAGATTACTTCTGAATAAAAATAAATTGAGATTGCACTACATGAATTGTCACTTAGTCCATCCAACCAGAAGAGATATTTTCTGAAACAAAAATCCTGGAGGTGCTTTTAGTGTGAACATTGGTTCCTCGGCATCAGCTGGTACATTCTACAGATCTACTCCTATAAATACAATTTACATGCTAACATAGATTTAACTCACAGTCCCAAGCTATTCAAAACAAGATATGGAGAAACTATCCCAGGCTAGGTGATTGAGGCCATGTTTAGTCATCCTACTTTCCCTAAATTTTAGTTAATCTTTTCAGTCATTTAAGAGGAACTGCTAAGCAGAAGTGAGTTAGCCCATCAGATGTCTGAAGACAAGAAATAATGCAGAATGGTATGAGAGAATGGTCTTTGTTTCAGAGTAGTTCTTAGAGATAGTTCTATTAAGATTTGTATTTGTCCTGTCTCTGTCTTGTTAGTATGCCGCATTATTATGCTTGTGACACACAGCTCCTCATAATCAGCAATCATTGAAAAGTCTAGGTTCTAGAAAATAAGTCTTTATATAGTTAGTACAAAATAAGAGCAGATGGGGGCTATTGAAATAGAAGATAAGAGCTATCTCTGAACAGAGCCAGAAGAGCAAAGTGAGCAGGAATTTCAATTGCATGCACATTCATATGTCCTGCTGTGTTCTTGAATCATTTTTTTTAACAAATAACCCCCAAACTATATTCATAGAGTCTAGTATATTGCTATGTGTGTATATATATGTATATATACACAAAACCTTCACAGGAGGCCTGTTGGAGGACTACAATTACAAAACAAAGTCTGAATAAAAGTTGCATTCTCCCATACACCTTTTTTGTTTGTTTGTTTGCATCTCTGTCTTCATGTTAGAACATGTTCATCCACCACTTATTGTGGTGTGGGAAATAAATAAATAAACACATGCAAGGAACAAAAAAAAAAAAAAGACAAGACAGATTACATTTCTGCTGAAGTCACTGACAGATTTCCATTTACATTATTATATTTTGATGTGTTCCTAAGTGATTGATAAGACAAGGCATAAAACAAGCAATCCAAAGTTATAACAATGATAACAGAAATGAAAAATTATGTGTTAAAGCATTTGGTTTACAAAATATGGTCTATTAAAATAGATTTTTCACTGCAATACTGAGAGAGAGAACAAAATCTAGTTAGAAATTTTTAAAGAGGAAAGAAAATGAGAAAATTATAACTCCATGAATTTGTTAAAAGAAAAACTTGGTTTGAAAAAAGGGTCAAAGGAGTTAAGAAAAACAGAAGTCAGTTTCTAAATATTGGTTTATACTCTAACATTATATTTATTCTTGTGAAGGTCAGTACTTTATTCTGATTGCCTGATAATTAAAATACTCATTAAAATTTTGTGGAAATTAAAAAAAAATCAAAACATATATGAAAGAGATGAGAATAGAGGCATACATTATTCACAATCTGTGATAGAGAAATCTTGTATGCAGAACATAGCCTAAGATTCCATCTGTACTTTTTTTCAATATTCTCATAAAATGAGTATTTTTAAAGTACTTAGCTATGTAAAATTCATTTGCCCTTTCTCTTAAAAACATTTGCTAGCTGTTTTGCAACATTCATTAGTAATGAGTATGATTTATATGTGTTTAATCATATATATATTTTTGTCCTTCCTCTTACCAGGAAAAGAGTGCCTCTGAAAGAAGCATATAGATATCAAGTGAGTGTATGCTTGTGTTTAAAACCAGCTGGTAGGGGCACTTCATTTGGTTATTTACTTTTGCACTGATAAAAGATCCAGGTTTACTCTCATTTACACTCTGATTCCAGTGTCTTGACTTTTAAAGTTTTCATCCTTAAGCCTTCATTGTGATGACCCAGTTTCACATGGGAGGCAGACAACTTTGCTTTCTTGGTGTTTTCTGTTGAGACCAACTGCTCTTCTTCAGGACCAGATGAAGTTAGTGGGACTGGTCATTTCTCAGGTATTCCCAACTTCTAAAGTGTGATAATTTGAGTTAATTTCCCTGGTCTTTCTTTGAGGTTCTGAGGAATGAGTAAAAAACAAAATGCTCATCTACAGCTACTGTGCAGCTCAAAGTGACAGTAAAGTCACTGAATTTGAGTGAACACTCTTTACAAATTGTACTGCTGAATTAATTTATATTCTTTTATTTCTTTGTCTTGCTTCTTTTCCTCTAAGTAGAGGTGATAATGCCTTCTGTAAGTTGATGTAGAGTTATCATCTGCAGCTGTTCTAAGTCAAAGCATACACTTTGGTAGAACTGGAGTATATGAAAGTGTTATTAACTTTACTGTATCAAAGTCCTCAGTACCTCCAGGACAGGCAGTATATTGTTACTCCAATCCTATATACACCCTGACTAGCTGATATGTGCTGCTAATTTGCTGTTGCCATGCCTTGATTATTTCTTTAGTTGTCCACAGGGGTGGTACTTTTCCATCATTTTCACAGCAGGCAGTAGCTCAGCATGGAAATGTGAGAGTTCTCATGGAACAAGTAGAGAAAGAGCTGGTGTCTGCTGCCCTGGCATAGCATAGCTTATCTGTTTCTCCTGTGGAAGAAAAATAGTTGTAA
Organism: Cyrtonyx montezumae; assembly: GCF_038088225.1. Taxonomy (NCBI): domain Eukaryota; kingdom Metazoa; phylum Chordata; class Aves; order Galliformes; family Odontophoridae; genus Cyrtonyx; species Cyrtonyx montezumae. Next base: position 72,107,120 of record NW_027072089.1, on the reverse strand, counting down.
CAGCAGGATCAGTCCACAAAATGCAGTAACACTGGGAGTACAAAAGTTTATTTGCACTTTTGGGAAGCCATCTAGTAGTACCTTCCCTCACTAGTTCTGGTGAGTATGCTGAGGAAAAGTGTGTCAGGGCACTGAGCTGCAGCGATGGGGAGAGATATCCTGTAGTTGAGATAGTTAACTGTAGTTTTGTGACTCTTAAGTATGTACATTTTCTTATTAATGCTAAAAAACCTAATCAACTGATAATCAAACTGTATTAGGTCAGAGTTCTCACTATAACAGAAAATCCCAAGTAATAGTGTATTTCAGATGATTGCTCTATGGAGCTGCCAGTAATTGAGTCATAGAAGCCACAGTATTTTCAGCATAAGTTCTCAGAACAGTTGACTACAGAACAGATACTATGGGAAGTCAGAAGTGCTGCATTACTACCAGCTGCAGCCGGTATACCAAATTTAAAAGAGTGTAAATTACCATTGCCCTAGGTACCAGCTGTTCCAGTAATGAAAATGCCACTGTGCAGAAGTACTGGTTAAAACAAACTAATCTGAAAATTATTTTTATCTTATGGGCGATTGGTGTTGTAATGTTTTGTTAATCATACTAGTAGTCTGAATAGGTCATTAAGTTAATGAGCAAATTAAGAATAAAATCTTCAGTTATTTATGAATTCCAAAATCTTCAGCAGGATGCATCACTTGAGTCTATCCTTTTATAAATCATATTAATATCCAGTTGAGTTCTTGAAGAAGATTATAATTCTGATAGAGTTGTAAGTGTGCTGGGATACATTTTATTCATGATTTCATTATAAGAAATTTCATTCTGTGACAGGTGTTTGGCATCCCTCAACATCAATTCATGCTTCCTTTAAATACATAATTAAAATGAAAAATATGCACTTTTAAGATACACATGTAGTAAATCAAAAGCTCATTTTTGCTTAAATATTTTACTTCATCTGTGATGGATGATTTTTTAAACCATATTTTGCAGCACTCATTCCAAGGCCAACTGGATGGCAGCAAGGGATGAATCTATTCTGAAAGCTTTAAAAGGTCTACTGTAAGTGAATGCGTTCTTTTCATACCCCTAAGCCAGTCTCTGAATAGGTAAAGGATGTCGCTCTAAATTGGATCTCTGAGCAGCTCAACAGGGATGGATATTTCCCTGTACGAGTACAGAAGGTGAGAGAAAGAGCGGGAAACAAATCCTTTTTCTCCCGTTCTTATTGAGTCAAACTCTTCGTTGTTCTTTTAATGGAACAAGCTCTATGGAGCAGGTGGCTGATTCAAACAGACAGGTGCCCTGCTGTGGATAAGGGTTTTGGTACTTACTTTATAGCGTATACATAAATAAAGTGCAGTACTACAGAACACAGCCTTGCATGTCTTTCCACAGATGGCCTGCATACTGCACTTGCAGAGATTGTATGTGCTGTGTTCATATAATCAGGTGTTGTGTTCATATACTTACATGTCACGATCGATGTCCAGAGTGTAGATTTTGGCTCCTGAATGAGATAGGAAAATAAAATGCTGCTTGTTGTTATATTTACTTAGTAAGAACTAACTTGTAAGACATTTTTCACTGCACTTAACCTGTACAATACATATCAGTGGAAGACAAATCACCTTCAGATCTCCTTGAAAGAAATGAAATTTTATAACTACTCACTGAAAATAGCAAAATACCAATTATTAAAACATTTAGAATTCGAAACACCACCTTTGCAAATGTTAAGGAATTTTTATGCATATTTCCCCCCCTCAAAAAGTTTGCTAATAATTCCTATTTTCTGGCTAACTTACTGTTTTTGCAAATTCATTAGTCAGTGAATATAATTGCCTGATCATTCTTTGATTTGGTTTAAGCAAAAGCACTTTGCTTATACATTATGTTCCTGAATGAATTGAATTCTTGCAGTAATTGACTTATTGTCCTATGTAAATTAGACTGCATTATCCTTTATTGTTAAATCCAGTTCAATTTATGAAGCAAATATTGCTAGAATAAGAGTTTCATTAACAAACAGAGGCTAATTAGTTTAGGATTAACTGATCTAATTCCAAATAAATGTAATTGTTCTCTGATCTTAGTAATGAACTTGTAGTTTCAATAAATATGCCTTTCGAGTATGGTTAAAATTAATAATCTTTCACTGGATTTTGTTTTCTCAAAATGACTTATTCACAGCATAAATTTTGTATTATGCACTAAATGAAAATATTCTTTGTCATAAGAGTTGAAATGTGGTCTTTATCAGTAGTCACAAATATTTACACTGTCTTTTTATAGAGGCATAAACATGTTTAACAATCTTGGTTTCTGTATTTGGGGAAAGGGCCATAAGGTGAAGAACTTAACAATTATGATGAGAATCTGTGAAAATGTAAAGGTAAACTGCGAAGGAAGTAGATTATGTTTGATGCCTAGGAGGTTAACAGCAAATAAATTTATTATTCTTTAAAATCTAAGTCTTCTTATATTTGCATGTGCAAATTACTTGTCATGCTAAAGAGTGTTTTGTAAGAAAATTACTAAAAATATTTCCATTTTTTATTATGACTTCCTTGAATATAATCAGCAAGCATCACAAATTCAGATGAATTTAATGGTCAATAGCTGCAACATCTATCAGTGAGAGGAGCTTTGTTTCTGTGAACATTAACATGGATTTGACCTATTTATTACAGAAGAAGGCACTTTTCCACCAGTAGAAGGATTTTTCAGTAATTTGTCTAATTGAGGTCTTATAGTTAAAATCACAAAAAGCATAATTGGATCAAGTTTAGCTTGCATCTCCATTCTTGGAGTATTGTTTGAGGTTCTGTATTATTTCAGTGCAAGAAAAAGCTTTAGTTGTTTCTGTTTTCATGTCTTCTTCTTGTTAAAAGATGAGTGGAAAGAAAACTTACCTAAGAGTGTGAACTGAAATGAAAGATAATGTTTACTCTTACTCTGCAGAAGAGTACTCCGCTAGTACTCTGCAGGAGAGTACTCTACCAATACTTGCAAAGCCCTAATTATTACCAAATAATAACGCAGACAATGGGAGTTTTTCTATTGACATCCTCAAGGCCCAGTTTCAGCATTTATTGACACAGTTAGGTTTCTCTGGAACCTGGGGAGATTGTGCCCTGGTAAATTATTTTCCCCAGGATGTCTGGAAGGACCCATGTGAAGAAGGATTAGGAACAAATTAACACCTCTGTTTTCACTGAGCAGCTCTGTCAGGAAGGAGATAGAATGTAAACCCACCCAGACACTGCTCCTCTACCCTGCTTCCACCTTCTTCCCTCTTCAAAGTCCCTGCAGCAATAACCTTGCTGCCCTATCTTTCTGAGGTAAAATGACTCTCCATGCACTTCACCTGCTTTTTCATTTCATATAGCAGCAGCAGTGGTGACTACTGTTTCATCTCACCAGTATAAAATGTAAGCAGGGCACAATTACAAAGAACAGAGATCTTACTACAGACATGCAATCATTTCTGCCTTAAATTGCAAAGCCCGATATTTTTCTTTTATCTATTGGACTGTATTTTCCACTTATTGTTATGAACATTTTTCTTTATCCATTAAAAACATGAATGAATCTTGAAAGTAAATGCTATAGCTAGAAGACAACCTCTTGTAAACAATATAATTGCATTAGAACAATCCAGCAGAAAAAATCAACATGGAGATTTGTAATTAATCTGCTCCATTTGAGCAGAAATGATTTAGACTTGAGCTGTGAAATTTATTTTTTTTCAACAACTTTTTGTACATAGGTGTGAAATTTTTATTAAAAAGAGGACCTACCAATTTTCCAATATTCCTACATAGTGCAGCTTAATGACATGTGAAATACAAATGTATCCATAACTTCGAACACAGAAGATTTCTGTGATTTGATTAATTCTGCATAGAGCTGTATAAATGCTGCTTGTTTCAAATAATCCAAGCCTGAAGAACAAATTTTGATTCTTCTCCTATGCCATACAAACCTACTTTTATCCCATCCAAAAATCGCTTAATTAAAGAACTCTATAGGGAAATAAATTTTATTATGTTTGCAAAACTGACAAACAAATTTTCAGGAAGTCAAGCTAGATGAAAATGCAAACTATGCAGTGCATCACTTACCTGAAATGTAACAATTCACTTATTTATTTTATCTAACTTACTGTGATTAAAATCATCAATACCACCTCGTATACAATCTATTGAAATGGCTGGTACTGTTCCTGAAGATCTATAATAATACACTGTGTACATAGAATTGAGTAAGGAATTGCAGATTTGACCTCCTGTTATTATTTTTAGTACAGAAAAGTTTGAAATAAAACTAATATCCCTGACAGCAAAATAGTCAAGGGAGCTTGGAATTTTTGCTTCTATTTTTCTCAAGTTGCTGCCTTCTTATTTTAGTATGCCTCTACTTCCACTGCTGATTGTAGTCACTCTGCATGTAAATGGTGTGAGGCTGATGGTGGAGGAAATGGTGTGTGCAGGCCAGCAAAGCATGTGCTCTTGAAGCACGTTCCTCTTGTTCCAGAATCACCACCTCAGAAACATGTTTCTGTTCCTTATGTGTAGAATCTCTTTGCTAATTTTATTCTCTTCTTTCTTTGTTAAACAACCTGCATTTAGGACACAAATTTTCATTAACTTCTACTTTGCTGTTCAATAAGCACTTCCAGTGCTCTATTTACTAGATTTCTTGTTGGTCTCAGAGACATAGAAGGCAAGTTGATCAGACAAGAAACCACCTTTGGTTAGTAATGTGTTTGTTTGTTTGTTTTAATGCTAGCATTGCTGTTTGCATGACTGTGGTATTAATTTTACTTAGATCTCAGTCAGAGATGTAGAGACTACGCAAAGATTTCATGTTTCATTTTGAGTGTTTCAGCAATATGAAAGATGTGTTTACAACATAACCTGCCCCTATGCTTCTTCTGAAGTATGAAGAAAATTGATAGTCTTCTATCAGGAAAAGATGATTTCACATTAATTCAGCTTTTAAAAGCTGTTTCTGAGGAAATCTTGCAGCTAGAACATAACTGCATTCTTGGAATTCAAACATATGTGCAGTGGGCAAAGTTGAAGTCCTACAGATGCTCTTCTATACTATCCATGGCTGTATCTTATACACTTTAAGCATTATTAATTAATGAATGATAGACCATTTTCTGTTTTATTTTCTATAATATTGTGTTTTCTTGTCTTCATTTTTCTTTTGGACCAAGGCAAATTAAGACAAGGTGATTAAAAATTAAAATGATATCGTATTCCACTCATGAAACCCTGTATCTTTAAATTATACATGTGTTAAAATAACCTTTTTTTTTTCCTTCTGTGACAGAAACTAAGATTATGGGTTTTTTTCCTATTTATAAAAGAGAAGTGGTTAAATACTTTATTACAGTAGGACTTGTCACAGTGATAGACAGGTTGAAGCAGAATCTTTCTGCTCTGTCATTCCCTACCTGCTAAGAAGTGCCATTATCAGACAAAAAGAGACACCTTAGCTGACAGTGCTTTACAGCAAGTGTGATTTACAGAGCAACGTTTTGTATTTAACATAGCATTAAATTTAAATACATGAGGAAGGGAATTTTTATATTCATTTTCAATCTAATCAGTGAAGAAAAATATTTGAAGTATTAAGATAAAGAAAAATAAATCTTAATCAGCATCAATACAATTTAATAAGCCCTTTCTCTAAAAGACCCCCAAGATCAGATTGGCATTGATGAACATACCAAAATAAATAAAAAAATGAAATGGCAGAAGATTTAATTGCTCCTTAGCGTTCCAATCAATGTCAAATGAAACATAAGCTTGTAGAATCAGTTTAGAATCTTTGACCTCTCCTAATGCAATGGACTTAGACACTATTTCAGCATGTTTCTAGCTATGCCTTTACTCAAAAAGGTAGAGACCCTACAGCTCCTGTCATTCTTATTGTTTTCTAACTACAGGAAACAGTTCTTTTTGATGCAATAGCAATTTCAGCAGGGGTATACCACTGAGTAGTGCAACAGAAGCCTGTATGGTGATTTGTGTCCTTCCATGTCCCTGCATACCAGTAAACTGTGGCTGCCTAAAGCAGGGCAAACCTAATTTAGGGAGTCTTTGACTTTCAGAAGCTGCCTCTGGAATTTTTGGACAAGTGAGTCAGTAGTCTAAGTCAGCTTTGGAGACTCAGACGAAAAAGGGCTAGCTTTACCTAGATGAGATGTTATGATAGAGGGAAATTTGGAGATGTGAGGGATTTAATTTGGCTCTAGCCGTTGGAAGCAGAAAAGAGAACATCACCCTGAGGAGCAGTGTGAGGGTGCAGACAGCCACAATTCCACACACTCTTCTTTTTTATTTATTTTTTGCTCTTCACTTAAGAAGCAGAGTGTTTGATGATACAGAGTCTTCCTGGTGACACATTCATAGTTAATCCTTCAGTGTACACAAAGGTATTGCCATTGGCATCAGTAGGGCAATTTCCTATGAGGAAAAAATGTCCCTGGAGTTGAGCACCTGTAGCTACAGCCTCCAAAATCAAAATATCAAGAAAAAGATTGTCCAGAATGCTATGGCCCATAATTAGATGCGATGAGGAGTCTCATATGTCATTCATGTAGGATTTAGTAATCAAACATGTGTCACCTGTGGCTGATGGTATTTTCAGTGTAAAGCCTGAGTAGTTAACATGCAAGTAATACAGAAACTAAACTATATGATTTTTCACCCTGTAGCTTAAGACATTATACTGTGCAATTCTACAAAAAAAAAAAAAAAAAAGAATTACTTCAAACACCTTGCAAGAATACAGATCTTGTTATTTCACTTGGCAAGTATAAGCACCTCATTTTACACTGAAAATATCTAACCTTACCAACAGCTTAATTTCTGACACTTCCATGTCAAACACCATTTTGTCAGACTGCCCCTCTGCTGCCATCTCTCCTATCACAACAAAATGTAGTGGAATATTGGTGGGAAGGTTCAACCTCTACTGCCATACCACCAATATCTGCCTCTGATGTCATAGGCCAGCACAATAAAGTAGGAGGATTTTCCTTTAGAACAGCCCTCATTTTTATTCATACAGTGTAATTCATATTTTCATGCATTGATCTTTTATATATGTTATGGAAGTGATACAACAGGAAACATAATACAAATAATATATTCCAGGAAGTATCCAGTATCTAGAGAGATGCAGATAATTTTTGCTTCTCTTACAGATTCCTATTTCAAAAGGGAAATGTTACAATAGCCTATATTAGCTAGAAAATGCACCATACCTTTGTATTGGCCATTTTAGTTAATTACAACACTATCATTGAGTGTTTTGTAGATCTTGCATGACTAAATGCAGAATTTGGTTGTAATGGCTTTCCTTTGTTTGGTTTTCAGAATTAAAAAGTAAGTACTGCCTTGGAAAGGAACATTATTTTCTGTTGCTTAGAGCTGTGATTTTATATCCCCAGAGCTTTGGTCATCACAAGTTCCCATTCTTCATTTCTCCATTTCAGACATCAGCATTACATTCCCACATAGCCACTGGGATTCCAGCCAGCTGCTGGCATGGAGTGAGAATCATCATTTTCACAGGTGTAAATCAAACTATCATCTCCGCTGTTGCCAAATGAAATGCATTCATCTATGAGAGGCAATATCTTGCACAGATTCCTTTGAACCAGAAGATAGCTTCCATGAATTTCAAGTACATGGTAGTCAAAGGAAAATTTGTTTTTTCCATATCTGTTCACAGGGATATGTGCACAGCAATGCTTTTCTCCTTTGATGTGCTGAGGTCTTTGGACCTAAGGGTTTCAGCTTCCATCTCCTGCTATGTTTATGTGAAGTATTTTACAAAATTCTGAAATTTTAAAAATGTAAAGAGATGAACTTCCACTGAGCTATCACCAGCAGCTGCACACTTCATTGTAGATGATATCATTTCAGAAAGATGTGTAGAACTACACTGGAGAAATAAGATATTGGAATTTGCTGTTTTTTACCTCATTTTTTTTCTTCATTTATTGTGTAATTGCCATTACTGAAATTTGTTGTTGGAATCTGTGTTTTGTTGTTACCATACTAGTGTAGTTAAAAGCTTCAACAGATTCCTATCCCATAAGCTGTTCCAGTTCTGCTGGATACTGATACTGATAAATATCCCCCTTTTCCTAAACACTGATACTATCAAAATATCCCCCTTTTCCAAGCAGTAACAGAAGTGTTTGAATGCCACGACAGAGAGTGCTGATGAAGAAAATCTCTGTGTCAACATAACCATTAATTAGGAACTTTGCATGGATTTGTCCTCAGGAGATGGCATACTGAAATTCACAAGACAGGTGTGGCAGCACAGAAATTTGTGATAACTGGAGGGAGAACATCTCTGGTTGCATACTGAAATGTTTCTACAAAATGTAAAAGAAAATGTTGCATCCAGTACCTAACATAGCTCTTCAGGGAAGATCTCTGTTGAAAACATTTCTAATTCATAAAATAAAAAAGTAGTTTTTTAAACCAACGTGATTTAAGCTTGAAACACTTGAAATGGTGAACATCCTGGCAGGTTTTCAGATACTCTATGTCTCTCAGATTTAAGCAAGATGAAGAAGTGACATTAAGTTTAATTTATTATTTCTCCCAAATGAAATTCAACACAGCTATAATCTTAAACTAGTTGACACATTCTAATTTGGATTTGAGTTCAGTAAAAGTATGAATTATGCAGAACTGAATTCCAATATTAATTCTTACATATATGTTAAGAAAGAGAAGTTCAGGACACAGTGTTTCTATGTGCATAAACTCTGGCTGAAATGATGGTTCAAAAAGTCATCATATTGTTGATAGAGCTTTCAATTTGTGCAACTGATTTAATTTGGAAAGAAAACGATAATTATTTCAGTGTGCTTTTGTGCATATTACTTTTTAATTTAGCATAATGCAACAAAAGTTGTTTTTTGTTTTTCTGGAGGACTGTAGAATAACATAAATTCATAGCTTCTTAAGTCACTCATGATGAGAACGATGAGGATTCATTTGAAAAGATCAGGTCAGGTAGTGGTTTTGTTCCTCGTTAATTACTTATTTGCCATCAATATTACTAACAACTGGCAGTCACACTCATTATTGGAAACGTCTGGTCTGACTTAGTATGCTTAAACTAAATCCCTGTGACAGAAGGAGATAATGGTTTTATTTAATTGGATAATCAGTGATTTAATTTAAATAAAACTGAGCTTTATTTGACAAACAAATCATTAGGAAAGGGGTAGAAACCTTATTTAATTCCTCTTGAATGAGAAAATATAATAATCTAAATTTGACAGTATATGAAAGGTACTTATGAAAGCAGAACCATGCTGTTGTTTTTTTTTTAATCATTTTTATAAAAATTAGATAAGAATACCAATTCTTGAAGTTAGACACTTCACAAAATATGAAGAAACTGTAACAGTGTGTACCTAAGAAAATTAATCATGGTCATGAGATAAGCACAGCTCACTATTTAAAATAATTACTTTTAGTCTTGGCTTTATAATATTTAGAATCATAGAATCATAGAATCACCAAGGTTGGAAAAGACCTACAAGATCATCCAGTCCAACCATCCACCTATCATTAACAGTTCTCTCTAAACCATGTCCCTCAACACAATGCTTAAGAATTCTTTAAGTACCTCCAGGGTTGGTGATTCCACCGCCTCCCTGGGTAGCCCATTCCAGTGCTTGACCACTATCTTGGGAAAGTATTATTTCCTAATGTACAGCCTGAATCTCCCCTGGTGAAAGTTTAGCCCTTCCCTCTAGACCTATCACTAGTTACATGAGTGAAGAGACCAGCCCCCAGCTCACTACAACCTCTCTTCAGGTAGTTATAGAGAGCAATAATGCCTCCCCTGAGCCTCCTCTTCTCCAGACTGAACAATCTCAGCTCCCTCAGCTGTTCCTAGTAGGGCTCCTCACCATCTTTGTTGCCCTTCTTTGGACACGCCCCAGGACTTCAGTGTCTTTCTTGCAGTGAGGGGCCCGAACTGAACAGGTGCAGCCTCACCAGTGCTGAATACAGGGGGACAATTACTTCCCTTCTACTGCTGGCAACACTACTTCTGATGCAATGGCCAGGATGCCATTGGCTTTTTTGGCCACCTGGGGACACTGCTGGCTCATGTTCAGCATAGCAACGACCAATAACCCCAGGTCCGTTTCTTCTACATAGTCTTCGAGCCACTCTGCCCCAAGCCTGTAGTGTTGCCTGGGGTTGTTGTAGCCAAAGTGCAGTACCCAGCACTTGGTCTTGTTGAACCTCATCTCATTGGCTTCAGCCCACTGATCCAGCCTGTCCAGATGCCTTTGTAGGGCCTCGCTACCCCCAGGCAGATTGATACTTCCAGCCAACTTGGTATCATCTGCAAACTTACAGAGGGTACACTCAATGCCCTCATCCAGGTCATCAATAAAGATAATGAAGAGGATAGGACCCAGCACCGACCCCTGGGGAATACCATTCATGACCAGTTGCCAGCTGGATTTAAGTGCATTCACCACACTCTCTGGACCCAGCTCTCCAATCAGTTCCTTACCCAGAAAAGACTGTATCTGTCCAAGCCACAGGCTGTCTGCTTCTGCAGAATACTGTGGGAGACAGTATCAAAAGCTTTGCTGAAGTCTAGGTAGACTACATCAACAGCCTTTCCCTCATCCACCAGACTGGTCACTAGGTCATAGAAGGAGATCAAGTTGGTCAAACATGACCTGCCCTTCATGAACCCGTGCTGGCTAGGCCTGATCCCCTGGTTGTCTCGCACATGCCATGTGATCTTCCTCAAGATAATCAGCTCCTTATCCTTCCCTGGCACCGAGGTCAGACTGACAGGCCAGTAGTTCCCTGGATCCTCCTTATGACCCTTCTGGTAGATGGGAGTCATGCTGGCAAGCCTCCAGTCTTCCGGGACCACACCATTAAAAAAGCATATACATCTATACATGTATATGTATATTTTTTTCTTTAATCGAGTTATTTAATTATTGTTTATTATTGTCATAGAATTAAGAAAGACTATTCATGGATGGACATAAGTTCTATTTAAAGTCCTTTACAAGACTAGTAAAAAGGTACACCTTCTTATTACCGGTAGTTTTTAGTTTTATAAGGAAACAAAACTTACTTTTCCAAGCAATCTATATAAACCATTCTTTTTTCCCTTTATTTAATTCATTTCTTTTATTTCATCATTTTTTTTATTATTTCTTTCCATATGCCTGTACTGTGTCCTAACTCCTCCTGACACAAGTTTTAGTCTGGGATCTTGGCTGATTAATGCACCTTAGCTGCATATTCGAAAGGTGCCTTTAGTCATCCAAATTTTTGGATCAATAAACATTTATACTGAATATGACGTGAGCAGATAATGTCTTGTCCTTATATGTCCTCTGAAGGGTGTCTCTATGTGTGTGTGTGTGATGGAGACAGGAGAAAAAAAATAAAAGTATTTGATTTGATAAGTGACAACTTTTCTGTTCTTTATGTTAGTTGATTTCTTCAATTAAAGTCTATGATTACCACTACCTCGTATCCTGGGGAAAAAAACAAAACAAAACAAAAACAAAAAACAGCTTGTTTTTTTAATGGGAAATTATAATAATATTTATATAAAAGCCAAAATGACAATCTAATGATCAAGTCTTAAATGAAATTCTGCAGCCTATGTAGAGCCTTTGTAGATCATACTTGTCAATATAAAATGAGTTATCTGATACATATCTTCACAAATTACTCTCTTAAACAAGGAAAGTGTTCCAAATACAGTCTTCTTATTTGGCTAGTATCAAAGGTTTCTCATTTACACCCTCCTCCTCTTTAGTGGTAATCCCCGTTCCATCACACAAACGTTATAGATCAGGATTGCCATAGTAGCTCTGCTTTGCATCTGCCTTTTCCATACAGAAATGATGATTTTTCTTTTCTGTGGTTCAGGCTAACATTTCATGTTTGTGGTCTTAAGGTGATAATGGATTTCAGTCTGATTATTGTGACTTCTTGAATAGCTTTTGTTGCAAGTCTTATGCAAAAAAATGGAAATTCTTAGAAGTAGTCATAGTCACAGGAAGTCATGGAGTGATGTCTTAAAACATATTGCAAAATGAAAAGTACTACAGAGATATAGGTATATGATTTATAAGTAATACCATTGTGTGTTCACTGAGGGGTTAATGTCTTGGAACATTCAGCAATGTTTTGTAGCCCAGCTATTAACTGCCTTTATAGCTTTTAAATTCAGCTACTAGCAATAAATAAATTGAAGAATCAATTTTTCAGCCCATGAAGCTAGCAATAGAATAAAACTCAGTTCAACATCCCTTGACTTTTGAAAGTTTTTTTCCTATTTTTTTTCTTTTTCTAACTTTTTTTTTCTAATATTTCTATTGCTGTTAAATTAGTATCACAGCAATCCAAATGAATGTCATAACCCTTCTCCTTGCATATTCTGTGCATGGATAGTGATTATTTTATTTAAATCTGGAATATCTTGGAATTTAAGTTTGGAATTAGTTCTTTGTTTTGTTGGTTGTTGGTTTGCTCTTGCTTTCTTTACCAGCATCTGTGAATTCACAAAGTATTTTGGCTTTCCAAAGCATTCTAGGTTCATTAATGCAAGTGACTGAAGTGTTTAAGAAAAGATGTACAGTTGAGAATCAGATGCTGATAGGATGCTGAGGAATTTACTACTGAGGAAAGCACATTTCTGATCCACGCAACTGCCATGCTGAGTTTTGTGAGGAGTACACAGTAGTTCTTGAAGTATGCTACACTAATGCATTTGATGATCTTTCCTGTGCTTACAGAATTTGTATAAAATCATTTATGCATCTGTGTAAATTCTTGAAGTAAAACTGAGTTAATAACATTAAATTGTTAAAGCTGTAAGCAGATAAAATCTGCTTCCAGGAAAATCTCTTTGTCTTACTGACTTCAGCTGTCAGGACGTGCTTAGTTCACTATTAGTAATGGACAAAAGCTCTTGGAGACCACCAGAAGCCACCTTCGTGTTCTGAAAGTCCTTCTTATAAAAAGTATGTCGTTACGCATCATCCGATTTTCAAACAGACATTGCTTCTTCAAAGATTATCGCTGCCACAGAATATTAACAAAGTTAATCTCTGCCTTTAGATATATACAGTCTTTCTGTGGAAATGGGGAAAACTGTTCTGGAGGATTTAAAATGTTACATCACAAAAGGATGTTTTAGGCAAACATGCAGATGTTAAAGGATCCATGAACTTAAGTACCACAGTAATTTTCTTTCTTTTTTTTTTCCTTAATTGTTTTTTATCACTCTAGCTTTGAAGCTTCTTAGGTAGGTCTCTTTCAGTACCATAGTAGCAAAAGAAAATGTTTTAGTGTTTTGATTTTGAAAATATTCTACTAATTATTCTACTAGAATGCTAAAATGTTCTACTATAAAATATTCTACTAAAATATTCTACTTATCCTAGTTCTTATATTTATTTCCACTAAGAATTTTAGATTTTTAATTCCTGCAGAATTATTCACAGAGTTATGTTGTAAACAGTAATAAGAGTTTACCAAACCAAATAAATTGGCTTTGTTTTTAAAAGTGATGGTAAGGAAGGAGAGGAAGTGATATGGCCTGACAAAACATTTATGGCTAAAATATGAATAATCATACTGCTTGCTAGCAATTAGACATAACTGCCTATAGAACTAAATATTTAATTTCTCCCTGACACACTTGTGGTGAGTTGTGATGCCATCTTTTTCCTTTTCTCTGAAGCAAACTAGCTGTCAGCTACTTGCAGGCTGAAACAGACTGTTAGATCATGTGGCCCAGTAGACTGACTCAGTTTGGCATCTGGTATTGGATATGATTCAAAAACACTGTCATCATTTCTGCATAGATTTACACAATGTACTTCACAATACTCTCCATCTTATTATTTATATTTGATTTTTTGTCAGCCATTTCCTGTGCCATATGTGTTATTGTTTGTACACATATTAACAATGGGATAATGCGCCTTTATCTGCCATTACAAAATAATAGTCATCGTTTCTTTGTACTAATAGAGTTTGCTGGAAGAAATCGTTAATTCTACACTTAATGGCAGATTTGTCCAACAATCTGACCCTAAAATTGTTTCTGTGTCACTTAGACAGAGAAGATAACAGAATAGATTTGAAATGAATCGTTTGCATTTTCAAGACTTTGTGGCAATTTTAGCATTCAGGATTTAGAGAGAAAACATAGTAAAGAAAATACATATTAATACACTCATTCATAGCACACAATCTTAGTACATTCAGGAAATTCTGAACTCTAAACATTTCAGGAGTTTCAGTAAGATTTTTGTAGTTGTTCTTTGACTGTACTTTTATTCAAAGAGCTAAGCATGAATTAGAAAATAAGTACAAATAAGAAAGAAAAAATGGGATACCAGAACAATACTACTGGTGCACACAGTGTCCGAAGTAGTTTATTGAATTTTTCCATATGTTCTTCAGCGCAAAATGTGTCTTTCCTCCTAATGCAATGCAGTATGTGCCATATAAAACCAAGATACACTAGCAGGCATTTAATCTTTAGCTTAAACTGCTGTCTTGAAAATTATTAGCATTCAGTGCCAAGACTACTTTCTAGTGCTGTGCAAATCCCTGTTCATTGAAGGGGAATTGGACTAGCTGGCCTTTAAATGTCCCTTCCAACTCAAACAATTCTGTGGTTCTGAGTCCAACCAGTGCTGGTTCTTCTCTATCCTTGCATCTGAAATGTCAGTGTTGCATCTCTTTTTATTGCTGGAGAATTTAGTTAAATTTAAATTAAAGCAATCAGCTATTTAACTTCAGTAATTAGATGCTTTGTAACATCCAATTACCCCACAAATTGCATAACTCAATATTGGTTACAAATAAGTTTGCATTTGTCCATTGTACAGCAACAGCATTTGAGTAGCCTGTAACATCGTATGGTTTGATGAAATAAGCACAATGTGACACATCCTAGCTAATGCAATTCTTGTTAAATCAGTGAAACGATTTTTTAGGTTATTTTAGCTGAGAGATATTTCGGAAGCACAGTAAACACAACTAAACTACAGAATTGCTAATGCTAATTGCACAATTCTCTATTTGTGAAGTACAGTAAATCTGAAAGATATTTGCTTGTGCTTGACTTCTGATGTCCTTCATAGTTTGATTTGTTACTAGTTAAACACAAAGCCTTCAGCTGGCAATCAAAGAGACACTCAATCATCTCAGCTTTAGTTCCAATGCCTAATAACATGATATGGGAGTCGAGACAATATTTTTGGCATGGTTCCCTGTTTACAAATCCCTGCTTAAATAACATATTATTCTTCCTACTATTCCTACTTTCAGGAGTATGGAGCAAGGGGGACTTTGCAATAAAGCCTAGACATACTTTGTTTAATACAGTGAAACAAGTAAGAAAATGCTGAGATTCCCTTTATAAAATTGAACTTTACTGTGAGCTTTCTCAGCATCTGTTTGATTTATTATTTTGTTTCACTCTATTTGTGTCTGTAAGCCTCTATCTGATAATGGAAGAAAAATAGCAAGTTTTAGGTGAGCAAGGTATAATGGAACAGCAGGATTCTTGTGAGCCACTTAAATTAAAATGATGAGGGAGAAATAGATATTAATTATCTCAGTCTGCATTATCATTTCATTTCACAAGCAGGGAACATTTAGCACCCCAGGAGGAAAATAATTAACTTCCTTTGAGTTTTTCCACAGTGAACCAGTGCTCAAGAAGCAAAATGCTTTCTTTAAGTCTGGAGAAATAATTTAAAATCCTATATAGGGGGTAACTAGATGAAAGACCAGAATCCAGTATTGTTCACTGAGCAGGAATGATGAAATGAAAAGGTAGAAGAATCTATGTTTATGTTCGCTCTATCCCACAAGCTATGACCTCCTCTGCAGTGACAAGGACCTACTTCAATTTCAAGGCAATAGCTATAAATGTTAATAATTGCCTTTACCTCTTTCTCTGTTGCTTAGCTTCTTGCCCCATTACCAAAACCATAATGTTTCTCAGTAATTCATTCTCTACATAATCTCATTTCATTTCCCATGTTTCCTTTATTGTGTTTCACCTTGGGCAGTACATCATGTAAATAAAGCCTATATCCATAATCTGCTTAAAGAGAATTCACTCTTGAAAACTCCATTCCAACCTGTGTCCATTATAGCAGATCTTTTTAGACCTCATTAGGTGGGACGAGCAGGTGAGTATTTTGAAAGCTATTTCAGCATCTGTGATATAACCTTGAGTATATATTCAGAACTTCCAGTTGTACTTAAAGGATGAGCATGAAACAGATAAAGACATTGAGAAAGATGCTCATTGGACTGTATTTCTACTTCAAAAATGCCTACATTTGCTCTTAAAGACAACATTATTGTAGGCAATGATCAAAAGGACAAAAATCTCCAAGAGTTTGTGTTGAAGTATTTTCTCAAAGTAGAAATGGAGATAAAACATTCAAATAGGCTGGAGAATGTGCATATTGGTACTGAAGATGAAAATGATTGAGTTAAAACTGATATTTTATCTGGTTATTGTTTTGGTTTTTTTTCAATAAGGAAGAGAAAGTCTAGCTTCAAACTGTTCTCTCTGTATCTTAGAAAACAGAAATAAATGATATAATATTTGTGGAAAAGACGTAGTACTTTTAAATTCTATTTCTTATGTATTATGATGGAGGAGCAGTGCGTTGTCCTTTTTAAACCAGGTTTGACTTTGAGTTTGTTTAGCATTTCAACAAGCTGTGAGTGAAATGAAAATGAGCTGATTCTCTTCTACTTCTGTGAAAGCCAAATGCCTGTGAAGGATTTTGACACTCTCTCATGTCATCTCACATTTATTTGATGCAGTTATTGGTGTTTTTCCATTATTGGTCTTAGGTTTTTGTTTCTAACAAATCTGAAGCCCTTTTTCATTTCAGTTTTAGTAGTGAGCAGTGTTCATGGCAGGAAACAGGTAGAATTTGAAATGCTACCTGTCCTAGATACCAGATAGAGCTAAAAATATTAATTAACATTCTACCTGCGTTTTTTGTGTGCACTTAAAGACATAGGAAATTAGTTCTTCTAACACATTTTATTTTACATAAGAGCAAAATAATAGTTACTTTCAAGCCTAGAAAAAGTCATTAATGTTTCTTTCCTCCCTTTTCTCTTTTTGTTCTCAAGCTTCATTCTGACTTGGACAAGGGAGTGGGCACTGTTAAATATACCCTTTCAGGAGATGGTGCCGGCACTGTTTTTACTATTGATGAGACCACAGGAGACATTCATGCCATAAGGAGCCTAGATCGAGAAGAAAAACCATTCTACACACTCCGGGCACAGGCTGTGGATGTTGACACCAAGAAGCCACTAGAGCCTGAATCAGAATTCATCATCAAAGTGCAGGACATTAATGATAATGAGCCCAAGTTTCTGGATGGGCCTTACATTGCCAGCGTACCAGAAATGTCTCCAGTAGGTAAGGAGCTTTAAACTCTCGATAACTAATTGCATAACTCTTGATAACTTAATTGTCTCAATATGCATTTCCTGCTGAGGAGAGAAAGGGAATGAAATGAAATGAAAATATATCTTAAAAAATTTACTGTTAGAAATGTCTCACTGTCTACTTAGAAATATAGATTGCAGATTTTTTTCTCTTTTTCTTTTTTTTTTTTTGCTTTATTTGCTTGTTTAAAAAGTTGATGTCCTACATAAGCGAGTCCTTTTAACTTTTAATGCCTGAAGACATGAGAAGAAAAAAAATGGTACTCATGGCAGATACTCCAACTCTCTAAGGTTGTGTACTCTCAGACTTGGTATTGCATGAGATGAAGTGTGTTTCCTTTTCTTCCTAGTTCATGTTCATTATTTGCTTTGAAACATCTTGCCATTTATTGTTTCTGACTATGCTGCTGCTAAACTAACAGCATTTGCATAATCCCACAGTTATGATATGAGACAGAATTCTTTATCCTGTTACCTTGTACGTGCTGATAGTAATAATTGCCCTCACCTGGCAGTCACAATGCAAGAATAGAAGTGGGGAAGATCCAGAAGATTTGGCTGAGATCTTGAAAACATATTGTTCAAGATATGGAGTGCACTAGATTCCTAAGGCAGAGAAAATAGAAGTTTGATTCCAAACATGGTAAATTTTCAAATCTGTAAATATTATTGTAGGAACAGAGAATTCTTGAATCATAGAATCATTTGTGTTGGAAGTAGTCATGAAATGTTATCTTGTCCAACTTCCTTGCAATGAACAGGGACATTTACACTCAGATTATGTTGCTCAGAACTTGGTCCAGCCTGACCTTGAATGTCTCCACGGACAAGGTATCCAAAATCTTTTACTTTCCAAAGTATAGAAGTACATATATAAGGATGCCGGAGCACTAAAGTAGGTTTTTGTTTGGAGAATTTTCACAAAACAATAGGCAAATGTCAGAACATAAATAGCACTGATATTGCTTTGGAGCAGGAAAATGCCACAAGTGACTATTTCAGGTCTCTTCTTCATGACTGATTCTGCAGTGGTCCCAAACGTTGCATTTGTAACTCACACTACCTGCATTCGCTAGCCGTACCACATATGGTACTTTGGGCTTCTCTATGAACAGCAGAAATTAATTTCATACTGGGTTGGGAAAACAAGTGGTGGTTTGAACCTATTGCCATTTCCTCTCCTAAGCTCCCAGTACTCCAAAAGCCATTACAAGTCATTTAATGTTCCCTTTAGTTACTAAGAGTTTCAGAAGTTTTCTGACCATGAAATGTGCAGAGATTCTGTTGGTCCTTCTGTGCAGCTCAGGTAGTAATATTTTGTATGACATTTCAGGAAACAACTACCTATCTACACATGTTGCTACATAAAATTAATGGGGTACTGTTTTAAATTTTATGATAAGCAGTTGTAGTATGTGATAAAATGTAATGTGAGTAGACACGTAGAAATAGTTGCATTAACCTCATACATCACCAAATCAAAGAATAGTAGGGGTTAGAGGGGACATGTGGAAATCATCAAGTACAGCTCACTGCTAAAGCAGGTTCCGTACAGTAAGTTACACAGGTAGACAGGTCTTGAATATCTCCAGAGAAGAAGACTCTACAACATCCCTAGGCAGCTTGTTCCTGCACTCTTTCACCTTCAAATTAAATAAATTTATTCTTTATGTGCAAATGAAATTTCCTGTGATGTAGTTTGTGCCCATTGCCCCTTGTCCAGTTGCTGGGCACAACTGAAAAGTGCTTGGCTCCATCCATCCAATTCTCACTCTTTAGATATTTATAAGCATTGATAAGATTCCCCTCTCAGCCTTCTCTTCTTCAGTCTGAACTGTCCCAGGTCTCTCAGCCTTTCCTCATAAGGGAAGTGCTTCAGGCCCCTCATCATTTTTTTGGCCCTCTGCTGAACTCTCTCCAGTTGTTCCCTGTCTTTCTTGAACAGGGGAGTACAGAAATGGACACAGATGTGGCATCACCGGGGCAGAATAGAGAAGGAGAAAAGCCTACCTCTCAACCTGCTGGCCACACACTTTTGAAAACACCCCAGGATACTATTGGTCTTCCTGGCCAATGGCCACAAGGGCACAGTGCTGGCTCTTGGACAACCTGCTGTCCACCAGGACACCCTGGCATCATAGCCTACTCATGTGTCAGCCATTCCTCCCAGTTATGTATCATCAGAAAACATGCTGAGAGTGAACTCTATCCCTTTAGCCAATTGTTGAAGAAGTTTAAACAAGTCTGGATCCAGTACCAATATGTAAGGATAAGTCACCTACAGGTAAGCATATATAGATTAATGGTACACTCTCTCACTCTCTGTGTCTTCTTTTTATTGAAAAAGTAAACATATGCATGCAAGTCATGCCTGACAAACTTGGGTGTTTTTTTATGATGGAGTTACAACATCAGTGGATTAAGGAAGAGCAACTGACGTCATCTACCTGGACTTGTTCAAAGTGTTTGACACTGTCCAGCATAACATACTGGTCACCAAATTGGAGAAAAAATGGATTTGATGGATAGACCACTCACTGGATAGGAAATTGGCTGGATAATCTCACTCAGAGAATTGCAGCCAGTGTCTCAATGTCCAAATAGAAACCAGTGATGAGTGGAGCTCGTCAGGAACTGGTGCTGGGACTGGTGTTATTTAAAATCTTTGTAGGCAACATGGACAACAGGGTCAAGTGCACTCTTAGCAAGTTCACAGACAGCACCAAGCTGAGTGGTGCAGTTTATGCACTAGAGGGAAGGGATGCCATCTAGAGGGACTTGGACAGGCATGAGTGGTGGGCCCATGCCAACACCAGGACGTTCAGTAATGCCAAGTACAAGGCCCTGCACCTGGATTGAAGGCATTCCCAAGCATAATTATAGGCTGGGCAGAGAATGGCTTTAGAGTATTCCTGAGGAGAAGGATCTGGGGGTGTCATATGATGAAAGCTTCAACATGAGCCATCAATGTGTGCTTGCTGCCCAGAAAGCTGTCTCTATCCTGGGCTGAATCAAGAGAAGCATGATCAGCAGGTTGATAGAGGTGATTCTGCCCCCCTACTCTATTCTCACGAGACCCCATCTGGAGTATTGATTCCAGTTCTAGGGTCCCAAACACAAAAAGGATATCAAGCTGTTGGAGTGGGTCCAGAGGAGTGCCATGAAGATGAGCAGAGGGCTGGAGCACTTCCACTATGAGTTCAGACATAGGGACAAGACAAGGTAAAACAGTTTTAAACTGGAAGAGGATAGATTTAGACTAGATTTTAGGAAGAAATTACTTACTGTAAGAGTAGTGAGACACTGGAAAAGATTGCCCAGTGAGGTTGTGGTTGTCCCTCCCTGGAAGGATTCAAGACCAGGCTGGATGGGGCTTTGAGCAACCTGGTCTAGTAGGAGGTGTCCCTGCCTATAGCAGAGGGGATGGAACTAAATGATCCTAAAGATCCAATCCAAACCATTCTATGATTCTATAATTCTATGGATGTCAGGTAAAGTACTAACAATGATTTTATTTCATGGGGAATTCTTTTCAAGGTATGCCATGCACTGTGGGTTTTATATTGAGAGGGAATTGCAAGACTGAGATGTAACTGACTGTTATGCAACCTGCAGGTATCCCTTTAAAAAAAGTAATTTTAATGTATTCTCCATTGGAAAAACAACAGCAAATGCAATGGCAAGAATACGTCCTCTTGACCTCTACATTATTCAGGCACATTCACTACCTCTAAATGTTACTCATAACAGTTTTTGTTTTTCTCCATAGCAAAAGTTAAAGATGGATAAAAATTGACTTGAAAAGGCTAGGCAAGATAAAATGGAGACCTCAACTCCAATCAGTGGTTATGAAAGTAGATAACAGATTTTGCTTTTGGGTTGTCTTGCAGCAAAAATACAGAAAAATGCTAGCCATGATGCTCCAGGAGATAGTGCTTTCTCAGGTCTAGGTCTTAACACTTTCATTCTCTGTCTTATTTCTGCTCTTGTTAACATACACAAGTTCAGAATTTTCAGAGGATGTAACAGTACTGCTTTCCCTTATTAGTACTATTTAGTTGCACGTATAGAAGTGCCTAGATCTACCATTGCCTGAGGATAACATAGAAAATAACTTAGATTTTTTAGCTAGTGCAGCATATAGTTTCTTTGGGAAAAGCACTAATAAACACATCCTCTCCGGTTTTTTATACTTTTATTTTTTAGTCATCAGTTTTTAACTCCCAAGTATCTTAAACTTCACTTACTATATGTTTGCAACAGTGTCTATTAAGAACTGCATTCACACATGTTGTTTGTTTTCTGTGGGAAATATGCTACAACATTATTAGTTTCCCCCCTTGCTAATCATTTCTATGACAGGCTCTGATGACCAGTCATAGAATCATAGAATGGCCTGGGCTGAAAAGGACCTCAAAAATCATCTAGATTCAACCCCCTTGTCATGGACAGTGTTGCCAACCACTAGAGCAGGCTGCCCAGAGCCACATCCAGCCTTGCCTTGAGTGCCTCCAGGAATGGGGCATCCACAGCCTCTCTGGGCAACCTGTTTCAGTGCCTCCCCACCCTCTGGATGAAAAACTTCCTCTTAATACCTAACCTAAATCTCCCCTGTCTTAGTTAAAAACCATCCTCCCTTGTCCTATTTCTATCAACTCATGCAAACAGTCATTCCTTATCCTGTTGATACACTCCCTTCAATTACGGAAGGCCACAGTGAGATCTCCCTGGAGCCTTCTCTTCACTGAGCTAAACAAACTCAGTTCCCTCAACCATTTTTCATAGTAGAGATGCTCCAGTCCTCTGATCATTTTAGTGTCCCTCCTCTGGACCTATTCCAAGAGCTCTGTGTCCTTGTGCTGGGGGCCCCAGGCCTGAATGCAGTACCAATGGCTTACTGGTTTTTATCTTTATACAAAACACCTTTTAAGTACCACACTCTGCAGCTGTGGGAGAGGAATTGGAAGTCTTGTGAAACAAGGTGTCCTTCAGAGCCCTTACACACAAAATAGAAATTTTCTTAACTACAAAGTTTCCAGTTTTATAACATCTATTAATTGCTGTCCCTGAATCTTTGGTAGCTGAAGATAAACCTCAACATTCGTTCCCAGATTCAGAGCTATAGTCCTAAGGTTATAATAAAATCTTGTATCCTGGTGATAGCAAAAGATACAAAAATTCCTGGATCCTCATGTCAGGTTTTCTGAACGTAGATGACACTTAAAGATATATGCTGTATTCAAATTTCTCATAGTATATTTTCCAATAACTTCATTTTGCTACTGTCAATACATGTTTTCAGTGAAAACCTGACTTCTCCCATGCAAATTTTCTTTGAGGTTATATTTAAGTCTGTTCTACATTGCCTGTAGACTGAGGTTTTTCTTTGATTAGTTGTTGGTTTATGTTGTGGTTTATTCTTTTGTTTGTTTATTTTTCAATTGGTTGATTCTTTTTCACGCTAATCAATACCACCTCTTAAAAAAGTGTTAAGATGATGCTTACCTTCTACATTTTTCTAAAGCTGAGATAATTTTGGGACTACCATTTTATTTAAGGTTACATTCCTTACTGGGAACCAAATTTCTTCTTGTGCTATTTAGTCAGAAAAAGTAACATCAGCAGGATGTTTATTATGCTCTAAAACTCTAATTTAAGACAGCTGCAAAACAGGATGCCTACCTGTTTTACATCAGAGGCAATTAACCTCACACCTTCACATCTTCCACACATGCAGTGTAATTTACTGACCAACTAAAAGGGGATACAAAAAGGTTTATCACAGATGCAGTCAAAAGAAAATATGTATTGTCTTGAAAAGGGGTCTTATTTACAGACTGCTGAATCATGCAGGCTACTTTACTAATGTATTATTTTCATTATTTCAGATACTCTTTAAGTGTGTAGTGTTAAAATATTATAATGGAAGAATATTGTTATCTCAGAAGCTGATATCATTGCTCGGATAACCATTGGAGCAAGGAGCTGCAGAATACTGTATGAGAAAGTATTTATTTTGAAGGAACAACGATGTAAAATTCCTTACAGAGAAACTCAGCAGATGGAGTAGAGCTAATATTTTAAGAAAACGAATTGCTATGCTGTTAATCTATGCCTAGTCAAGAAACTTATAAAGTTTAAAGGTTAGACTACTTTCTTTCTTCTGATTTTGGTTTGATTTAACCATCTTTATCTGATACCATTATCCTGAAATAATGTATCAAAGTGTCGCACAAACCAGAAATGGAAATCTTCATGGATGAGAACTGAGAAGGGGAATGTAATTTCTTCATTTGTAAGTAAGAAAAATATGTTGTCCTCAAATGTAGCTTAATTAACTTTGTTGCTGATTCTGGTGGCTGTTCCAGCTTCTTTTGCAACATAGCTCCTGCAAGAATGCAAATATGAGAGTGAGATTAAACAAAGGTTATCTCTTTATTGAAACTTCAAGTCCTGGTGAATCAGAATGGTAGCATACCAGCATTAAATACACATTCAGGGAAAGATCTAAATATTTTTGTATATAAAAATATGTACAGAAATATATCTGCATTTCTTATGTGTTCATTTCACCAAATAGACGTAGTTAAATTGATCATATTATTAACAGTGTATTTACCTGTGAAAAATCTGTAACTTCTGACACAATATACTATTTGTTTTCTAAGGTATTGCCATTATTTCTCTATGCTTACAGCCAGGATTGTGCTAAATTCTTGACTCTTTAATTCCCTAAGTTATAGATACCATGTATTAATTCCTAGACAATCTTGTTTCATACCTTTCTTCTAAATTAACTCTTTATGGCTTTGGAGAGCTCTACAAATTTAATGTCATCATGGCAATTATTCTGCCTTTTTGATTGTTAATCAAATAGCAATGGAATATGTTCACATTACATAGCTGTATTTCTGATTATAGTTGAATTCTATTTGCAATTGCCTCAATGGTAGCATTACAATGCTCTATGGTACTACAAAATTGGTAACCAGTTATTTTTACTGTGTGTCCCCCATGATACCAAGCAATCACTAGAAGCGTGTTATGGATATTCTTCCTAGTGCATTGACAGGCTACAGATAGTCTCTATTAAGTCTTTGGCAGTATTCCTTCCGATGTCAGTACTTCAAGAAGGCTTAAGCATTGACAAAGGCTTATAATATTTAAGTATATGTTTAGTAGTTTACTCAGTAATTTAATGTAAAAAGATATAAATGTTTAGAAAATTTACCCAATGAACTGGTGGGCAGATAGAAACTCTGGAACATGTACACTGGTTTGACACCACCTATAGTTGCCTGGCTGTGTATAGCCAGGAGCTTAGCCTGGTGTAGCACATTATAATGAGATGGAAAGCACAGTACTAAAAGCAAAGTTTTGGCTGCAACAAATGAGGACAAGCCCACATGCTGCAGCTGTGGATGCAGAAATATGCATCCACGAGATAAGAAAGAAAACTTGCTTATCTTTGAAGGCCTCAGATAGGTAGGGATCTGCCAAACCTCAAATGATGTCTGGGAAGGAGAGGATCCTGGTTCCACCTTTTCTGGTCACTCAGATGCATTGCATGCACTTCAGCTCCCCTGGGTTGGCCCTGCTTTTCCACCAGGTGCTAAGTTGCTGTTTCAGGCTGTGACTTAGCATTTCTGCTACAGCTGAGCAAAAGCTGGGGAGAAAGGACTATGAGACATGGAGATTGTGTTTCCATTGGTACAAATTCCTGGCTTCTGGCAGTACGTTTTTAAGCACTTTTGGAATTGCGCTCAGCCTGCTGTAGAATATGTCGCTTGTGAAATTTGTAGATGCCAGAGAGGTATTTATATAGAATTGCACGATGTCATGGTGAGATATCTGGTGGTATAGTCTGTGCAGCCTCGGTCTGCAGCTCTACTATCCCCACTATGATCTTCATGCTTTTTTTCTAGTGATGGGAATTAGATGAAATATTTGAGATGGAAATTGACTCAATTTGAATAGGAGGATAACAATGACTTGTTTACTCTCTTTTCCATTTCTAATAATTCCCATCAATCATTTTGCCTCTTTTGTACACGAATAATCATTGAACTGATAGCTCAGGAGCATTTTCCACAGTGATTCCACAAACAACATTTGATAAGTAACTGAGCTGCAACCCATCTGTTTGACAGTACTGATAAAGCAGATTTTCCCAGGTGTGTTACTTGGTACTTTTTAGAGTGAAATCTCCTGTCCTCAGTGACTTAGTACCTTACCACTCCCCTGCAATGTTTTGCAGTCAAGTGTTTCATTTTGTCAAGGTATCACCTGCTTATATATTCTCTTTTATTAACAATCTATGAGTTCAGATGACAGTGTCAGCCGCTGTCTAGTAAAAAACATTTATCCCTACCATTTGATTTCTACATTTTATTTGGGTGTTAAAAAGCTATTTTCTTTTTTTAAATTATTATTATTGCTGTTATTTCCATTGCCATTTATTTATTTATAATTAAGTCTTTGGTTTGGAACCTTGCTCAAAGCTTTATGAAAATCTACATACTGTTTTTCTATGCATATATATATATATTTATGTATTATACATATACATTCAGTGATTCACTGCAGTTTTAGAAGGTTTTGTAAAGAGTGGCTTACTTCTACAACACTGTAATAACTCATTAAACAGCTTCAGTTGGAAAGGACCTTAAAGACCATCTAGTTCCTACTGCCATGTAATGGACAGGGCTACCACATCAGATCAGGGCCCCAACCAACCCAGCTTTGGAAGCTTCCAGGGATGGGGCATCCACATCTTCTCCAGGCAGCCTGTTCCAGTGACTTATTGCTCTATGATTAATGAATTTTTTCCTAATATCTAACACAGATCTTCCCTCTTTTAGTTTAAAACCATTCCCCCTTTATTTTCACTATTAGACAATGGAAAAATTAGGAGCTCCTCCTGTTTATAAACTCCGTTCAAGTACTGGAAGGCCACAATGTAGTATACCCTGAGCCTTCTCCAAGCTAAACAAGCCCAACTCTCTCAGACTTTCCTCATGAGAGAGGAGTTCCTCTCTTATCATCATCCTCATAACCCTCCTCTTGTCCCTCTCCAGAAGTTCCACATCTTTTGCTGGGGGCCCAGGTCTGGATGCACGATGGGACTTCACTGGGGCCTCATGAAGGCCTTCTCATTGTACTTTATTGGTGTAGGTTGGTACAGGTCTACTAACCTGTCCAGCACTTGGGATAGTTCTGGTGTTCTTTTCATACCAACAGCTTTTTAGAGAAATCACTATCACACAGCCAGTCACATCAAATGTCATTTTGCACATTGCAGTTAATGTTTCAGCAGTATCTCAATTACAGCTGCTTTCTTAATTGCAGTTTGTGTCTTCGACATTCTTTTTTAAAATTATGGATAAAAATATCTGCTACACTGATGATCAGTATGTTTTATAGCCCTTGTATTCAAATGTGAGTTTTAAGAAAGAAGCAGAAGGAAAGGCAGGTTGACTTCTTGGCCCTTTGTCAAAGATGCTTCCCAGTATACAAGGGGCATTGCACACACTCACAAACACAGAAACAACTTAAAAATAAAAATAAAAACAAAAACCTAAAACCTCACACTGAGACACTGAGAGAAAATTACTAGCAAACACTAAAAGCTTTTGAAACAGAAGTGTTTCTTGGCATTATGATGGATCACAATGAAACCTAGGCAGATTCAACTGCTGTAAAAAATCTCTTAGACAAAATCCTTTTAGATCAAAAGGGAGAAAGAAAATAATTCAGTGAATCAAGGTTAAAGGATTTTGACTGTAGTAATACTTGCTGTTATTTTTATTTCACACACTTTGGCTGTTGGAATTTGTTAGCAAAACAAGGAAACTTGGCAAATATTTTTAGCCAGGAGAATTATGTAGAAGGAAAGTTATGAAGGATATGATCCTGCAGAGATGCACACAGCAAAGTTGTATAAGGGGCTTTTGCTGTTAAGAGTGAGGTGTTAAATAGTTTTGTTTTTATTCTGCATGCTTGTTTCATAGGTCCAAAATATTGTTCTCCATGCTGAATTCATGTAAAGCATATAAGTCTCATGTCATGTGTATTTTGTACATTCTGTACTGTTTTGAACTAGGTATGGGCAAAATTAAAAACTAATTTCCCAACAGATAAAACCAGTACATTGCTATCCACACTGTGACTTTGTCACACTTTAGGATCAAAAGTAAATAGCACTTGACCACATCCAAGTCTTTTGATGTAGACAGTTTGCCCAGCCAGTATTTTATTTATTGTATTATTAAAACTGAGCTATTTGTTTTTTCTCTGAATATGTATGTCAGTTATTTTTATGATGCTGAATCATGTTAGTTTTTTTAATATATACTGAGAAGCTTGGTAATTATCGGTACTTCATTGTGGTTTGCATAATCCTTTCTGGGTTTAGAATAGATTACATTAGTGTTGTTAGGATTACGAGTTAATTTTTGTTAATAACACTATCGCTGAAGGAAAGGTATTTTAGTGTAGCACTGAGAAATGCAGGAATTGGTTCTAGACAGACACATGGAATGTCTAAATACGAAACGTGTTGTGCTGATTGTTGTTTAGTAGCCACTAATCATCTGTAAATGTTAAGAATTAACAAGAAGTTGCTTTTTCTGTATCACAAAATGGCTCTATATTTTAAATATCTTTTCAGCAGGACCTGTTCTTTTGGCAACCAAGTGGTTTTAAACATTAAAGATATTTTAAAAGTATTATTTTTCTTAGCCACTGAGTGATTGTAAACCTTAAATATGTTTCATAAAAGCTGCTTTTCACGTTGCTGCCTGCATGGCTAGGAACATCATTTTTCTTTAAAGACTGAGCTATTTTTTTCTCATTAGTTCATTTCTATTTATAATTTTTTCATATAAGAAGAAGTGTAAGACTTCACTGGCATGAGGTAGGGCTTCATTCATGACAAACAATCATGTTCTAACCATCTTCTAACAAAGAAACTCCAAGTAATGACAGCAAGCTAGATTTAAAGCACATTTTTAGGATATTTTATGCGGACATGAGCATATGTAAATCTAGTGTTCTTCTCCACCATTTTAGTACATAACTCTGCATTAAGACAAAATAATTAAAGCAGACATGAATTATATTCTATACTAAGATAACTGGCCTTAGAAATCAGTCACTGATAGGCTGTGTGACTCAATCAAGTCATCATCAGTCCTAGAGCAGGATAAAACAGAAGGCAGAATAGTCTCCAAGCTTGCTAAGCAAATGGGAGCCACTAAACCAAATAAGATTAAGGGCTTTAATTCTGTGTACAGAAATAACTTCATGTGGCAAATTAGATGTAATCCTAGGAAGTCTCAGAGTGATAAGAAAAGTGTTCATGACAATCTGGCTTTACTAGAACAATGAGAAAAAAATGTAAATTGCAAATATTCTGTGAATGACAGATTATTCTGTTTGGAGAATTCTCTAAGATTTAAAGTCTACAGCAAAGATACTGCAGATGAAAATGAAAGCTTAGGAAAAAAGATCTGTTGAAAACAGGGGTACAAAAGTACTGCAGAATGAGGAAAAGCACATGATGGAGTATTTTTAAATGGCATGTTTTCCAATTAAGTAAGTGTATCTGTCTGTAGACATTAAGATCTAATGAATCCTAGATACTTCCAACTTTTCCTCAGCTTTAATAAGGAATGGCATAGACTGGCAAACTCATACAATGTCTATCCCATAAAGGTTACCTTTTTCCTGGTTAAAGGATTATCACAGGTCTTACATGAATTTAATGTCCCTCAAATCTCTGATCAGCATGGATCTCAACAGAGCTAGTTGTAACATTTTCAGAGGAGTCTTATATATATATATTATATATAACCTTCTGTAGAATTTTAAGGTAAAGATTTGCAGTTCTGTTAAAATATTTTTTGAACTAACAGGCATCCATGTTGTGAGTCATCCTCCAGGTCAGCTGATTGACATTAAACGAGTAATTGCCAAATTACTGGAGAAGCATTCTTTCTTCTAACCTGAGAAGCCAAGCATGGAGTAGATCCTTGCTTGCTAGCAAGCAGTCTGTACTCCAGGCAACCTTCTCTGGAACTGGAAATCTACTGGTTTGCCTGTTTCATGGTGTCTGCCATGACAAAGGTAGGTTGCCATGCTTCCCAGACTGTAACTAAACAGTTTCTAAATAAGTAGGAAGAAGATCGTTGGAAATAAAGCGAACTGATCTCTTTGCCAATAATTCAGCAGTGTCAGTATTATTTTCTGGTGAGTGCTGGTACTTTTTTACTGGAATGAAACAGAATGAAACAAAAAAATAAAGCTACCTAAAAAATCCTGATTAAAAAATAATCCACTATCCAGAGAGAGGAGATTTAGATTAGATGTTAAGAAATTCTTTACTCAGAGGGTGGTGAGGCAGAGGCCTCCCAGAGAAGCTGTGGGTGCTTCATTCCCAGAGTTGTTCAGTGCCAGGTTAGACCGAGTCCTGGACAGCCTAATCTGATGAGTGGCAGTCTTGCCCTTGGCAAGTGGGTTGAAACTAGGTATCTTTAAAGTCCTTTCTGACCTAAGCCACTCTGTTATTCTATTATACTCCATTCATATTTATTCCTGTTAGTAAATCATGCATCACTTTTAAAATTTGTTCTGAAGTAGTATCCTAATTTATTTGAAACATAACATTTTTTATGTGGCTAAGTTTTCTATATTGTTCAACCATAGGAAGTTCAAATTAGAAGCCTATTATCGTCCTGCCTCTGTACGTGACCAGTACTAGTATATAAATGAAAGTTAAAAACACATTTGTGCAGATTATCATGTAATTGTCTTTAGGGGAGAAGGCTGTACCCAGTCACAACTTACTTGTTTTTTAACTGTTTAAAATGGCTGTTATTAGGATTTACATTCATGTCAGATACTTCTCTTATCCCCATTTTCTTAGTTGTAGTGACTGTATACTCTCTAAACTGATTGTGTAATTGTGCAAAATGTTTTCCTATTTTTTAACATTTCTGACTCTGTCTGGAAGGTAAACAATGGATAAAAATAGTTTATTTTTGATACAGTCCTAACTTCAGTATACTTCTTTATCATGTCCTGTCTTAAACAGATGAAATCTTTAAAATTCCATGTGGAGAACTTTTCATGTCTCAATTACTTACACAGCTTGTCTCTGATCTCCTTTTATTTCTCCTGACCTTTTAGCAATAGGACAACAGTAATCAATATTTTCCACAGTTCTGAGAGAATTCAGATGAGAAATAAGCCTGAAGGTTCATATGCTCAAGACTGTAATTTATAGTCTTGCAAGAGATGATAGAGACACAGATGCTCAAATTATCAGCTCCACTTACTTCTTCTCTGGTTCAGTAACTCCAAATTCATCTACATTTTCTTTCTGCTTCCACTCCATCTCACCTCATTCCTGTATTGTAAGCCAAACTATGTCAGATTGTTTCTAGTAAATGTTTGATAGTCCTGGGGTTCTTTCATAGTTCTTGCATGTGATTCTGATTGAATCACATTCACAAGTTTTGAATGCTTACACAGTATTAATCAATGAATATAATCCAGTGGGACATAGCACCTCTCAATTCAAACAGCTGATGAAGCCGTGTTCCTTCAAAAGATCAGCCAGAAAAGAAAAACAAAAATCAAACAAACAAAAAAGCAAGCTTCCCCTAATTACAAAGAAATAGAAATGATTTAACATGATACACTGATAGTTTGATAGTTTTATTTGCAGTACTGCTGGTGGAATAAGGAGGGTAACTTTTACATTTGGGAGGAGGAAGAGTGCCTGAATATATGTAAATTACTACTTTTATTTGCCACATCCCAGATTCTGACACTAGAATGTTGGAATGGCTAGAGCAGGAAGAAATAACAAATTCCCTTTTAAGCTGTTAACAAATAATAATAAAAAAAAACACCAAATAACAAGTAAATTCTGTTATTTCCTGAAGAAAGCATTTCATAAATGACCTAAAAGTTGCCAAGATGTTGGACTACTCACCTGAATCAAAAGATGGTAGCAAGACATTAGCCCCTTAAATTCTTAAATCCATATGAAGATGGTAATTTATAAGTTGTAGAAGATGATGAGTTGTAAAACAGGAGTACTTTGGGCCACTGCACAGCAAGAAGAGGTATCTGAATTGCTCATTTAAAGCAAAGATATACGATGAGAACTACACCAGCACATCCTACTGATCTTCTGCTGGGCTGAAGCTGTGGAGGTTCAGTACTAGCTGTACTGCAATCTAGATACTTAATATTTTAGCCACCTTTATCAGTTTACTTTGGAGAGCACAAGGGGACAGAAACAGTCCTGATAGGGTAGATTTTATGGCAGTGTGTTGCAAGGGACTTCAGGACACTAAGTCAACTGCTGCCTTGCATAAATGCCCTGATGGTTCATATCCATTGTCACTCTTACACAAATTGGCAACATTAAGGCCAACATGAGCCTCCCTGTCCACACTGCGAACGTGTTTTATAGTTTGAGGGTTTACTGACTTGCATGCACAGTGTGCATGGTGTCTGTACTGCTCTTATCAGCTGTGGAGTTCTTGGACATGATTTTAAGATCTCATTAATGAGTACTTTTTTTACCAGCACATTTTCACACAAAATTTGTAAGGGTATTATGTCAATGAAAAAGTTTTATGGGCAACTTCTTTTCTTATTTTTATTTTTTATTTTATTTAGTTCTCTATGTGCTGGCCACATAAATGATTTTTGAAAACCCTAGGCAGGCTCCCAATCAGCAATTACAAAACTGAGCTTTACCACCAAGCCTAAAACAGCACTGAGCTAAAGTTTGCTGCTATGCGTTAGAGATGTGAATCAATATGTTTTTGAAAGTTGGCCAGGCAGTTGCAGCAGGATCTCTGGAGCTCAACCAGATCAGACACAGTTCAAATTCCACCCTATGGCAGTAGATGATCTGGGGTATACCATGAAGGGTTATATGTCCATACAGTTTTATTTCACTGATTCCAAACATAGTTTCTTATTATTTGCCTAAACCTGGAAAAAAAAAAGAAATTTTTCCATGGATTCCTAAAATGTCACCTAAGCCTTCCTGCAATTTGCTTGCACATAGGGCTGTCTGAACTTTACTCTGCTGAGCAGCCATATGCCAGTTAATGCTTAAGCACTGTCAGAATTCATAAAGTAGATATACTTAATTCTTCTTTGGAAGCCAGTCTGTGACATTTTCAGAGTTCAGCATTATATTCCATGCAAAATTTGGCTGAAAGAGAGGTCATCTGTCTTTGACTGCAGTGAGGTAGGTAGAAAACTTACACAATATGCTGGAGATGCAGCTTTATTCTTTTTTAAGTAATATTTATTATTTATTTATTTATTAATGGGCAGCTTTGAATACCACCTTTGTTTTAACCACCAGGCCAGGGAGCCTTTCTTAATCTTTCTCACTTCTCCCTCTTTTTGGCCTTATGAATATTTAATGATCTTATATAAAACAGATCAGCTTCCTCCTTCAAGAGAGTAATGGTCTGAGCATTCACTTAAGAAGCAGGAGATAAGAATTCAACCACCATAAAACAGAAGATTGGCTTCTGCTGGGCATTCAAGAGGGAATATTGCCTGCTTCTCCATTTTGTCAGAATTAGGTTGTTTTAAGCCATTAACAGAGAAGCAAGCTCAAAACTGGTTTTCCACAGTAAATAATTTCTGAGAAAGGTGTAATCTAGGATACAATTTTTCTCATTGGTGTTTCTTACAGACTACAGCAACTTTTCACAAACAGGCTCTTTTATACAGATCGTATTTTTGGGCATCTAAACATCACCAAGTAGAAATAAGCTACATCTGGGTTTATTGCATTTTGCTTTGGCTGGTTTTATGATTCATGTCCTTAGTATCTCTGTGCTGTAGCTGTTGTGTATAAACACATCATGTAAAGTAACTTCTCTATTTTATAGGTGTGTTCTTTAAAATGTTGAAAATTGAGAGATCTTGTATGCTGCAGCATATGTGATCATGGAATTTAATGTACAGAAGGAATATTCATTTCAAAGCTTGCTTCTTAATGCATTGATGTTTCCAGAACTGATGCAGCACAACTGAGAGTGCATGTACAAGGGGCCTGAGGGGAATTCACCTGGAAAAAACTCTTTTTTTTATGTGTTTGGGAAGGAGTCAGTGAACAATTAAATTTGAAGAATAGGAAAAATATAGAATAAAACGTTGGGAAGCAGCTCACAGCTGAAAACAGGCTGAAGATTTAAAGGTCATTAAAAGGCCCAAGCATGATTAGTTCAGTGAGTTAAGACATTAACTGTGTTGTCATTCTTTATGCATGTGAAGAGAAACGTGTATGGCTTACTAAAATACACTTGATAGCATTTTTAATAGTCCTTTGTAGTTGTATGGCTTTTCTCTGACTTACTCTCAGACCTAAATTATAAAGTCTGACAAGTTTTTGCCTTGTGTACTGTTTTCCATTATGGACCTCTTACTACCAGGAAGACTTCGAGCCCCTATAGCATGTCCAGAAAAGAGCAACAAAGCTGATGAGAAATCTGGAGCACAAGTCTTATGAGGAGAGGCTGAGGGAACTGTGATTGTTTACTCTGGAGAAGAGGAGGCTTAGGGGAGATCTTATGGCTTTCTACAACTTCCTGAAAGGAGGTTATGGTGAGTTGGGTGTCAGCCTCTTCTCCCAGTTAACTAGCAATGGGACTAGAGATAATAGCCTCAAGCTGCACCAGTGGAGATTCGAGTTGGATATGAGGAAAAACTTAACTGAAAGAATGATGAGGCTCTGGAAAAGGCTGCCCAGAGAGGTGGTAGAGTCACTGTCCCTGGAAATGCACAATAAACATCTAGATGTTGCACTAAGGGACATGGTTTAATGGGAAATATCGGTGGACAGATGGACTGGATGGATGGTCTTGGAGATTTTTTCCAACCTTGGTGATTCTATGATTCACCACTGTCACTTTCTTTCCTGTAAATAATGTTATATATATCCAGCCTCCAACTGAAAGACTGGTGAACTGTAGGAGCTGCAAAGTCACCTCTTATTAAATATGCATGTCAAGAAAGGTGACAGGTGTCTTAAGGTTTCATGGTTTTTGTATTTTTAGTATTATTTTCATACTGAAATTTTGCAAGAAGAATGGCATATTTGTTTCCTGTTTGTTTTGAAGAAATTATCGATTTATAGAAAGTCAGCAACATAAGGTGTTCCAATGTTTTGTTTTTATTTCAAAACAGTTGAAAATAGTTCAAGCAACTATAGTCAGAATTCTAGGAGTTGTATGTGTGATAATAATACCATGAAGAAATATATAGATACTCCACATGCTCATTGACAAAAGGGCCTGATTCAGCTTCCAGTTATAAAAAGATTCCTTTTTGTCTCAGTGATTACAGTGAAAGTCCAGAGCTCTGATGCAAACTGATGTATAGGAAGTTCCACACATGTGCATGGGAACTTCTTCACAGTAAAGGTGATGGAGTACTAGAACAGTCTGCCCGGGGAGATAGTGGAGTCTCCTTCTCTGGAGATGTTCAAGACCCATCTGGATGCCTACCTGTGCAACCTGGTATAGGGATCTGCTTTGACATGATCTCTAGAGGTCCCTTCCAACCCCTACAATTCTGTGATTCTGTGGTAGTGAATTTGTAGCCCACATCATCATAGCATCATAGAATCACTCAAGTTGAAAAAGATCTCAAAGGTCATCAAGTCCAAACATTACCTAATCATACTACCCTTATTCTGTCAACCCTCTACTAAATCATTAAATTATTAAAAATTATTATTTTTTTTTACTTGGGGTTCAGATGGAATTTCACTTTGCAGATTTTACCAATCTGGATCTTTGGGCAAAATGACACCTTAGACTGTTAAATTATGTAAAAAAAATCAGGGAGAAAACTAGAGTCCCTGAGTAATGAATACATAGTAGATATGTAGGCCTGGATTTTGATGATAACAGATATGTATTCAGCTGTAAAAAATAATACAAAATAAGAAAAGAAAATATCTAAAAATTCAAAAATTTTTTTTTAATTAATCCGTAAGTTGCAAGATATCTAGACATAGATATTATATTTAGACACATCTAATTTTAGATTCTGTATTTTACAAGTTTGGTTTTTCATGCATTTCAGTGCTTGCTTATTTTACAGGTTTTAGAATTTATGAGTAAACCTAAATAAGGGGCAGAGGGATTGGCATACAAAGATTTCTAGAGCAAAATCTTTACTACGGTTGTAGATAGTTGAATTGCCTTTCATCCCGGGCAACAGTCAAATACTGTGGGAAAAGTGTGGTCCCTTTACCAGTTCCAATTTTTTTATTCCTTTCCCTTTCTTTCCTTTCCCTTTTCCTTTTTCCTTTCCTTTTTTGGCCAGATGTAACACCTTCACTATTGCTTTTTATCTGGGCTCCAGAGAACAGTGATTTTGATCATCAAAATAGAGAGAAAAAGTGCATATGAGGGGAAAAAGTCCCAGTGCAGGATCAGACTAGATCTAACAGATAAACAGTTCAAATTTCTAGGTGTCAAGAATGAAGAATTTCTATGTTGATGATTTCATGAATTATAGAGCTAAGCATTGCGTATCACTCTTAGCTATAATTTTCAGGGTCATAGCTATGCCATACAAATATTGAAATACCTGTATTTTTGTGTGTATCTTTAGCCAAAATTCATCTGTGTCTTACTTCGTTTTCTGTGAAGTTAAAAAAAAAATTATGCAGTGCACAGATTAAATTAAGCTGCCTTGCTGCAAAACAGAAGAGCATGTTGAAAAAGCAGAAATCCTTCAGATTTTGAAAACAACTCAACTTGTCTTCATTGTCTGATTTTACTTATAAAAAAAGTTCTGGTGTTTTAATTAAATAAATACTATTTTTTCATGTGTTTCCTTCTAAATTAGATTACATGTTAAATACTTTGAAAGTACTTATAGAGCCACGTATGCCTTGTCTGACATGAGGAGGATATATTGTAGTCATTGGTGTTGATAAGATGCTAACTTACTTAGTGGAATGATGGCTCTGAATTCTTAAAGAATAATTGTATATGTTGTTGTAAGAAAGATTCACTTCTCTATACTGTAGAGGTAAGAGGCAAATATTTGGGAGTATGTTATCTTGAACTACTGGCATAGTGTATCGTGTGCCTGTGTAGTGAAAATATCACGTAGACCTTCTGAGATACGTGTTTCACCATTACCTTTTAAACACTCTGATTTTAAGGCAGAAATTCACAAATTCAGGTGAGGTTTTCAGCATAACGTAAAGCTGATGTGTTCCTAAGTTTATGGTACTGCAGCTGCATCTGTCTCAGTATAGCTGGTAAAAGGCAGATGTATGTACAAGAGTGTGACTATCCTGTGTGACCAGCACAAAGTCTCACAGGTCACACGTAATCTGTCTTTTCCCTGCATATCTTATTCTATCAAGTAATTAATCCCTGTCATAGAGTTTATCTGTTACTGCTTTTACTGTTAGAGACTTTTTCATTTTTATTATCAAGAAGATAAACCACTTGCATGCTTCATACATCTGATCTGTAATATATGCACATCTATACTGCATTCTGTCTCATCCAAACTAGAGAAATAAAATGTTGTATTGAATTATAAATCTCAGTGCCAATATTTAATCTTAACTGTTTGATACTTCAATATATATTTGCTTTCTAACAATTGAAAAAAAAAATGACATTTCTGGTGCCTGGGCCATGCTGTATTTTTTACATTTAAACAGATGAAGGGTCTGACACTGTGTTCCAATTTGCAGAACACTGAATATTGCCTACTGAAAATCTACAGTGGTGAATTAATAGCTTTTGTTGTTGTTGTTGGTTTCTTTTTTTGTGTGTGTGTGGCAATTTTAAAATATTTTATTCTAAAGACAAAGTATCAGGACTTCACTTTTTGTGTGAAACAACAACAGTTACAGAACTGCAGCTATTTGCTCACATGCAGAAATAGATAAACTCAAGCTCTTAGATTTATGAATACAGGAAACTCAGAACCTTGCTCTTCTTCATGGCTGCTTTTCTCCCGAGTCTCCCATGCCAGTTTTTGTACTCTCTTGACAATGAATTACTACTTCAATATGAGAGATGGAAGCTAGCCAGAGCTTCCAGG
Organism: Cyrtonyx montezumae; assembly: GCF_038088225.1. NCBI lineage: Eukaryota > Metazoa > Chordata > Aves > Galliformes > Odontophoridae > Cyrtonyx > Cyrtonyx montezumae. The sequence continues at coordinate 72,069,426 of NW_027072089.1, read as the reverse complement.
CCTGTATTACTTTTTTATCAACTTTCTTCTGTTCTGCCTTTTGGTTCTCCATACACAATATATATGTCACCTGTGTACATTAGTAAATACACATGGTTTGTTTGTTTGTTTGTTTTGGTCTACCCATGGAAAAATCCTGTTTCTGAAAAAACTCTCCATGTTTTTAGGACTAATTGGATTCTTCCACTAGTAAGAATTTTGTGACTTCATGTAACGGTACTGAAAGTACAGTTGAAAAAATGACCAGGAGCATATTTTTCACTGGTTTCATGAGCTGCCATTAACACTTATTGCTACTGATTTTCATATCAATTCTGATTTTTTTTTCCACTGACTGTAAATTAGTTGTGTTTTCACAAATGCACAGGTATTTCTACAAATCTTATACACTTTTGCAAAGCATGTCAACACTTAATCATGATATGCATATTGAATACATCAGAATACATCTTTAAAATAGATTTAAAGAATGCATCTTCTGATTTTCAACTACTTATTGCCTAAACTGTCCATAATACTTGTGGAATAGCAGATGATCCACACTTATTAGATATTTATTAAGCTTAGAACACTAAGGTGAATGTTGCTAGTAGTATTCAAGAAAATCATATAGAGATATCACTCATTTGCTGTCAGAGCTCTTTGTCTTGAGGGGTATTTTCTCACTTGTCTTTAATACAATACAATTTTAAATTAGATGTTATAGTGATTTACAGCATTCAGTGGTGGTGTTTTTTCACATGTAGACCATGTGAAAGGCTAGAGACCTTTGAAGATCTTTTCATCATACTTTTTTTGTGTTTGTTTTATTTTGTAAGAAAACACTGACTCTGCCTTTCTTTTAAATTTGTACAATAATGTGGAATATATTCTCATTTGCCATTTGTCTCTTTCCTAAATATCTTTAACTTGAGAAGAGAACTTTCCTTTTTCTTTCTTGTCTGTTTTTCATCTAGGGACCATACTCTGACACCAGATTATTTTGTTTCACAAATTTCTGCTCGTGGAAAGCAATAGTGTTATCAGAATCTAATCTTATGGAGGAATGACAGATGTATGTAAAAACTATTTCTTTTAGTATTTCATTCAATTTGCCATGCAAATAAAAAGAGTTATGACATACAAAGAGATTTGTACAAGTAACTGAGTTTTCTTAGTTCACTGACTTGAAGATTAGAATGACCTAAAAAAATTACTCATTTTGTAATGAAAACTTAAAAGTTTCAAAATGAAGTCGCTTTGCTTTCTAATTATTTCTGAGAATTTTGTGCTAAAGTTACTCAACACAAATTTTTAATATCTGAGATTAAGCTGAACCTCAGTTTTTCAGTAAGTGCCATGGTTTTATTATTATTATTTTTTTTTTATTCAACATCATAACATCCTGTAGTGCTTTGAGAGTTAAAGAGTTAAGGCTCCAGCTCCATGGATCTTCGATAGCTTCAGATATATCTGTCTCAGTATAGAAGAACTACATAGCCTGGAGGACTTTGCATTGCTTTGCATTTTTCTGTTTTCTGCTCAGAGGGAAAGATAAAAACTGTGTCACGAGACACAGACTCTTTCTCTTTGGGACCATCCCAGCAGTGAGTGCTTGCTGACATCTCACCTTCAGTGTTTAGCATAAGGCATTAGGTTTATCGGAGGCTCTCTCTCTCTTTTTATTTGATTTATTAGTTTCAATTCAAATTATATTGTGTTAATTTGCATTCCGTTATCTTATTTAGTAAATTAGTTTTCTTCCTCAGATTACTGCCTTTGTTTTGTTCTTAGGCCCATCTCCCTTTTTCCCCTTTATCCCTTCCCCATGGCATGGGTCCCTGGGTCCCCACCCCAATCATCACGGAACTGTGCCAAACCAGCCCACCAACCATTGTCACTAAGTCATGTATTTTTCAAAATTCAGAAATTATTTAGGGTTTTGTACTCAAGGTCAAAAAGCATTACAAAGCCTTTCTCAGACTTTTTCACGTTTGAAATGCTTGTAGTGACAATGAAACAAGACTACTTCCAGTTCTCTGCAGGCTTGGTAATGCTTTATATGCAAGAGTGACTTGGAGTCTGCATGTAATGCGTTGTACTTCTCAAGATGTTTTTACAAGTAGATTTCCCAGCAGAAGTGTAAACTGACGTTTATCCCAGGTGTCAGTGCACAAGAGGTATGTCATTGCAGATCTTGTAAACATAGTGAAAATGTTCATAAATATTAAATATTTCTAGGGTATTTTTTTCATAGATGTTTCCTAGTATTTTTAGCCTCTCTGACATGACAAATATAAGCAGTGAATGTAGAGTTTGTTTTCTCTTTAAGAGCTGTAGATCTGCACGCAATTCTCCAGCTACTTTAAAGTACTAGAGAGCATTTTGCAAGCCCCTTTCTACTTCAGCTGTGTGCCTTGAGTCCCAGCAGCTGCTGTGTCTCAAGTCCCAGTGTGTTCTTGTGCTTGTCATCAGATTGTTGAGCTCTGATTGCCTTCCTGATGCTGGATGAATGCACTGTCAAAGCTTTTGTACGCATCTCCAGCCATGTGAAGATTTACTTACTCCAGTGGTTTTCAGTAATTCACAGTATTATTAAGCTACCAGTAAGAATTTGACAGATCACCTTTCTATGCCTGAAACTCTCACTGAGTCTGCAAAAGGCAGATGATGGTAATACAAAGAAGCTGCATAGAATTCTAATTGATGTTATCCTAAACTGTAGGATGAGTTTATTTTATTTCCTAACAATACAATTAATACTGCCATTGTTGTAGGTAAAAATATCATCAATATTTACATTGCCAAAATTGATTTTTTTTCACAGTTCTAGAATGACCTGTTACACAATAAAATTCTAATGCTTGAATGTGAAGGATTTAATGGATATCAAGCGAGAGATTTATTGGCCAGGATTCATACTATCATAGAATCCCCAAGGCTGGAAAAGATCGACAAGATTATCCAGTCCAACCATCACCAGTCACCTGTAGATCTCCGAGAGAACTGCAACAAGCCTCAGCTCCTCCAGGTGTTTACAGAGGACCTGCACAACAGTTCAGTTCTGGTGTCAGCCTAAAAGTCAGTACCTAGAAGTGTCTGCTTACAGACAATTCCAGGCACTGGACTGGCAGCATGTAGGCCACAGAGCAGAAGTATTTGGGAGCCGGTACTTAGAGACAAATGTTATGTCCCCTGGGGTTTGTTTTTTTAAAAAAGTGGCTTTGTTTTTACATGCTTGGCAGGACTGATGTTGGCCCTTCTGAGGACAAGAGTGGAGCAGATCATACAGCTCTGTGGTCATCACTGCATATGAGACATGAGCCAGCTCATGCCACGTACGTGATGGCCCAAGTGGGAGCTCCACCAGACACCAGCTCATTCCTTGTTGTTGCAAGGGTCAGTGTCAATACCAGTAACTAAAAAAAAGAATATAGCTTTCTGACTGCAGTGGTTTAGCATCACTGCATCTCCAATAAAACTGATGTTGCTTGTGGTTTTCATCAGTTATCTAAAGACGCTGAGTGTTGTGTTTCAGATATGGAAAGCACTAAGTGCTATGCTAAATGACTATAATACTTGCAAGGAAAAAAAAAGCTAGAAAACAGAAAAAGTAACATTATTTTTCTGTTTTTGTACTGTGATTTGTTTTACCTTAGAAAATTATCTTTAAGAAGATTTTTTTGTCAGAAGTGTAGGAAATAAACAGGTAAATTCTGTGTTAAGTTTAAGCTGAATATGATTTGAAATAGTGGTGATATTAGAACAAAGAAAGGAAAAGAAAGGAAAAGGGGAGAGGAGAGAGGAGAGGAGAGGAGAGGAGAGGAGAGGAGAGGAGAGGAGAGGAGAGGAGAGGAGAGGAGAGGAGAGGAGAGGAGAGGAGAGGAGAGGAGAGGAGAGGAGAGGAGAGGAGAGGAGAGGAGAGGAGAGGAGAGGAGAGGAGAGGAGAGGAGAGGAGAGGAGAGGAGAGAAAAATAATAATGGAAGGAAGGGAGGAAGGAAAGGAAGGAAGATCCTAACACATCAGTGTAAACTGTGATGCATAAGAAGTATCAGTATGGGTCTGCATGTGTTTATTACATCTCAGTGTGTTGTTTCACTGGCTTTGTACTAGCTGGTCTGTGCAATCATCACTCCCTGTTGGATTTCATGTAAATTCTGAGTGCAAGCGATACTTGCTCTTTCAGAAACACTTCATCGTACCAAACCACCACACGAAGTGATACCATATTCCCATTGCTCAATGGTCTCCTTGTTCTTGTAGCCTTATTTTTCAGCCCTTAGGGACTGAGGCTGCATCTGCCAAAGAGCTGTTTCTGTAATATCTCTCTGAAAGCCTATTGCAGGTAGTCTCTAATTAGGCACACCCAGATGGTGGGCACTGAGCAGATGTACTGCCAGCTTGGGGTATATATGGAAGAAAGTTTTCTTTTGGCTCCCCATAGTTTGTCTTTCTAATGGCTTTTCTCAATTTTTCTTCACAGTGAGCATCATTTGAAATGTTTGTTCACAGTTTCTGAATTATGGAACAAGTTCAAGCATTCTAATTTTTATTGCAGCTCTGATCTATAGTACTAAACATTCACAGTACTTGATGTAGTTAAAAACACAGGCATATCGAATGCATGTAATCCAAATGCTGTCATGAACAAAACTGCTCACCTGTGCTTTCCAACAATTAAGATTTTGTTCTTGGAAACTAATTAACAATTATGTTCATGCTGCCAGACCCATAAGTAAGCACACTCAATCTTGTCTATGTAGCCAGCCTTGCAGATCAAATAAACGCAGCTAGCTGGAATACAGGCTGTTGTTTTCAGTCACTTGAGTAAATGCAAGAAGTAGATCTCTAGAGTGAGAAACGTTTATTTCCTAACAGATTCGTTCCACTGCAGAATCATACATTATATGTCTAGCTACAACTAACATTGAAAAGCTTAAAGGCTTACTTACCCAACAAGTCAACCATCATGTTTTCAGTGCTATGTTCCATGCCTCATGTCCCATATGCGTTAATTTTTCACAGCTTTCAAGACAATGACAACTTAAATTTAAAAGTTCCAGTACTATTTCTCCAATTTTATGAGCCACGTCTCACACACAATTAAGAAAAACTAAGTTGTGCAGTGCAGCATCCTGTAATCACTTATGTTTCAAGGGTTTTAGGCACTGTAGTACAACTACATTGTCATTTTTTTAATTTAGTGATTTAATTTATTTAAAAACAATGTTCACACAACAGCTGTACACCAAGCTAAGTAATGAGTGATGCAAAAATTTGGAAGTTACTTGAGAATTGAAAAGAAATTTAAACATTGATGGCAAACTTTGTGAACAAGAATGTGATTCCTTGCAGGGCTTTCGAACACATCTTTAGTACCTAACCATCAAGAAATGTAATTAAAACATGATTAAGTCATTATTTGTGTCTGCTTGAGTGATAATGGACTTTCACAATCCATGTGTGGTTTAGTACCTTCCTGAATATTGCTCTTTGTTTTGGGAAGTCTTTCAGACTTACTATTAAATATCTGATGTGAGAATTACATTAATTGTTAATAGGTGAATATGCTCACTAAGCATGCTTAGCCACACTGCATCCAACTGAAAAACAAGGAAACAACAGAGTTTTGTGGTGGGAATGCTATTCACATCTCATGCTTTAAAAAAGAACAAAAAATACTCAGAAAATCATTTGCAAGCATTAGATTTTAGAAGGCAAACATCAAGAACCATCTCCATTTTTTTATCACTTGAACATTATAGAATTGCTGAGACCACCTGAGAGGATACATGTAGGCGTAAAAGCAATTTTATCAGTAACCATGTTGGATTTGGATATATTTTAAATTTAGGTAAAGAAAGACTATTCAGTGAAGAATAAACATAATTGTAAAGAATTTCCTGAATCAGTTCAACTTTGGAAATTCTGAGATACTATGTTATTCACCTTTATTTCCCATTTGATCATTTTCATATGTATCTTCACCTCTGACTTTCTAATATAGAGAGCATTAAAAATTCTGATAAATCATAAGGCTAACTCCTTTGGAGTTTTTTCCTGCCCAGTTGCATGCAGAGTATTCCAAACATAGTTGGAAGAGTAACTTCTCATGGATTATCAAATTTAATTTTACAGACTCAGCATACTCCAAAAAAAAAATGTTGGATGAGCTTTCAGACTCCCAAGACTTTATCTTATCAAAATTAGAACTCTTAAATTAACCTGTGCCTGAGGAAAAATAGACAGTTCCAATATGTATGGCAAAAAGCTTTTAAGTTTTAAATCCTAATGTACAGTGAAGTACAAAATGGTATCTACTGAAAATATGTTTTAGTAAACTTCGCATAAATAGGCAATATTTTAGTAGATTCTGATCAGTCAATGAAGTTTTGCTTCTTGTTGTATTTTTGAATGTTTGTTTTAGGACCATAATCAGGCAATTGCTGCAAAAATAAGTATGATCATACAAAATTTTACTATCCTTCTGGGTTACCGTCCTCATTTCTGAGCAAGCAGAAAGAATCACACAAGCATTTCAGATCTGTTTTAGATGCAAATCATCTTTGTCTTGTCTTGAACTGTTACTAAAGGTTGTTCGAGCTGAGATGGAGCCCATTACACTGGGCTTAGCTGCAGAGAGCTCACATCCAACATTTTGAAAATATAGCTGTGCAAGCTTTGACCTAGAGCAGTTGATAACTACTGGTATGAACATACATGGATGGATAAACTAAAGGTACTACATCTCCTGATCATAGAGTGCAACATAGCTGATCCTGCCATTTGTGCTGCTCTTAACCTGTTCACAAAGACCTGCAGAGAAAGGATCAATGCCATCATCACTGGCTGCAGTATAAGACAACATTAAGAAGCTGCTATAGACATCAAAAGTAGTTTAACCAGAGCTGCATGCTCTCTATCTGAGGTAATTTATGTTGGTATTGTGACTTTTGAGCTTTACCAAGCCAACCATACTCTTTCATCTCAACACAGTATGATGTTAAGCTGTATAGACCTAACCGAGTAATTTTAGATTGCCTACTTCAGGAACAGAGATCAAAATAGCAATGCTATAAGCAGTATGCACCATTACTGCTACTGATATTTGTGCTGGTGGTGGGTGTCATATTTCTTGTGTTTGGGATTTTGATCTCTTTTGTGCTTTTACTGACTTTTCATCCCTCTGTTCTGCATGTATTTTATACCTTTCACAATTAGCAATTCTGAAAACGGAAAGCCAGCATGGTCTTTATAAAGTAATTATCACTAAACATAAATTTCCCTTTGTCTTTTAAATGAAGCTGACAAAACATGTACATATCACTGATCTTAAAAGAATGTTAACTTGCAAAATCAGAGGAAGGAGAATACTCACATTCAACCTGAATTATATCTTTGTTATTAAATTATCTCAGTTAGTCTGCCTGTTATTTAGTGCTCTTAGTCCTTTCATTTCCTGCTCCTTCCCCATGAATAAGTTATTTATCTGATTAAAAGGTAATTAATTACTTTAGTGGGGCCACAGATATGTAACTGGGAATACAATTTTGCCTAAAGAATTTTTAAAATAAAATTTGTAATAATATAAATAAACTGAAGTGGTATTTCACTTTTAATATAAGAACCTAAAAAAAAAAAAGCCAAGAAATTGATAAAAACCTTTCTGGAACAAAGACATTTCTTAAAATAGGAATAAAGCAGAGAAATGGAGCACAGCAAATGTGGTATTTGGTAGATTATCATTTCAAATTTTCTTTCAGTTTGAAAAAAAATCAGATGTATGCAAATTAAAGAGAAAGTGAAAATAAAGTGAAGTGCAGGACAGGGGCAGAAGACTCACCAACCTTCTTGTAGATATGAGACAGCAGTGTGCCCTCACAGCCCAGACAGCCAACTGTATCCTGGGATGCATCAAAAGAAGCATGGCCAGCAGGTCAAGAAAGGTCATCCTGCCCCTCTACTCTGTGCTGGTGAAACTTCACCTGGAATAGAGCATCCGGATGTGGAGTCCTCAATACTTGTGTTTGTCTGTTTTGTCCATCCAGAGGAGGGCCATAAAAATGATCCAATGGATGGAATAGCTCCTCTATGAGGATAGGCTGAGAGTTGGAGCTGTTCAGCCTGGAGAAGGCTCCAGAGGGACCTGATAGCAACATTTAAGTATCTAAATGGGGGCTATAAGGAAGAAGGGGAAAGAGTCTGATTTATCAGAGTCTGTTGTGATAGGACAAGGGGATTTACTTTCAAGTTTAAAGACGAAAGATTTAGATTGAGTGTAAGAAAAATGTTTGTTATGGTAAGGTAGTGAAGCAGTGAAACAGGTTGCCCAGAGCATTGGAGACATTACCTGGAGACATTGAAGATTAGGCCAGATCAGATTCAGCAACCTGATGTAGCTATAGATTCTCCCTGTTCGTAACAGGGAAGTTGAAACAGATGACTTGTAAAGGTCCCTTCCAACTCAAATGATTCTATGATTGTATAAAAATAGGTAAGTTGAATGGCTCTTTTATAAGTATAAAATACAGTGTTTTCTCTTTCTTACTTAAGAATATCTGCAAATAACTGATTATCATGATACAAGAGCATTATTGTACATAAAACAAAGATTTTCCCATATAGAATATAATTCAAAATATAATAAGGACCACATTGTTTTAAGGTATCTGACATCTTTCATTCCTCCTGTGTTGTTAAAAGACTTACATCAAGGATAATCTTGATTAACCTTTCTTGCACTGTTCTTTGATTAAATGTAATTCCTCATTGAAAAGAAGGAATAACAAATGACACACAACTCAACCCCTGTAGCACAGTCTAGGAGCAGTACCTACTTACTCCAAAAGCCTGGTTAAACAAATATTTTATTCTTCAAATGCCTACGTACTTCCGGTGATTTGAGATATGGAAAAGAACCAGCCAGTGAGAACAAACATGTTGGAGGCAGCAGTAAAATTCTTCCAAATTTTGGATTAATGCCATAACATCTGTATCAGTTTGTCAATGGTGTTGTGGCTACTGACATTTTAGTTAGATTGCAGAAGGTAAGTTATTTTATTGTTAAGTTTTGTTGTTGTTTGTTTGTTCGTTTTTAAAGTATCTTTCAGTACAAAATCCTGCAAAGTATGAATTCGACAATATTTAAATTTCTCAGGTCAGTAACATAAAGCATACATATATATACATATATATTATATTTGTGCCACAAACCCTATTTGTATCTATAGAAATGCATGCAAAAGATAATGTCTAAGTCTAGAAACAAGCTAAACTACTTTTGAATCCCAAAAGGATATTTAGTTTAAGGAAAAATCTGTAGTATAACAAATAAACTGAGAAGTGGCTGTGAGAAAGTAAAAGCTGAAGTGTTTTGAGAATACATCAGGCAGAGAGGATGTTTGTCAAAATGTGAGTCCTGCCAAAACCCATTAGCATGGTCCTGAGTAAAGTGTGAGAGTTTGCATGTTAAAATGGGAAAGTCATTTCGAGAGGGGAGGCACTTGGGTTCCTTAGAGGACTCTGCTTAAAGGGCTTTCCAAAGTTGTGAAGCATCTGAAACCAAGCATTATATAAAGGTGTTTTTTGTTTGTTTTTTCTTCTTGCCTCAATATAAATGTATCGCATTAAGTAGGGGAACCAAGCACAGATATTTGCACAATGTCACCAACTCCCTCTTGCACACATAGCATGAGAGGCAGATCTGGTCTCAAGGCTGTTGATCCTCATTAGTGCTCATTTATGCAGACTAGTATGTCTTGTATATTAGGTGGATAGATGAGCAATATTTTGCCTGTGTGGCTTTCAGCCCTGCTTTGGCTTATAGTCAGATGGGAAACTATCCAAAATTAGTGCCAAACAGTGTAGTCTGTTATGTTTGTGCTTTCTCTGAAACTAGAATTTATGCCTGTCAGCTCAAAGTGCATCTGGTATGCTGACAATTCTGGGTGTGACATGAACTCACATTAAGATATAATATGAAGATTAAAAGAAAGTATGATTCTTGCTAAAATGAAAATCTGGCTTTACATTCACCAGTGTACTTGAATGATAATTAAATTATAGGTGAAGAACAACACTTTCCTGAATTATAACTAATCTAAATTGATAATTTAAAATAAATAAGAATATGCATGTGATTTTTTTAATTTAATTGATAGATCCAGTTCAAGCTGACATAAAAATTAAATGTGTATTACAGACATATTAGCTAATGTTAAGAAATTCCTAGTAATTTTGTAAACAAACTTAAAGAGCAATGCAGAAGGAAAGAAGTATGAGACTGAGGTGTAGAGGTTTTTGGTTTGGGTTTTGGGTTTTTCTTGTTTGTTTGTTTTTGCCATTTTTCTTCCTTGATTGCACACAGGTTTCACATCGGAACATGAGGATTTTTCCTCAGCAAGAAAAAGTTGGGAACTTGTAAGCAAATGATAACAATGGACAGCTTTAGTACTGAGGAACACCCTGCATCATCTCCTCCCATCTACTCTTCCTTGAGAAACAGATGATTTGTCAAGTTTAATTATTTAAAAAAGAGTTAACATAATATTCATAAGTGCATAGAACATAGATATAATGATGAACAAACAGGTCTTGATTATTAAACAATATCTCTGAATAAGAATTTGAGAGCTTTCATGGACCAAATTCTGTATCCTACTGGGAGAATGGCACCATCTGGTGGATCTTTTATTTGGAAACTGTAATGGAAATTGTAAACTTAAGTTAGAGACTCTTCATCTACTAGAAAACTGAACATTTTCAAATAAATGCTAATAGTTAAATCAGAATAGTACAGGTAATAGTGACTGATAATGTAATTGTTGCACTTATGAGTTGTGGAACCCTACAGTTATTTCCTATACAATAAATGCTATGTCAGTATTTAACAAAACAAAGAAAAATATACAAATACTAAAATACTTGCTATATGTTTACTTGATCTGTTCAGAGTTATGAGCACCTAGTAAAGAAATAAGACGTTTTGAACACAATAATAATGTTCAGTAGATCAAAATAATATGTAATTTTTTGTGTTTATTTTTTAGAAACAGGTGCCCTCATTTACTGTTTCATTATTTGAACTCCTTGATTTGGAGACTTCAGTGGTATTAATTTTTGGCTTCTAAACATGACAGCAGTCACTATTAAATGCATTTAGTAGGATGCCAGTTATTTGCAAGTCTCAGATAATCAGTTCCTCTACAAATGACACAGGTCACAATATCCACAAGATTCTTTGAAAACAGCATATTCCAGCATCTTCTGCCTAACTTGTTACTTGCCCTCCTACATTGCATATCCAGCTTATCCAATAACTGAATAGATTAGATACATTCCCAGAGTTCTTTTCTGTCCAAACCACATGCACTCCATATGTTCCCTTGCTAAAGCGTATTAGTCCATGAAAAAGGAAGTTTGGGAACCATTACTCATTGAAATTTGTTCATCCACATCTATGCATTATATAATGGACAAAAGTGTTCCAGAGGCCTTTTCCAAGAAGTTTTGCTCATCCTAAATACATAAACAGTATTCTAAGTAATGTAAAGAAAATACTATAATCAAATAACATTTTTGTTTGTCCAAAACTGGCAATTGATGTGTGCTTAAGAGTTTTCATGACAAAAATACTGAAAATTACTTAAAGGCTCTAATCCACAGTTTCAAAATTCAGCCATTGTTGAGAACTCCGATAGTCCTAGGTGTGTAATAGATATTTACTGAAACTAACAAAGAAAAATTAATTAGATGCTTCTACATATTATGTAGAATGCATCTAATTAATTATGAATGTTCAAACTGTGCACTCTTATTCAAAGAGCCATCACATTACTGCTGAGTTTCAAGGAAACTAAACTGTATTCTGCATTATATTTAGCTGCTATAACAAAGAAGTGAAGAGACAGTTTTCTTTACTGACTCCCTCAGTTACCCACAATTCATGAATTATTATTAATTTTTTTTTTTTTTTTGCTTTTGATGTTAAAAAAGCATAGACACCCACTGAGAAATTCAAATGAATACGTTTAAACCAGACAATGAAATGTGGCCTGACACTGCTTGATTTCTCATTAAAATTCTGTATCGTTCAGATAGTTGGGACATATGTTCATTTTTGCCAGGCTCTTGACATAAAATCTGTTGCTGGCACTAGATGTGATGGGGCCGTAGAAAAACTAGTTGTGGAAAAGAGTCAGATATTTGATAAGCAGTGCATTTCCAGAAAGGACAATCTCTCACTTATCCTATAACTGATTAAATGATTGAAGTGTTTCAAAAGAGCTCTTTCAAATATCACCACAAAACATAATTAAAAAGAAGGTAAAAACAAGAGGCTGGTAAGAGTTGAAGGCTGAACTATTGATCAATATTTGAATGTTGACATCCAGCAGCAATGCTCTCTGGAAGGAGAAAGGCTATAAAAGAGGAATATTTTCCATTAAATGGAAACATAGGGAAAGCTGCAGCTGCTTCTGGGGTATTGTATCAAGCAGGTCTTGTTTGACATTTAGTTTGGAATTCCCAGAGCATAAAGAGGCAGGGACGCTTCCAGTCCTGGAGGAAGGAGTTGACTGCAGAAGAAACACAGTATGCAATGTGGTAGTTTAAGCAAATAGGTTAATTAAATGTAGTAAAGCAAGCATGAGATAGTGAAGATTAGACTGGCAAAATTTGGAACAGACTTTGAAGAGCTTTCTTGCTCTCCATTTGGTGCCAATGGGAATGGGAATAAAGCAACCTCAGAATGAGTGAGTCCTCTTGAAACTGCCAGAGGTACTTTTTATGCTTCTGCAGGCAAGAAGGATTCATTCTAGGTGAAGTGTCACTGTTCTCTGAAAAGGTTTAGTGCTTGGGAGAAAGAGTTGGCACTTTCATTGTTCTTGTATGTGCTTTGCTCTTAGATGGTAACTTATCCAGTGTCAGAAGGCTTAATGGCTTTGAGAGGAAAAAAGAGCACTAATCATAGTCAGATGCTGGCCATTTCAGCACCTCTTCCTGCAGCTGCTATGTAAACCTTCAAATCACAAAGTCACTGAATTGTAGGGGTTGGAAGGGACCTCTAGAGATCATCTAGTCCAACCCCCCTGCCAAAGCAGGCTGCCAAGACCAGGTTGCACAGGTATACACATCCAGGCTGGCCTTTAATGTCTCCAGAAGATACTCTACAACCTCTCTGGGCAAACTATTCCAGTGCTCCATCATCCTTACTGTGAAGAGGTTCTTATGTACATTTCTTGCCACGCACTGCTGAAAGGAGTCTGATCTCATACCTTTGCCTCCCATACCTTAGATATTTATAGATGTGGATCAGATACCCCCTGAGTCTTCTTTTCTCAAGGCTGAACAGACCCAAGTCTCTCAGCCATTCTCATAAGAGAAGTGTTCAAGTCCTTTATCATCTTTACAGCCCTCTACTGGACCCTTCCAAGGAGATCCCTGTCTTTTTTTGTACCAGGGTGCCCAGAACTGCACACAGTACTCCAGTGAGACCTTACTAGGGCAGATTAGAAGGAGAGGATTACCTCCCTTGACCTGCTGGCCAAGCTCTTTTTAATGCACCCCAGGATGCCATTGGACTTCTTGGCCACCAAGGGCACACTGCTGGCTCATGGCCAGCCTGTCATCCACCAGGACACCCAAGTCCCTCTCCTCTGAGCTCCTCTCCAGCAGGTCATCCCCCAACCTGTACTGGTGCATGCAGTTATTCTTCCCTAGGTGCAAGACTCTACACTTGCATTTGTTAAACCACATCTGGTTCTGCTCTGTCCAACTCTGCACCCAGTCTGGGTCTCACTGAATGGCAGCACAGCATTCTGTCATGTCAGCCATTCCTCCCAGCTTTGTATCATCAGCAGACTTCCTGAGGGTTGACTCTGTCCCCTCATCAAGGTCATTGATGAAGAAGTTGAACAGGACTGGACCCCTGAGCAACACCAATAAGTACAGGCCTCCAACTGGACTCTGCACCACCGATCACAACCCTCCGAGCTCTGCCAGTCAGCTAGTTCTCAACCCACTTCACCGTCCACTCATCCATTCCACACTTCCTCCGCTCTATTTAAGAATGCTGTGGGTAACAGTGTGAAATGCCTTGCTGAAATCAAGGCAGACTACATCCACTGCTCTCTCCCCAGCCACCAAGCCCATAATGAAGGCTACCAGGTTGGTCAAACATGACCTGGTGAGTCCATGCTGACTACTCCTGATAACTCTCTTCTCTTCCAATTGCCTGGAGATGGCATCCTGAACAAGCTGTTCCATCAGTGTATGTACTCCACACCATCTAAGGGGTTCTACAGTTGTAAAAACAAAACAGCAATGTTATTCTGCTGCATGAATAACAGATTGTTCAACTCAAATACAGTATCATCCTGTGCAGTATTTTGAATGATCTCATTTGTCAGAGGTCTACAGTAGTTAATAAAATGAAAATGAATGCTAAAAACAATTTTGCCTTATGCCTGAGGCTCATTACTAATTATAACACACTGTTGAATAATTTTGTTCTCATTTAAAGTATCAGTTAAAATGACAAATGTGATTCTGTCTCATGAAGAAGAAATTAATGTAAAAAATGTGTAGATTGAGGATGTAATAGAATCATAGATTCTTAAAGGTTGGAAAAGACCACTAAGATCATCTAGTCTTACTGTTGACCCATCATTACCATGCCCACTAAACGATGTTTCTCAGCACACCTACTCTTTTCTTGAAAACCTACAGGGATGGTGACTACATCACTTCCCTGAGCAGCCTGTTTCAGTATGTTGTCACTCTATCTGAGAAGAAATTTTTCCTAATATCCAACCTGATCATTCCGTGGTTCAATATAATGCCATTACCTTTCATCCTATCACTCATTACCAGGGCGAAGACTACCCTCACCTTTCTACAACCTCCTCTCAGAGAGCCATAGAGATCAATAAGGTCTTCTCTGAGCCTCTTCCAGACTAAGCAATCCTGGCTCCCTCAGCCACTCCTCATAAGACTTGTGCCCCAGACCATTCATCAGCTTAACTGCCCTTCTATGGAGATGCAGCCTCCCCAGGACTAAATAGAAAGGGACAACCTCTCTTGTCCTCCTGACTACACTATTTTTGATACAAGCCAAGATGCCATTGGCTATTTTGACAACACTGCCAGTTCATGTTCAGCCAGTCAATCAGTACTCCCAAAGTGCAGAACCTAGCACTTGGTCTTATTGAACCCTCAATTCATCAATCCTGCCTATACAGATCCCTCTATATGTCCTTCCTATCCTCAGTCAGATTGAGACTTCCTCTCAGTTTGGTGTCATCTGCAGACTTACTGGGAGTGAACTCAATTCCCTCATCCAGCTCATCAATAAAGATACTAAATAGGACCAGTTACAATACCAACCTCCAGAAGAGATTGCTAGTGGCCAGCTGCCAGCTGAATCAAACTCCATTCACCAACACTCTCTGGGCCCAGCCCTCCAGCCAGAGGGATGGCCCAGTGAGGAGTATACCTGTCCAAACTTTTCTAGTACAATACGTGAAAGACAGAGTCAGGGACTTTACTAAAGTCTAGATTACATCCACAGTCTTTCCCTCAGCCACCAGGTGAGTCACCTGGTCATAGAAGGAGATGAAGCTGCTCATGTAGGATCTGCCTTTCATGAACTCATGCTGTCTGGGATTGATCCCCTGGTCGTCCCACACATGCTGTGTAAATCAAGATGATCTACTTCATGACCTTCTCTGACGCCAAGGTCAGTTGGAAATCAGCTGGCAATTGCCTCTGCCAGCTTCCTCAGCATACTTGGGTAAATCTTATCTGTTTCTGTGAGCTTGTGACAGCACAGGTAGAGTAATAGTTCTCTAACTTTTTCTTCTGAATTGCGGGAGTACTATTCTGCTCCCCATCCCTGTTTTCCAGCTCAGGGAGCTGAGTATCCTGAAGATAACTGGCCTGGCTATTAGAGACAGAAGGAGGCATTGAGAACTTCAGTCTTTTTCTCATCCTTGGGGGTAATGTAATAAATTATTAAAGATTATATTTCTGTTTATTTTCTAGCATCTGTGATATATTTGATAAACTTACACATCAAGGTGCATTTCTATAAACTTTTTACTTTTTTTCCAACTATATTTCATAAAAAGAGCTCCAAGCCATGTTTTTGAAGGTGCAAAAATCATCAGGCTGACCTAGTAAGTTAGATAAACGGTTCCTGTGAAAAAGAAAATCTTCGTAAATGCTTCAGAATAAAAAAAGAGATTTTTTTTAAAGAAATGTTACTTCTCAAAAGCATGTCACTTTGCAAAAGGAACCAAAATGCATTAGAATGGGACAATTTCTTGAATACATCTGTGACAGGTAACAGGAGTTTCTGTATTTAGACAGTTCCATGTGAGTTCAATCAGCCATTGTCTGTGTAGTTAATGATTGAAGAAAAGAATGTTCGAAGAATCATCCAAACAAGGTTTGAGTTGTATATCTCCCAGAAAGTCTGATCAAAATCCATCTATAATTATGAAGTCATAGATTCATAGAGTACCCAAGGCTGGAAAAAACCCACAAGAATCGAGTCCAACTCCTAACTCTGCACTCGGACACTTTTGGACCACCAAAAATCAAACCATATGTCAAAAAAACACTGTCTGAACACTTCTTGAAGCACAGCAGGCTTGGTAGTATGCAGTCTGAAAATGTAATGTTTAATCTCATTTCTCTCTGTTTAAATATCAACATGACAGGAAGCAACTCATTTTATCTGGAGTGATAGATCTAAATTCATGGTCCTTCACTACCAAGGTAAAGAGAGCTTACTTGCTAATGCTGGATGAACACCCTTCCCAGCAGGGTTTTACAAAATGAACTGCAGAATAACACAAGCTGAAACTACAGCTCATTTTAATTGTGAAAAAGATAAAAAGTGTAGTGGCATTTTCCTAGAAGATGCACACTATCATGTTAGCTATGAATACCGTTTTGTTTGCCAGTCTTATCTGAAAGAAGTACTTTGAGAGTGGATGTCTTGGACTTTGGCTTACCTCTAACAAATAAGAGTGGTCTCTATGTGATTATAGCTTTTAACATCACTTGAAACAACCCCACCGCTACTGGCTACCTCACCACCATATCTGCTGTAATTCTATTTTGAAGTTTGGCAGCCACAACCCACTGAGTCAATAATTCAGACTATCCTATAAGTATTCAACTATTTATTTTTAGATATGAGTAAATTTTAAATTAAAAAATAAACTGTCTACCTTTTGGGGTGTGTAGATACATTAACTTTTAGAGTACTGAGATTGAAATTTCAGCCTGAAGTTAAATTGTAAAACTTCAGCGCCTGCAATTCAGACACACTGGTGAAAAACATAATCACTTTTTTTAAAAAAGAGCTCTGGGAGGAAGTCTTCATCAAGCATAGAAGCAGATTTTTATTTTCATTATTTTCATTTTCATTTCCTTCCCCCCTCCCCCCCCCCCCTCCCTCCCTCCCTCCCTCCCTCCCATGTCCATTGCTAGAAATCCTTCATATCCTCAATCACATTTCCTAATTACCAAAATGGTAGTTTGTGCTGAAATCCCAGTACTGGACTGTGTAGTTTCAGAGATTAAAACTGAGTCACCAAGCTCTGTAGTGTTACTACAGCTTTTTGTGTGTGTGTGTGTGTTAGTGAAGAGTTCATTCATCTAAAAATTCAATTCCAGATATCTCAAAACTATTTACCATCTACCTGATTATGCACACAGAAATGTTCCAGTCCTTGTTTTAACAGAATAGACCCATTTATATACAAGAGCTATCTTCTTTTAATCTCCCTAAGAAATGGCTGTATTCTATTTGGGATATATGCTTGTCTTTCAGTCTCACTTGTTAATAGTGCTCAGTGTTAAAGAAAATACATAGATTTTCACTGATGGAATGATAGTGCAAGAGAAACTGAGAAGGAAAAACTGAAAGAGTGATATTCTAGGAGTCAGGCAGGTGTTTTCAGAAAATTGCATGTAACCCTTGCTCCTGTGATAATTAAACATCCGAAATATAAAAGTTTGTCAACAGTCTCCTTTAGAAAAATGTCCAGAAAGCTGGACAGTACAGATTTGAACATCCCTAGATTATAAAACTACTGTCAAATCTTCCACAGTATTTGTGAATGTCTATCCCGCTTCCATGAAGTTCTGGAAAAAGAGGCTTTCTTGTTCTGGCCTGCTTATCAGACTCGTGATGTGCTCAAAATGTGTTATGTGGATTGGAATGCTTCAAGTTAACTCAGAATCATGGTTTTGCCTTTTTTGTTTGTTTAAGAGACATACTTTAAGTTTTCAATAAGGCAAAGAAAGAAAAGGAAAATCAGGTATTTGCACAATCTTAACTATTAGAAGCTGACTTCTAAAATATTGTGAAATATTGTTTCAAATAAGTAGTGTTTTCTAGTCCTTTCAGCCCTTGTGATTGTCATTTGACTGTAGTCCATGATTCTCTCAAATGAACGACCTTAAAGAATTTGAAGGATGTGATATACTGCTTTCAGTGTTTAAAGGAGGGCTATAAGAAGGAAGGGGACAGACTCTTTAGCAGAGTCTCCCATGATAGGACAAGAGGAAAAGTTTTCAGACTAAAAGAGGGAAGATTTAGATTGTATATAAGAAAAGTGATTATTATGGTAAGAGTAATGAAGCAGTAGAACAAGTTGCCCACAGTAGTACTGGATGCCCTGTGCCTAGAGACATTCAAGAGCAGGATGTATGAGGTTCTGAGCAACCTTACCTAGCTGTAGATGTCTCTGTTCATTTCAGGGCAGTTGAACTAGATGACTTTAAAATGTTTCTTCAAACTCAAATGATTTGATGTTTCTATGATTCTGTTCTTGAGGTTTTGTTTAATATTACTGTATTGTCAACTTAGAAAGTAAATATAAAGTTGTATTTACTGCTAGATCAATAACAAATGCAACTGCTACTCTGGAAAGTTCCCATATGATTTTAAAAGAAAAATTAAAAAACAGAAAACAACAACAACAAAAAGCAATGCAGGCAATGGGGCAATTACACTAAGAGAAGGGACTTGATAAGAGAGTGATGCTTACCATTATTCTTAAGTGGGTGCATTTTAAGCTTCCCTATGTTTAATATGGTATTATGGTTCAAATTTCTTCTTCTAGCTAATCAATAAAAAGTATTGATTAAATATATAAATACAAATATAAATATTGATTAAATATATAAATATAAATATATAAATAGTTCTATGATAGTATGAATATATATGGCAGAAATATTGTCTGTCTTCAGTTATGACTTTACAGATTTTTTCTAATTAAGTTCCATTTGATCCTTCTATGAAATAATGAAGGCATATATGTGCTATTTTGGTGGTATCTAAAGGCTCTGAAGAGGACTGGAGATCCATTACTCCTTATGCGGTACAGAATAGTGCTGCCTACATCATGCTAGACAGTATTGTGACAGTAGAAATAGATTTTGGTGACACTGAGTTCTGAGGACTTGGCATCCTGACTGCATCTGCTCATGGTTTCAAATAAACTCTGATTAGGTCTCTTGAATTGAACACCTTCATATTAACAGCTGTGCTGCATTGAATGCACACCTACAGCATGTCTTCCATTTTAGCTCTATCCCCCAGAAATCCAGCTTGCGTAGTTTAAGAGTGATTCACTTATTAACCAGAGCAGAGTAAGTGGGGACAACTGAAAGATTTTGTTCATAAGTGCACCCCCGAGCCAAGTTAAAATGTTAGTGCGGAGGCACTTCTATCTTATCCACAAAGGCAAGCATCCAGTGATATTCTGAGAGGGGAACATTTGTTCATACACTTTAAAGTGAGGACTAAGTGAGATCTCAGAGTTATTTTAATGTGTTTTCATTTGAGCCAGATACATATATGCTGTTCCTAGTAGAGAAGAGTCTAATCTGTCTTCAAGAGCTTCCAAACATAGGTCTCTTAAGTAACTCTAATAATAAATAAATAATTTAATAATTTGCTTACCGTTCAACACTGAGGATTCCTACTGAGCATCAGAGCTCAGTAGGAAGACTGGTTACTCTTAAGCTGAATGTCTGCACTGTGTTCTGCTGCCAGATGTTTGCTCCTCTTTGTAGCTTGTAGGAGGATGAATCATTTCTACAATGGGGATGCGATTCCTGAGTGAGATCAGAAAGCTTGTCTGAGACTTCCTGAGAGTCACAGGAGTCAGCCCTCTGCAAGCTGTCTCCACCAAGTTCATCCACCCATAACCCTGGTGTTCCTTGCTGTATGTTCACTTCATTACTCCTTATCCTGTCCCTTTAGAAATAGGACGTTAGTCCGTTACCACCTCTTTAAAAAGACATATCACATTATATTAAGCTATTATAGCAAGATACAGATTTGGAAGAGGATGTGATTACCTTTGTTCCAGGATTCAAATGAATATTTGCTAGAAATCAGATCAGGACCTTATACGAGGACGTGTTATCCTGTTTTCAAATTCTGTTCTTCTTCCACATTTTTTTCTAAATGCTATTCATGATAGAAGCTGACTCTATTGTCACTTATATTAGCAATTTCTCTTTTACAATTTTACTTGCTTTTATGAGTTTGCATGAGGGGAATACTTCATGGAGCCAGAAGACATCCACACCACTCCAGGTCCCTAGAGGTAGTCCTCTATCCTTTAAGACATTGGTTTGTGGGTTTACTGTTCCCTGCCACTACTGAAGGCTAGCGCAGTTGGATATTGACATTGTAGGCTATACAGAAAATGCAGAAATGATCAGTTAAAATGAATGAAGCAGATGATATTTTACATTTTAATCAAAATAAATGTCTAAATTAAAATTCTGTAGATCCTTTGATCTTGAGGTGGAAGGAAAGCCTTCAAAGCAATATTTGGATTAAATTAAAAAACAACATCTTTCATGGAATATCACATTGCACTCTAGGTTGTGTACAAGCCAGTGCTGTGTTCCGAGGTTATTTACATGTTATCATGTTTCATAGCTAGGAAAATAATAATAAAAAAAGAGATCCAAAGATAAATACATAAAAACCTAGATGTAAAAATAAACATAATTGACAGTTGTATGGAAGACTGCTCTACGTCCTTGAGAGGTTTGGCCACAACACTGTAAATAGATGGAAAAGATCTTATGCAGGCCAAACAAACTTTAGAAGTGCTCCATCATCATCCTCTCCAAATCTCTCTTCCTTGAAATACCACCATATTAGTGATGGTTACCAAAATTTGATCTGAAGTGCATAACTGTATTAAAATTAAAATTGTAACTGTCCAAAAGATTCTGACAAACTTATTTCTGTAAATCAAAACCCAAAATATTTCAATCAATTCTGGTATACAACTGAATTTTATTTATGTAAAGATTCCTGCATGAACACTGAATTACATTATTTCTCTTTGTGTCCAATATCTGGTAAAAATGAAGGAGGCTAGCCTCTATTTACCGTTTGAGCATTTAATGAAAACAAACTAAAGTTTTTTAACTGACATTCAATATGAATGACATTTATTTCACACTAATTTTTCTTCTATATAGAGTTGAAATTATCCTACTACTACATTCTGGTTGAATCATTTGACATTTGAAGAACTGATGTATGAAATTCCAGCTCATGAAATACATCAAAGAATAAAATAATAGAAGTATATTCCGATGGACTTTCTCTTAAATTTTTTATATGATGTCCACCATTTTTGACATAGATTTTTTTAGGTTACCATTTCAAGACCTTTGACATACCTTAAGAAACTATCAGCAGCATTTCAATTGGAGAAAAAAAAATATTTCCTGGATTGCTTAAAAATATTTCTTTTCTTGGTTATCTTTCATGTGACACTGAAATGACGGATGCTGTTGAAAGGCCGGCAGCTGATAATAACAAGTGCTCTTCAGCTAAACATCATGATAATCACCAAGTTTCATTAGCATTAAAATGCTAGGAATCAATTCCAGTATAACACTGACTTCACTCAAACTGATTATAATAATTAGCCATCTCTTTGAGTATGTTTATCTGGATATTTTGATCACATTGAAACCGTATTACAGATTAATAAACAAGAAAAAAATCTTTGTACTATTATTCTGGGGGCTAACTTTATTTCCTTGAGCCTTTAAGAATTCAGTGCACCAGATATGGCTAACGTCTATTTTTTCATAATTACATTGAAGTAGATATTTACTCAGCCAGGGCAAACACCTTAACATATCAGTGTCTCTGATTTGCATAACATTTGATATCAGAAAGATTCCTTCTGTGACATGGCTATCTCCACCTCATTGCAAAACATAAACTAACCCAACAAAATAATGATTTAGGGGTTCTTGCAAAGCTATCATGATTAGAGGATATATTGCTATTTTTATCTGACCGTGGGTATATAAGCAGCATTAAGTCCCCATTGAGTCATGGCCTAGAAAGTTACCAATTGGTAAAAATAATAAAAGCAAAGCTCAGAACTAAGTTTTCTGTTTGCTAAATTTCGAGAGTTGAAAAAAATCACCCTCGAGAGATGTATTGCTTAAATAAATATATATTAAGCTAGTGATCTGCTAATTGGGTTTTGTGTTTCTCTTTCTGTATTATTTCCAGCAGCTGCTGTACCAGGCTTCTCCTTTATATGCATGTTGGGTATAGCCTATTAGCTGCTATTTCAAGCTCCTCATTTGCTTTGGCAGTGTAACCTCTGTAAAGATTATCACAGCCCTGGGACCATGTAAGCAGCTGGATGTCTTTATAAATAAATAAATAGCCTAAATTAATAAAAATAAATAAAATAAATAATTATGTGATACTAACAGAGCCATTATTAGCTTAGCCAGATTGCCTGCCCTGAGTGGCTTAACTCTGTCTGACCCCAACAGAAGGGGATTGGGAAAAAGAGGAAAACAAAGTAATTGCTTTGCTGATTTCCCATATAAATAATTATCTGAAAAACACACAGCTGTACGTTTTCTCTGCTTACTCTGATCATCTGTAAGGGAGACAGGGATGGCCAGGAGAAAGGGACCTATTAATTAATTTATAAGAAGAACTTGGAGAGACAAAAGCATTGTGAGTAATAAAAGAAGAAACTGAAAAGTATTTTTCCACAACACCGTGTGTTCCAGTTTGCCAGGAAAAAAATATATTTCAATGCTTACAATTCTCTTTTCCAGATGAAATGAGAGTATGTGCATGGTTCAGCTTTACAGACTGCTCTGAAAGTCAGCTTTCAAACCACCTGAACTGCAGGGACTGAAAATCACTAGGCCATAGCGATCACAGAGATGTGGTGGGATGGGCACGCATGACTGGAATGTTGTCATGGGTGGCTACCTGCTCATTAGGAAAGACAGGATGGCAAGACCAAGTGGTGGTGTTGCTCTTTATGTGAGAGAGCAGCAGTGATGTAGCAGTGGAGAGCTTGTGGGTAGGAATTAAGGGGCAGGCTAGTGTGGGGGACACTGTTGTGGAGGGGTATTATAGGCCCCCGGGTCAGGAGGAGGAAGCTGACAAGGCCTTCTACAAGGAGCTGGAATTAACCTCATGATCTCAGGCACTGGTTCTTATGGGGGTGTTCAATTAGGCAGATATTTGTTGGGAAAGCAACATGGCCAGGCAGCGCACTCCAGACAGTTCCTGCAATGTGGTGAAGATAACTTTCTGATGCAGGTGGTGGAGGAGCTGACAAGGAGTGGGGTGTTACTGGACCTTGTTCTTACTAATAAGGATGGGCTTGTTAGGGAAGTGAAGGTTGGGGGCAGCTTAGGATGTAGTGATCATGAGATGGTGGAGTTCAAGATCTGAGTGAAGAAGCAAACCACATACAGGGTTGCTACCCTGGATGTCAGGAGAGCCAACTTCAATCTCTTCTGGAACCTTCTTGGAGCTATCCCATGGGATAGGATGTTAGAAAGTAAGGGGGCCTGTGAGAGCTGGTCATCATTTAAACAGTGCCTCTTTCAAGCTCAGAATTGGTGCATCCCTGTGAGTAAGAAATCAGGCAAGGGTGGCAGGAGATCCATGTGGATGAGCAAGGAGCTCATGCATAAACTCAAAGGGAAGAGAAAGGTCCATGAAATGTGGAAAAAGGGTCTGACCATTTGGGAATAATATAGGAATGTTGTCAGGGCCTGCAGAGATGTGACAAGAAAGGCCAAAGCCAACTTGGAATTGGATCTGGCAAAGGAGATAAAGGATAGTGAGGAAGGTTTTTTTTAAGTATGTCAAGAGTAAAAGAAAGACCAGAGAAAATGTGGGTCCCCTACTGAATGAGAGGGTGTTCTGTTAATGAGGGATGCTGAGAAGGAGGATATACTGTATGCCTTCTTTGTTTCTGTCTTCACTGTGGGAGCTCCACATCAGGACTCTTGGACTGCGGGGATAAGTGAAAGGGTCTGCGGAATGGAAGGCTGTGGGAGGAGATGGTCAAAGAGTGTCAATGCAACATCGGTGTACATAAATCCATGGCCCTGATAGAATGCATCTACATGTGCTGAGGGGGCTGGCAGAGGTGATTGCTGAACCACTGTGTCTATCATCCTTGAGAGGTCTTGGAGAATGGTGCCTGAAGACCAGAGGATAGCCAATGTCACTCCAGTCTTCAAAAAGGGCAAGAAAAGGGATCTGTGGGACTACAGGACTGACAGCCTCACCTCTGTCCCTGGAAAGGTGAGGGAACAGCTTGTTCAGGATGCCATCTCCAGGCAATTGGAAGAGAAGAGAGTTATCAGGAGTAGTCAGCATGGACTCACCAGGGGGAGGTCATGTTTGACCAACCTGGTAGCCTTCATTATGGGCTTGGTGGCTGGGGAGAGAGCAGTGGATGTAGTCTGCCTTGATTTCAGCAAGGCATTTCACACTGTTACCCACAGCATTCTTAAACAGAGCGGAGGAAGTGTGGAATGGATGAGTGAATGGTGAGGTGGGTTGAGAACTAGCTGACTGGCAGAGCTCAGAAGGTTGAGATTGGTGGCGGAGAGTCCAGTTGGAGGCCTGTACTTATTGGTGTTGCTCAGGGGTCCAGTCTTGTTCAACATCTTCATCTTGCATTAAAAAGTGCATTAAAAAGAGCATGGCCAGCAGGTCAAGGGAGGTGATCCTCTCCCTCTAATCTGCCCTAGTAAGGCCTCACTGGAGTACTGTGTGCAGTTCTGGGCACCCTGGTACAAAAAAAGACAGGGATCTCCTTGGAAGGGTCCAGTTGAGGGCTGTAAAGGTGATAAAGGGAATTGAACACTTCTCTTATGAGAACGGCTGAGAGACTTGGGTCTGTTCAGCCTTGAGAAAAGAAGACTCAGGGGATGTAACACATCTATAAATATCTAAGATGTGGGAGGCAAATGTATGAGATTAGACTCTTTTCAGTGGTGTGTGGCAAGAAATGTGCATAAGAACCTCTTCACAGTAAGGATGATGGAGCACTGGAATAGTTTGCCCAGAGAGGTTGTAGAGTATCCTCTGGAGACATTAAAGGCCAGCCTGGATGTGTATACCTGTGCAGCCTGGTCTTGGTAGCCTGCTTTGGCAGGGGGGTTGGACTAGATGATCACTAGAGGTCCCTTCCAACCCCTACAATTCAGTGACTCTGTGAAAATCAAAGAGTGTTATTCCAGAAATAAATACATGCAATAGCTCTCAATTGTAAGCACAGCAAATGGATTTGAAATACTCTGCCTTTGCTCAAAAATTACAGCAGGGAATGATAGTGTTTTGTTTGTTTGCTTGTTTGGCTGGTTGGTTTGTTGGTTGGTTTTTGTAGACATGACTGCTTCTGACACTGAGTTCCAAACTGGTTTGAATTGGTTTGCATCAGAAGCTACCGATCAGAACTGAACAGAACCAACCTGAACAAGTTGGAAACATCCCCTACATCAACTATTTGTTGATTGCATATCAACTATTAAAATATATTTATTTTAAAGTGTTAAATTTCTATTATGTATTTTTCAAATAATAAATGTTGTAATTTCTTGTTCATTTGGTTACACCGTGTAATGCATATAGGTACTTATTAGAATTAAAATGTCATGAGCTATAATAAATGTGATCTCCTGTGAGTGTGCATTAAAAATTTACAGCTCCAGTGCCCTGTATTATTTCTGGGGAAAAATAAAACAAAACAAAACAATACAAAACAAAACAAAACATAAAATCCAAACCATACTAAAACAACAACATCAACCCCACCATTTTAAGTCTACTTTTAAAACTACATTGGTTTTATGCTTTACAATAAAGTAAAAACTCAGATGCAATGGGCAATGCTTGATAATACTGAAAGAAGGAGAAACCAATTGCAGTAAACCTGTTCTTAAAATCAGATATATATTTAAATTAGTATGTAACTGATGGCCCATGAAAAAAATAAAAAAACTTGACACTTCTTAAAAAGCTACTTCTACGTGTTGTAGAAGATGTTAGATATGAAATAATACAACTGAAAGTGCTATCAATGTGAAACATTATTTTTCAAATTCACTATTTACAAATTGTCTATTTAAAGGATAACTTAGAATGTTTTCAGTAATAAAACATAGTTTATAAATCACAATTTCTTCTTTCTTTCGTATAATAAGGTTGAATTACTTGTAGCATATATATAAAAAAATATGTAAAGTAATGTCAGTAGACAGCTAAGAACTGGTCTGTGAGGGACCATCAGGCACCTAGGTCAGCTATAGAGTTTTTAGGCAGGCTGTTGGCTGCTCTTCATTTTCCTTCACTTTACAATGGCAACTTTTTTTGCATAGATATTGATTCAGCTGTGGTGTTTCACATGCAACACTTTGCAACACTGGTCTGTGCTGACTAGTGCTGCCAGGCTCTATGTGCTCAGCCTGTGTGTGCAAATGCATCTGATATGAAAGACACTGCCCAGATTGTAGAAATCAAATATTTATGGGCCTCATGAACTCCACTATGAGTATCACCATGAAAATACTCCTTCTGGCTCACACTCTATTGATAGATACTTGTTTTAGGAAAATAATTTTTGAGATGGTGGAAAATCACACCTACACCTGGTGTAGGGAACTTGCTTTGGCAGGGTGGTTGGACTTGGTGATCTCTTGAGGTCCCTTCCAACCCCTATGATTCTATGATTCTATGATGTTGGTATAGTGAGGAGGAGTCTGCTCATGGCCGTTTTGGAAAAAGTAGCTAGTCACTACTCCACAAAAAGCCTGTTAATCAGTTTTGAAATAATACTAGGGCTTGAGATACAAATGCTGGAATAGAGGATGAGGTCTAAAACCAGCTCTGTTTTAGACCTCATCCTCTAAAGCCACTGTGGCTTTTATTTGAGTGAGAAAAACTAGATAACCTTATTTACTGCTGTATCTGTTGTTGCAGTTCTAAGCCACTGAATGAATTAAATTTATGAAAAATTATGAACTTTGGCCATCAAAAATCTCCACTATAAAATGTAATACCTCTCATGTAAAAACCTTCATTATATATGAATGCTTGCACTGTAAGAAGAAAAAATGTTTTTTGAGTATATTATTTAGCATATTTTACCTAAAGCTTTCTGAACTGAAGACCCTACTGAGTCAGGGGTTGTTAATTTGTGTTAATTTAGAATACTTTGTAATAGTTCCTCTTATTATTTTGTTATTGATACATGCATTCAGTCTTAAATCTATTAATGTTGTTGGATTTACTTTGTTTTATTTCTTTTCTGTTGTATTTTACCTGGAAGAAATGCTTCATGAGTCCTATTTGCACTAGCAAGTAGTGTCTTGCTGATGTATCTTGTTCCTTACATGACACTTTGTTGCAGGCTATCTATTATTACAGGTCTGACAGACCTGCTATTTCATGGGTCTCAAGTGTTCAAGAGAGCTTCATTAAAGTGTTTACAAGTTCTCTGTTTCTAACTTGTAAGAGGGCTGCCCTTGTGTCTGTGGCTAGCCTTTCAGAAACATTAGGTTTTTAAATTTTAACTGAATTTTCTCGTCTTTTCAGTGCTCAGCACCTTTGAAAATAAGTGTGCTTGCAAAGAAGCTTTACATTCGGCTTTTTTATTTGTGAGCCTTATTCTTTCTGTCCTCATGCAGAATATTGCCTGCTTTAAGGTGCAAAGCAAAAATCTTGGTGATATGCCAATAAAATTTTGTTAATTTACACGTAGAAGACAAACTAAAATTAACTTCCTTTTCTGTGGCTAGCAGAGCATCAGAAATAGATATCGTGGCCTAAGGGGAAACTTGGGAATATGTCTGTTTGTAGAAGTGTAGGATGTCTCAAATCAGTCCCAAAGCAGCACACTTCCAGCGAGGATGCTTTTGGTCAACCAGCTCAAGTTCAGACTTCAGGACATGGGAAGATGATTCTTCCACCTGTGAGGGGAGAAAACTCACTAGCCTAAGGTCAAAATACATGGAATGCATGAGCAATTTATTTAGGGATAGAAAAAGGCTACTAGTATGTTGAAAAAGTAGTTACTCTTCACAGAGGAAAAAGTAGACTGAGGTTTTTATGTTGGAAAGACAGTAAGATACTGCAGTGATGAATGGAGACAATTGCATGGATACCAGAGGTAGATGCTGTATTGTACAGTGAGGGAAATCTCGATGACATGTTTCATCAGTGTAATTGCTCCAAAAGAAACAGGCCTTGCCTTTTCTTCAGCAATGGTAAGAGTCCACAGCTGGCCATCAAGTGCTCATATATTAGATTGCATCTGTCTTTTATTCCAGTAGGAAACTGTATTTCTCTAGTTGGGTTTTTCTGTCTTTTTAGTGCATACCGGGTGTGTCATACATAAAGAAATTTAGACGCGCATTTGTTGAATAGGCACTGCTTCCACAGCTGTTAAACTGAATCTGGACTATGGTTTTCTCTAACCCGTATCATTTTTCACCCTGTTGTTCAAGAAAATCAGGAGAATAGCTTCAGGCTCTTAGTTAATTGAGTCCAGCCAATTTCAGTGGCATTTGTTTTCATTCATTTATTCATTGTTAATAGAGTCACAGAATCATAATCTTTCTTTCCTTTAGAATTTGACTTTAATCAAACTGTCCCTTAGCTTAAAAGTATAATCAGCCTATTGACTTTAAAAATAGTTGCTAGTCAAATAGAACTTACATTTTTGTCTTCTTCAGGAGAAAGAAGAAACACCTCCTGAAATACTCTGTGCTTCACTGTTATTCAATAAACTGTAACAGTTGCGTTCTTGTATGACCACCCATCATAGAGCTAATATTTTTATAATGTTAGTTGCAAACCCATCAGTGCAACTGTTTATCATCACATGGAAAGATGTGGGGAAAAAATGAAAGATAAGTCCTCCAAATGAATAACTTTGCCATGAGTCACCTTTCTGTCCATGGAGCATCTTTCAATAAGACAATCCCTGAAATAATCTAGGACAAGTCCACGAGAGTTAATTTTAGATCAAGAACATCCCTTGAAGCATTTAAGTTTGCAGTACAGAAAAGTAACAGTCGCTAATCCCATGCAGTATTCCATGGATATTCTTGAAATAATGGCAGATGATCTCCAAATGTAGAGCATTTCTTAAAACAAAGATGTGGAAAACCTTCCTCCTTGTACTGCTTTTTCATGTAGATTGTCTTGTCCCTCACTCACTCAAAACCAGTACTGCAAGTTCTAATGTTCATTTTCACATAAGATTATAGGATATATTAATTTTTCAAATTTGAATGGAAAGGCTTGATATATAGCCAAAAAAAAAAAGTAGTTTGAGCACAGTTTTCGTTTTAGGACAGTAACCAGCAGGAAGGACAAGAATTTTCTGTAGAACAGTTGCCACTTTTTCTGTTTTCTCTCTTTCTGTCTTCATATGCTTGGCTCTGGTAGCTGCCAAATCAGAGTATAATGCAAATTATTCTACTGGGTATGGTCTCTAATCATGACTGAAAACAGCAAAGGGAGGTTCTGCCTCCAGAGTGCTTGTGTTTCCAACTGAACTGTATTGGAAAGAGAATACTGAAGTCTAGGTTTCATTGACAACTGATTGAACCAAATACTCACTTTCAGTCTGCAACGTGAGTGTGAATTCAACCACTGCAGAGCTAACCTTAAGGAAACTGCATTGTATTTTTTTAAAGGCACTTTGAGATTGGTTCATTGACAGATTCAGGATTTGCTTGTACAAACATTTGTTTCACAGTCAAAGAGCATACTTTACTTGCACAGTTGTCTGTGCACACACGAGGATAAGTCTGTTATTTCACAAAATTAGTTCTAAAAATCCAGTCTTCTGCTTTCCCAGGTCTCCTTCTTATATATGTTAGATTTTAAAAAAATTGTAAATAATGTATGCATCATAAATTGTTTATAAATATCTTCTGATACAGGACTTCTCCTTTCCTTCCTATTTTTCCTCAGTTGTTACCTGGATGGATGCTAGCATGGAGCTGAACAACTTACTATTTTATTCTTACCTTATATCTAGTGGAACAAGTGTTACAACAGAATTTGCTAGCAGCATGACTGATGTGTCTGAAATGTCCACCATCACTGCTCTGTACTGAAATTTTTATTACCTGTGTTTCTTTGCAGGTGCATATGTACTCCAAGTAAAGGCAACAGATGCTGATGATCCTACCTATGGAAATAGTGCCAGAGTGGTCTACAGCATTCTTCAGGGGCAGCCCTATTTCTCCATTGATCCAAAGACAGGTAAACAGTTTATCAGCAATACTGGAAGATTTAAACTTTGGATTTCAGTTTATGTTGGCAGTATCAGTGTATAAATATTGGCTATATTGATAGTGTGAAAAGATAGTAATTTTGCACTTAATTTTGTTTTGATTATTGACTATTGTTTTTATGAATTGCAATGTGCTGTAAAAGCAAAAGAAACAGCCTCCTCCAAACAATCCTGGAATATTTAAAATATGTATACATTAAGCCATTTTTCCTGATGTTTTGCCATTTCTTTACAGCTAAAGATTCATCTGCTTCATGCATTCTATTTTTTTTTGTTGTTGTTGTAATTCAGTTTTATATCCCAAGTCTTTATTCTTTTTTTCTTGTCAATTTTAATGCACTGAAGTTACAGACCAGATTTTCTTAGAAATGATTGTTTTACTGTATAGAGCTAATTTGAGACTGTGCAACAGCTAAATCGTCCCCTTTCTTCCTCTTTTCCTGGGGCATAGCATGGCTGTCTTGAGTTACAGAATGTGTGAGCAGAAAAGGATGATGCATTTAAAGAGACTGATGTATTTGGGAGGTTGGTAGACCTGTTAATTAGATATCTTGTCCTATATTTTTAAATGTCATTCTTGATTCTATATTTAGCAGTTCAGTTAAGGAACCAATAGCCTACATGGTGATTGCCAAGCATTGTGTCATCCTGAATGTATTACAGGGATGGTTGTCCATATGCCCCTTTCAGCAAATACACTTTCTCCTTCCAGTAAAGCTGTCCTTGAATGTCAGATGGTGTGTTAAAGAGCCTTTCTCCCTGATCAATCAATAGCTTGGAGGTGAGAGCCACCTGAGGCCATTAGTGCACTATCTCCAACAGGCACATTCCTTTGTCACATGCTCCATTTAGCAGAAGATTGTGTTGCAATTTGGAGTCAGCAACTTTACTTTTGAAACTGAAATGTGACTTCTTAAGTGTCTAGGGGGAGGAAAAAGTATTTACCTTCATACTTATTGTTTTTATTTCTGCCTTGTAAAGAATTAAAAGGTAGTAAATGGTGCTAAATACACTTATTAAAGCCACAATTTGAGTTCTAGTGCAAGTTTCCCAGGAAAAAAAAAAGCAATGATTGTTAAGGAAGAACTTCTCCCTGCACACCCAGCACTTTAAATGGCAGTATTATATTTCCTCATTTATTGCAAGTGGACCACAGGTCATAGCCTGCAGCTGACTATTCTTGTACTATCATATAAATATAGTATTTCCATACCTATCTATTAGTACTTGTCTTATATTGAAATTTTATAATATGATAATTACCTCTGAATCTAAAAATGAATATAGAGGTTAACAGTAAGTGAATAATGATGTGCAGGATGCTGCTTAATATTTTGATCTAAAATCCAGAAGTCTCAGGCAGCATTACAGATCCTCAGATATTTCCAGTTTTTTATTTTGCATCTGAAGAGAAATTCAGCAGTTTTTTTATTGCAAAGTCTTACTGCAATACACTTGCCTTGAGTGTTTTTTGATAGAAAAGGGGAAGAAAGGCATTTTGATACAAAATGACAGGCCAAACTCAAAACTCCTGGCAAATGGATAAACAATTTTTTCAGTTGCTGTTGTTTTGGTTGGTTTTTTTTTTCCATCTCTTGGTCTCTAGTGACAGTTTTCAGCCACTCTGTTGAAATTATCTAAAGAACATAAAAAAGTCCATAATGGATCAGACCAAAGGCTCGTGCCACCCTGTACTGTGTTCACAAAAGTGATTGTCTGTTCAGCTTTAGATAAAATAAGGCAAGAATTTAGTGATGCATTCCCCATTCTTCTTCCATTGCAAGAGGCTATAAGCAATTAATTCCTATGTATAATTTTGACACTCCCCATGAAGCCCTGAGGAATACTCATGTCATATTCTCTCCTAGTTGTCTCTTTTCCGGAATGAAGAATTTTTCAAACATAGGCCATTCCATACATTGCTTCTGTTTCTCCTCTGGGCTTCTCCCAGTTCTGTTGTACTCTTTTCAACATCAAAGGGTGAGAATGTGCATACAGTGTTCAAGAAAGCAGCTCATATCAGTATCTAAAAATGATTTAATCATCTCTTTTGTCTATTCATTTCCAAACAGTTCCAAACATTTTGTTTACTTTTTTTTTCTTTTGGTCTGAAAATTTTGTGGAAATTTGTATTGCTACCTTAAAGTTCTATTGCAATGTATTTACAGTCAAATCACTGATGAAACTTTATATATGGAATTATGATTGTGTTTGGCATGCACATAGCTTCACTTATAATCCTTTGTCCAGTCATTCTTGATAGGTAATTGACTCTGATATGAATTTAAGAGTAGTCTTTAGTGATTATAGATTTGAATATCACAGCTTCCTCTTTGTTCATCAGTTATACTGACGTTGGCCTTTGCAGTGCTCTGCTGCAGGTGGGCACGACTGTGTGGGAGCAGAAGAGCAAGCTTATTGCTCTTGCAGGAAGGTTAAATGTATTACAGTGGCTGACAGAGAGCAACTGTTGGAGTGGAATATTCTGAGGCTTCAAACTTTATACGTGGGTATTTTTTTTCCAATGCTGTGAAATTGTTCTCCTGATGAAAAATTAAACTGAGATTTCTTGAACACAGAGTATTTCTCTTCAGACAGACTACAGTCTTTCTTCTGTACTGTTTTGCTACTGAAACATCCTTTTCACAAGCTTCTTTCTACACAGTTTTCTGATGTGCTTATATGGTCAATTATCTTACATGTATCTCCAATTCTTTCTTAAGCTCAGTCTTTGTGGTCCGTATTCTGACCTCAGTTACATTACTAGAATCCAGATTGGTTTTCGGAGGAGTATTGTCATTAATATTTATACAAGAAATTATTCACAAAACCAATTTTTTATCTTCCACAAAAGTGAATAATCTTATTGAATTATGTCTAAGAAACATTGCAGAGCATATCTCTGGTTCAATACCTGTGTTTATCATTATCATTTTTCAGTAGCCTTATTTAAATAATAATTTTCTGCAAATTCAATATTAATACTTTAAAAAGATACAAACTAGAAGTTATTTTGTCAGAATCTGAATGATCTTTATTTTAATATCTTAAAATAGAAGGATTTAAAAACACTTCACATTTTTAAACATAAGACTTCTGTATTAGAATAAGCCTTTAATTCAGAGTTTACATATTCTTTATGAAAGTGAAGATGGAATATCAAAGTTTGTAGTATTTTCTTTCCCATGGATTTTACCTCTAATATACTTCTCTCTTTTGCTGTGTCTACATAGCTTCAACTCATCTTTATCCCATCCATATAAACTGATGATTCTGTTAGTAATAACATTTTTTTTCTTATTGTTATCCTAAGCTTTTGGAATAGAGTAGGTAGAGAAGGGAAAATTGCCTATGCACTGTTAGACAAAGATTATTCCCATGTTTTTTTGTTTATTTGTTTGCTCGTTTGTTCATTTTCTGGAGACAAAGGCCTCCTACATTAAAAAAAAAAATACAGAATACCCTTTTACTTCCAGACCAGAATAAATAGTGGGTAACCGGAAATTTTACTACTAGAATGATAGCAATTTCTTCATTTTCTGAAGGAATATTTTTATCTGAGAAAATCACTCAACTGTACATAAAGCAGGCATAATAATCAGATGACGTTCACCTCCTGCTCAAAACACTGCCCATTTTCAGTGATGTTTATTGTTATTATATTTCGCTAGTATAACAAGGAAAGTCTTTAATTCTCACATTCTCTTCTCATTAGAGTGAACATACTTAGGATGTGATAGTATACTATGGAATGTACACCCTCTACAGTGTGAAAATTATGAATTCAGAGTTTTAAGAGAAGACATATTAATGTTCATCTTATCTACAAAAAATATTTTTTTTCATGAATATTGCCTTCCACCTGAATTATTAATGGTTCTGCTATTTTCACGATGCCTGCTACAATACTAGTTTTTCAGTAAGCTCAAAATTCACAAATATTTACACGAACAAATTTTCACAGTTGTTATGTTCTACAATTCAAGATTTCTTTCTTGAACTAACAAAGTGCTGAACATTATCATTTGTTTTCTAAAATTCAAAGTATAGAACTGTTGTATCTAACTGTTCTTAAGTATTTGCTAGTCATATTCTAGATCTACACGGTACAGTAAATGTCATACTAAGTTGGAAAATTGTAGTTATTTTTAACCATTGTTATTATCAGTGGAGAGTGGAGAGAGTGGAAAATGTTATACAATTCAATTTAATAGGGATTTGTAATAAGTTCTGTATAAAGCAGATCTGGGTCAAAGTTATTTTTAGATAAAGTACTATAAGCTAGCAATTCCTATTTTTACTTGTTAACATTGCAGCAGTTAGTTGACAGAAAAATAAGAATGAACCTTCAATTTATTTTTTCTTATCAGTCCAGATCCATTAAAACACCAAGGATAAAAGACTGCTTTTAAAACCAAACATGTTACTAGAAAATTGCATTTTATGAAAGAGTAATAATTTGGAGGGGGATAATGTGTCCATTTATATACTTCTAATTGCATATGCTACCTGCAGCTATCTGTATCTATCAATTTCATGCAAAAATTGTTGTTTAATTTATATCAATCTGCAATTTATATCAATCTAAAATTTTGACAGAGAGTTCATCTTCTCCTATACATTTGTTTTTAAGAGACAGATTTGAGTGCCTAAAGCCTTGTAGCATTTTACAGCCTCATAAGCTAATCCTACGATCACTATTACCTTGTTCTGTCTACCTTTTTTCCTTTTATTTTATACTTCTTTTTATTTTATATTTCTTAACAGTTCAGAAAGGGAACTATTAAATATGTATTAAGAGTCATTTGAATAAGGATTATGTTCTGTTTACATTTATTTAAGGAAACTCTTGATGTTTTCACTGCATCTTTGTGCTGTGTCCAGAAAACTTTCTCAAGAAAAGGAGAAGCCTACAGTAGGTTAAATGTGTTGACCAGTAATTAGTTTGAAAATATGGAAGGTGCACGCTCTGAAATACATTGACAACTATACCTTCACTGCCCTACTTTGTACAAGACAGTGTTCTTCATTCCTCATGTGGTGAACATAATATACTTGCACTGTTTACATCTCTAGTGAATATGCACTATTCTCTTGGCCATTTATGTCATACTTGAAATTTCACAGTGGTCATTTTGAATAGCTGAACAGATGCTGAGCACACCTTTTAAATACTCAAGTAATTTGTACATTTCTGTGTGAACTGCTCTTGTATCAATCCTTTAGAAAAAGAGTCATTTTTGGTCTAAGAGATCTGCATTGAAATGTGATAGTAGATAATCGCAGCCCTTTATTTACCTATTTTTTTTAATTTACCATTTCTTCTCATAGGTGTAATAAGAACAGCTTTGCCAAATATGGACAGAGAAGTGAAAGAACAATATCAAGTTCTTATCCAAGCCAAGGACATGGGAGGACAACTTGGAGGACTAGCTGGAACCACCACTGTAAACATAACTCTCACAGATGTCAATGACAACCCACCCAGATTTCCTAAGAGTATGTTGTATTCCAAATGTATTAATTTTCAAATAATTATGACTGAAAGTGAAAAGTCTTTTACATAAGGACTTGAGATCCAGAAAGAAGGATAGTATATGGCAAAAAAAAAACCAAACAAAAAACAAAAAACAAAAAAACACCAAAAAACAAATAGGATATACTGCTGTTTTTACAGAAATGTGATGTTAAGTTTGAAAGAATGAGTTTTGAATGTTTAAAAGAAGATATCATTTCACAGGATTGTACTCAGTCTGATAGTTGATTTCATTTACACTTCATAGATTTGGAAAACTGGAAAAATAGCAGAAGGTTATAACCTGAGACTTCAAGGTATAGAAAACCATAGCAGATTGAACTCATGCTATGTATTGCTGTTATGATCAACAAGTACAAATTTTTCACATCTTGGCCCAGAAGGTTTTATCTTTCCTTGAAAATACTTAAACCTTCAAAATAGAATCTTCTCTAGAAATTTATAACATTTAATATGAATTACTTTAGATGAGTCTTTTCAGAAATATGCTAATTTAGAGTTTCATAGTCTGTATGTAATTAGCAAAAGTATTGTCACTTATTGCTCTTCTTCAATTCACTGAAGGTTTGTATGTTCCCTATCTTTGAAATGCAGATACTAATTAAGCAAAAACTGTGATAACAACTACACCAAAACATTTGGCTACAAAAAGTTGTTAATAAGGCAATAACATTAGAACATCAGTGTGAATTTACAATCAGATCAAGTCAGCATTTTACTTGATATATTACAAGTTCTGATGTAACAAACTACATTTGAAAATTCACAGTTCTCTTTCTTATAAAAATTATTCACTTTCCTTACCTCATTATGAAAATACTGCATGTTATACTATGTTATTTGCAGTTAACATGCTAAGTCCAAGATCCATCTGACCTTGTCTTCAGTCTCTTATAATGACATATGGGGAATATGCATAAGAAAGAACAGGCAAAATACATGATAATAATCCAGAACATTTCCCCTTGGCTTTCAGCCAGGATGATGTCTGTGTAATTAACAACCTTAAGTGTTTCTTTCTTACAGCACATTGCGAATTGCTTTTTTTTTATGCGTCTTATTAGAGTCCACAACAATCTAAACTACTGAGTTCCACAGATAAAGCATATATTCCACAACAAACAGCTTTCCCCCATTTATTTTGAGTTCATCCCTACATATCTATCTTCATGCACACAACTTCAAAGAATTTAGGAAGTGTTGGAAAATGCAACTTTTATTTTGACTAGCTGTGCTGCATTATTATTTTTTTTTTAGCAGGGATTATTATCTATGAGTCTGTTAATTCCAGTCCTACAATTTTGCACTGTGAAAATCAGACATTTCCATCTTCAGTTTCCCAGAACTCCCTGAAGATCTTTGAGAAAATTAATGCTATATTAGCACCTCCAAGACTTCATATTCTACTGTGGTTTGAAGCAAGATATTACACAATCATAATAGTTTACTTATTACATCCTTGAAGGTCTTGGTCACATAGCAGCAAGTCTCTGTGGTGTGTTACTGGTGTGTATGTTTGTTCCACAACGACTACTATTTTAACTTTTTGTCATGAGCCTTCTTTGAAGAAGTATTCCAGGATAAAAATAGTCCTCAGCTTTCCAACTTTAAATATGAAGAAAAAATTGTATTGTTATAAATTTTTTATTTTATCTTCTTTCCTTCACATTTCTAACATGCCCATTATGCAGATATTCTTGTTTATTATTAAGCATTAAAACCATCTATGCTAGTTCCCTTTCTAAACCTATGGCTTTATGTTCATAGAATCATAGAATTTTTAGGGTTGGGATAAACCTCTAAGAATTCCTAGTCCAACTGTTATCCCATCAACACCATTCTCACTAAGCCTCGTGCAACTTCTACATGTTTATGGAATGACTCCAGAAGCAATGACTTCACCACTTCATTGAGAAGCCTGTTCCAACGTCTTATCACCCTTTCTGAGAATAAATTTTTTCTAATATCCAACCCGAACCTCCCCTAGAGAAAGTAACCTCTTGTCCTGTTGCTAGTTACCTGGGAATAAGGGCCAAATCCCACTTTGCCTTCTTGTAACTCTTTTTTCTCTTCTTATGGGACCTTACTGGATTCCGCTTAATCTAGTGTTCATATATTTCCTACTTAACTACCGTCATCATTCTGTGGCATTGTTGGGAAAAAAAGTAACTTCTGAGGTTCAACAAAGACAAGTGTAGAGCTTTGAACCTTGGGTGTAATATCTATATGCGTCAGTGCAGTTTAGAGTCTGACCTGCTGGAGGATATATATATATGTATGTATATGTATATGTATAGTACATATCTAGTATATATAGTATATAGTATAATATAGTGTATATATATAGTAAATGTAATATAGTGTATATATATATATATAGTGTGTATATATATATATATATATATATATATATAATATATTTTAATATAGTATTTATGATTTTTTATTTTGCTTTTTGAAAACATTGCAATGATTCAGAGTAACTACCTGCCAGGAAATGGAGTCATTCACTTGTTCATAACAGCTAAAAGGATACTTGTTCAGAATTTTATGTAGGTTGCTCTGAAAGCCATGACTCCTATTTATATCCATTGAAGTTATAACAAATACAAAGAACACAGTACACTAATTGGCAGAGTAAATTGTCAGCTATAAAACACTGTTTTTCAACATAAGCACTGCCATGAACTGTTCATTTTTGCCAGCGATGAAGACCCTGCAAGCAGTGCTTATCAAAATCTGCACCAGCAGAGGTGACCCACCACCGCTATTGCCACTTCTGAAACACACCACTCTCTGTCTCACTGTACTCCACTGGTTGGTCTCCAGAAACATTCAGCAAGCATTGATGAATGTCAGTGGGTGCAATTTTTTTCTTGGAGGAATTCAGTGACACACTGCCACGTCACATGCCTTTTTGTCAGACTGCCCCTCTGCCATCTGTCATGTAGCAACAAAATGCAATGGAATACTGGTGGGAAGGCTCAGCCTCTACTGCTATGCCAACAACATCTTCTTCTGAACCAACATCTTGTGCCAACATAATAAAACAGGAGGGAACAGCCCTCATAAATCATGAGAAAAATATGCCTTTTTACTGAGGTTCATGTAGGTTTTGTGTTAAAGCCAAGACCTAGAGATCTCTTAATGTTCACAGTGGGAAGTGATATCTTCAATATCTCATTTTTCATTAAAGGTCAACAAAGACAGAAAGTCTAAATGCAGACTTAAAAAGGGGACAAAATGTCCATTAACACTGCTGTGTAAATCTTTTTTGCATCTCATAATCAGGACTGAAGTTTCCCAAAGGGCTTATATCAAAGATTTCATGCTCTGGATTACCTTATCAAATGAGATGATATTCATTATCACGGCATAAAGTTTACCTATATTTTCTGAACTGAGGTAAGCTGAAAAGAAAAGATTTCACAGCAGAAGTGAGAGAACATTTATTATTAATACTTGGAAGTAGATAAAGTGATAAATAATACATTATAAGCTTGTCAAAATAAATAAATAAATAAATAAACCTGTATCGAGGAACACCTTCATCTCATCAAGGGTCCTTTAAGGATACAGGCAAGCTCAGGTGGTATATCAGCTTCAAGTGATGAAACACCACTCACCAACTATCCTGCTGAACATAGAATTTTTTATTTAGAATCTGTGCTTTTGAACATATTCAGTAGGGAACTCCCACATTGAATGTCTCACAGTAATGAGGAGATGCTGTGTAACAAAGGGGAAACCTCTGCTTATTATATATTTCTGTCAGAGTTGTTTGACCTGCAGGGATCTATTGGCCCACATTTCAGAAAGCCGAGACACTTCAAAATTGATATTTTCATAATAAGTAGAAGGAAAGGTGTATTTCAAATATTTTATTCACAGAAATTTATTTTCAAATGTGTTTTATATATGTCTTGACCAACTCCTGATTAGCACACTGACTTTCTGCACTATTGTGCATGTTCCATTGCTAAAAGGTAGAATCATAGAAATTATGAAATTATCATGAAATTATTTGAGTTGGAAGGAACCTTAAAGATTACCTAGTATTAATTTCACTGCCACTTGACCAATTTGCTCAAGGTACCATTGAACATGGCCTTGAACACTTCCAGGGATGGGACATCCACAACCTCTTTGGGCAATCTGTTCCAGTGCCTCACTACCTTCAAAGTGAAGAATCTATTCCTTATATCAAATCTAAATTTAAACTTTTTAACTTTAAAACTGTCACCCATTTTGTATCACTACATTATCTAAAAAAAATCCCTCTCCGTCATTTTGGTAAGCTCTCTTCAATTACTGCCAGGCC
Organism: Cyrtonyx montezumae; assembly: GCF_038088225.1. Lineage (NCBI taxonomy): Eukaryota > Metazoa > Chordata > Aves > Galliformes > Odontophoridae > Cyrtonyx > Cyrtonyx montezumae. Next base: position 72,028,930 of record NW_027072089.1, on the reverse strand, counting down.
ACAATGAAGTCTTCCTGAAGCCTCTTTTTCTCTAAGTCAAGAAACCCAACTTCAATCTGCCTTCATAAAAGAGGTGCTTCTGACCTCTGATCATCCTTGTGGCCCTCCTCTGGACTTACTTCAGGAGGTCCTCCCTCTGGAGGATGCAGAACTGCATAGAGATGGAGGTCTTACCAGGACAGAGTAGAGAAGGAGGATCACCTGCTCTCAACTGGTTGCTATTCTTCTTTTGATGAAGATACAATTGGCTTTCTGGGCTGCAAGGGCATACTGCTGGCTTGTGTTGAACTTCCATCCACCAGCACCCCCAAGTCTCTTTCTATAGGAGTGCTCTCAATACGTTCATCACCCACATGTGCAAATGTGCCAATGAACAGGATAGAACTTGTTTGTACATATGCTTGTTAAAGATGGCACAGAGCTGATTTTCTTCACAGTGTCTGGTGTGTTGCTATTTTTGACTTTAGGAGAAAAATGATGTTGATAACACATCAGTCTTTTAGATACTGTTAAGCAGTGCTTAAGCAAAGCCAAGTTTCAACTCCCCATGCTGTTCTTCCAGTGAGGAGGCTAGGAAGGACCCAAAGAGATGGGAGGGGACAGAACAGATGTTAAGCAACTGCACTGTGCATCACTTGTTTTGTAAATATATATGTACATAGGTTGCTCTGAAAGTAATGCCTCCTATTTATTTCCGCAGTAAATACAGCAGATGTAAAGAGCACAATAGCATTATTAGGGAGACCGCATTCTCAACTCAAAACTTTTTTTCTGCTCAGTCACCAACAATAGTGATGTATCTTTGCTAGCAATTAAAAAGTGCCTGCGTTCTATAAAAAATTGTGAAAATCTGCACCAGCAGAGGTGAACCATGTTGCCAGGAAAACGTTTCCAATACAGTCCATCTTTCTTTGGCCAAAACATATGGAAGTCAAAAGGCACCAAATCCAGACTATATGGTGAGTCTGGTAGTCCAACCAAGAGTGGCAATGTGATCCACAGTTTTCAAATCTGTATGGAGCCTGACATGTTGCAAGTGAAAGGTTGTTTTCTTCTCTGGCATGACTCTGGAAGTTCCAACCTTCACCTTAGTCATTGTCACTATGTAACAGTCAGAGTTGATGGTTTGTCCCAGTTCCAGGAAATCCAGAAAGATCACTCCTTTCATAATTCAAAAGACAGTGCATATCACTCTACTCATTTAGGGCTGTGTCTTTAACATTTTCCTCAGATATATCATTCAGAGAACTTAATTCTTTCTGAGAAATATATTTTACTGTCCACCTTGGAAATCAAAATACAATTAACTGCAAACTTTCTACAGTACTGACTGGCAGATGATGTGCAAGGTTATAGAACTGACTCTTCAACCTTGTCCTCTTTATGGTGTCCTTACCAGAAAGATGAATAGATGCATTTCTATCTTCAAACTTGTTAGCATTTCTGGAAACCTGCCATAATCTTTTATTCATACTCTCTTGATGGATTTCAAAAGAATGTTTCTGGAATGACTAATAATAGTAAAAATCTGGCCTTTTTGATCTGTGAACATTGCTCTAACAGGCTTCCAAATGATTTGAATGAAATTTCCAAAGAGCCCTGAGATAATGTTTTTTGACCATCAGAGAACAGCTTTTTGAAATATATATATTTTAAGCTAAGATATGCGCAAACAGAAAACATTCAAATACAGGGTGCACACTTCAAGCCATTTTACTTCCATTAAAAATAGTTTTCAACAATTCCTCAATAGTTCTATCTCCTACTTTGAATTACAAATGGTATGATAAAATATATCTTTAGGTAGACAAAATGTGAATTTGAGACAGCAATATGCTCCTGCAGCCTGGAAGGTCAGCTGTATTCTAGGCTGCATTATAAGAGGCATGGCCAGCAGGCTGAGAGGTGATTGTACTCCTGTACTCTACTCTCATAAGGCCTCATCTAGAGTACTGCATCCAGGTCTGAGGCCCACAACATAGGAACGATGTGGAGCTATTGGAGTGGGTCCAGAGAAGGGACACAGAGTTGACCAGAGGGCTGGAGCACCTGCCCTATGAAGAACAGCTGAGGGAGCTTGGCTTGTCCAGTCTGCAGAGAAGGCCCTGGGGACGCCTCATTGCAACCTTCTAGTACTTAAAAGGAGCTTATAAAGAGGAAGAAGATTGACTTTTTGCACAGGCAAATAGTGACGGGATTAAGGGTAAATGGTTTTAACTAAATGAGGTTTAGATTAGATGTTAGGAGGAAATTATTTACTCAGTGGGATGTGAGGCACTGACACAGGCTGCTCAGAGAAATTGTGGATGCTCTATCCCTGGAGACATTCAAGGCCAAGTTGGTTGGGGCCCTGGTCCTGGCTGACAGCCCTACTCAAAACACTGGGATTGGAACTGGATGGTCTTTTAGGCCTCTTCCATCCCAAGCCATTCTGTGAATCTATGATGTTATGAGTGAGTCTGTGATTCTGCTATTGAGGATTTTTTTAATGAAAATTATTGTTATTATTATTATTATTGATAATAATAATAATAATAAAGGGAGTGTCAACACCTTAAAAATAAAAACAACTTAAAACTGACTTTGTAAGATACTTGAGAATGACCTTTGATTTGCTGATATCGGAATACAAACTATACATTCTAAAATTTACTGGCATTTCTTTTATATATGGGATTTATCCTTTATAAGTATATTTTTGTCATACTGAAATAAAAACACATGCTATTCTGTGACCGTTCCCGTGTGCTCCTATTGCTCAGCATTGAAGGACAATAACCTTACAAGAATGGTCAACCACTTTAGTTAACTGGTTTGATTCTGTGAAGTATAATTTACACAGACTAATTCTACAGTATTTTTTCTCTTTATTGTTGAAGTAACTGTAACCTATCCATCCTTTCTTATAGCTTATTTTAAGAGTTGGAAGCATTCCACAAATGTCCTTTGAGTTAGCTTGCAGTAGCCTAAAACTTGACGCATTAAGGGTTAGCCCATTAGCTTCAAGGAAAGATGTGTTGAACTTTCTTTTCATTTATCACAAGTGGTAGGGAGAAAAGAGCTACAGGGGCTTCTCCAGAAGTAATGCCTCCTATTTTATTATGGTGGCCCATAATGTCAGAGGAAGATGTCAGTGGTATAGCAGTAGAGGTTGAACTTTCCTGCTAATATTCCATTACATTTTGTTGCCATGTGACAAATGGCATCAGAATAGTAATCTGACAAACTGATATCTGACATGGTTGTCTTTATGAAGTAAAAGTATGTCACTAAATACTTCCTTGTGAAAAAAAAATTTGCACCCACTGATATTCATTGACTCTTGTTGAACATTTCTGGTGACCAACCAGTGGATGTGAGCACAGTGAGGTGGTGGGCGCTGTGTTTCAGCAGTGGCAATGGAGATATGGAAGACAAGCCAGGTTTGAGATGGCCAGGCACGTGAATCAGAAGATTACAACCATTGTGTATGGAGCTGAATATTGAGTTTAGTGCATGAGAAACAATGGTGGCAACCTTTAAGTACTGCAAAATTTGTACCTGGTATACCTGGTTCAATGAATACTCACACATGTAGAAAGAACGTCATATTCAAGCTTGTCAGAACATATTGAATCAAGACAAGGATGAAGGTGACAGTTTCCAGGATTGCATCATTAACAGTGATGATAAATAGTGTCATCGTTACGAGCCAGTCCATGGAGAGGCGATATGAATTCCCCATCAAAGAGAATGTTCAAGGTACAACCCTCAGTGAGTAGAATGATGTGCTCTGTCTTTTGCATTATGAATGATCCTTCTGGATTTCCTGGAACCAGGACAAACTATCAACTCTGACTGTTACGTCGTGGGGATGACTAAGCTGAAAGCTGGAACTTCCAGAATCAGGCCAGAGAGAAAGACAATATTTCACTAGTAACACAGTAACATCAGACCCCATACCTTTTTGAAAATAGTGAAGCACATTGCCAGTTTTGGTTGGTCTGTCCTACTACACCTACTGTATAGTGGGTGTGTATTATACTTCACCTCTGCTAGTGAAGATTTTTACAAGCATAAAATGCAGGCTTTTCTTAATGACTTGCAAAAATGCATAGCTAATGGTTGTAGCTATATAGAAAAAGAGTGTTTTGTTGCTGAGAATGTGGTCCCCCAGATCTGCCCTTCATGCCTGTCATAGTTACCATGGAAATAAACAGGAGGCATTACTTTCAGAGTGATCTATGTAGCATTGGTCTTAATATATGAAAGCAGGTCAATTTTGCTCTCTCAGTAAGTGTAGCAGATTGTCTTCCAGTGACTTTGTAGCACTCTTGCTCACCTTTTGCTGGAAATTTGTGTTAACGTGCAGACTACAAGTGAAAGATCTTTTGCTCCATATAACATAGAAAGAAATATCTTTCAACTCATTGTTTTGGATGAGTGGGAGAATTACTCAAGTAGTACTGATATCAGTTTTTCAATATTCCATTATAATATAATGCAGATAACTCCCAGTAGTATACTAGACATTTAGACAAAATAATTGTGAGTGTAAGAAATTATTCTATTTAATAACTTAAAAAAATAAAATAAAATAATGCTAACAGAAGCTATAACTGAAAATGGAACAAACAAACAAAAAAAAAGACAATATACTCCCTCTCTATTTATACAATATGCTAAAAAAAATATACTCAGTATTAAAGTTCAGAATTCCTATCTGCTAAATTAAGTAGTTTAACAAGTCTGCCAAATCTTCTGAGAAGTTTTTCTACCCACTGTGTTTTAGATAGGGAATTATAGCTTCCTCTGACACTCCTGGTAAAAGCTGTCCTTTTTATACAACATTTGTACCTTTTTTAGTTCTCAGGATGAAAATGAGTCTCTTACATTGATTAAGGAAATGGCCTGGCAAACAAGATACCTAATTAACTTCTGGCAACTAGTTATTTATTTTATACTAAATGAGAACTACTTACACAGGACAGGTAGACAGATTCATGCAGGCTAGTCTGAAGGCAGTGATTAGGTGGTCAACTGAGACAGATCTTGCTATGAATCAGAAATAGAGGGAAGGTTATATCCTGGTCTACTCAATCTGTTGTTATTATTATTATTATTATTTTTACTACAATAGCATAATGCCTTAAGGGGAATGGTACTATCTTAGTTTTTCATACCAAGCTTAAATATTCTAATGCATTGTCAGAAAATACTAAACAAGTCTGATTCCCATTTATCTGTGAATTTTGAGTAAACTAAACTGCATTTCTGAGTTGATTGTGTATTGTACTCAGCTGTTTCAAGGAGTGATGGAAGATAGAAATTGAAAGGGTCCAGAAACAGTCTCATGCAATTGTAAGCTGATTGTGAAACCAGCAGCCATGCAGAGATCATTATAATCTCAGACTGTAGTATCAATGAGTCACTTAACTAGAGCCCTAACTTCAGCAAAGCAGTAGTCAAATCAGTACTTGATTGCATGAATGAAGACCCATATTTTCACAGTCCTTCTGTGGGAATCAGAGGAGGAATTAGGGTAATTCCCCTTCGATCCAGGGTCCTTCCATGTCGGTACAATTGTATATCCACTTTCCCTTCCTGTGCCCTTCTCTTTCCTCCTCATCCTGTCTATCCTTATATTCAACATGCACTATTGTCTGCTTTATCAAGAGACATAAATTAATCCTTGATCACACTTTTATCTAGTAACTACTGCATGGTAACCTCCTTCTCCTTCCCAAGTATTTGTTAGTTTTGTTTAGTTTTATTTTTAACTCACTAATAATGCAGCTAATGTAATTTATGCCTTGTTGAAGTATGAATTCCTTTATTCTCAAAGCTACCATTTCCACATTTGAGTCTCTCAACATTTTTCTGTACTGACATCACGAACTGTCACCTTTTCAGATAAGATCCTTATATTTTTGTTGTACTTTGTCTCTCCACCATTAGCACAGTGACTCCTTCGGTTTCTATTTGACCCACCTGAGTTTGGTGTGTGCTTGCCAACTAATCGTGTAGGCATTTTTCCTGCTCTTCCATATAATTAGTGTAGTTTAAGACTTTTCAAATTAGGCTAAGAGTCTCATTTTCTTTCACTCTGAAGACATGAAGAAGTATGGCAGAGCATTGGGGAACATTTAATTACACACACATACCATTATGACAGTCCCTAGAGTTTTGTCCAACATTGTGTAAAGATTTCTCAGACTTATTTGGGAGTTTTGGGATCATTAGCACAGTTAAGGAATTTTTCTCTGCAGTCCCTTCCCATGAAGCTGACCTATTTTGATGGGGATAAGAGAATTTAATAACATGGAAGTAGGCCATTTTTTACTAGCTGGCTTCTGGGCTGCGGAATATATGGATACATGAAATTTCTTTGTGCAACTGTAGCTTCTTTGAACTTGTGCTTAGCAATCCAGGAGATGCAGCTCCCTTAGACATAGAACCTGACACTTTTTAGGCATCTGTAACTATTTTTGTGTGCAATGTGAAGAATAAGTTAACACAAAGTTCAACATCTATACCAATTCCAATTTATATGTTTGCCAGCTTTCTTTTATTTCTTTTTCTTATTCCTTTCCACATTAGAATACTTCAGGTACTCTCACTAAGAGCGGATTTGCCCCAGAAAGTGGATGCAGGCTTTCTAAAAACTCCCTAACAGGCTTTTTGCTTTGGTAGCTGTCACTATTGCATATTCTTGATCTTAAAGCATCTTCAAGGGTGAATCATTTGATTAAGGCAGAGTGATGACATACAAAGAAACCCTAAAGCATGTTATCAAAAAAGTGATAATTACATATGCTGGTACCGTAGACTCTCAAAACATTGCATGTTTAGTAAATTTTATATCTGCTACACTTAAACTGTTTTTGTTTTCTTTTAACATTTTGAAAAATGCATAACTTGCAAGGGCTATTCTTTGAGGACTGCTTGGAGTACTGACTGGGATAAAACCTATTTAAAGCTGTAAATGAGAAATATTGAACCCTTAGCTGCAAAGTAGAACACTCAAACAAATATAGCTATTTTTGGGTACTATTCCATAGCCATTTAAAATACATATGTAATTTATCAACATGTAAAATGTAATGTTCTAACAGCGTTGCAAGCAGTAGTCCAAGAAATACAGAGTATAACAATGGATAGAAGTTAAACTTTATATATTGCTCATACAATTTTCCTGGTAGTCTGCATTTATTGAATTTATTTTCCTTCCATCATCAGGTTAAAGTGGTAATTGATCATTAACAGCAAGATTTATGGGTCAATTATTTTTAAACATCATTATCATCATAGTAGATCATTATCATTAATAATTGTATTTTACATCTGCTGCCTGTTTTGTAGAAAGTGTAAACAAATACGGTTAATAGAAATTCAATGAACTTCGCCAAGAGTCGTGACGTTCATTTCACCCCAATATATTTTCTTTGGGGAGTAGTGAAAGAATTACACATTCAAAACACAGAGGGCATTTAGATAGAAGGACTCATGGTAACCTTAAGAGTGATGAAAAGCAATGTACATCTGTGCCTTCACCCTGACACTAAAGGGTAACCAAGGCTGCAGATGCAACAGCATGGGATCACTTGCAATGCCTGAAGAATTTTTTGCAAAGTGACATACAGACAACAGTGTCCCTTGCACTGTCACTATCATTTTTAGCAGCATCTGTCTTTTTCCCCGAGGCCTTCTGCCCAAGTAAGAAATCAACACTGCCTTTCTGCTTCTGACTATAGTGAGCTTTTTTCTGAGATGAAAGTGCAATGTGAAGTGAAACAGACCATATGTAATTATCTAATTATAATAGATTAGGCTAATGTTTTTCAGAAATACCTAATAAGCACAGCTATAGTCAGATTTTCAGGAGTTTATCTTCCTTCTAAAAGAATGAAATGATACGCCTAAAAAGTGCTCACAACAGTTCAGAGATTGTTACTGTCAGCAACAAGAGTTGTAGATACCAGGCTGCTTTGAAACTCTCTTTTCCATATCAGCATGAAAGCTGATGGCTGTCTGAGACCACAATACAGCTAGTTGAGTTTTTGCTTAAATAAATCTATAAAAATAAAAAGTAACAGACATACAAGTTTTCTTCCGAAATCATGATCATTATTTTTTCTCAGTAGCTTCCACAGTCAATTTGTTGATGCTATAAATTTATTTGCCAACACACTCAAGAGTGTTATCTATTAGTAAGAATCCACAGATGACCATCCACAGATTTCCTTTCAAACTGAACAGTATTTACACAGAGGTAAAACCTTCTTTATTGAAGCTGGAAGGTGTAAGCATCTCTTTCACTAGGTTGATCATCTGCAAGAAATACATGGACATATTAGAGCAAATTCAGAGGAATACCATGAAAATTATCAGAGAGCTGGAGCAACTCCTTTGAAGACTGGCTGAGTTTGGGTTTTTCAGCATAGAGAAGAGAAGGCCTGGGGCAAATCCAGTAGCTAAAGAGGGCCTCATAGAAAATATGTGGAGGGACTCTTTATCAGGGATTGCAGTGAAAGGACAAGGGATAACAAATGAAAAGAGTAGATTAGACATTAGGAAGAAGTTATTTACTTGGAGGGTGATGAGGCACTAAAACAGGTTGCTGAGAGACTGTGCATGCTCCATCCCTGGAGGCATTCAAGACCAGGCTGGATGGGGCTTTGAATAACCTGATCTAGGGGAAGGTCCTCCTGCCCAAAGCAAAGGGTCTGGAAGTAGAAGGTCTTTAAGGTCTCTTCCAACATAAACCATTCCATGTTTATGTGATCTTGTGATGCTAAAGTACAAGAGACTGCAAGCATGATGCTAATTGCCATCCCATTGTACCATCACTTATTGATCTATATCGACTATTAAATAAAAAATATTTCAAGGAAATTACATACAGTAAACCAAACTTGAAGATTTATCTTTTTTATATTTAAAGAATAATCATTTTCATCTTCACTCTGTGCCAACTTGGTGAAGAAAAGTAATGTATATCTTAAGGAAAAAATATTTACAGAAGATACAACTAATGAATATGTGCAAATAGAAACTTCACAGACAATTTTCTGAGTGATAGAGATGTGGAACATGCATACTTTGTTCAGGTGAATTTAATCATGCATCTTAGCCATAACTCAGAGTATGAAAGATAATTACCTAATTTCCTTAGTCGGTTTAGAGAAAAATGGTTATTCCAGTATAGACAATTCAAAGCATTTGGCTTAAATTTTAAAGTAAATGCTTGGACCTCTTTCTTAAGAGTGAATGAATAGTAGTAAAATTACGTTACTGTATTATTACATTTTGTGCCAAAGTAATAAAAAATATCAAAAAGCTCCCAGAAGATATTAAAGAAGAGATGTTAAGCAGAGCATTACAAACTCTGTGTCCCATCCTCAGCAATATACCTTTTATTGTGTTAATGTTTCACGTATATCATGCAATTTAAATTTTATAGAGAGAATAAGTTTATTGATTTATTTCATGGTGACAGTGTAATTACCAGAATATTACCAACAGACCAGCCTGATAAACGTCAATTACATGGTGCCTGAAATTCTGAAAAAGGAAGGATATTTTCTCCTGAAAACTATCCTTCTTCCCCAGCAAGCACATTTTAGTGCGCATATGCATTGAGGAAGTCAGACTTTGCATAAATAAGTACAGCCATTGCTTTCCCTTACATCCAGAGAATGCACCCCAGAGAGAGACAAAAATTGTAGGTCTGAATATCCTCAGCTGAGAAAATAAACTGGCATTTCTGATTTCCCAAGTGCTTGCTCCAGCTAGGAGGATATTGTGCCCCTTGGAATTAATTTCTGGCATTCAGTAGGGAGGTTGGGTTTTAGAAAGCTTTCTGTCTTTCTTTCTGCATTCCCGTGGAAAACAAAAAACAACCAGCAAATGTTTAAACTGAAATTTTTCAGAACACAGATATATATCTGATGTGATGGAATTTTGTTTTCTTCTAGCAAGGGAAGAGGAACTCGGGAACTTAACCTGTTAGCTCACCCAAGGGTCTGGCAGGGTCTTGCTCAGGAGCAGCCAGTGGTGGTGAAAGTCCATCATGAGCATCACCCATTCCTTGGGCAGGATCAGACTCCAAGGGACTTTTGTTTCTGTACCTTTTATGTTGAGGACCATCCAGGATCTTAGCAAGTTTAAAAATTCTAGGAACCGTAGTTCATTCTAGCTATAAACTTGGGAATCCACAGCAGAGAACTGGGTGTATTTAAAAATAATTATGCTGTATCTAATAAGGCTGTCAGTCCTAATTCAGACGACTGGTGCAGGAGGTAGAAGTCCTTCCATAACCAAAGCTTTACTTGCCTATGCCAGGTGATGTGAGCTGCATCATAGCATGTGGTGACAAAGCCCATCTGTTTTCTCTTCCTTGCTCAAGGACCCAGGCCCCACAGGGCACAGAGCCTCAACAAGGAAAGGCACAAATATATCCCACAGCTGTGCTGTCACAGCTTCCTTGTGTTAGGAACAGATGTCGTGATAGGTTGATAAGTGGTAAATGATGTAACAGGTTAAATACACTGAGTGTCTGTTTTTAAAATATTGTGTTTTGCTTGTTCCATTGTTGTTAAATGCTGACAAGTAAATATGAACCATTGGTTTGGTATTACTCCTAAAAAGACAGAAACTGGTGTCTGACCTTCACAGGATAAAAACTGAAATGTTTTAATAATTTAAGCTAACAATAGCTCTAGTATTCATATTAGTTTTATCTTTAAAGGAAATCTTTTTTATTTGGCTCAATTTTGATTTTTACATTTGCTTAAAATTTATTATTAATTGATGTTTTTTCCTGAGAAAACGGTAAAGATCTTGATCAAAGACAAAGAAAGGATTTGACTTCAGTGTTGACTGCAACATTCATGTTTTCGAGGTTAATTGCAATGCAATATTTTTAAGGAACAGAAATGAATACAGACAAAGAAAAATCAGTGGAGAATACTCTTACATGCACACAGTATGATGACAGATGAGAAAAATGCTTAGATAAGATTTACAGCTGTTGGCTGGAATGCCAATATGCATTTAACCGAAGTTCTTAGATGCTAGCCTGTTATTCTATCAGTTCCTAATAGTTATTCTGCTGATGAGATGATATATTTCATTTGTTGTTCTCATTGGAATTGAAAACCTTTTTATTAAGTGATGGTGTACCCATAACCAGCAGTTGTGGGGAAAGAAGAAAACTACAGAAAAACAGCTTTGTAAGTGAGAATCAAGCCTCAGAACAGGTTTTCAGTCTTAAGAACTAAAACGAATCTAGTCATGTCAAAAGAATTGTAAATATGTGCTGAATTGCAGTCAGTATGACTGATTACCTGTCACTTACCTCTGATTTCCTCCCACTAAGCTGTCTGTGTTTTAGAAACTCTGCAGCAGTGTGTATTAGCTGTTAGCTCACCTCTACTTCAGCTTCTTGCACGCTTTTGGGACTCAGTAAGCATCAACAGTGTCATCACTCATTTCATTTTATCATCCTCATTGATGACACTCAGACTGAAACTCCAAGCAAGTTTCATTGTGGGTAACACAGGATACTAAGCAGGGTTGATAAAGGAAGGTCTACATGCTCATTTAAACTGTGTTGGGCTTCATCTCTCTAGCTTTGGATTCTTTATTGTGTGTGCTTGAAATTTAGTTGTGACGTTTCATAAGTTGCACGCATCACTGAAATTTTGAAAGTATAACTACTTAAGTAGTTCAACTTCTTAGTGCAGTCAGGGGGAAATAAAGGCTTGCTCCTTTGATTCATCCCTTATCACTCATTAATAATAGAGTCACAGAATGGCTTGGGTTGAAAGAGACCTTAAAGACTATTTCCAGCCCCTGTGCCAGCAAGGTTGCCACCCACCAGATCAGGCTTTCAAGGGCCCCATCCAACCTCGCCTTGAGCACCTCCAGAGATGGGGCATCCACAACTTCTCTGGGTAGCCTGTGCCACTTCCTCACCACCTTCTGAGTAATTTCTTCCTACTATCTAACTTAAATCTCCCCTCTTTTAGTTTAAAACCATTTCCCCTTTGTCTCCCTCCTATTTATAGGCTCCTTTCAAGTATTGGAACACCTCATTGAGGTCCCTGTGGAGCTTCCTTCTCTCTGAGACAAACGAGTCCCAGGCCTCTCCAGAAGGGGCATCAAAGAGCAGAGAATAGGGGGATGATAACCCTGGTAGCAATTTGATGCAGTCCAGGGTTCAATTGTCCCTCCAGATTGCAAGCACACACTGCTGATTCATGTCTAACTTTTTATCCACCAAGTCTTTTTCCTGAGGGCTGCTCATTCTTCAAGAAATCCAGCAACAAAATAAATAAATAAATATTAAAAAAAAAAAGAAGAAGAATTAAAAAGAGATTTATGCAACTAGAAAGATCCGCATGAGTATCTGCAAAATTTGATAAAAATATTTGAACAGTGTAATAAATTGCTGCATAAGTTTGTCCAAGATCCTTGTCCCATAATTTCTAGAAATTGTAGTGAACAAATTTTTCAGGACATTCAGAAGCAAAGAGCTTGTTTCAGCAAATGGAGGTAGTACTCTATATAGGAAACATAGACAATAAAGATTGCATAATGATAAGCTGTCATAGCAAGTCCACAGCACAAAGTACTGCCTTATGAAAATAGAATATTAGGGATCTGCAGAACAAGTCTTTCTGGTACGTTTTATGTCCAACATGTGTGAACACTTCAAATGCCCTCTTTTCTTTACAAAGACTGTTTTCTGAAGTTAAAAAGGGTTTTTATGCTATACATTATATCCTTTTGAAATGTCTCCTTGAGCTGGCAGCAATATGTATTGTTTGTTCTCATTTATTTTATTCCAGAAGTGTGCTGTTGAAGTAGCATGATTAGTAGTTCCCATACGCTATGAAGGTGCTACTGCAAGAGAAGGCTGGCAATGTAATTACACATTGCATCTTCAGAGATCTGACTCTGGCAGAGTTGAAGATTGCTTCAGAGTTTCAAATTAATCTGAATGACCCCATCTTTATTGCTGTTCAATTTCTGGAAGTGATGAAATGCCAAGTCATTGAAAATAACTGATACAGGCCTAAACAATCTGAAATGAGTAATGTAGTGTTTCTTTGACTTCATCTAAGTCCCATATGCTTTACAGCCAGGTACAATATTTTATAGAGAAATGTTTGTTTTAATGAGCCTGAGTGCTCTTCAGATCACTAGGAATACATCAACAAGACAAAGAAGGAAAAATCTGATGTTCTTACATTTTATGTTCATCAACATTGTGGTAGTAAAGAGAAAACACTGCAGTGACTTCTGTGATGAGAATAAGTGCCTGTAAAAGATGTGGGAATCGTTGCTGAAATTACACAGTGGAAGTGTAATAGAGGGATTCAGGTAGAGGCAAAGTCCTCCTGGATGTGTTTTATTTCATCTCTTTTAAGAAATCTGCACAGCAGACACAGTAATAAGCATATTTGCAAATGACATTATATTACAGTTGGATTTGTGATTGTCTCCTGCACACTACATTAAAATTTTGTTAAAGTCATTAAAATACTACTATGGAATAGCTACTCAGTCTTGATAACACTGTAGATCAAGGAGCTCATTTTCAGCAGTTAAAACATGGAGGAGACAGTGGAAATGTCCCTTTGTTGCATTACCTTAGAATAAAATGTGAAATGATAATTATGCAATCTTTAGTAGCTCAATCAATTAGTGCTACAAAGCCACACATGATGGATTATATCTAAGTGCAGAGCTAACAGACATGGACTTTGCTTACAGGGATTGTCTTCAGATAGCTTTGTAAACTGGGGTATATGGGAAGGAGGCAGCCAAAATCATTTTTCAGGGCAGTCCAAGAGTCAATTAGATAGGTACTCTGGTTCAAACTATTAGCTCACAGGAAAATGGGTTTGTTCTTAGTCCAGCAGTGTGAATGTCAGTTTTTCCTTCACCTGGAAATACAACGAAGCTGAAAAAGCTGGCACAGCACGCATTGTAAGGAGGAAACGACAGGGAGCAGCATCTGCTGTTTAATTCAGCAGCGGGATGTGAAAGTCATCTGTCCTCCTGTCAACAGATATACAGCTTCTCCCTTCTTGCGGGACATGTGACCTAAATCTCTGAGATGTCCCCACAGTGTGATCCCACTATCCAAAGTCTTGTCCTCCTGTACTCTCGAGAAAGAGATGCAGATGTCCTCCTGCCTGATCACATGTAGGGAACAGGGAAAGCCCTTGCTGGTGTTCTGCTAAGCTGACAGGACTGCTCTGATGGAGCTGCAGCAGTATGCCAGTGACCATGAAACATGCAGGTGACAGGGTGAGGAAGGTAGACCTCAGCCCTGCACAGTAGTATGTATGTGCATGATGTCATACAGTGAGGGCAGCTCCTGATGGGACTGATGTCAGGACTGGCTCAAAGTCCTTGGATCCTTTGCTTCTTGCTACTTTTATCATTACGTCCATCACTTTTGCAAAATTGCCCTTTCTCCAATTGAAAACATTTTGTCCTTAATGATTCCTAAAAAGATGTGTGCTTTTCAGAGCGTTTTTATCTTTTTCTACTCTCAATATTACATAAGCAGAAAATAGAAAATGTGCAGAGCTGGAAATTTATGTTTGCCCCTGTAATTTTAATAAGAGTACCCTCTGGTGGCCAATTAATGAACAACGCTTTTTGTGTCGCCCTCACAGGGAGTTGTATGCATCGTTATTATACTGAGTATTACAGTAATGGGTAGAAACCCCTTTTCCATTGAATTTTTCCTTTAAAATACTTTGATATACATAGATGTTTTCAAATAAAATAAGAATTCAGATACTAAAAATTGTATTAAGCATAGAAGGAAGTCAATGCTTCTCATGAATGTGTGCTGTCTGAAAGTAGAATTTCATTTAGATAAGTAGATCATGTCTATAAATTACGGAAAGAGAGACAGGTAGAAATACAGAGAGATGCTAAGACCCCTACAGGTACACTGCTCCAGATCTAGCAAGTAGGAGAAATTAGCATATTTGGTGGTAAAACATCTGTCTATCTAATCTTTTGTGTCTTCTAAACTTTTGCTGCTTTGATCTCATCATTTTAATTGGATGTTTTATGTCTGTTTTATTTTGTATAGGCTCCATGTTTTTAATGAGACTTGCTACGTTGCTTATCAAGGAATATCAAGAATGATTTTTACTACTTTTTTGCAGGTATCTTCCATTTGAAAGTGCCTGAGTCCTCTCATGTTGGTTCTGCTATTGGAAGAATCAGAGCTGTGGATCCTGACTTTGGGAAAAATGCAGAAATTGAGTACAACATAGTTCCAGGAGATGGAGGAAACTTGTTTGACATCACAACGGATGAGATCACCCAGGAAGGAGTCATCAAACTTAAAAAGGTATGTGGCAAAGATGGGTTGCATGTACCCATAGCCCAAATGAAAAGCTAGAAAAGACTTATTTTATGGAAGTTTTCTCTCTAAAACTGTGAGGGGAATGCTGTGTTTCAGAGTATGAAATGAAGAAATAATGTTTTGCATTTGGATCATATATTCCATTTTTTGTTTTTAAGAATTCATTTTGATTTCTTTTTAACATTTTATACTTATTATTTTAATACTGAAATTGATGTTTGATATTTTGATGAACAGAATTCTTAACTGGGTTAGAATAGTCTCATTTGTTTGCAAACCCATTGGTTCTACTTCCGGTAGGACCAATTTTAAACAATAGTACTGAATTTTATGATGAGTATTTGACCCACAATTTGATGGGTGGAGGGGGAGGGATGAATAACACACTGAATGCTATATGCAGATATGTTAGAATTATTCACTGTATTTTGCTGATTTATTCAGTCTTTTCAGTAATAATATACAGCATATATGAAACTTTAGGGTGCTTTTGGAATAGCAGGAGGAACCTGTAATCAATAGGTTGGTTGCCAGATGTAACCTTAAAACTCAGTCACCAAGAAGGAGGAAAAAAAAATTAATGATCCTAATGCTCTCCTAATCTTCACCACAACAAGCCTGGGGACTGTGACAGGCTGTGGAGGTCAGGGAGCACCATCTTTGTTCTATGAAGGAGCATGGGAAGATGATAAACCCAACATATGGGTCCTCTAGCAAAGAATTCTTTTCTATAGATTCTAGATCTTAACCTTCACATTTTTTTTTTTTTTTTGTCTCAAGTAGAAGGTCTTTATCACTAATCCATAAATATTTCAGGTGTTTTAAGATATTTTGGAATCACTCAAAATCTATCAGAGTTCTGTGATGGATCCTGAGTTAACCAAAAGCAGTCCAGATTCTTAAACTCAGATGTCTTTTCATCTTCTCTACACTTGTAGTAATACAGAAAATATTTCATGGATTGCAATTTCCAGATCTTCAGAAGTGCTGAACATTTACATTTCAGTAGATATCTACTAAAATTCATGCCACTGCTACTGTAAAAGCCTGTAGCAGCACTATTTATTTGCCTGCACAGAAGCAATTTCATATTACAAGGTGTTCAGAACACTCATTTGACCTGTGATGACAGAAGTACTTACATTAGATTAGGTATGTACTTCAGTAATTCTTTAAATCGAAGTCAGTGAATGAATAGCATCAACACTGTGACTTATAGGTAATACTCAGTAAAAAACATTAATAAAAAGTGGCACATGCTTTAAAATTAAATTAGCACTTATTCCTGTATCACAGCATACTCCAGCATTGTATGTACTGTAGTAATCTGTCAGTGAGCCACTTCCAGCGCATCTTTGTCATTTATAAATTTTGATTATACTTTTCCTGAATATTTTGTATCCAGAAACTGTCAGCCACTGCATAGATACTTTTTTTTTTTTATTCCACTGTTATTAAAAAAATCCTATGGAAATATTTCTATATATAAATCAAGAAAGTGGAAGCCTTTCAGGACTGTGTTTACGTTGGTAGAAGGAACATTAACTGACAAAAATTGCAGAAGCCTAATTGTTCTTTTCAGCGCATTAAGTGAATTGGCAGTGACCAAAGCCCATTTACTGTGTCTCAGACACTGAACGGGCATGACCAGCTAAAGCTGGGTGAGGTACACATCTTAAATCATTCATCTGGGTTGCTAATTTATTTGCATGATGTGATCCAATACAAGCTTGATTACTGCTGCTCTTGTACTATTTACGTATTTTAAAATTTGAATACATTTTATTATCTTCTGCTAAAGAAATGATCAAAATGCCATTTAGCACCACTATGTGGTTAGTACTGTAATTGGTTCCCCTCCCTCTTAAAAAGTTATATATGTATATATATAATTTATATATTCATATTTTGAACAGAAGAAGGAGGAATTGTCTGGCTTTAGGATAGTTGCTGCACGTGGTTCCCTGCAAGAATATGACATACTGGGGATGGAATGACCACTACCATGTTTATTGGATTTTACATTCATATAATATCTGTCATCCTACCTCAATGCTCCAAAAAAGACAGTGTAAGTTGAAAGAAATGGGGAGCCAGAAGGGACTGTTTACTCTGGAGCAGTGTGTAGTGGGCATAGGGCAGTCCTTCCAGGTATAGGAGGAAAAGTCAGTCCTAGACAAGCTCCTAGTTTCACCAAAACTGAGAAGAAAATTTTTATTACCACATGCAGCAGGGAAAAGAAGTATCCAAGCTTCACTTAACAGTTGGCACTAGCATTGTTAAACCAAGAATAAATATACAGAAGCCTCAACATAATCCAGAAATTAAGCAGGGTTCAAGCACTGGGCCTATCTCAGACATTACTTTTCTAACTTGTGCAGAATGTTCTGAAAACCCAGGAGAGAGATGTCTCCTTCCAGATTTGGTCCTGCAGTGCTGCTCTGTGGTGGGTGGGATCCTGGTGTGGGTTAGTGGAAGCCAAAGGCACCTCTTGACACACTTCTGTAAACTGTGTCAGTGCTAACTGGCCAGGTGACAAAGCTGTATCCCTGAATCACAGCATGTCAGAGAGGGCATGATAACTGCACATGATAACACACTAGTGTTTGAGTGATGAGAAAATATGAGAAACTGGGGAGGATAATGAACAGATGCAGTAGTGACATAGGGGTATTCAAATTTTTTACTTCCTCTTAACCTCAGAGGCCTCTTTGACTGTTAATAAGCCTTTAACTGGAACAAGCAAGTAGGTGTTCACTGAGTTAACTGTCTCTCCCATGGGATAGTAGGTTTGTGTAGTGCTGAGATGTTATTTAAGGTCAGTCTGTCTGCACCCCTACAATGCAGTGCTGAGCACAGAGTAGGCTGATGATGTCCCTCAGCCTGGACAGAGCTGCTGCTGCTTGCTGTGTTCACCCACCCTTTAATTCTGCAAAAACAGAAAATACCCCTCACAACTGTGTGCACAAACTGTGTCTACTTACCAATGTAAGTCACAGCTTCTTGTGAATGAGGAGCTCAGTGGATGGTTTCACATTTTTGAAGAGGCAGTAAAGGAAGAATGCCATGGTGCATGTGCAGATGCAGTCATGAAGATCATGGTAGAAACAAAAGAGTAACAAAAACAGTATGGAAGGGAGATCTTCAGATACAGCAATTGGGTTTGTTTTTTCCTGGGACAATGCAGCTACAGGAATGGGCAAGACAGGGTAACACATGGGGAAATATAGCTTTTGGGCAAATGCTTGTATCCACTTGTTCACTTCAAATACTATCTTTAACTTTGCACTTAGCTCTTGATCATGCATGGATTGATTAGAGTGACAGATTAATCAGATCTCCCCTCCCTTCAGTGCTCTAGATGGAGGCTGAAGGCAGGGCAAGCATGACACAGTCTACTATGTGCAGTAGTCCATACCCTGCTTGTTGTGATTCGTAAGCTATTCCTACTTTCTACAAAAACCTATTCACAAGTTTTACAGTATATTTAAAGCCTTACTACAAAATATATACAGTTTATATGATCATTTTTACCTTACCTTCCTCTTCTCCATCCTCTTCCATACCTACCTCATGACTTGAAAACAAATTATTCCCCGTCTTGAAAAAAGAACACATGATATTGGCACAAGGCTTTGCATTTTCTTGTATAGAAATACAGCTCTTTCCAGAAAAGAAAAATTTCAACTGAAGCAATGTGTAGTAAATTTCCACCATCTTTGAGATACAGATGCCCAAGGCAAAATATGCATTCCTCTCCCCTGGGAGATTCAGAGACTCGTCACAAAATAAAAGAGTATATAATGAAAAAAATCACTATATAGTTTTATTGAGGCAGCACCCTTTTTCCTTCTCCATGCTACTCATTATCAGCAAAAATTGTGGAAACGTCTCCCTTGCCTATGTGATACACTCCAAATATGACACTTCAACTCCTCCTCAGTCAGTAAACAGGAGATTCCCAAATGCTAGTCAACTTCTCTCTTATCCACTTACAAAACACACATTTATTTTGCCTACTTCCCATCTTGAAGCACTCACTTAAGATTTGTCCAGATCAGCAACGCTTCTTGTAAATTTGTTATAGAGATCTCCTTTTTTTTTTTTTTTTAATTCTGTGTTCTCAGCTCTACAATTGATAAATGTTCCTGTTTGACCTGGAACTTCCTTTAATAAACCAACATGCTTCATAGCACTAGCTATTTACTGAAGGTCTTTAAAATCCATTGCAGGAATACAACTACTGAAATATGCTGATGCACAGCAGTGAATGGTTTAGTAGCTTGCATTTCACATATAGCAGCTCAGCCCATTTTCAAGTGGAAAGCATTACCAGGCTTTCTGACAGACACATGAGGCAAAGTTGCTGCCAGTAAGTAAGACAAGCTGAAGTTAACACGCACTTCCTCTCAATGCATAACACAGTCCTGCTGCCTGTAACTAACCATAGGTGCTGGGGCTTACAGTCTCATCCCCAAACATGGCTTTTCCATTGTTGTGGATCATGAGTGCCTGTATAACAAACAATATTATTGTCTCTCTTAGGTGTAACAAAACACAGAAATTTCTGGAGTTTTCAGCCCTGCCTCATTGTGGAGACTAAACTGTCAGGACTGTCCTTTCCATGCCCTATCTGTGTCATCAGAAATTGTTATGTCTTTTGTCCCTTTTTTCTGTTTTAGTTCTCTAATTACATCTATGTATATATAAACACACAATGCAAAATGCATTAGAATTGTAAATAAAATAAGAAATATGTATCAGCCTTTCTTCACCTCTATCTTCAGTATGGACAACAGTAATGTTTTTAAGAAATTTATTTCTAAACTAGAGTTTTTTCTATGCTTTTTTAATCATACTAAATAAACCCATTCATGGTACTTCCTGAGCTGCAAGATAATGTGATTTGTCTTTATTTGTTATTTAATTTTGGAATTTGTGGAGTGCCTTTCTTTGCTGCACACAGCTGTGTATATGCTGATAGCATTTTGCTGTGCAACTCCATAGAGCAGCTTAAAGCCATGGCATAGAAAAGCCAAGGATGAGTAGGGGGACACACATACATCTATTCTGATGCTGGCACTTAGAATATCAAATAGAAGTACTGCCATATTTATTGAATAGTTCACAGATAATTAAAAACTCCCTTGATTTTATCCATACTGCTGTTTACTGCAGGAAGTCATGTTTATTTTTTTCTAAAATGAAAGGCTTTATCAAACATAGCTTTCTTCTATATCTATATCTTATGGAAAAAAGAAATTTTTCCTTTTTGTTTTCTCTCTTTTTTTTTTTTTGCTATTAGTTTCTTTAGTCTTTTTTTTTTTTTTTTTTGACTCCATGAAGTCACTCTATTAAAATATGATTGACTGAAAGATGTTCCAGTGAACTTCAAGGCTGTTTATTTTAAGAATGGAACATTCTCCCCAGTATTCTGGGTTTGTACCCTTAATGGCATTCCAGATTGTAAATGAACACAGAACTGCTAATTTTTTTTTCAGACACTCAATTCCTTCACAGATTTTAGTGAAATCTTTGAAGTAAGACATATAAATAAATGGTATTCTAACATCTTCAAAACTAAAAATCCATTTTTTTTTTTCCTGAGAGCTAGGCAGACTCAATTTTTCTGCTTTCAAAGGCAGGCTGTAAGCATATCAGACAAATGCCAAAACTTTAGAATGTCAGTAGCTGTATGTATGGATCAATTATGCAAAACTGGGAACAGAACTGTTCAGAAGACGGCCTTCCTACAAACACAGTACTTTTAAATCATACTCATTTACTGCATGACATACATTGTACAAAATCTTTTTCTCTTTGAAATTAAATCCTAGGTTTATTGTTTGCAGTCTTCCCACATTTCCACAGGCAGTTCAGCTGCAGGTCAATCTCCTGTATATTAAAGGGCTATTTGTCTGTTTTGTGGGAGTCTTGTCACTGATTCCTTCCTGTCATGATGGCTCAGCTCTTTCAGCCTGTCTCTTCTTATTTTGAGTGCCATCTGTGCTTTGAATACTGTTTAACCTCCAACTATATTTATCTGTCCATAGAAGGACAGGAGAGAACTGGTTGCTCTGAGGTCACAAAGTGAAAACATGTTCCTTTTTTTTCAGACTGTCTTTTCAAAAATGTACCATAGCACCGCCCCATAGTACTGGGGAGAGATAAGTAACACAGCAGCTGTATCTGGTTTCTAGGTAGTTGTGCTGTAAAATATGCTGAGAACTCCTGAAATTTTATAGAATCATAATGCTGCTCAGGTTGGAAAAGACCTACAAGATCATCAACTCCAACCACTACCAAACCATACTACACTGACTAAAAACCCACTGCTAAATCATGTCCCTGAGCACCACATCCAAACAGATTTCAAACATATTCAGGAATGGTGACTCCAGCACCTCTCCAGAGAGTCTATTGACAACCCTTGCTGTAAAGTTTTTCCTTATATCTGACCTAAACCTCCCTTGGAGCAACTTGAAACCATATTCCTTTCTGTCCACACTGAAACAAGGACTCTATTCCTTACATCATGAAAGTTGTATACTGGACACTGCCATGGACCATGGTCTAGTACTTCTGACTTTAACTCTGTGTTCAAGGTTCACATGTATAACAATTCTGCTTCTAGGACACCTGTCTTCAAATATACTTGTGCATAAGAGAAGTCTGTTTTTGTGCAGTTTGAAGGGGTCTGGACAATGTTTGAAAGGCGTCAGTTAGAATAACTATTTAACTGGGAGCTAACATTTCTTTGTTTACACTGTTTTAATCTTTTTCTCTAGTTTGACCCCTCATAATTACTTACTTTCCACTCCAGACTGGTTCTGCATACTCTAAGTTTTCTTCTCTTAAAATATTTTTTAATAGACATTATAATTAACTGGAGAAGGTTTTGTTTTGTTTGCTCATTTGGTAATGCAGAACAGTGAATGTGAGAATATCTATATATACATATGAATATATATTTATATATATACCTCTCTTCTGAGGTATTTTATTTATTTACTTATTGTCTTTAGCTTCTTAGACTTAGTTTCTCCATCTTGTAGTCATTATGCTGCAACTCATTCTGGCTTTTACTGGGAATTTTGTCTGTAGAAGAATGGCTCCATGTGATAGTGGATGGGTCAGCAGCATTTGGCTTTTAAGCTAGATTATTTCTGGGACATATTGTCTAAAATGGCTAATTATAAACTCCCAACTCTGATCATGAATTGTATTAAAATTATAATGTTTTTCATAAGAATTTTAAATCATCATGCTAGCTTCTCAGATAATGTAAATCAAAGTAACTCAACTGATTTTAATGGAGCTGCCTCAATTAACACCAATCAGGCATCTGGTCAATTATGTCTTGTTGTGTTAAGGACAGAAAACAGTGTAATTTAAATCTATCCCAGCTGTCACAAATAGCTGGAAACAATGTGGCAATGATGTCTTTAAAAAAAAAAAATAGAAAGATGTTAAAGTATTCTTGCTCCTACATTTGTGATCCTGCTATCTTATCCAGATATCCTTTCACATTTCAAAAATTTCCATCTCTACAATTATAGGCAAGAGCCACTAGGTGCCAGTATTACCCAGATGTCAGAAAAATCTTCCTTAGTAACATTAAAAAGAACATGAAAGCCAGTGCAGTCCTTTAACTGGAAATAAAGCTCTTCTGTCTTTTCAACTAAATATCACTTCATTAAGGTTTCAAGATGATTACTTTTCTAAAACCAAAGATACTAAATTGATGCACATTGACACAAACCCACATGAAAACAACCTGACTGAAGAAACATTTCCATCAAAAACTCGGATAGGTATGAAAGCTGCTATGATGCCTTCAAGGTGTTAGCAGTTATACCTTGGATCTTAAGGCAGACTAAAATCTGCATTACCCACATAAGTACTGCTCAAATATACCTCCTGAATAGCAGTTCATTATTAAGATAATTGTTTAACAGGAAAAACATCAGGTTTGAGTTCACGTTGTAAGCTATACGTGGAGGTTGGTTTGGCCAGTTAGTAAATACCAGAGTTTTCACTTGAAATCATTTCTATTGTTCTCATGTTTCTTTTTTCCTGCTAAAAGAAGTTCAAATCTTCTGTTTAATGAACTAGATCAACTGGGGATGTCTGACTGCCTGTGCGTGGGAGTTGTGAATGCCAGTCTTCAACTAACTTGCACATAGCTCATTTGCAAAAGGTAAACTTCAGACAGTTAATTTCAGACATTTTCAGTAACTATTTACATCCATGTCAGTCATTCTGATTTTTTTTAATGCAAAAAACTGTCATGATGTATCAACTCTATTTCAGAAACCACCTTAGCATGAGGTGTACTGCAGTCTAAAACTGTCCATTCTTCTTCAGTGACTACAAAACAAACTTAGATGATCAGTACAGGAGAGGAAGTATACACTGAAGACATCTTAAAGTATATCAGATTAATCCTACCAAAGAGATTTTGCAACATCTAATTTATAGTCAAAGCTGATGTTCTGTTTTTGTTCTTTCCACAGCCATTGGACTTTGAAACAAAAAAGGCATATACCTTTAAAGTAGAGGCTTCCAATCTCCATCTTGACCATCGATTTCACTCAGTGGGTCCATTCAAAGACACTGCCACAGTGAAGATAAACGTGTTGGACATGGATGAGCCTCCAGTATTCAGCAAGCCTTTGTATACAATGGAGGTGTATGAGGACACTCCTGTGGGGACAATCATAGGTGCAGTGACAGCACAAGACCTTGATGCTGGCAGCAGTTCAGTTAGGTAAGAAAGCTTTTCCTCCTTCAGTCACTCTTAGACAGCCCAAACCACTGTTGACATGGGGACTAGGTAGTAAAGAACTTATTGGGATTGTTTCAAGTCTGTCACTGTGACAGGTAAATGCTGATGAAAAAAACATTGAAAAGGAATGCTAGTTTAGGTGATTTATCTGGAAAAATACATGAAGTGCAGGTAGTTTCTTATCATACAGAAGATCATACAAGTGACATGGCTTCAGAGATTGTGTCCTGAGACTAAGAAACTTTGTCTGATGTCAGGAACTTACACAAAAGCTGTTCTGAACAGGGGAAAGGCAGGTGTATTCTGTGTATTCTGTGTCTGTGTCACCTCAATACGTAACAGCGAGTGCTGCCCCTTTCACAAAAATCACTCAGTCTTTACTTCCAGCAGAGGACAAATGTTGTAATAAATAATTGCTACATCTGTCTTGGCTGAGGTGGTGAGGATGCGATTGTTGACCAACATGGCATTGCTCAGCAGTCCTTTGCCTGCCAGCAAAACCTCCCACTTACTAATATAGATTACTTTCCTGAAATTAGAAAGGGAGAAGAACTGATATACAAGCATAATGTATTGATTTTGCTGACATATTTCCAGCCTCATTAGAAACTTTGAAGCAAACTAGAGTCACGCACCAACAAAAAAGCTCCTTTGGAAAATAGTGTAAGATGTGGGGAGTCATTACGCATATTTCAATATGAATCTATACTGGATGTACGAATCTATGCTGGATCTGCTTGACTTCAGGAAATATTTTTAGTTCCAGACTCTAAAGAGCAATATTTCAGATGTAATGGAAGTCTTCAACTTTTGAATATTAATATTTATCAGATGGAACTATGATCAAAGAGTAAAATGTTACTCTCAGCTACCAAGTACTCAGACATTACTGCATACATAACCATTCAAAGTACGTATTCCAAATGAAATAATTGATTACAAATCTAATTTGGACTGCTTGATATAATTCATGTTTATTAACTATGCATATTTTAACTCAGCATTGATATTCGCATAATATAAAATGCATTTTAGATTATCTGTTGCATTCCTATGCAAAAATTTAAGATGAGAGTGAGTGTCTAGCTCCTGCTTCATCAATCCACCATTGATTATTACTTAAATATTACAAGCGTCGTTTGCTTACCTTTTTTAATAATACATTCCTAATTAATTTCTAATACAAAAAAGTATTTGGTTGTGAGTCTGTGTAACATTCCTGTCCTGACAAAAGATTAAAACATTAAACAACAAAGACAGTGATGGGAACCTTTTCACCCAGTGGTAGCCTGTGAAAATAATCCCACTGAAGTCACTATATCACTGAAAACAGTGTTGTATCTGGCAAACAGATAGCAATCACTGTAATCATATTGTTGAGCGGGTTTTTGTATGACAGCAGAATCATCATTCCTCAGTGGAAGTTTTGTTTGTTTTCTATACAATCCTCTACCGGTGTTTTAATTACTGATTTGCAACTACACAGGAGATATCACCATTTCATACATTTCTCTATACATAGAGCCCAGTAATACTGAATCCTAAGCCATTCTGAGGTGTTCAAGTGAGTTTTCTTAATCCTGAAATTATTTTTGGGGGGGTTCAGATTCTCATCTATGGCTAAAACCAGGAATATTACAAAATAATCCTGTATTTCCGCCTCACTTTTCTACTTGCTGACCATGAGAACTTGCAAACTACAGAACCACTCCCAGCATTACTTAATAAGAACAAGTTCTGGTGGTTCATGATTGAAAGCTATGAACTATGATCTAGTATTAGAGATTTCTTTTAGAGGACCATTCCTACCCAGAATTGTCACACATTGAATTCAATGGACTTTGCAGGGAGGTGCTTCGCTTTAAGGGCAGGGTTCTGTTCCAGTAAGCCTGGTGACATGCAGTGAAGATTAAGCTAGAAATCTCTCAGTGCAGTTTTCTTGGTCCAGCTTTGTAAGTTGACTTTATTTCTATAAATTTTCACATTTCTGTCCTGAAATCTCTTATTT
The DNA here is from genome assembly GCF_038088225.1 of Cyrtonyx montezumae. Classification (NCBI taxonomy): domain Eukaryota; kingdom Metazoa; phylum Chordata; class Aves; order Galliformes; family Odontophoridae; genus Cyrtonyx; species Cyrtonyx montezumae. Next base: position 72,002,752 of record NW_027072089.1, on the reverse strand, counting down.
AGTTCTCAATTGTCTGAGGATAGATTTAATTCTTCATGTTGAACTTTATCTTCTGAAGTTTGAATTCAGTGATAAAACTTGTACTAACCAAGCACATATCTGATCATGAATTTATGCCCTGGAAGAAACCACCTGTATTCAAGTGCTGACTTGTCCAAGTAAAAAAAAGTAATTTTTACTGATTTAGTGATCAACAGTCCATTTTGAATTTAATATTCTGAGTATATATGAAGAAATTTAGTATAATTAATTTTTCTAATAATTAAGTTAGAAAATCATGACTTTGTTTCAAAACGTTGCATGTGATTATAATTTTGAAGCATACCTTAAGCTATTACTATCTTTCATCTGTTTAAAATGTCTATTGCTTCAAAGGTATAAAGAATGGATGCAAGAACTTCGTCATGTTTTAAACAGGGAATCTGAATATGTTCCAAGTAAATACACCCTCTAAATAAACATGGAGAAGCAAGTAATGTTCTCTGAGGCAACTGACCATGCCGTTTTCTCTCTACCAATTAATTCTTTTTCTCTGAAATGCTTTCCTACAGCAGTTTAGCCATTAAGATGCCCACTACAGCAATGATAACAAAATCAACAATCTTCCAAGCAATAGACTGGTAAAAAAGACAAATTTGCACTCCATGCAACAGGAGGCAAAATTCTGGGGAACAGAGCAGATTGGAGCAGCTCACATGAAAGGAAGCAACACAACATAATCCATGCTGTCAGACAAAAAAGTTTAGCTAGACTTCTCAGGAAGGGGAGAGAACAGCTAAGAATGGAGACTGAGTTCAACTTTTAGAAAAAGAAAAATATTTTGCTGGAAGCCATTAAAAACATTCAGGATTGTGTTCTTTTTCTCTTTTCTCCTGTAAATGGAACCAAGTTATGAGGACAGGACTTTTAAAAAATGTTCGTTTTGCAGAATGGTATTTGCTAGAGATAATAAAATAAAGGAGCAGAGCACACAGTCAGTAAAAAATAGGAAACTAAGCAGAAGGAGAAAAAGAGCCACAGATATTCAACACCTGCAAGGGTAACTGGCTTTGAAGCTATTTTGGAACATTACTCCACTGCTTCTGATTTTCAAACTGTGTTAAATTTGGAGTTAATTTATCTCAGGAAGGCTGTTTTGTCAATTTACATTTTCTCCACAGTGATGCAAGAAATGAACTGTGTAAATGCTAAGATTAAGTCCTAAGGACTTTGTGGACATTAAAAATCCCAAAGCCCTCCTGGAAAGGACAGTGATCTCACGTTCTTCTCAGATACCTATTGTTTACAATGGCTGTAAATTGACTAGGAGGGGAAAAAAAGCACCAGTGTCATAAAGCTCATGATAACATATGTTATTTATGAATACAGAAATGTTTTAAAATTCATTACATCTGGCGCAAGGGATGCAAGAACTGTACAAAAATCAGTTCTACATGCATACATACTTTATGAATGCTAGAGACAGGTATCTAATCAACAACAAAATAAAATGCATGGTAAAGCAGTGTTACATGCAGCGCTACCTAGAATAGTGAGCTTCATCTAACATTGTGAAGTTTAGTAACTTTACAACAACTCCCTTGAAGCTGTCAGATTTCCTAGGGGCTGATCTTCTGGAATAAGACATGAAAGGATTTTTGCCCCTGGTATGAGCCCCAGATATGACTCCAGTTACAGTGAGTCTGACATTCCAAGCCATAGTACTACCCTTCAGATCTCTGCTTGACTAAGGAGCTTTGCGTTATGAACCAGGAGAACCACTCAAAACAAGAAAGCTGTAGGGACTCTGAATTATCCTGCCCAAGTAGATGGAACCATGATATTAAAAGATAAATAAATTATGTACTAGCCACAGGTCAATCCTTCTCTCAGTATTTTGGGATCAAGACCATTTTCCCAGCATGAACTTCCAAAGGAAAAGCCTTATTTATTTTCAGAATTAGTTCACTCTTGTTCAGAAATTGTTATGGGTAGGATCTGTTTTCACAGTGCGATGCTTTGTAAAACAAAACTAGGAAAACTCAAATAGTGGTTTCTTCTTTAAACTGTACTTTTAACATTCAAGAACAGGCAAGATAAAATGACCTATGTAACAGGATATTTTTGACTTTCTAATCGCACAGTTCTTCCGAATTGTTCATGTGGGCATGTGTACTTTTTAAATTCGCTTTTTCTTCAAAATGGTGAGTCTGATTCTATGACATCAGAATGTTTCTCAGTTACATACACACATGGAAATAATTAGAGGTTTATTTCTAGCACCTCACACATTAAATAGCAGATTAAGCGATTAAGCAACAGCTTTGTACATCATTGTGCTTAACCACAGTGAGAGACACTGTCAGTTGTTTTTGCATAAATGAATGATGGCAAGAGTCAGGAATTCTGGTTGGTTTTTATTGTCTCTAGTGCATTCTGCACACTGTTCTGTTGTCCTGTCTGTTTCCATCACTACATGAAATCTACTTCGTCCAATAGCCTTTATTGAAGTCCCAGTCTCCTGAACTTCTTTTCAGACCTCTGCTTTAAGTTTTAATTTATCCAGTCTAACCAGTTCAGATTCTTGCACCAGTATCTGTTAGCTCCTGCTCCAGATTGCTATCATTTCCAATCCTTTTACTGTTTTCTTTTTTTATGATCTATCTAATACCAGTCTCCTATTTCAAAGTACATCTTTCTCTCTCCCACACCTGACTTCTGACTTTTTCCTCCTGTAGCACTTCCCATTAGCTTAGAGTCCCACTCTTCTGCCTTCTTTTCTTTTTTTTCCTTTTTTTTCCCTTTTTTAAATTTTTTGTGGTAATGACAGACATCTTTTTCCCCCCAGAGGATCTTTCGTTTTTTCCTCTTTGCTCATGATACTTTGATACCACCTCTGCATATCTAGAAAAAAAGGGTTTCTATCCCAGCATTTGTTCTGTATCCCAAGGCAGATATTTGTCTGACATTTTTGCTCCTTCCCACCAGCATTCCTAATTTGAAGTCTCATTTGTTGCAGTGAGCATTCAAGTACCATATATACACATTTCCATCTACTTACCTTCCAGCAATGCTGGACAACTAACTTTTACTTCCTTCTCCTATTCTTCCCACCTTCCTGAATTCCTAAACTTTGTCTTATTGCTCCTAAACTTTGTCTTCATGACCTGAGACAATCATATCCTCCCCTCCTCCTTCCTCCTCCCATACATTCCTCCCCATAATATCCCAGATCCCACTCTGCTCAGTGAGGTGGCTTCCTCCTCAGCACCTGCATGATTTTAAGAGGCTGAGGGAAAAGTGACTGCACTTCAGCACAAGACAGAAAAATCTCCATCTTCTGATTATGAACTGTCTTTTGAAAGTAATCATTTTGTTTCAGCTTAATTAATTCCCACTCTTCAGCAGTCACAAAAATGGGAAGTATCTGCTTTGCCTTTACTGTACAGCAAGATGTAATATTAATTCCTTTCATAATGCTTTATGTTAATATGCTTTATTTCACATTTGCAATAGCATAGGTACGCACGAGCATTCAGTTACATGGCTTATTTACAAGGGACACAGTTATATCAATTGAAGAACTGTAGTGCCTATGCTCCAGAGATCAGCTGAAGCTGCTTCAGGTAGCCACTAAGAGAAAAGTGCAGTTTTGTTTTAACCTTGATCTGAAATATGTAGCCTTAAAGCTGAAGGGAGCATACACTGGCCCTTGCTGGGGCTGGTAAATGTGCTGTCATTCATTGGCCTTGTGTGATGTTGCAGCACGTTCACTGTGAAAAGCCAGAAACTTTAGCTGAGGAATACTCCTTCACGCTTTGAAGCAAATGCATGCTAACTTTTCAGGTTGTGTGGGTTTTTGTAAGACGAGGAAGAACTTGGAGAAAAGGTGAATATTTTCTGGCCCGAATTTGTAGCTTTCCAGGTAACAGATTACTAAGATTCTTTTGACATGCAATTATTATTGTTTCCCTAGATCTACTTCTGGAAGCAGTTGCAGCTGGAAATTTTATTTCCCAAATCCATCAAGGCAAAAGCAAATTAGAACAAGGTTTAAAACTGAGAAAGGCCAGTAACCTTTATTTATTAGGAAATACTCAATTTACTAGTATCTATGAAGAACAGCATGTGATCTTCCATTGGCATATGCAATCATATTAGGCTTTTGCAAGTCAGGAGTTTGGAACTAGAAGTATATGTAGACAAAGTACGTGAGCATTTTAGGCACAACTTCATTCAGTGATTGACCTGTTTGTGCAGAAAGTGGATGCTGAAAATCAAGAGTACATTTAGCTCAGAAGCGGAAAAAAAAAAAAAAAAAAAAGAGAACTTGGCAGGGAAAGCTTTTAAATTAATTGAGAATACCTAAGAAGCCAGAGAGAGAGGAAAGAGGCAATATGACCTTAATAGCTCTGGTTTACTTCACAGCACTTGTACCACCTGGTGATGTGATCTTACTAAGCCAGTTCATATCCCAGAGGCAGAGTGTCATTTTATTTCAACTCAAATAATAGACTTTCTAGTTTTTGATCAAGAACTCTTACTCAAAATTTCTCCAGCAATGGATTTTTCAAACTTTCTAAAAAGCAATTGTGACATTAAAGCAGAAGTTTAATGGTTGCAGCCATGTCACCTCAAGCTGTGAACCTTCCAGGACTTGACACTAAAAGAATTATGTAGGAGCAGGTCTTTACCAGCATCTAAGAAAAGCTTATCTACTTCATGTCAATTGGTTATTCTGAACAGTCATACACAAAGTCAAAACTGAAATCTTATTTCTGTTATGAATTTAAGATTTCCAGCATTTTTAATTATAGATCTTATGACCTTTTTCTGTAAGAATGCCTATTTTAACCTTTGTGATCCAAGCAGATTTCAAGTCCTATTAGTCTGAAGCTCTACTTCAGTTCTGTTTGTAAACAAATCTCTACTTTTCTGTCCTAAAATGATCAAGTTTGTGGTTATGATTAAATAATTATTGCATTAAGGATGAGTCTGTTATGTATGTGATCATTTATTTGCTTTGCAGGCTCATTAATGTAGTTTAAAGAATTTTTTTTTCAGACGCATTTTGGGAAATTGTGTGGAAATTTCAGTCTCATCCAGGCTGTAACTCTGAGGGTGGATTTCATATCCTTCCATCTTCCATCCAAAATGCTCTTCTCCTTGCCATCAGGAATAATAGCACTGTAGGTGGTTGGATGTGAGAGGTGCAAAGCTAATCAGAATACAGTTCTGAGGTTCAGTATGGCCAAACAGAAAATGAATGCTGTGGAGTCAGTAAGAAACAAAAATGTACACTGTAGAGGAAACACGACACACAAATTCCAGCTCACATAGGAGGAGAGCAGAAACAATTTTAGAGGCAAATGATAGGACCTGACTTGGCTTGTGTCAGGCCATCAGGCCTTGGGAATGGTCAGTGGTTTACGGGCTGGTTCTGTGATGTCTGGGGAGGGGGACTCATAGACCCATGCCCTGGGAGAAGGGAAGGGGGAAAAGGAAAAGGGGGATGGGCCTAAAAACAAAACAGCAGCAACGACCTGAGGAGGAAAGCTAATTTAGTAAATAATATATCAGAATACAAAATAACACAATATAATACAATATAATTGGAATCAAAGCTAATAAATCAAATAAAATGAGAGTGTCTGATAAACTGAAGGCCTTATGCTAAATACTGAAGGTGAGATGGCAGTGAGCACCCACTGCTGGGTTGGCCTGTGTCTTGTGACGTGAACAGTTTTTATCTTTCCCTCTGAGCAGAAAATGGAAAAATGCAAAGCAACACAAAGTCCTCTGGGGTACATAGTTCTTCTCTTCTGAGATAGATGTACCCGGAGCTATTGATGATCAATGGAGCTGGAGTATTAACTCTTTAACTCCCAATGCACTATGTGATGTTATGATGTGGAATACCAATAACAAAAATCATAAAAACATGGCAGGAATCAAGGTTGTGCTCACTAAGCACTTTCTACCTGGGGTTTTCATGAAGAAATCTTTGTAAAGGTGACTCCATAGTGACATTGTTCTCTATGGATTCTGGGTTTCATTACATGAGCAGTTGGAACTGATAAAGGAAAACATGGTTGCTCTCTTCTCATCATGGCAAAGCCATCCAGAATAATCCCTTAATTTGTGAGCATTGCACCAAACTGGGTTTGAAGCAACAATACAGCCTCTAGTTCTTGACTGCACAATGTGCTGCCTTGTTTGGATCTGCTGGTAGCCTGAGTCAGTCCTAAGTGAGGATCCAAGTAAGTGATTTAATTCACCACTGAATTACAGTTTTCTCTGGAGTCAGCATGACTGCTGTTTTGTGCTTTTTCTCTGATTGTCTCAACACTTCAGCTTTTTATGAAAAAAAAAAAGGGAAGATTTATTCAGATTTTAGTATTCAAAAGGTATAGAGCACAGCTAATATTTATATGATGCAAAAGGAAAGTGATCAATGATTATTCCTGCTGAATTTATGCCTTGAGGTCTACAGGAGCTGCACCACTTTTTGCCTTAGCACTTTATTGAACGGTAAAACATTTCAGACAGAGTGAAGGACCCAGGCAGCATAACACACCTTCATTTCTCTGTTCTATCCCCTGGTGCTTGGGTCACATGCAGCAAAATGAAATTTTAGCTTCTGCAGAGGCTGAACATACATCACTTTTCCCTCTCTCAGTTTTCTTAGGGTTTTAAGGCCAGAGACACTTACCTTCATTTGCTCCCTACTTTCCTATACTCCCTCTCCCCACTGATAGCAGTACTGAGGTGCATCCAAACACCCAGTATGGCAGACTTTTTCCTTTACTAGGTTAGAGCATCCACCAGCCACCAGGTGGTAGAGGTACAGAGCACAGTGTGGGGAGCACCAAGGGGGACAAACCAGCACTTCATAGATTCAAGATGAAATGGTGCTCAGAGCCTACAGTTTGTGATGTTTGTAGAGTGAGTACTCTCAAGTTTTCCCACCATTGCCATACTGAAAATTCAGGTTGGAGTGAAGGGGTTAAACTCAACGTGCCTCCTGCTGCTCCACATTCCTACCATGTTCTTCCTCCTCCAAATAACTGAAGATTAATTAAACTGCAGGACAGCACCAAGCTGTCCTGTTGTTGTGTCTGCTCAATGAGGCAGTGAAAATGGTGTTAAAACTGAATAAAAACAATGCATTTTCTGAACTGACAATGGCTTTTGATAAGATGCTCAGCTTGTAATGAGAAATGCAAAAGCAGAAAATGGAGCTGACTGCATGTGCTGATAAACAAATGAACAAAATCTTTAGATGGAAAGCAGGGAGGAAGCACTGGAAGCTGTCAGCAGGCAGAACACATGGTTTGGAAGGGCTGATAACTCAGCTGAAGCGTATTTTATTTCCCATATTGTCTAGCATGTTTCACGGAAATCTTTATGTAAGATTTATAAGGCTTATAAAAAGTTTAAGAGCTTCTCAATGGATTCTGCCCAGTTGTTAGAGTCTGGGTGTCTGCAGCCATTGCTTCCCTGTCAGTTCTGCATAATGCTCCATTTTATCCAAACTTGCGAAGTATAGTTTGTTTGCACTGCTATTAATCATTACATATCATGTAAGCTCCTGACTGCTAAAAACAATGATCTTGATTTACAAATGCATAAATATGTATCTACATATGAAGGACTGTGAACTCAATGATGCAGTAAGCAGGAGACTCAAACTACGTTTGTTTTTTTCACATGGAAAATCTCCTGTTGTATGAAAGATATGAGGATGATGAATATGGGTCAGTCAAACAAGAAGGCTTTGCTCCCTCTCCCAGTCTGCACAAATTCCTTTTACACTTCTCTATAGCATCAGGGTCTGATGTGCAGTGCCTGCATAGCTGTGGTTCATCTGGGATCTGGACAGTGTCTGGAGGGTTACCCAAAGGGTGCGATCTGAGAGCAAACCAGTGAAAGCTTCCTTTTGAATCACCACTAATGCCTTAGCAGCATTCTCAAGAACACTAATGCCTGAGGCAGTGTTCAGCAAAGGTACAGAGAGCTTCTGCTCACATTAACAGAGATGACTTAATAAATAATTTAAACAAATAAACAAAAAAGGGCAACCTTGCAGAAAAGCACCTGCCACTTTGGAACATTATCACATCCTTTACATTCTTTGGTTGACAACAGGAAAATTTTACAGCAAGACCTCAGATATTATTCTGCTGTTATTAACTTTAAGCTTTTCTGAAAACACTAACTGTGAATATATCAGGTTACATTTGTATGTCACAGTAAATATGTTTAACTACATTTACTTCCTCTAAGCAAAACAACATAGAATTAAAACCAGATTACTAAGAATATAATTTCTGTACCAGAGATCCTATTTTTTTTCATAATATTAAGCAATTTAATTTAAAAAAATCTTGTTGATATTAATAGAATTGAGGTTGATAAGAAGTATTTTATTTTATTAAATATATTTAATCTTCTATGAATACAGTACTTTGTATGCATAAAGCACCACAGTAGCCAGGTTGTACGTTGGAAAGGGACTTGAAAATATATGAGAAAGAAACTTGTGGTTGTATTAACTCTGGACAACATGAGTGATATACAGAGACTTTTGTATGCTACTGTTAGGTGAGTATCCTGTTGAACCCTAAAAATAGATGACTCAGGTTATTATCATTTAGCACAAGAAGATCTATGTGTATTTTTGATTTGAACTGTATGGCTTCTCTAAGCATGCATAGTCTGCAGAGGACTTATTTTAAAAATCCATGATTGCATCTTTAGCAAAATTATGATGCTCGCTCCTCAGTATTGACTGGAAGTGAGGGTGCAGCCATAAGGAGCTGAAGAATTTAGCATTTACATTTGGGAAGAAAGTCAGCAGGGCAATAAAGAACTGATGTTTCAAGTGCATGTGTATGTACACGTGGTGATGTTTTTTTGATATTTTCACAATGATAAGTCACTGAATGTGTAATCATAGGAACTGCAGCCAGAAAGTTTCATTGTCAGGACTGGAGTTTGAAGGACACAAACTTGTTTGCGAGCTCAAACTTCTCTGATGTTTTAATTTCTTTCAGGCTTGACTTGAGCTGTGAATGTCTTGTTTCTCATTGTAGAAGCCATTTGTGGTTCCTATACTTGTTAGTAACAGCAATCTTAGAAAAAATATGTTTGTAATTTAAATATTTTGAGCTGAATCATAGAGCAGATTTGTAACAGTATGTTTCTCATGAAGATAGTATTCTCTGTTATTTAATGTACATCAGCATTACAGGGACTAATGGGATTATTCAATCCATCTTTCTAGAAATTTCCCTGACTCGACAGTCTCTATTGCTTTAACCAGCTTAGCTTTGTACTGCCAAATGACAGAACTGGTATAATTTCTCTTTTGTATAGCGTAACATACTTCACCGCCAGAAAGATTTTGCTGTATAACATATTTTTTTCCTTTCTTAATTTCACCCTTCCACTCCTCTCTTCTGAACACAATAATACCTTCCTTTCGTGGTGTTTAAGCCCTTCAGCTATCTGTAGACAATTATCATTTCTTCCTTTTGTCATCTCTTATCCAAGCTAAACATATTTTAGCTCTTTTAATCTTTCCTTAGATGTCAGTCTGCCTACACATAAGAAAGTTTGTCTTGGTGTTCTATAAACTCTCTCCGATATCTTTCGGATGCTGTGATGACCAGAATCTGTTGTAGAGGAGCCATTTTCTTGACAGCTAGTTATATGCAGAGATCTATTAATTTCTTGCTGCAGCATATGAATACGCTACAGATGAAAATTTTTTGGACTTTCAACTAGTCAAGTCACATCTCAAGTCTCATTTGCATTCTCCTAGTCCCTCAACCCTTTGCCAGTCCTGCTTTACGTTTCTCTTTCATCTATTTAATTATGCATTTGTCAGAACTACAACAAATCCTAACTGGTCATAATTTCCTAATGAATCTCAGTATCTTCTGATTATGTTTGTAATGTTTTTAGGTTTTCTATCTATATATTTTTTTATATGATGAGCGGTATTTGTCTCAAGTTAGCATAAACTCTACATTTCATTTTACATTACATTAATAAAATAAATTACTTTTTACATTTAATTTACACTGATAAAAATCAAAGTGAACTCTGTTTAAACAATCTATGGTCTCATATGCAAATGGAGATCTATGATATTAGAAAATATAGTCATCCTTCACCTTTTTTCCAGCATTGCTCCAGCAAAGTTTGCTATGAACTCTGTTTCAAGTTCAGATATTTTTATAAACCATATCCATCAAGGACGTTATTTGCCCCTCTTGAAATAAATAAACCATCAAGAAGTTTTCAGGAAATATTAATTCTGAAAAAAGCTACAATGTCCTCAAGCTATTGATCTTCAAATGCCTAATTACCAGTTGTGCTAAGCTCATCATATTGCCACTACGTTTTTTTAACTTGTAGATACTACTTGCAATGATACACTTATATATTAAAAAAGATAAAGAAGATTAAAAAAAAAAAACAACTATATCTTCTGAAGTTAGTCACTCAGCTGTATCTGAGGATATTGGCCCTCAGAAAAAAAAAAATGTAGCCTTCAGTTTCTATACAGAAATTACCAGGAGTTATCTTTCTCTCCATTACGAATCAACATTAACTTTGTCTTTCTGTCATCATCATTTCTATTTATTCCCATGATCTTTCTCCAGAAACCAAGCAAAGGCTGTGTTTCTGTAAATTTTCTAATTCCCTCAATCCTTAAGATTCAGAGTCCAGAGTAACTAATTTGCATATAATAATATTTCATACATGTTGCTCATTTGCTCCATGCCAGCAGAATTTTCAGTAGCAATTCTCTCAAAGCAGTCAAAATAAAACCTCTCAAGTGGGTGATATTAAACAGCTAGGTTAAAGCACAGAAATGCACCAATGATCCAGCCTAGGCTAAGAAAGCCATCTTTGCCTTGTTCAACTGAACTGCCTAAATCAAGATGTACTTCACGACAGGCTTCACAATAGGCTGAGATTGCCTGCAGGGAGCTGCAGGGAATCTCAGATCTGCCTTAGTCTATCTGGGATCTGCAGGCTCCTCTTCCTCCCACCATTGATTGTAAGGGCTTTCCAGAGTGGCTAGATAACACATTCAATAAAAATATAATTAAAAAGCACCCAAATAGTCAAGAAACTCCAGAAATCGAAAGAAAGGATCTTTGCTCTTTCCAATATGGTTCAGTTGCAAGGAGAGGCATTAAGTACATACCTGAAGTTGAAAAAAAAATAGGGCTGGAAAAGCACAGTTGAAAACAGTTTGTCTTAAAAACGATGCTTCTTTTTATCCCACCTCATAATGCATTGTCTAACTACTAATATATTTCATTCCAGTGCTTGGGTTTGGCACACTGTAGTTGGAGCAAGAAGATGCTTTCTAAATTGGAATTGGCAGCCAAATCATTCAGTGTATAGACAGAAAAATTCTGATTTGGGTTTTCTTAGATTCCTCATCTAGGTCTGCTTTAGCTACAGTTTTACAATAGAAATGGAAAATACAGACAGGACAATTTACACTAATGAATGGCATGAATGATGTGGGACAACTCAGACAAATATAAAAAATACTGGAATGTCCCCCTTTTGTTTTTTTTTCTTCTTTTTGAAGGCTGATTGCAACTACTGCTCCTTATTAGTTCAACAGTAAAATAAAAGAGATAGAGAGTTTTTAAATGTTAAATGTGCTATTGTTCACTGAATTGGTTAATTCATTTTCTTCCTTATGCCAATTTCAGTTGAATATGCCTTCAATTAATTTTCTGCATGCACATTACTAAAGCAGGAGCAAGTTTAGTCTGAGTGCCTTTAGCTTACAGCTTCTCTCAGTGTATGGTCCAAGCTTCACTTCCCTTCTTACTATGAAAACAGTGACAATCTTTGCAGACAGCATTTTTTTTTCTTCACTTTTCCTTTACCAGTGTGGTCTAGCAAGAGCTCTTCTCATGCTCACCATTCTGACAAGGATGGACCTCACAGTCCTCAAGGCCATTTTTGCTGAGCAGAGGAAATCTTCTACATTGTTATGGCCAAAGAACACTGCTCAGGTGCTGGGTTCCACAGCCTTCTATGCATACTGCAACCTCTCACCCCTCCTTCGCGTGACCTGCTATCACACACTCTATGGCAGCAGGACAGATGTCCGGATCATTTATTCATGCTATAACAGCCTGAAGCAACTGAAGTTGTCTGTTTGATGGCTCAGAGTTCCTACTATCCTCACAAGGATGATCTGATGTTGCTTGTGAATTCAACACCCCCCCCACAAGCACTCTGCTATCTTCCATGATGCAGCTTGAGTAGATGTAGTCTCCCTCAGAGCCCTCTCATTGTGAGCCACAGGCCATTCACCATTTAGCCAGAATGAACACAAATTATTATATGAGCTCTTTAAGAGGGCAATGTGTTTTCCTGAACACTCTGGGTGAGAGTTCCATTGTTGGTAAGACTGAAACAATGTTAGTGAAGATACATTCATTTCTACTCAATAATATAACTTTGAACTTAGTCCTCTGAGTAAATAAAGGGAGTTATGTTATGCAAAGTCTCTTCTTTGACAATGAATATGTGCTTTATATCTGCATCCTGATAGTGAGATCTCCCAGGACGCCTATTCAGGTGCTTCTCTTGCTGTGTCCAGAGTCAACAAGTAAAGCTGTGCCAGTACAACCTAACTTTTCCAGGAGTGAGCTGCCTCTTGGGATTAGTGTACTTTCCGTGGCAGGAAGTCTAGGCAGTTAAATAAACCAAGCTCAGTTGTTTCAAATTGCTAGACCATGACTAGAAGATCTAGACAGCTGTCCTAATATCAGTATTTCAACAGCAGTCCTTTTTGTGTCAGTCTAACAAGAAATGTCAGGCTTCGTGTTCCAAATAGTTGGGTCTCTCTCTGGAAAGTTACTGATTTTTCAGGCAGAAGAAAAATCTTTTCTTTTATCTTTTTTTCTTTTTTTCTCATTTCTTCTTTTCTTCAAAGTGTTTTTTTTTAATTATTATTTTTATTTAGTGATTTATTTTCCCTAATGTAAAAGACAGAATTCAGGTCTTAGAGAAAGACAAAGTTTTGCTGTGCTCCTTACAGAAAATTTCACACTGAATGCCAGACTGTATAAAAAATACTTTTGGGCCATAAAAGAAAACTTAAATCTGACCTTCCTTTGGGATTCTTCAACAATACCCATTTAAAAAGCAGCCAGACTATTCCTAGTTCACTCATTCTTTGTGTAAAGTACCTCTAAGTAGACTGTACTAACAGTCTGCTCACCAGAACACCTCTCTGTCAGCCCTCAAGACTGCTGTATCTGCAAATATATATAAAGAAACCAGATGTGAGCAACTATTCATCACTAAGCAAGCACTGTTTCACAGCTCTTTTCCCTTGTGAGCTTCTCTATTGCTTAACGAAGTTACAGGCATAAGCGATCATGTCAACATAAGCTGTGCATCAACTTCTTGGGAGCCCACTTTCAAATATTCTGAGCAGGAGAAGTACTAAATCTTTTATTATATACTCATTTTTCCCCTTGAGCATTCCGACTTGGGAAAATTAAAGAAAAAAAAATCATAGTTTTTTGTCTTCTTCCTGCAAAGATGTTAATGGCTGGGAAGAGAAAAATAACATAGCTCCAGATAGCTAGACTGCTGTTATGATAAATGTGTAATCATTGTACATTTGCATCTCCTCTGTTTAATATTTTTCATACACAGATACTTCATTGACTGGAAGAATGATGTGGACAGCTACTTTACAATAGATGCTAATGAAGGAACCATTGCTACTAATGAATTACTGGACAGAGAAAGCACAGCACAGTACAATTTTTCTATAATTGCAAGTAAAGTTAGTAAGTATGACACAAATTGAATTAACATGCTAATGTGTTTTTTTCTTCAGAATGTAGTGCTCAAGCATAAATATACTGTGAAGAATGCATATATTGCCAAGAAATGATTTAGAAAGGCCCAATAAATATCATTTTCCCAGACTGACTATAAAGCTGTATGACATTCAAATAGGACTGTACAGTAATGGTTTTCTAGTAGTCTTCATGCAAGAACAGTTCCTTCAGAAGCTGAAAAAAATTTGTCAGCAAGAATGCTTGAAATCGGAAAAGAATGTATAGAGACCTTCCTTTTGCCATTCCTGATTTTGTAGTTCACTCAATACAAATTTTTTCATCAACTAATAGGTCTCTCTCCATGTGTGTTTCATGGGTGGAAAAACATAAATGTTCGTTTAATTCTCAGACAAGAATTACAGTAAAATTAAGTCATGATAGCATGCTAATAATTTAGAGCACTAAATGAATAAACTTGTATGCTGTCTCTTCGATTTTGAATTCTCTTTCTGCCAAAGGCTCTTTCTGCATAACCACTTGTTAACTTTCACTGTATGATTGGTTTTGTTAGCTTTATTTCTTTGTGCCTTCTCCCACAAAGCTTTTATTTTCAGATGGGAGCTCCCTTCTTCTCATGTATTACGTAGCTCCAACCTTCTTCATTGCCATTCCATGTAGCACTTGTAGCATTCCTCCTTCATGATACTATCAAACTGAAAGTCTGGTAGACATACACCACCCTTTTCCCAGCACATATGTAGTAATATAATGTTATGCAAAACTAAAGGAGGTAGTCTATATTATGAAATTTACAATTTTAACACTTGCCTAGTTAGGTCTCTGCATTGGAGACATACTTACGATTCATTTCAACATACACAAAAACATTTATAAAGCATCATTCATAGCAATAAAAATAATTGCTGTACCTGTACTAGAGCAATACTGGAAGTTTTTGGAAGATTTAATTTATATTATGTCATAACTTTATATGCAGGAATATGAGAAATAACACAGAAATAAACACCGGATTTGAGAAATGATACACTGTGCATAGCCAAGAAGGACAGAGATAAGAGAGGGGAACATCTGAAATAAAAGAGGGAAAAAATATTATTTTGGAGAATACTACAAAATGCTACAAAAAAAGATGCAACCCATTTAGTGCTTATATTGAAACACTAGAATTATCATCTCTGATAGTAACAGGACACTGAACAAAGTCTTAACATATACTTGATTACAGAGGGGTCCAATATTGCAAAGCTGCACAAACTTGTTCCAGGAATTTATTCTTATCTAAATATTTCCAACTCTTGTTAAGCACGTCTATTTAAAATAAATGCATTTCAAAGTACTAATAGCCATTTTCATCTCTGTTGATTGCTTGCTAAGATACTTATTTTGCTCTCTCACAACATCGTTTTTTTCATGAAAGAACAAAAAAAAACCTTTCAGATATCTCCAAATGTTCTTAGCCCTGGGTTTTCTAGTGGTTGTCCCCACTGTGCTTCTGTAGCTCCAGAATGAAACTCTGTAAGAATCACAGAAGATGATTCTGTTTCCTTATCTATTTATTTATTTAGTACAGTCTTGTTGTATTACAACATCTAAGCAATTACCTTTCAAGTAAAGGCAAGCAGTTTAGATAGCTAAATATAGCAGACAATACATAAATGTAAATGCAGAATTTAATGTACTATTTAGACTTTTCGTACAGTCTGATAAGTTTATTTATTATTAGCAGAAAAACAGCAGACACTATATTTTTAAAGGAATATATTTCAAAAACGAGGCAGATTAGAATTGCCTTATGTAAACCAGTGTATCCTTTGTTGATGTGACCCATTACAGAGAAAAATAATTTCTTTTTTAAAAGCTTTGCTTTGTAGGAATTTGTAGACGGTTTTAAGTCCAATGTCCTCTTTCTGCATTATTTATTTACTTTTTTTTGACACAGATATTCTGAAACTGTTCTACTTTAAACTGTATGTTCTGTCTTTTCATTCCCACTTAACACCAAATGTAGTGCAGATTGGCAGCTTGACCAGAGGCCGAACTTTGGCCCTTAGCAGCAGGTTAATTATTAAATCTGCTTGTCTTAGGACTGCTTGTGTTACTCACTCAAGAGATAAGGGAAATTCTGATTACTTAGAAATAACAACATGAATCTTGCATACTGATAGAGCTATCTGGTTCCATGTAGGAACTCAGATATGTGAAGTTATTCTACCCATGTTATGGAAGGACCAGTTCCAACCATGTATCATTACATTGTTGTTGTTTTTTTGTTTGTTTTGTTTTGTTTTTATTATTATTATTTCTAACCCTGAAAAACTGCCAAATACCTGTTCCAAACATGATCTCTGAATCTATCTTCAAATAGCAGAACAACTAATCAGAGTAGAATTGAAACCTGGAATAAGCTTCTTTATTCGTATGCCACTGATTTGGCACTTGTCCTCTTTTGTGAGTAATTTGAGGTTAAAAGGCAAAAGTAGACGGTCTGAGTGACTTCATTAATTATCACAAGCACACACGTCACTACTGTGTTCACAGTACTCAGAATGATTCGATTTTCAGACAAATGGCAAACAAGAAAAACGGAAGATTAAAGTAAACTTTGTGAAGTGGTATTTGAAATGTACTTCTTTATCCTAGTAAACATCAAGTAGTACAGGTATTTATAATTATATAGGAATCCAAAGCTGTACACAATGTTCTAGCAGTCTTTCTTTGTATACATGTGTAGCTACACAGATACCAGTGCAAGACAGAATGAAATAAACAAGCTAACACTTAACATGAAAGTAGCTCTATATTTTGCTGTAGTAATCTTATTTTCATGTTTGATTATTGCCAACCACTTATGAAAGGAGAGATTATAACTTGCTAAATAATTTAGCAGAATAAATATACATACACCTTCCAAGGAATCACAGAAAATAAGTTACAGACCATCAGTGAGAAATAAATGCAAATAGTGTACGTATATTCATGTATATTTCCAAAGCGTGTACAAATGTCTAAATGCCTATACTTTCACACCAATGAATTAACCTCTAACATGTCAGAATATATTGTAGACTCCTGCCATTCCATTCAGCTGTAGGGTAGGACAAATGTACAGAACCTGAAGGAAAGCCTGAATTACTTTCAGGCAGTTACTGTGCTCACTGCATGGGGTACTGCTAGCAGGGAGTTTTAAAATGTTTAGGTTTTATTTCTGCCAGTAACTGCAAATATGATCTCCTCAGGACTTAGCTGATCTCTGTCCATATTCAGGGATGGGGTCCTACTTTCCATTGATCAAAATAACATCTTTGTACTGTTTTGTTTCCTGCTAGTATAGAAGAACCAGTTCAAATGTGGGCAAGGGATTCAGATTTCTTCTGGCTCTTTGAGCATCTTAAGAATCCCTGCCCAGTTTTCAGTTATTGGACCAAGCTCTCTCCACATTCATAAAAGGCAAAGCTTTCTTTCCAGAGACCTTCCACATGTGCTTGTGGTGACTTGAAAATGACTGGGGGTTCAGAGAGCATGGAAACTGATTCAGCTTTCCATCAGACACAGAGTGTGCAGATAATCTTGTATATAAAATGCTTCTAGTGACTAAATTATATCAGTTAGTAAATTATGATTATCTGCATTAGAAAGACAATGAACAGACACTGGAATGTACTATTTTTCATCATTTGTTTTGCACAAAGTATTTGCTACTTGCAAATATTTGTGCAGCTAAACAAGTAAGTATGACATAACTTAATGATGAGACCATGTGTTGAATCCTATTCCTATATATTTTGCTGCTAAATTTTCTACTGACTCTCTCTGGTTTTCAGCATTTATTTATTTTCTTCTGTTTGTCTTTTTCTCTCACTTTTGTTCACTTACAATATACTCCACTTACCTCCCTAATACCCTGAAAATGTAAACAGTGGACAAATAATATTGATTTTCTGCATTCCATTGTTGAAAACAGAATTCAGTACTAATTCTTGGAAGTGCTTATCAAAGACTTCATGAAAAGTGATCTGAGAAAAGTTTGCCCCTATAATTACAGGTGTAACTTCAAATTCTAAATCATGCTCTGACAAACATAATCATGTTGATTGAATCTTTACTCCATAAACAATAATAGATCAAAGTCTGGTACAAAATGATAAGAGGCTTGCTTCTATTTTCTCCCTCATACAAATCAGAAATGACTGTTAGTCAAGGATTTTTAGAAGTCACTATACTGGGATAAAAAAATATTATGACATTTCATGGACACTGGAGGTAAACAAACATAAATAACATTCTTTAATTCTTTTCTCCTAAAAATAATTTATAGGTAACCCATTATTAACTAGCAAAGTCAACGTTATAATAAACGTCCTGGATGTCAACGAGTTTCCTCCTGAAATTTCAGTTCCATATGAGACATCTGTATGTGAAAATGCCAAACCAGGACAGGTATTTCAAATTTGTAATGCTTACTATTTTGCATTTTCTTTTCTCATTATTTATAGCTATGAAAAGTCATGGGTTTCAAAAATGTAATCATGTTCAGGATTATTTGCAAATAAAATGTTATAAATATTCATCTTTTGGAATTGTTTGTTGACATGTACTTATGGTCCTTTTATTTTTATGATCTCTGATTATATGGACCACAGTTATTTGAAGCTCTTCATTTAAGACATTTAAATACAGGAGTAAAATTACAGTCAAAGAAGTAAAAACAACAGGATGGAAAACATACATCTCTGTGTCCTATCTACAAAAAAAGAACCCACAGTGCCAAAGTTAATCCTCCTGAAAGTTTGCTTTTATAAGCAGTTTCAAACATATACACAGCATGGTTAAACTTCTATAGATATAAATGTCTTGTTTCATGAGTGATGCCCAGTCAATACTATTAGGCCAAAGGCTGTTGGCATGTGGTCTTCCTACACAAACTTCGTGCAAGAGAGTATCTGCAAAAGGCCAAGGCTTTGCACACTGTTGCAAGGAACGAAGGATACCATCAAACTTATTAACAGCTAGTATTGTTTGCAAGACTTGTAACTTTGGTTGTTCATCTATGGGAGTCACTGACAGCCATGGATGGAACATATGCAGCCTGCTGTGTCACTAGTAAATTGTCTTTATATGTATGTAATATGTAACCAGCCTATGTGAATTTTTATTGCTTTTATTACAGATATATCTGTGACTTCATTTAATATTCCTCTCTTTTTCACTTTTTTTCTTTTTTATTTATTTTATTTTATTTTATTTTATTTTATTTTATTTTATTTTATTTTATTTTATTTTATTTTATTTTATTTTATTTTATTTTATTTTATTTTATTTTATTTTATTTTATTTTATTTTATTTTATTTTACTTTGCATGTTCTAATTACTTCTCAGAAAACTTAAATTATCTTCATGTTTCTTGGACAAAGCCATTACCTTTTATTCCAGGCACTAATAATGGAAAGGGTGATCTTTTACAGGGAAAGCTGAGATAAGCAGTGAACTGACAACAATTATAAATATTTTGTTACATAAATAATTGGCAAATTTTTTTGGCACAAAAATCTAGATTAGTAGCAATCCTACTATGAGATATTCTAAACAGACTGGCCTTGTCTAAAATTTCATAGATCTCTATACACTCTGAGGCTTAAAGTTTCATCATGCTCTGATGGTGCAGACATTAAGAACCTATCCACTTCGTCCAAAGATGTAAAATCAGGGTGCAGTACTAGCATGTACCAGTCCTGGCAGTGATAGCAGCATTAACTGATAAAGTGAACTGTCTCTAATTAATTAACTGACTTGCAAACAATCACTAGCAGTTTGATGAAAGGATAACTGCTAAATGCTTCCTTTATTATTATAGGGGAAATTCTTCTAATTTCCTTCCTATATGTCAAAGTGAGTCCTCTGGGACATCACAAGATCTCTACTGACTGTAGAATTCAGACTCTTTACCTCCACCATCCAACTCACTAGAAGAATAAGAGTAATCCATAAAGATTGTCCTTTCATTGATTCATTTTCCACTTTAACAAAACTATGTATTTTAGAAGGGTGAACTGACTTCAGAATTAATCTTACTCTGGTTTCAGGTAATACAGACTGTCACTGCAGCAGACAAAGATTTGTCTCCAGCTGGTCAAAGGTTTTCCTTCAGACTGTCACCTGAGGCTTCCAATAAACCAAATTTCACAGTCCATGACTACAGAAGTAAGTTGTTTACACATATATCTCTTTCAGAACAGCAGGCTGTGATTATAATGACCATCATGATTGCTTTGAATTCCAGTTATGCCCACAGAACTCTT
The DNA here is from genome assembly GCF_038088225.1 of Cyrtonyx montezumae. NCBI lineage: Eukaryota > Metazoa > Chordata > Aves > Galliformes > Odontophoridae > Cyrtonyx > Cyrtonyx montezumae. The sequence continues at coordinate 71,982,608 of NW_027072089.1, read as the reverse complement.
ATTTGACACATTTATAATTGTTAAATTATCTAAGACATATATTAATGTAAATTCAGGTCTTACACCTCTTCCCATTTTTCAGGGCCAGGAATTGTCAGAACATCAAAGACTGGGATTTCCTTATTGGCCTGCAAAAATACTGCTACATGTTTTGTTACTTCCTTCTATCATTCACTTTCTCTGGAAGAAATCATATGTCAATACAGGTTTATCTTTAAACAAAGCATTAATGCTGCCTTGTTTAAATACTTCTACTTTACAAACCGGTTTGAAAACATGCAGCTATGATGCTTCATGAAGAAAACATAGTCCTATACAAGAATTAGTTTTAAATATAGACAGTGCTGCTGCAGTATAACATCCTACAACACTCTGAATAATTTGTGAATTGATATGATTAACTTCTCAGATTTTTTACCCAATTTTTTATCATTACTAATAATATTACCTTTATATTTCATTTGAAACTTCCAATAAATGGCAAAGAATAACTCAGGATGAAAAAAGTTTCTTTTTTTTAACTATTATTAATATCTTCAAGCTTGTACATTTGTGGACAAAAAAATCCAACAAAATCTCAGAACTTTTTTGTTCCTTTTCCTTAATCTTCCTTTTCGTAGAGAAATCCTTTTCTCCAACTGATAGTCTATATTTTCATACAGAATTCAACAACCAGCATCAGCATTGCCATACTAGTCATGCTGTTCTATATTTCTTGGTCATGTGGTATCTTCTCTTGTCATATGACTGAAAGTGCAACAACTGTGACTGTGATCCAAGGCAGCCGGGATGGCTTCACCAAGGGCAAATTGGGCCTGACCAATCTTCTAGTCTTCTAAGTCAGAGTGGTGGTATCAGTGGCCAAAGGAAGGGCAAATTATTTTGCCTTCTTGGATTTGTGCAAGGCCTTTGACAAGGTCCAAAGTGTGCTGCATTCTTATCTCTAAATTGTAAATATATAGATTTGAAGAATGGACTAACCAGTGATAAAGAACTCATTAGTGAATTCTGTAGAAGTACATCAAAGATAACTAAAATCACTTTACAAGTAAGCAAAGAATTTCACTTAATTATTTGTAAATATAGTATGTAATAAGATATAGTTCATAAAATATTATTCAGAAAATTGCAGATATGAATAATATTAACTTATTAAATCAAAAATATGTACTTTTAAGATTTTTTTAGCAGCTCTTAATGAACTTTTCTTAAGACAGACATTTCAGTGAATATAAAGGACAGCCTTATAATGGAATGAAATCCTCTTAATTCTATTATTGGAAAATTAGATCATTATCCTTCTGAAGTGCTTAGCCTAAGCAGTTTGATTTTAACATCTATTATTCTCTAAAAATGCTGTAGCATTTCAACATCTAACTATCGTTAGGCTAAGCAATATTTAAATGTTTTGCATCATTTGTCCCATTAGACCTAATGACAAAAATTGCTTCTTAGTAACACTCTACAGTTGCTATTATTTTCCATTCTGTGCTTAGCTGTCTGTAGTACTTCCTTGGAAAACTCAGCACAATGTCTTGGTGGATGTCTTGGTAGGTGATGAGCCAGCAGTGTGTTCTAGTGGCCTAGAAGGCCAATGCCATCCTGGGGTGCGTTAAGAAAAGCATGGCCAGCAGGTCAGGGAGGTGGTTCTCTCCCTCTACTCTGCCCTGGTGAGGCCTCACCTGGAGTACTGTGTCCAGTTCTGGGCTCCCCATTACAAAAGACAAGGAACTCCTTGAAGAGTCCAGTAGAAGGCTACAAAGATGATAAAGGACATGGAACACATCCCTTATGAAGAAAAGCTGAGAGAATTGGATCAGTTCAGCCTTGAAAAAAGAAGACTAAGAGGGGATCTCATTAATGTTTATAAATACCTTAAGTGTGGGAATCTAGGAGACATGTCCAACATCTTTTCAGCATTTTGTGGAGACAGTACGAGTGGAAATGGCCATAAACTTGAGCATAGGTAGTTCCACACCAATATGCAAAGGAACTTCTTCACAATAAGCATGACAGAGCACTGGAACAGGCTTCCCAGGGAGGCTGTGGAAGCTCCTTCTCTGGAGATATTCAAAATCCATCTGGATGCCTACCTGTGTAGCCTGCTGTAGAGGGCCTGCTTTGGCTGTGGGGTTGGATTTGATGGTCTCTGGAGGTACCTTACAATCCTACAGTTTTGAAAATCTATGATTCTATGATAGATAGCAAATAATCTCTTCTAAAGATATAGTCAAGTGTATGGGTTGGATGGAAAAATGGTTACTGCTGTAGGCAGCTTTCATTCAGGTCGGACAGCTAATTTATTGCTTGTTAATTGCATTTTCTTTTTGTTTTCAATGTAATTTTTTTAATCTGCACATAATTTCCTTGCTGCTCTGTTTGATTCAAGAAAAGTAGTGATAACTGACCAGCTACTGGGAAGAAATGACAAAACAATTTATAGGAGCTCTGAACTCATTCGTGACTAATTGATGGAAAATGTACTGACTATAAATTACTCTGTTCATTTCTGTACTCTTGATAGGGCAAGAAGGTTGAAAGGGTTTAGTGTTTTACCCAAGCATTTTACTTTCTTTTTTTCAAAGGGAATTGTATGATTTAATGGAGTCTTGATCTAAATCCACCTGCAATTAGTCATTTGGAACATAGTCCTGGGCTACAAGAAGGAGATATAGAGAAAATAAAAACTGAAAAATCTCCCTTATGTAGTACCTGACATGCTTTTTATTTGCTTATTTATTTGTGTCTTCTTTCAAATGTTAACTATAAAGCTGACATATTTATTGGAAATTGTATATTGTTTGATTCTCTGCAAAAAGGAAATCCCTTAGCTACACTGATCAGAGTGCAATGCCTTCTGTAATGATAAGACAAGACAGATACATAAAAGCATGCCATTCACTGAGTTTCAGAAATGAAACAGCTTCCTGCTAGTAAAGTTGATACAAATATGAAGAGTAAATTATGTGCACAATAAAAATCCTATAATGTCTCTCATGTTTTACAGACAACACAGCTGGGATTGAAACCAGGAGAAATGGCTACAGCAGGAGGCAGCAAGAGCTGTACTTTCTTCCAGTGGTAATAGAAGATAGCAGTTACCCTGTCCAGAGCAGTACAAATACAATGACTATCCGAGTTTGCAGATGTGATTCTGATGGTACCATCCTGTCATGCAATGTGGAAGCAATCTTCTTGCCAGTAGGCCTCAGCACAGGAGCACTGATTGCAATCCTGTTGTGCATTGTTATACTTCTAGGTTAGTTATCACGATAACATTTGAAGTATGTTATTTTGACTCATATTAATTAACTTGTGTTCCCTTTAGCTTAACATATTGTTTAAAAAAATACACTGAAAATGTGTGGATGTTCATGAAAACTTGTGTACTTCTAACTTCTTAGAAAAGCATCCCAAAGTACTGTCCATAAATGTGATTCTACTGACACCTACATGCTTCTGCATGAAAAGATACAGCTTTCAGTGGAACTTTAACTACAACATTTATGTCTGAAACACTTTCACTGAAATACTTTTCTTAAGAAGCTTCCATTTCTTAGAATTACTAAAGTAGGCAAGCCCTACTGACAGTAACAGCAGTAAGGTCTTAGTAAAGGCCTTTATTTAATCTTTATTACCAGCTTGAGAAAAAGAGTAATGAAATGAAAGAGGAGAAAATGATTGGAATACAGACTGTGAGTGGCTAGATCACTGTAGAAATAGACAGAGACATTAATTTTAGGCAGACATGGATTCCACTACATTGATCTATACCATCTACATCCTACCTACAGTGTATCTTTAATGAACTGGTAATGAATTAAATCCAATTTTGTAAGTTACACAGGTTCATTGTAACCAGCTTAGTGCAAGCTAATTCTTAGAGGCACTAGACTTGATGTTAGTGGTCTGCCTAGATCTCATTATAATCTTTTTATAGCTCTACTGGGGACAAAAATAGCTGAGATACTGAATAAAATATATGCATACCTATTTGCATTTGAATAAATATGGCAATCTATAGCTTAAGTGAACTACTACAGACTTGAGCCACATTAGTAGTTTCTGAGTGGTAGTGGGTAAAATACAGAATTTCAATTGTCAATTTATTTATTTTTTTTTGTGGTGAGATATAAGTTTCAAATCAGAACGAGAATAGCAAATGTTTATACTTATAAAGATTAAAAAAATATACTAAGAAAAAAACCTTAGGTCAGTTTTCTGAAGCAAGAAGACTGCTTTTATATTCCACTTGGGACTACATTTTTATACTTCCAAGGATTTACTGAATAAACCCAACAAACAGCCAAAAGTGAGGTTCCGTTTTCAGAAAAATACATTGTGAATAATAGTTTCAGCTTATATCAATGTGTAGTGATCATAGAATCATAGAATCAGAATCATGGAATCATAGAATCATTGAATCATAGAATGGCTTCAGCGGGAAGGAACTTCAAAGTTTATCTAGTTCCAACCCCCTGCCATGGGCACGCTTCTTGACCACTAAATTGACCACAATGTCAGGCTGCCCAGAGCCCCATCCAACCTGGCCTTGAACATCTCCAGGGATGAGGCATATGCAGCTTCTCTGTCAGCCTGTTCCCTGCTGAGAGGGTTCCACCACCCTCTCAGTGAAATTTTTTCCCCTAACATTTAATCAAAGTCTCCTGCCTTTTAGTTTAAACTGTTCCCTCTTGTCCTATCATTATCTGCCTGTGTAAAAAGTCAGTTTTCCTCCTATTTATAAGCTCTTATTAAGTAGTGGAAGGCTGCAATGTGATGTCCTGGTAGCCTTCTCTTCTCCGTGCTGAACAATTCCAGCTGCCTCTGCATTTCTTCATAGGAGGAATCACAGAATTATAGGGGTTTGAAGGGACCTCTAGAGATCATCTAGTCCAACTCCCCTGCAAAAGCAGGCTCCCTAGACCAGGTTGTACAGGTAGACATCCAGGCAGGTCTTTTAGGCTGCCACCGTTGTGATCAGTAATCAGGATTATGTGAATTACATGTCAGAGAACCTGACCGTTCTAATCCATTAATCGTTTACACTGCGCTAGTTTCTGGGTAAATGTAAATACTTGAAGTCTGATTTTCCCCCCAAATTTGCTAGGTAATGATGTGGACCTTCAAGAAATCTGTATTTATGTTTCTCTAAATAGTTTCTTAAACAAATAATTTAAAATAATGGAATCATAGAATCATAGAATAGCCTGCGTTGAAAAGGACCTCAAAAATCATGGAGTTTCAAACCCCCTGCTGTGGACAGAGTCGACAACTACTACACTAGGCTGCCCAGAGCCACATTCAGCCTTGCCTTGAGTGCCTTTAGGAATGGGGCATCCACAGCCTCTCTGGGCAACCTGTTTCAGTGCCTCCCCACCTTCTGGATGAAAAACTTCCTCTTAATACCTAACCTAAATCTCCCCTGCCTTAGTTTAAAACCATCCTCACTTGTCCTATCACTATCAACCCATGTAAACAATTGTTCCCTCACCTGTTGATACACTCCCTTCAAGTACTGGAAGGATACAGTGAGATCTCCCTGCAGCCTTCTCTTCTCGAAGCAAAACAAGCCCAGTTTGGAACCAGAAACCTCAACCTTTCTTCATAGGAGAGGTGCTCCAGCACTCTGATCATCTTAGCGGCCCTCCTCTGGACCTGTTACAAGAGCTCTGCATCTTTCTTGTGCTGGGGACCCCAGACCTGGATGGGGTCTTAGATGGGGATGACGACTCCAGATGGGGCCTCACAAGAGCTGAGTAGAGGAGGACAATCACCTCCCTCTCCCTGCTGGCCACCCCTTCTTTAATGTAGCCTAGGATATAGTCAGCCCTCTGGGCTGCAAGCATGCACTGCTAACTCATGTCCAGCTTCTTGTCCACCAGGACCCTCAAGTCTTTCTCCACAGGGCTGCTCTTCAGGAGTTCTTACTCCAGTCTGTATAAATACCTGGGACTGCCCCAACCCAAGTGCAACACGTTGTACTTGACCTTGTTGAACCTCATTAGGTTCACATTGTCCCACTTCTCCAGCCTGCCCAGGTCCCTCTGGATGGCTTCCCTTCCCTCCAGTGTGTAGATTGCTCCACTCTGCTTGGTGTAATTTGCAAACTTTCTGAGGATGCACTCAATTCCAACATGTATGACATTGATGAAGATGTTGAAGAGCACTCAAGTGTCTCAAGATCGACGCTTGGGGTCACCACTCATGATCGGCCTCCACCGAGACAGACATAGAACCATTGATCACAACCCTTCGGCTGTGACCAGCCAACCAGTTCTTAATCCATCAAACAATCCACCTTTCAAATACATAACTCTCCAATTTAGAAAGAAGGATGTGGTGAGGGACCATATCAAAGGCTTTGCTGAAGTCCTGGGAGGTGACATCCATCACCCTTCCCCTGTCCACAGACGCCGTCACTACATCACAGGAGGCCACCAGATTGGTCAGGCAGGATCTGACCTTGATAAAGGCATGCTGGCCATTTCAGATTGCCTCTTCTTCTCATATGTGCCTTAACATCATAACCAGGAGGATCTGCTCCATGTTCTTCCCAGGCACAGAGGCAAGGCTCAGCAGCCTGTAGTTCCCTGGATCATCCTTTCTCCTTTTCTTTAAAATGGGAGTAATGTTTCCCTTCTTTCAGTCATTGGAGATTTCATCCAACAGCCATGATTTTTCAAACATGATGGAGAGCAACTCAGCAACCACGTCAGCCATCTCTCTCAGAACCCTGGGATACATATCATCTGGCCCCGTGGACTTATATGCATTCAGTTTCATGAGGAGGTCTTGGACTTGTTCCACTGTTACAGTGGGATGGAATGTGTTCCTCTCACCCATACCTAGAGGATCAGGGACCTGACAGATGTAGGGAGCCAGACCACCAGTAAAGGCAGAGGAAAAGCACTTACTGAGCACCTCAGCTTTTTCCATGTCTGAGGCAGCTAGTTCTTCATCCTCATTAATCAGAGGGGGAACACTCTCCTTGGTCTGTCTCTTCCTGCTTACATACCCGTAGAACCCCTTCTTGTTATTTTTCACATCCCATGCCAAATTCAGCTCTATCTGTGCCTTGGCTTTCCTGATCTTATCTCTGCACATGCCAATTACATCCTTGTATTCTTCCCAGGCTACACAAGCCTGCTTCCATTTCCTGCACATAACTGTCTTTTCTCTCAGTTGAAACAGTAGGTCTTTGCTCAGCCACGCCAGTCATCCACCTCCTCTGCTCAATTTCTTCTTCTGGAAGACGGAGAGCTCTTGTGCTTGCAGAAAGTTCTTGAAGAGCTGCCAGCTCTGTTCTGTTTGTATGCCCTTAAAGACAGTTTCCCAGGAGATCCCATCCAGCAGTTCCTTGAGCAGCTGGAAGTTTGCTCTCCTGAAGTTCAGAGTCCTTACTCCACTTTTAGCCAGGCCTGTATTCCTCCAGATCACAAACTCCACCAGGGCATAATCACTACGGCCCAGGCTGCCTCCAATCTTATCCTCTCTAACGCTCTCTGCATTCATGAGCACCAGGTCCATTAAGGCTTCACCCCGGGTAAGTCCATCTACTATCTGGATCAGGAAGTTATCCTCAACTCCAGGAAGCTCCTGGATTGTCTGTCACCTGCCATGCTGCTATCCCAGCAGATATCCAGGTGGTTGAAATCCCCCATCAGGAAAAGAGCTCATGAGCATGACACCTCCTGCAGTTGAAGCAAGAAGGAATGGTCAACAGGCACCATCAGGTAGCCTGTAGTAGACCCCAGCCACTAGACGTCCTTTACTGAACTGATCCTTGATTTTAACCCATAAGCTCTCAACCTCAAAATGGCTGTTACTCAGACAGCTCTTCACAATTTATTCACTTCCTAACATAGAGGCAACTCCCCCTCCCTTTGTACCCCATCTGAAGAGCCTGTAGCCCTCAATCACAGTATGCCATGTGTGAGATTTGCCCTGCCAAGTTTCCATGATAGCAACCATATCATAATTTTCCAAGCACATCACAGTTTCCAACTCCTCCTGTTTATTTTTCATGCTATGTGCATTGGTGTAAAGGCACCAACGTCTCTGAACTAATATCTCCACCCTAGCAAGAGCCTTTTTTTCTCCTTCCCCCTTCATACCTAATTTAAAGCTCTTTCAGCGAGCTCTGACAGCTCCTGGGCTAGAATTCACTTTTCCTTGGAGACAGCTGAGCCCTGTCCACAGCCATCAGGCCAGGCACCAAGTAAACCGCCCCATGATCAAAGAGCCCAAAGTTCTTGTGTCCTTTCAGCCTTTCAGCCACTTATTCAGAGCCTGAGTTTTCCTAAACTGCTCCGTATCCCTCACCACCCCAGAAGTGAGAGAGGAAAATATGACTTGTGCTCCCACTCCCTCAACCAACCGCCCTAAACCCCTGAAATCTCTTTTGGTAGTTTACAGGCTTTCCTGATCAATTTCATTGCTGCCTGCCTGAACTACCAATAACGGATAATAATCAGAGGAACAAACCAGACCTGGGAGTTTTTTGGTGACGTCCTTGACCTGGGCCCCAGGGAGGCAGCACACCTCCCTGTGTGTTAGGTTGAGTCTACAAATGAGGCCCTCCCTTCCCCTGAGGAGGGAATCTCCTACCAAAACTATCCTTCTGCCTTTTATAGAGGCAGTCTGAAGGCATGGGGATGACTGCCTCACCCTAGTCCCTCTCTTAGGCAGATCTTCCCTCACCTCCAACCTCACCTATTGCTTAGGGGGACCTGGGGAAGTGGAGTAGATAGGCAGGGGGTGTGCCCTTGCTGCTGAGCCAGGATTTACTTAAAAGACTCAGCATATCCAATCAAAAATAATTATATCAAAGAACTCATTGAATCTGACACTGATGGATGCTTTCAACATGTATGACACTAATGAAGATATCTTAATTCCTGCTTTCTAGACTAAATTACTGAGATTGCATTTGGAAGAGACTTTGGTCTTTTAATAACGCCCTTCATTCCAATCAATCTAGTAATATTACCTACAAAAACTAATGTATAAATAATTAGATCTCCAGAAATGTGTGTGACATAAGAGAACTGAATTAATCTTATATCAAAATTTTTCCATAATAGTAGATTGATAAATCTAAAAGTTCATTCAGGATTTTCATTATTTCTGTGAAGCTGGCCTCATGAAATCATTAAAATTGTACTTGAAGTCATACTTGCTGAGCTCACATACACGTAAAAGACAGTTAATATGTTAGTATCAGGAGTTATTTTATGCTACACATACCGGACCATGAATTCATAATCATTTCAACTCTATTATTTATTACATTGTTTCACAAATAGCTCTTTGAAGCCTACAATTTCTAACAAAGGCAGTTATGGAATTAAAACATAAATAGGAATAATACCAGTTTACTACCACCAGATTTTGCATTCAATGAATTCTATGCTCAAACTATTGGCAATAAAACTACCCCTCAAAACAATTTCCTTTGAGAACAAAATCACAGTTGGAAGGCACTTCTGGAGATTAACTAGGCCAGTGTTCTTGCAGGACCACTTAGAGAACAGGTACATTCAGTTGATGTTTGACTGTATCTGAGGATAGATGCAACACTATTTCTCTGGGAACCATGATCCAGTACTTCACCTTTCCAACAGCAAAAATGATTGTTTTTACTCATATTTTAATGGGATTTCCTGTATTTCAGTTTTTGCCCATTTCCCATTGTCCTGTTACTAGGCTGAGAAGGCTCAAGCTACCTCTTCTTTAATGCCTTGTCAGGTGTTTATGCACACTGATAAAAGATCTCCGAGTCTTCCCTTCTCCAGGCAGAACAGCCTCAGCTATCAGTTTGTTCTTGAATGTCATGTGCTTCAACCCCTTAGTCATCTTTGTGACCCTTTGATGGATTTGCTACAGAAAGCCCATGTCTCTCTTTCATTGAGGAGTTGAAGCATGGACCCAGTATTCCAGATAAGGCCTCTGTGTTGCTGAGGAGGGGGGAAGAATCGCCTTGACCTGCTGGCAACATTCTTCCTAATATGACCCAGACTGCTCTTGGCCTTCTTTGCCACAAGGACACATTGCTAACTCACAGTCTCAATCCTTGTCTATTGAGGTGCTTTCCAGCTAGTCAAGTCACAGTACATGTATTAATTCCTCTCCTTACATGGGGCTTGGCATTCCCCTCTGTTGAACTTCATGGTACACTTACTGGCCCATTTCTCCAGCCTATTGAATTACCTCTGAATAATGGCACCAATACCAGTTTTCTATCTCCTGCAAACTTCCAGCGGGTATATGCTATTCAGGTCATTAATGAAGGTGTTAAATGAAACTCATTTTGGTACTGATTCCTATGGTACATTACTGGTGATTGGCTTCAGACATCTATCTTTCTGTTGACCACAACACTTGGTGCCTAGCAATCTATCTAGTTTTGTAATTCACCTCACTACCTATTTATCTAGTCCATACTTTCTCAGTTTTTCTGATAAGTTTGTTAGAGATAGCATCAAACACTCTGCTACAGTTAGGATAAAAAATATCCACTGCTAATCCACCAGCCACCTCTGTAGAATGTTATCAGGCAAGTTGAGCACAATTTCCCCATATAACGTATCACATATGATTCTTCCTAACTCACAGAGGCAAAAAAAAAAAAGACTTCCATAAATAACTGGTAAAAATTTATTAGTCCATCTCAGAAATACCTGTAATACATTGGTTTTAGTTAGTTTTTGTTGTTCATGTTGTTCTTCTTTTGTTGCTGTTGTTGGTTTTGGCTTTGTTTTCATTATTTTCTCTCTCTCTAATGTCTAAATTTGGGATTTTTTTCCTCTGTTAAGCTATGGAAAACATTTGAAAAAGAATCCCATCTCTCTCTATCTGAACTGAAAGTCCTATCCAACCCTATTTTTTGCATAAAGCAAGAGACTAAGAATATTACTTGTTACTTCCTTCAAAGCGAGCACTAAAGAAAGATAGATTCATACATCAAACAGCAAATGACTCTTTATTGGATAGAGCACTGCTATTTTTATGGTAATAGCAGGAGTGTATCATCTAAAGAAAAAAAAAAAAACTTTTGATTGCTTGTAGCTTTCAAAGGAAGATATAATGATATGTCATCAGAGTACCAAATTATTTCTATGCGTATCTTAACTTCAGTTTTCTCTCATTACAGTTATTGTAGTACTATATGTAGCACTACGGAGGCAGAAGAAAAAGGACACCCTGATGACCTCTAAAGAAGACATCAGAGATAATGTTATCCATTACGATGATGAAGGAGGTGGAGAAGAGGATACCCAAGCTTTTGACATAGGTGCACTGAGGAATCCCAAAGTGATTGAAGATAACAAAATGCGCAGGGACATAAAACCAGACACCTTGCGTTTTCCACGTCAGAGACCACCAGTGGAAGACAACACAGACATAAGAGATTTTATTAATCAAAGGCTGCAGGAAAATGATGTCGATCCAACTGCACCCCCTTATGACTCCTTGGCAACCTATGCTTATGAAGGAAATGGATCTGTTGCAGAGTCCCTCAGCTCTATAGAATCCCTTACTACAGAAGCAGATCAGGATTATGACTATCTGAGTGACTGGGGACCTCGTTTTAAGATTTTGGCAGACATGTTTGGAGAAGAAGAAAGTTATAACCCTGACAAAGTCACTTAAGAACAAATGCAACATTGGGAAAAAAAAAAAGAAAAAGAAAGAAAAGGAAACCAACAACAAATTAAAAAGATAATCCTAAGCTTTATAATAGGACAGGATTCCTTTGATTATAAAAGACAGCAATTGTCTCCAGCAAGTTATTACATTTATCATACTGTCAGTTTTTGTTTGATCTGCAAAGGAGAGATAAATCCTGTAATATACACAATTTTTTGTTGTTCTTATTTTGTTACTCTGGAATTACACTGAGACAAGCTCAGGCCTACAAGGTACAGTTTACTGACCGACTTAGAAAGAAGATAGCTTTCTGGCATCATGGTGGAAGAGTGGTAGCTTTTTCGTAATTCCACTAAAGTGCCTATTGAAACTTTTATCATTTAAGTGGTAAAGAGTCTGCTGTGATGGTGTTACAAAACTGAATGGTAAATTGGTAAACTGGACATGAACTTTAATACAAGAAGCAATAGCAACATGCTGACTTCTTATAGAACAAAAATGGAGATAACTTCCTGGAGTATATCTGATGACTAAAACTAAAAGGGATGTACATTGTATTTGGGGGTTATATTTGTGGGGTTTTTTTTAAAGAAGAAAACACTATGACAGGACTCTATTTCTTCCTCCAAAATTTCACTGAAAATTGAAATTTAAAATGCTATTGCTAACTCTGAAGATATGAAGCCAAAATCAAAAAGGAAAAGATTTTAGCATACATCCATGAATACTTAAAAGTTCATGAGAATATTTCATTTTTTTTCCAGAATAATAAAAGATGAAAGCAGCTACCCCTTTACATGGAGGAAATTTCCCTCACTTTCCCTCCTTCTAAAATGAGATTATTAGTAGTAAATTAAGTAAGTTTTTTTTTTTGTTTGTTTGTTTGTTTGTTTTGGTTTTGGTTTGTTTTTTTAAGGAATGTTGTATTTTTAGTACCAATTCAGTTTTTTTTTTTTCCTTGTAATTATCACTAAAGTAGAACATGTAAAGAACTCCAGATCAATTTTCTTTGCAATGAACTTGATCATTTGTGGGTACTATTGAAATACATACTACAGACATAATTATTTTTTGACTGATCACCTGCTACAGTTCACCATTATATTTTAGTGCCAGACCCTTATAAAACATTTATAAAGCATTCTCAGGATGGAATCCTTATAATGTAATTTTGTTCTTCATAAAATCATAGAATGGTTTGAATTGTAAGGGACCTTAAAAATCAGATAGCTTCACCCTGCCAGTGGCAGGGACCCCTTCCACTAGACCAGACAGCTACAAAGACCAATCCAATCTGCTCTTAACACTCACAGGAATGGGGCATTCATGACTTCTCTGGGCAAGATTTCTGTGCCTCATCATCCTCATAATAAATAATGTCTTCCTAATTTGTACTCTACTTTTTTTTTTTTTCTGTTGTTTTTATTCGAAATCATGACACCTTGTCCTGATGAAATCTACTCCTTGACAAAATATTAACAGGCAGAATAAAAATATAAGACGGTATGTTTGTCCACAATTTTTTTTCATACCCATGCATAAGCATAGCTATGCAAATAACAGAATTATGTATATTTGCAAGGCACTATGCTGTGGAAGATCACTTGTAAAACTAATTCACGTGATTTTTTTTATGATGATTTAAGGAATGTGCATTTTGTAAGACAATAGCTTGTAGCCCCCAAAGTGCATATATCCTTATATTCTCCTTCTCAAATCTCTGCTGTGCTATGCAATATGCTCACGATGTACTCATGATTAATGGCACTGGCAAGGTGACTTCAGTCTTTCAGTTCCGCAGCTTAGTTTTTGTACCATTGAAGAATTAATAGCTACCAGATATACTTAGATCACATACCTGATTAACATACCCAAAGTACCTTCTACTCTCTTGTGGAAATGAAAAAGTATTTCAAAGTTGTATAATTGACTCTTCCAATAATTTGAAAGGCATATAGCTTAAATAAATTTAGAGTAATATGGTACAATTAGACATGGCTGCATTAAAAGCACTGTTAGCATAGATTATACTAACAGAGTGCTGAGGTATCACACAGCACGTGGTAACAGGAAATGTTTTGTTTTGTTTCTGTTTTTCTTTTTCTTTTTCATTATTAGCAAAGGTAGCTTATCTTCCTTGAATGACAAACTAAGGCAACGAAAGCTTTCACCAAATATTAGGGAAGCAAATGGATTAGCAAGGCCCATTTGCTAGCATAACAATTTTAGTTTCAAAGCTATTGTTTTTAATTTTTGTGCTTGGTAGCGTAGCATGATCAACTTGGTACTGCAGAGTAGGTCTCAAACAGAACTCTTAAAAAAAGAAGTTTACAAATGTGTGATCTTAGAGTCAAGTTTTGCTCTTTGTAACTGTATTGGTCCTTTACAAGTATTATGCAAGAAAAATCAATGAAAGTGTTAATGAGTGAACATGAGGACTCTCAAAGAGGATGGCATTTGCTTTGAGCAGGACAGTCTGTGTGGACTTAACATCCAAAAATGGGTACACAGAAAATGTGAATTAATCATGCTATTACACATAATTCAGATACAGTAGTAGTTGTTTTATGATGAATTAGTGACAAATCGAATATCAAATTCATATTTTTGACATTTAAGAGCTTAGTAATTGAGATGTTTCTATCACATAATTAATAAACCTCCAGGAAAATTAAAGAAAAAGCAAAAGGTTATATAATTACTGATGTAATTATGCTATAAAATCTTAATTAAAATCTAAAACTTTTGAAAGAGCGATCAAATGATTTTAAATTAAAGAAGGTAATTTTTGTAAACAGCTCTTCATAACTCAATATTCACTTTGCATTCACATATAATCTGGGACCCAATAAATTTGTGTTTTTTTTCCATGTTCAATCATTCTCTTTCTAAAAGATGCATGTGACATTTTAAGACTTCATTTTTTAAAAGGTAATTAAACAGATATGAATTTTATAAGATTTAAATATCTGCGATGACATGAAGTCAATGGGATTAAGGAACACTGATACATTTGTAAATTGTACCAGACTTGTACTTTTGTTTTTAAGCACTGTATCTTTGAAAAATCCCTACAAATACTTACATAATCCTTATCTTGCAGTGGATGTTTGTCTTTCTCTGGTCTATGGAAAGAGCCATAAAACTTTGCATCACATCAGTGACAGGAAGCTACTTACAAAAAAGCTTAAAAGGCACTGAAGTGGTAGAATCAAGAAAAATACTTACCATGTTCTAATTTCAAAACAAAAGATAACGGTGCACAAACATTTGGCAACTTCTTACATGTCTGAACATTGCCCCCTGAAAACACAAAACATTCTGTAGAATACCTTCATCTAATCTAGCGGATTATGTTGTGGACATACAGAACTGAAGACAAATTTATAACAGATCCTTTGTAACAAATTTCATGGAGCAAAAAGCCTTCTGTGTCCTCCTAAGAGACACCTGAAAACATCGCAAACTTATGATAGTTCAGACCATTTCATATAACATAAAAGATTGATAACATTTGGATTTAAGAGTACTACCTCAGAAATCTGAAAATACTGTTATTCTTGAAATGCAGATTTACAATGTCAGACAACAAAGATTTGGAAATCAATGACAGTAGACAATGTCTGTGGCACAAAGGTCTGTTTCAATATTTTATACTTCCAAAATTTTTACTTATAAAAATTTTATGTTTGCTCTGAATTTTGCTGTTTGAAAATCAAATAACAGTTCATGAGGATTTACTCTGAGTTATGAAAAGCAAAGTTCATTATTATGGAGCAAAGAACAATAAATAATTAAATATATTACTGGTAACATTATTCTAGACATTACCTTGCAAATGTTTTTGCCTTAACAATAAGATGTTTCCCGATAAACACAACTATCTTTCACAGTAGTAAAAAGCATGTCTCTGCCAATGCAATACACATATAAAATTTATCTCCACTATCATTATAAAAAAGAGTTATTAAGATTGTGTTGCAATGAAGTAACAAAACTCTATTAAGTGAATACAGAAAGAAAATGCAATAATATTCTGGGTTGTTGGCATTTCATATGACATTAGTGACTTACTTGCTAAGATTTGGGTTTGTAAATTATTTACTGTTGTTTGTTTGCTTGTTTGTTTGATCATTATTAACATTTCAATCTACTACTGCATATAGAAATATTTTTTAGCTTTACTAAACTTCATAAAACGTATAAAGAAATTACCCCAAAATGATCCTATGGAAGTGTAATTAACTGTAAATGAAAATCAAACTTTATGTTAAACCCGTCCAAACCTTCTTTTAATGGCAAATCTATAACAATCTGATTACTTTTCAATTCTTTTTAAAATCAAGACAGAGCAGGAGATACTGTTGCTATTTGGAGCAAAATTAAGATAAGCAATTGGTTCTTGCTGTTAGATGTTGCTGTTGTTTGTGTGCTGTTGTTGATGAGATTGTTTAGTTTGACTATAAACCTCCTTAACATAACTGCAATGAAAAATACTTTTGAACAAAAAATTGTGGAGTTTGCAAAAAACTATGTGCAAAAAAAGTACATGATTTATTAAGCCAAAACTGGAAAATGTAAATGCAGCATGCTCCATAGAAAATGTTAGGCTTGAAATCAAGGTTATCTGCATACTGACTACTTCTGTGCTAATCCTGAGACTTTCCCAGGCAAGTTTTCATTGAAAACGTGTATATACTTATTATATTAATTATTATTTATGATATTTCACATAAAAATGATACAAATCATGGAAGTCTATTTGAGCAACTCTAGGCACAGGAACAGAAAGTACACTTTCAAAGAGAATTATTATTTTTTTAATCTAACATGAATTTCCTGAAGTATGGCTTTAGAACTTTTCTGAAAATTTGACACACAGGATGAACAGAAGTGAAGATACAAAAACAAGTA
This sequence comes from Cyrtonyx montezumae, assembly GCF_038088225.1. Lineage (NCBI taxonomy): Eukaryota > Metazoa > Chordata > Aves > Galliformes > Odontophoridae > Cyrtonyx > Cyrtonyx montezumae. Next base: position 71,966,042 of record NW_027072089.1, on the reverse strand, counting down.
TGATATAGAATCAAAAACATCATCTTTTTTTTTTTTTAAGTGTTAGTCAACATCTTATGAATTAATTTCCATGAAAAATAGAAAAAGCTAACAGAAAATTAAATAATATTCCCTAAGTAGTCAATAAAACACTTTTTTTCTAACCATGTATTTCTTTCACAAAGCCTAGGTTTTCTAAATTTTGGAATCAGGCAGGTACATTTAGGAAAAGAAAGATATAAAAAGTCAGAAGGAGACTGTTTGGTTTGCTAGGATAGTGCAAAAACATTCTGTGGTGGAGATAGCCAAAACATAACTACACTGCCCTGTGAAAATGTGGTGACGAAATAAAAAGGAATTTGGCAAGGCTTCAAAGTGCTTGCTGGTTTAAGGCCTTCGTTAGCACCACAGAGCCATCTATCACTACCTGCTTTCTCACTAGCCAAGAGCTTACATTCTACAACAGATGTTTGGCTGAGCAGCATTAACTGACTGGAAAATGTTATACAGCTATGAAAACAAGTTGGGATACAAACACAAATCCCAGACTTAGTTATAGTTGAGTTAGTTCCACCTTCAGGAACTATAGTTAAGTTTATTTCACATACTCCTCTCTGGAACAATTTCAATTATTTTACAGAAAATTTGACAATGGATGCTTTAGGTATCAAAGCTTTTGATCCATGGTCATTAATATATCATTATTTCTATAGGAAATACCCATTACTGTCCTGAATTACTATTATATTCTTTTCTGAAAAGTGAGATTACTTGTGCTCATTACTCTTGATCACTTAAGGGAACTTTCCTGGATATAGACTCTAAGGCAATTAATTTCTTGCTTGACCACTAGCTCATACTTTGTGACAGTCTATTAAAACACCCAATATAGATCTGCAATCAATACAAATCTTGTACTTTGCTTGGTTGTTTTTTTTTCCCCTCTTACATTTTCCTTTGATTAAATATCCTTATCTAACAGTGAGTCTTTTTTTACCTCCCCTTCCTCTTTCCTTGGGGAAAGAATGGTGTGGTGGAGTTTAGTTGGCCATTGGCATGAAACCATCACAATGACAAAGACAAATGATGATGACAAACAGCAGAATGAGAAATCCAACTTGCGATGTGGTGCCAGGCCTTAGTACTGATATTACTGATACTACTAATCTTAACAGTATCAGCAACATTTTGAGAGGACATGGACTAGCATGACAATGCCTCAGGCTGACCTACAAAAACAAACAAACAAACAAACAAAAAAGGAGGTTCTGTAGTGAAGTTGAAATTTCTACCTGGCAGGCAGCTGAAGATGGAGCAGTACAAGCTGCAACCTTGCACTGTGCAACTTAAATTGGGCAAGAAAGTGCAATGTGAAGATAGATTTCTTTAGTTACAGCTACCCTATGAATTCAAGTATTTTCATTATTTCCTAATATAATCCCACAGGTGAAAAGATGATGCCCACTTTCCACAATAGTCCTTCTAGTTGATCTCTGTGTGGAAACATCTCCCCAGCAAGAATCTTCAGAGAAGGCAGGACAGATATGAATAATCCAGATACTCTAATTTGCTCCAGCACTGCCAGGTCAATTAAGTTAAACTTTTATACATTCATTTGTACATGAAACTGCAGAATTTAAATTTCTGCTTCTGCTTCAAATAAGGTATAACAAGCATGCAGTCTTTTCAAACGCAGCAAGAGAAAACTACAGAGGTTAATTCCCTGAGAAGCTAAAGAGAACTCATTCTTTCCCAAAGTGTGCAAAGCAGAACTAGTGGAAGGGAAATAAAAGCAAACAAACTAAAAAGAAAAAAAAAAAAAAAGATAAACCACACCACTATCTGCATGAAAGACTGACAACTGATCATTCTGATTATGGGCTTTGGGAGTTAATAGGTATAGAAGAGGGATATCTACTATTTACCTCTACATACTCTATTTGAGTATTGCCATTACAGTCATTTGATAAACAATTTATATTAACAATATGAAAAATATGATCTGTATCAGGATATGTGATCTATAACCAAATTTAATTCCCAGAAGAGCTCAGATTCTGTTACTACAAATATTTCATAGCTTAGGTAATTTATTTGTCATCAGCACAGTTGCAGAAAACAGCATCATCTAGTTGATGACTACCAAGTGAAGAAGCATGAAATGTGAGAATTTCATCAGCTTTCTAACAAAGACTGCATAACACCACTGGCATATCAATACACGCAGCTTCCAGATTTTAGAGTGCTCATTTATGACAGTCTTTCAACTTCAGAGGAATGTATCTTCCAATTTGGATGTAAATTTTGACTTATTCATTGTGTTGGGAAATTGTATGTTAAAGAGATCTGCAGGCCATTTGTGTTTATTTCTTTAGATTTCATTTGTTTCAATTTCTTTACACATTTGTCTGTTAAAAAGTATAAATACCAGAAGTAAACATATTGAAACCTGAAATGCACGCTTTCCATTTAAGATACATTTGTTCTGAAAAGGCACTGGGTTCTCTTGGGTCAGTTTACATAAATTTTCTATTTGTAGAACTTTTTGAGAATTGTGACTTAATAAAGACTACAATTTCTGGATGCTTTGTAGTCACTACAGTAGAAAAAATATGAATGTGAACAGAATAACTTACTAATCAGAAGAAGAAATGCTACTAAGCAGCAGTGCAATTTTACATGTTCTACATCTTAGAAACAAAGGAGATTTTTTTAATATATAACATGATTCAGCTCCCCTCATCCATAGTGCAATGAAAGTAAGGATTTAAAGGATCTACCAGTCTGAGGATCACAAGTTAATGTTGGAGATGCCTATTGGAAGCCAATTAATCAGTCTTATAGTGAGAGACTGTTCATCATCCATATATGGCATTTCTAAAATACATATAAGAAAGGAAAATGGAAGAATATAAAGGAAAGAAAGAGTGGAAGAAATGAAAAGTGGAAGAATAACAAACCCCATTCTGACCTGTTGTGTCAATTGCTCGTGCTGCACTCTCTTATTACTCAGGTCTCTGCTGTTCTTCTGTGGCTGGTAGATTGAGGGGCCATCTGAAGCACCTAGAAAAGGTCTTGGTTTGTTCAAGCAATTGATCATTGCACTTTTTTTTACAGTACATTCAAATTTGCAGTATCTGGTAGAGTTGCAGTGTAACAGGTACTCCTTAATAAGGAAACAATAGCAGGTAATACTAGAGATTTCTATTTGACCTAACAATTCCTTCAGTTTTATTGATAAATATTTGTTTGGCGCAATATGGTTGTCTGCTTATTTCAATAGCAAGTATCTGACAAACATTCTCCACAGTTCCTCCATTAGTATAATCTTCTCCTTCAAAACTATATTAAGATCAATGGATTGAATTCAACTATGGCAAAAAAGTGCTGATCACTCCAAGTCAGAAGCAGTTTTTAATTGTCATTTATGAGCTGAATTTTGATGTAAGATAATTAGGGCAGCCTCAACAAGAAAGAAATTTTGTTAAAGGAGAATCCTCTATATCACTGCAGGAGGCACTGCTGTAGTAATGCACACCTGTTGCACACCAGGCAACACAGATTCACGACATCTTATGAAATTACGGAGTTTTATAACATGTCTTTAGCTCTGATTTCATGTTGGGATAAAGATTAATACCCACAGTGGGACCAGTCTCTTCTAGAAGACCTTTACTAGTGCGCACAAATATGAGGCAGACAAGAAGTGCATCAACCTTTAACAGCAGTTACTCTCTCTTTCTACTCAACAGCCTCTGAATCAGGATTTTCTGCACTTGAATCTCAATATAGCAGGGATTAGGCAGCCCTAAGGATCCAGAAGTTTCTAGTATCCCTAAGTACATACTCATTTGTGCAGATACGGCACACCATGAAGTTTTCTGAATAGTTGCATAAATTTGTTTCATAAAATGAAATCACAATCTTGAATACAAAAAATTCTCACAGAACAGAAAATGTAACCTTTGACTAGCATTTCCCTGTGCTAGTAACTTTTCCCAGTAATAATACAAAAAAAAACCTTTTTACATTTATGAAGTTTTAATGAAAGATGATTAATTACTGCTTAATGATAGAAAATACAACTGTTACTGTATATGATATTTTGCTTTTATTACACATGGCATGAAATCCACTGTAGAATTTTAATGTCAAGGGCACTTTGAGTTAGAACAGCTTTTCTCTTCAGGAATAAAGAACATAGACTTTCAGTTGTATACCATAATGTGACTCAGAAAGCTTTCATAATATTCTATTCTGAGAAGAAGGATCTTTACAGCATTATGTTAGAAGTCCTAAGTGAAATATTAATTTTGGAAAAGGGTAAATATTTTATTATATAGGAATGGAAAGAAAGGAAAAGAGGAGCAAATTACATTCTAGAGCAAACCACTGTTCAACAAATCCAAGACAGCCCTCATCTCCCCACTCTTTTTTTTTTTTTTTTTGGTCACAGTTTTGTCAAGTATATCTTGATAAACAAGATAAGCAAATAAACATGTAAAGACATTTAAAAGGTTCTTAAATTGTTATTTTTGACATACTGAAATAATGAAATGTATTGAGTTCTCTAGAATGGATATAGACACCATTAAATGGATATAGACTCTGGATTTTGAACTGATTTAGTACAACTGGATGGTGAATTATGGGGAAAAAAAAGGTCTTTCTCATACTGATAAATGCTTATATAGCAGATACTGCCAAAGAAAAGGAAAGGTTCTTTTTGCCTTTAATTTAAGGGTAGTTTTGCAAACCCACTGATTTCTAAAGACATTTTGTGCCAAAATTTCAGCAATTACTACATTTTGCATACAAATTAAATTCACCAGTGGTCTTCTTAAGATCCTTAGTCTGTTCTTTAATTTCAGTATATAAAATTCTTAGGAATAGCTGATTTTGTTTGCTTGTTTTTAAACCATTCAGAATACATTTCTGTCCTGAATTTTCCTGTTCTCAATTATTGTTTTGTGTGTTTTTTTAAACAGTTTAGTTCTCATTCATAATATGCAACTCTCAAGTAAGAAAAAGACTTACTATGTTCCATTCGTGTCTTTCCAAATGTTGTTCTCTTGTTTGTTTGTTTTTAGTTTATTATTTCTATATTATCCCCTAGGAATACAGGAAATAAACAACAAAAAGACCTACATAGAACACAAACATTGCGCTATGAGACACAAGTTATTTCCATAAAACTTCCCAGGTGTAAACATGATAGTTCTACTTTTGCTAAGCTCAGCCACAAAGTTTAGAGGTTGCTTACTCTGAAACACATTTTATATTCTAGATACTCAAACAAGATTTATTCTCAGAATCACTCCTTTGGCAACAGTAACTACAAAATAGTTAGACCTTGAAAACAGGAATGATAAATCCTGTATCTTAACCCTAATTAATTTTACATGCCTTTTGAAATCATCTAGAATAAAATTCCACAATTATTATCAAACAAATATTTTAATGTGATAAATCACACTGAGATAGCAACAGTTGCTGATATGGGATTTCAGAAATGTACATGAGCTCTGTGTCTCTGCTTTGGCCAAAGGCCACGAAAGGTTGATTTGTGTTGATTCATTGGTCTTAGCTTAAAAGTGTTGTCTAAAAATTTTATTAGAAATCAGAGTTAAATCAGTAAAAGTAAAAATGCATAAGTCTTATGTGCTTTCTAAAAGAAGCTCAACTTGCCAAGAAGGTTTGTGATTTTTCAGCTTCAATTTCCATCTGTGTTGCTTTATGTAGCTTCTAATATCATGTACCTATAGTTTGCAGTGATTAAGACAGAGATGACTTGCTGGTCTCCAGCTCTTTAATAGCATTTTTAAATAGTGATCTGTAGGAATGGAGAAGTTTTGCAAATCTTCAATTTTTAGCTTGATTTTGTTAAGTGATTTCACACACACATTTGTGGCAAATCAAGAATCAGCTCAACTCTCCAAGTGAAAATCACGTTTTTAAGCACAGAGATCTATCCATACTGACCTGAATCCTGTTAAGATTAATTGACAGACACCGGACCAAAATGCAGTTTCTTAAACTCACAAAACTTTACTGCTTCACATTTATCCTACTGATAATAAGTTGGGCTAGGAAGCAGTGTGCACTACTACATTACAGAAGTCATACTGACTGCTTAAGACTATGCAAAAAGAACTGACATTCATGTATGTATGAGGAAGACGGGTTTTTGACACATTTTTCTATGCTAGAAAATCTCTTCTGCTGCCTGTTCTATCACGAAGGACAAGGAACTACAGCCTGAATTGAAATACAGAGAATGTTTTGAGCTCTCAAGGAAGAAGGTTATATACACCAGCTGGAGTTATCACCAGTGTACATGCAATTATATATGAATATATCTTCTGCATCAGAAATGAGTGTGAAGAAAAAAATGCATGAAGAAAAAAATCTGCTGCACAGTAGATTCTTAAAAATGATAACAGTTATGGATATGCTGTTATGGATCTGCTATAACACTAGATTCATATACCTATTTCAATTTTTTCCCTCTTCTTTAACAAGAACAGTTTCATTCTCCACCTTAGAAATTAATGAACCCCAGAGAAAGCTGTTTTTCAATGAAAAAGAAACTCAGGCATATTCTGGAATGAGTTTCTGATTTGCAGACCTTAAAAGAATACTGTCGGAGTCACTTTATAACACAAATCAAATCAAAACAAATCAAAGCAAAACAAAACAAACAAATAAAAAAACCCATAAACAAACAGCACATCCCTCTCCCACTCCCAATTTTCCCCCAGCATTTAATTACATACGTTTCCTACCCCTTTGTTTCTGTTTTCTCAGAATGACTTAGTCTCCTCTCCTCTGAAACAAGATAGGCTCCTCCAGTGTTACATTTAGGAACTAAATAACAGCACCCAAAATACAGACCAAAGTGCCTTCATCTCTCTTAAAATTCTCTGTTTAAATTCTCCCACTAGCATAACAGAAATAAATTCATTATTTTGCCTCTCAGTTCTCTTTCTTTGATGATTTTTGGATTTCAAAAGTACACACACTGCACACTACCATACTGGTCTATCTGCCAGACTTGGTTCTATAGCAGTACCTATGAAATACAGATAATCCATTTCCTTGTTAGCTGTTCAATATTACACATCTCTCTAAGACTGCTTCCCATTTCAAGCAGAGAAAAATAGTAACTCTCTAACTCAAAGGAAGAAGGAAATATATTAATTTTTAGCAAACAAAACTTCTGAAGTAAGGGAAGATATATAAAAAAAAAAAAGGTAGTTCTGCTACTACACAGTAATAACTGCTACTCCTCGGAGAAAGTGTATTTTTCAAAACATTCTTTTTCTGTATTATCTCTGGTACGGAAATCCCTATGTTGTTTTTTTTTTTTTTTTCCAGTATGAATTAAACATTTAATTCTGCAAACACAGAATTAAACTGAACTGAAAACAATCATTTCCCAGTTTCAGAGGAATGTTACACTTGTTTGAATTATTAGTGAGATATTGTCTAATTACAAATGTAATTTCTCTCTGTCCTTCCCATCCACTCCCATAATTCATATTGAAAACCTTTTCTTTTTAAAGAATTCCCAGATGAACCTTTTAGACATTTTAAAGAAACAGAAATACTGTTTGTTTTTTTTATAATTAAAAAATATAAATATATATATAAATATATAACAAAACTATAAAATACACAGTGTACATGCTTCTGTGTCTGAAAGCAGAATGTACGTATTTATATACACATGCAAAAAAAACCCAACAGTTCTTACTCTGATGAATCAAAAAAAAAGAATAACACACAAACATTATGGGCTAAATCTGTGATGGAATAAGTTACCATGTACAAGTATCTATGCCTAAATGCATGGATTTAGAATAACTTTCACAATCTCAGATTTCAGCTTTCTGCCAAAAATCTTAAATATTTTTGAAAACAATTTAAAATATTCCCCTAAGGAAAGACACAAGACCGTAACTACGCTGCAGCTTCTCTAAGAATGAGGATATGGCCCTACTTATAGTCTGCATTTAATTTCCCCAACTCTTTAACTATATTATCTTGCTTTTACTAGTTGCTAAGTCAGACATGTTTATCTCACTTAAATTTTTAATAAGAAAAATATTACCTATAGATAAATAGCAAAATGGTGCCTTTGCCTTACTGTCACCTCCTTCAATATCTTTTAATAAATCTTTTTCAATTTTGAAAACTATTCAGCAGTGAGTCCTCAGTGAGTCCTCAGTGTTTGTAAGGAGAAATGTTGAATGTCTATGTGGAGGGTAAACAGTTCCTTCAACTGAGCTCACTGATTATTTGTGAGTTTAACAGTATGCGGAAATTTCATGTATGTTCTAAAAATAAAATTTATATACTTATACAGGGGGAAAGGGATGTGAGGAGACACTCAAACTACAACAATGCTATCTGTGCATCCAAATACACCTCTTTCTTTCCATTCTTTCCATAATTTTCCTTTTTTGATGGAATAAATTCAAAGGAAAATAATCAAAAAGTACAAAACGTAGTCAGTCTTTCATCTTTGGTATCTTAATGACCAAACCTTTCATGACATTCTTCTCATCTTTTTTTATCTTCTTATCTCTTTCAGTCTTCCTTGTCAGTTCTTACACTACTGTTCCATGGTGTATTATTGGTATACTGTTATCTGTACAAGTGATAAAGGTAAAATACCACACCTCATTTCTTCTACATCTCTTCTTTAAGTAAGTGGCATAGTCTAGCTGCTGTGTCAAGTCCCATTGCAATGTTCAGACACTATTTACTGTTGATTTCCCCTTCCTCAGGCTCAAACCTATACTCTTTTCTTTGACTTTCTTGCTATAGTCGGTTACATCAGTTTTTGGCTGTCAAAGGCTCTTTTGGTTTATATTCCATAACAGGTACATTTTACTAAGAAACTACTATGTTCTTTCTAAGAGGTGTTCTGTCTCAATTTTCACTATCTAGTTTTGTGCTTGAAAATTTGCGAACATTATGTACTTATGAGCACATATATATTTATAATGTTTTTAATTATGATTTACTCTCTGACAGACAGAGAGTGTGAGCACAACTTTAGATGGATCTGATCACCACTATGAATATTAAAGAGAAATTCCACCATTAATTGTTTATAAAACTAAATAGGCCATCTTGTAAATATCAGTACTTTTTTCCTTGAACTCTTATCCCATTTAGTAAAACCAATTCCAGCAATCTTCAGAAGGTTCCATGTTCTGTGGAGTTGGAGCTAAATCACCACAGTGAAGTCATTCAGACATGAAAGGAATATACAGAGATAAGTATTAATTCAAAATGCCCAGAGATGCAGAAATACTGTCTACAGCAATTACTCTTGTTTTAAGCTAGAGGAAGCTACCACATAAAAAATTGTGAGACATGCTTAGTTTTCACACATGCATATGAATTTTGTTCATGTAAACAATGGTTTGACATGATTTATTTTGTTTTAACTTCTGCATTAACAACCAGAACATTAGAATTGCACTTAATTTGAGGAGTTATTTCTTTTTCATTGGTTGAAGAGATTAATTACCTTTTCTATTTTGCTAGCTGAAAATAAACGGATCTATTTTGAGTACTGTTAATTGTATTAGCTCTTACAAACTGCAGTAATAATGTCAAAGATGTACTACTACATTCTCTCAGTCAGGTAGGCATTAAGAACTGAGTTTTTTTCAGAAAATGTTGATACTGCCATTACAGGATCATAAAGTCTTATATTCTGGTTCTAAATCTTACTCTGTGTTTCAGTTTCTGATTTCAGTTACAGCAGGTCTCAAATAAAGCATTATATGCTATAATATTTTAGCTGTGCATTATCATAATACAGGACTGTAAATATTTATTTCATTCAAAAAAAATCCATCAATATACCAATCAGCTTACAACATTAGATACCTATTTTTTAGCCCCTACTTTCACATATAGGTTTACTATTACATGCATGTTGCAGTGACAGCCTTCTGAGTTAAAAACCTTCCTACCCACAGCATAAATAGATAATAAATTCTATCTGTCTTTCTTGGGTTAGTTGTTTTTTGTTTGTTTGTTTATTTGATTGTTGTTTGCAGTGGACTGTGCTATTTGTTTTGATCTTACATGGTGCTTTTCTAAAAAGTGAACTGAAGAAGTTGACTACATCAGATGCCTAGGAGGAAATTCTGTATACAAGGATAATTGAACCTCTTCCAGAATGAGTAAGGTTTCTAAGTGAAAGATGCTGAGAAAACTAATATCTTAGATGTGTTTAGATCTACAACACCATAATAGAAGGCCTAATTCCATTTAGAGCTAATCTTCAGTCTATGATTATTGACTTGCTGAGATGCACTGTGTTGTTGCTTCAAGGATTAATCAACCTTGTCCCAGAAATAACCTGATCAACTCCACTTGAGAAGCTGTTGAATAATGTAGAAAATCACGGCAAGACATTCAGCAAATCAGGAGAGTGAAGACTGTAAAATCAACATGATTTTTACATTTACAGAATGCCAATCTAAACCAATAATTAATAATTTGACATTAGTTTAAAAAGAAAACCAAAATTATGAAGTAGTAATCAGCATTTACTGTTTGTTTTAGTTTCTATAATTTCACACAATATAGAGAGAGCTTGGAATTATGAACTATGTTAAAAAAAAAAAAAAAAAAGAAGAAGGAAAGAAAAATTTCCTGATTGTCACAGTTTGAAAAATTATTTGCATCTTAAATTGGTAGGAGTGCTTCTTGATATTCACCTTAATAAATTCAAGATAAAACAATTTTTTCTATGACTTGTTTAGATTTTTTACTTCGTAGTTAATCTTTAGCAAGTTATTATAGGTAAATTATATATACAAGATTTTTTTGAACAAAAAACTATTTATTTATAATGTCAAAAGGCAACATTTGTTTCCATGTGAAGACTCTGGTTTCCATAAAAAAATAAAAAATAATAAAAAAAAGAATTGGGCATTTTCCACAACAATTTGGATTCTGTAAGCAGATTTCAAAAAAAGGAAAGCATGATGGTGGTAGACTGGGGAGGGACTTCCTCCAATAACTGATTCAGCTGAGAATTAGTTAACAGACACGTGTCACAGTTGTCCAAACAGTTGTGAAATAGGAATAGTGAAATTGTCCTGTCTCCACATACACAGCAAATGGATTCCTCAAGTGTTGGAATCATGGATAAGACCAAAGGTACTGACAGGGGTCCCATGCTGGGCACTCAGGAGCATACCAGATGCCCTGGGAAGAGACTCCCTGAAAAGATACATTTTGGTAATCAAAGGAAATGCAAAACTTTGCTATCTTTGAATGGAGCACATTGCACACATCATCACAAATGTGTTGAAAGATCATGTTAATGCAAGTAACATGCAGTAGAAGATTAAATTCCATGTTGCACAGAAGTAAGCTTTTGACTTTCATTCTCTGACTGCCTTTGGAGGTGGGAGGCAAATTGTGATCTGTTTATTACTAATCATGTCTTAAAACATTGTTGATAATATGAGGATCTACTTCTCACAAAATTTTAAATTAAAGTAATCATGATGTTACGATCAAAATTGTCCATATACTTTTTTTTTTTCTAATAACAGCAAAGATAAAATTATTCTAACCCAAGCCATTCTTTGATTCTATGATATTTTCTTTTCTAGTGTGAATAAATTTATAAAATTTCACAGGCCTTAAACTGGTTCATTTCCAATATTATTTTCAGATTTTATCTTAATTTATTTTTACTTCTGTGAAGAAAATTGCTGTGATTTATTTATTATTATTTATCTAAGACCATAGAATGACAGAACACTTCTTTTAAAGAAACTAAAACCAATGAAGTTTCTTCAAAATATATATATATATACACATTCTATAAATATTCTATTTTCTATTAATAAGGTTTTTTTTTGTTTTGTTTTGGTTTTTTTTGCTACCATGTTCATTAGGCACCTAGTGACAGCTAATCACAATATCTATTTTAATGCCATTAAAACCATTAAAGAAAATCTCAGTTTTGATAATACTTCAGTGCAGCACATGTTTCCTCAGGACATCTAGCATAACTTTGTTGAAAAAACAGATATTGCCTGGAAAAAAACTAGAAAAGTGAAAAAAAAGAAGTAAAGAAACCTGGCTCTTCCCTATTCTCTCAGAAAACAACAGCAACTAGAGGAGAAAATGGAGGACTGAGTCATTGCCTCATGCCCTTCTCTTCCATCTACCAGCCAGCAATGTTGCATTATTTCTAATAGCTGAAAAGAACACAGAAGTAGTGGCAGTGGAAGAGTGCTTCTGTATACATGAACACATCCAGGGTCACCCTATTCGGGAAAGCCACTCACCACTGCTAATTCAGCAGTTAGGCTAGACTTTCTGCAATGGTACAATCACTTTTAATATTGTTTAGAGATAATTTGCAGGAAAGTATTTAAGGTACACCCTTATTCTGAATTAAGTTATTCACCAGATCAATGACAAATCTAGCTAGCTTGTTACCTTGTGCCGTACTTCATAACTGAGCAAAAAGATAGTTTTCCATATTCATATGAAGATTTTGATCAATCTAAGTTCCAGGTGCTATCTTTTAAAATCAGTGCTCAGGACAGTTTTGCATTTTCCAGCCTTATTAAGGATAAAGTAGTAAAATGCTCCTTTGACCCAAACCCATAATCTCTGTACTCATCTATGTGGCGGGGTAAGCACACGGGTGCCAGGGCTCAGTCAAGGAGTCAGAAGTTTTTTTATTATGAACAGGATCCCCTCTTACACCCTTGTGCTCACAGACAATACTTAACAACTCAATAGTTAACCATCCTGCTAAACAACAGCAATTGCTCTAAAACAAAACAGTTCCCGACTACCTTACTTGTTTCCACTTCTCTCAGGGCTTCATGATGTTTTCACCAGCTACAGAAGTGCTGAGTCACAAGGCAATATTCCCATAATCTGAAGGCTACGGTACTCAAAACACTTGCATCAAATAACACCTGAAATAACCTTCTGCAACCCTTAGCAATGCGTTTATATTAACTTACGTCTACAGTAAATGGTATAATTTACTAAGAAAAACTAAACTGTAGGGAAGAAAGAGATATTTAATGCTAATATTTGCATAGCTCTTCCTGCAGAATCAGTCTTGCAGGTATAGCTGTGAAGATAATCGGTTGCACTGCTCTTGCTTCTGTACCAAAAAGCATAGGAAACTTGTTATAATATGTTTACCTTCAAAGCCAGCTTTTTTTCCTAGCTCATCAAAACATATTTTCACTCAAAATAAACATTGTCCATTAAGGCTAATGAGTTGAAGGTTTTGTTTGTTTGTTTGTTTTTAATGCATTATTTATTTAAAATGTTAAAAAAAAATTGCATTTTGAAATACAAAGTCAAAATGAAGCTCCCCAAGTTTTCTTTCCAACACACTCATCCCCAATTCTGTCTCCTTTCCACCTTCCCTCTCCTGTGTCTCACCACAAGCTGTACAATGGAAGTGGCCATGATTCACTATGTGCTATGCATGTTCTTTGTTCCAGACAAAATTCTCAATATATAAAGGTAAGTAAAACAAATCAAGTGGATTGTTTTAATCTTTTTTATTTATTTATTAATGTTGAGCACTGGTATGTTTTTCCAGCTTTTTGTTTTATGAAAAACATATGCAAATATATGTGGAACACTAAATTTGCAATGTTGACTTCTGAAGTCAAGACTTAGACTCCAGTAAGTAAAAAGGCTGAAGCTTTGGTTGTGCTTTGCACATTCCCATTAACTTAGCCTCTCCAGGCAGCAACAAAAAGTACCATCTGTTCCCTGCACTCTCTGACCTTCTTTCCAGATGTAGCAGCGAAGTGTGGAAGGAACTGCATGCTCCTGTATGCCCAAGAAGCAAAGCAGAAAATATCCCACTCACCACTTTCAGTTACTCCAAACAATACAGAAACAATACAGGGAAAAAAAAAATAAGGTTTTCTTTACCAACATGCCTATTTGTTTTCCTGTTGTTTTATAGCTGTGATATTAAAGACGCTGCTGCTTTGCATCACTAAATGTTATGTTTACTTTTCTTTTTTCTTTTCCTGCAAGTGTTCTCAATCTCAAGCCTTCAGGGTACACAGCATATTTGTACTCTCTATTCAGCTTAACCGAATATGTCCTCACTCATCTTTCCTCTTCCTCCTTATTGAAAATTGCCATGAAACCTTATTGCTTTGCAAACCTTTTACATTAAAAATTACTTTTGCATTTATAGGGACTACAAGTTCTTCAAAAGTTTCATTTCTAAATTTTGAGCTGAAACAATGTAACTTGTTTGGCTTTGCTATGAAATTTTCCAAATCCATTGGCTTTCACAACGTGCATCTGAATAGAATCATAGAATCGTAGAATCATAAGGGTTGGAAGGGACCTCAAGAGATCATCGAGTCCAATCCCCCCTGCCAAAGCAGGTTCCCTACACCAGGTCGCACAGGTAGGCGTCCAGGTGGGCCTTGAATATCTCCAGAGGAGACTCCACAACCCCCCTGTGCAGCTGTGCCAGTGCTCCGTCACCCTCACCGTAAAGAAGTTCCTGCACACGTTTGTGTGGAACCTCCTGTGCTGCAGTTTCTGTCCATTCCCCCTTGTCCTGTCTCCACACACTGCTGAAAAGAGTCTGGCCTCACCACTTTGTCCCCCAAACCTCAGATATTTATAAGCCTGGATCAGGTCCCCTCTCAGTCTTCTTTTCTCAAGGCTAAAGAGACCCAGTTCACTTAGCCTTTCTTCATAGGGGAGATCCTCCAGGCCCTTCACCATCTCTGTGGCCCTACCCTGGACTCTATCCAGGAGATACCTGTCTTTTTTATACTGGGGAGCCCAGAGCTGGACACAGTACTCCAGATGAGGCCTCGCCAGGGCAAAGTAGAGGCGGAGGAGCACCTCCCTTGACCTGCTGGCCACTCTCTTTTTAATGCATCCCAGAATGCCATTGGCCCTCTTGGCCACGAGGGCACACTGCTGGTCATTGGCCCTCTTGGCCACGAGGGCACACTGCTGGTTCATGGTCAACCTGTCATCCACCAGGACACCCAGGTTCCTCTACAGAGGTCCTCTCCAGCAGCTCATCTCCCAGCCTGCTCTGGTGCATGCAATTATGCCTCCCTAGGTGCCAGACATTACACTTCGTTTTGTTAAATTTTATCTGGTTTCTGACTGCCCAGCTCACCAGCCTGTCCAGGACTTGCTGAATGGCAGCATAGTCTTCAGGCATGTCAGCCAATCCTCCCAACTTTGTATCATCAGCAGACTTGCTGAGGGTGGCCACTATCCTCTCATCAAGGTCACTGATGAAGATGTTGAACAAGACTGGACCCAGCACGGACCCCTGGGGGACACCGCTGGTTACAGGCCTCCAACCGGACTCTACACTGCCAACGACAACCCTCTCTGTTCTGCCAGTCAGCCAGTTCTCAACCCACTTCACTGTCCATTCACCTATCCCACACTTCCTTAGCTTTGTTATAAGGATGTCTTGGGAGAC